>NC_134354.1:358381528-359042028 GCF_048569485.1 Anomaloglossus baeobatrachus | reverse complement strand
TGGTTAATGAAACATTTACAATTATTATTACATATTTTACCAGTTTTATTCCTACAAAGGGATTTTGCTTAAATTGAAGTTTATATTGAATGTGTTACTTTTTTCTCCATAGTTTGGTCTTTTGCTTTTGTATTTATGGGAACTATATATTTTGAAACAAATAGGATTTTTATAATATGGGATTATGTTTTCTTCTAAAATGGTCAATAAAAAAGAAACCCAAAATCGTAGTTCTCTTTGTGATGGAAGCCAAAATGTATTGTCATTTGGCAACGAAACCAAGAATTTCACATATTACAAGTCGATAGGAAATTACTTCAACACCAAAAACAGATTGGTTTCACTTGGGATTGAACCCAGGACCTTCTGCGTGTGAAGCAGACGTGATGACCACTACACTATGAAACCTTAGAAATCCTGCAAAGTAATGGCAATTAGAGACGAGTTTTGACCGCCAGGGGAAAAAAAAAACAAATTCGTAGCTCTGTTGGTGATGGAAGCTAAAACATCCCATTATTCGGCAACAAAGCCAAGAACTTTATATACTGCAGGTTGATAGGGGATTATTTCAACACCAAGAACACATGGGTTTCACTGGGGATTGAACCCAGGACCTTCTGCGTGTAAAGCAGACGTGATTTCCATTACACTATGAAACCTTTCGAAGCCTGCAAAGTAATGGCAATTAGAGACGAGTTTTGACCGCCAGGGAAAAAAAAACCAAATTCGTAGCTCTGTTGGGGATGGAAGCCAAAACATCCCATCATTCGGCAACAAAGCCAAGAACTTCATATTTTGTAGTTTAATTGAGTATTATTTCAACACCAAGAACAGATTGGTTTTACTGGGGATTGAACGCAGGACCTTCTGCGTGTTAAGCAGACGTGATGACCACTACTCTATGAAACCTGATGGAAAGTTACTGTGTATTGGCTAACAGAGCAGAATTGTGACTGACGGGGCCTTTTTATTGCTGAAGGAAATTATTTTTGGTTAATGAAACATTTACAATTTTTATTACATATTTTACCAGTTTTATTCCTACAAAGGGATTTTGCTTAAAAGGAAGTTTACATTGAATGTGTTACTTTTTTCCACATAGTTTAGTTGTTTGCTTTTGTATTTAAAGGAACTATATGTTTTGAAACAAACAGGATTTTTATAATATGGGATTATGTTTTCTGCTAAAATGGTCAATAAAAAAGAAACCCAAAATCGAAGTTCTCTTGGTGATGGAAGCCAAAATATATTATCAGTTGGCAACAAAAGAAAGAATTTCATATGTTACAGGTTGATAGCAAATTACTTCCCATCATTCGGCAACAAAGCCAAGAACTTCATATATTGTAGTTTAATTGAATATTATTTCAACACCAAGAACAGATTGGTTTTACTGGGGATTGAACGCTGGACCTTCTGCGTGTTAAGCAGACGTGATGACCACTACTCTATGAAACCTGATGGAAAGTTACTGTGTATTGGCTAGCAGAGCAGAAATGTGACTGACGGGGCCTTTTTATTGCTGAAGGAAAGTATTTTTTGTTATTGAAACATTTACAATTTTTATTACATATTTTACCAGTTTTATTCCTACAAAGGGATTTTGCTTAAAAGGAAGTTTACATTGAATGTGTTACTTTTTTCCACATAGTTTAGTTGTTTGCTTTTGTATTTAAAGGAACTATATATTTTGAAACAAACAGGATTTTTATAATATGGGATTATGTTTTCTGCTAAAATGGTCAATAAAAAAGAAACCCAAAATCGTAGTTCTCTTGGTGATGGAAGCCAAAATATATTATCAGTTGGCAACAAAACAAAGAATTTCATATGTTACAGGTTGATAGAAAATTACTTCAACAGCGAAAACGGCTTGTTTTTATTGGGGATTGAACCCAGGACCTTCTGCGTGTGAAGTAGACGTGATGACGACTCCACTATGAAACCTGTGAAATCCTGCAAAGTAATGGCATTTAGAGACGAGTTTTGACCGCCAGGGGAAAAAAAAAAAAATAATTTGTAGTTCTGTTTGTGATGGAAGCCAAAACATCCCGTCATTCGGCAACAAAGCCGAGAACTTCATATATTGGAGTTGGATAGCGTGTTATTTCAACACTAAGAACAGATTGGTTTCACTGGGGATTGAACCCAGGACTGTCTGCGTGTTAAGCAGACGTGATGACCACTACACTATGAAACCTGACGAAAAGTTACTGTGTATTGGCTAGCAGAGCAGAATTGTGACTGACGGGGCCTTTTTATTGCTGAAGGAAAGTATTTTTGGTTAATGAAACATTTACAATTATTATTACATATTTTACCAGTTTTATTCCTACAAAGGGATTTTGCTTAAATTGAAGTTTATATTGAATGTGTTACTTTTTTCTCCATAGTTTGGTCTTTTGCTTTTGTATTTATGGGAACTAGATATTTTGAAACAAATAGGATTTTTATAATATGGGATTATGTTTTCTTCTAAAATGGTCAATAAAAAAGAAACCCAAAATCGTAGTTCTCTTGGTGATAAAAGCCAAAATATATTATCAGTTGGCAACAAAACAAAGAATTTCATATGTTACAGGTTGATAGCAAATTACTTCACCAGCGAAAACGGCTTGTTTTTACTGGGGATTTTACCCAGGACCTTCTGCGTGTGAAGTAGACGTGATGACGACTCCAGTATGAAACCTGTGAAATCCTGCAAAGTAATGGCATTTAGAGACGAGTTTTGACCGCCAGGGGAAAAAAAACAAATTTGTAGCTCTGTTGGTGATGGAAGCTAAAACATCCCGTTATTCGGCAACAAAGCCAAGAACTTCAAATATTGTAGTTTAATTGAGTATTATTTCAACACCAAGAACAGGTTGATTTTACTGGGGATTGAACGCAGGACCGTCTGCGTGTTAAGCAGACGTGATGACCACTACTCTATGAAACCTGAAGTAAAGTTACGGTGTATTGGCTAGCAGAGCAGAATTGTGACTGACGGGGCCTTTTTATTGCTGAAGGAAAGTATTTTTTGTTAATGAAACATTTACAATTTTTATTACATATTTTACCAGTTTTATTCCTACAAAGGGATTTTGCTTAAAAGGAAGTTTACATTGAATGTGTTACTTTTTTCCACATAGTTTAGTTGTTTGCTTTTGTATTTAAAGGAACTATATATTTTGAAACAAACAGGATTTTTATAATATGGGATTATGTTTTCTGCTAAAATGGTCAATAAAAAAGAAACCCAAAATCGTAGTTCTCTTGGTGATAAAAGCCAAAATATATTATCAGTTGGCAACAAAACAAAGAATTTCATATGTTACAGGTTGATAGCAAATTACTTCAACAGCGAAAACAGCTTGTTTTTACTGGGGATTGAACCCAGGACCTTCTGCATGTGAAGTAGACGTGATGACGACTACACTATGAAACCTGTGAAATCCTGCAAAGTAATGGCATTTAGAGATGAGTTTTGACCGCCAGGGGAAAAAAAATAATAATTTGTAGTTCTGTTTGTGATGGAAGCCAAAACATCCCGTCATACGGCAACAAAGCCGAGAACATCATATATTGTAGTTGGATAGCGTATTATTTCAACACTAAGAACAGATTGGTTTCACTGGGGATTGAACCCAGGACCTTCTGCGTGTTAAGCAGACGTGATGACCACTACACTATGAAACCTGACAATAAGTTACTGTGTATTGGCTAGCAGAGCAGAATTGTGACTGACAGGGCCTTTTTATTGCTGAAGGAAAGTATTTTTGGTTAATGAAACATTTACAATTATTATTACATATTTTACCAGTTTTATTCCTACAAAGGGATTTTGCTTAAATTGAAGTTTATATTGAATGTGTTACTTTTTTCTCCATAGTTTGGTCTTTTGTTTTTGTATTTATGGGAATTATATATTTTGAAACAAATAGGATTTTTATAATATGGGATTATGTTTTCTGCTAAAGTGGTCAATAAAAAAGAAACCCAAAATCGTAGTTCTCTTTGTGATGGAAGCCAAAATGTATTGTCATTTGGCAACGAAACCAAGAATTTCACATATTACAAGTCAATAGGAAATTACTTCAACACCAAAAACAAAATGGTTTCACTGGGGATTGAACCCAGGACCTTCTGCGTGTGAAGCAGACGTGATGACCACTACACTATGAAACCTTTGAAATCCTGCAAAGTAATGGCAATTAGAGACGAGTTTTGACCGCCAGGGGAAAAAAAACAAATTCGTAGCTCTGTTGGTGATGGAAGCTAAAACATCCTGTTATTCGGCAACAAAGCCTAGAACTTTATATACTGCAGGTTGATAGGGGATTATTTCAACACCAAGAACTCATGGGTTTCACTGGGGATTGAACCCAGGACCTTCTGCGTGTGAAGTAGACGTGATGACCACTCCACTGGTCATCACGTCTACGTGCCGGGTCTAAGTCCTGTGTTGTGCCTAGACACCATGCTAAAGCTGATAGTCTTTTATCAGAGACTGTATTTTATGCAACTGACCATGGTCAGGCACTTACTGCATCAGAAACTAGGTCCGGTAATGAACTCTTTGGCCCTGCCCCTGATGTGGGGATCCCATATAGACCACAGGGCATCAGGTGTCCTGACGATGTGGCCAGGACACTCCCAAATGGCTTGCAGAGGCCCGCCCCTATGACTTGTCACCTCATTATTGATGGTCAGACGATGACTGGTGAGGTGTTTGGGTCATGGCAGCCATGAGGTCATCATTGAAGTTGCGGTTCCAAATAGGACGCTAGTTATGCCACTCATGACGTGTCACTCTACTTTTGTCTCCAGGAGGTGCATTGTGGTTCACCCTGATTTGGGGCGGACCCAGGTTATAAAAGGGGCTGGAGCCAACAAGGAGGTGCGCAGTCTTCTATTATACTCCGAAAGAGCACACCTCCATGTGTTGAACCCATTGCGGCTTTAGGCCACAGGTAGGCAGGGATAGGGTGTCGATGCAGGCCACCACCACAGTTGGTAACGCAGAACGGTTAAGACCAGCTCCTGTCCTACCAGTCCTGCTTGTGCAGCCCAGTGGCTTTACCAGGCCTGCTGCTGCTGATGCGCCTGCTGTCCACAGGTGTGCCCCTACGCACACGGTCAGCGTACTCAATGGCCACTGTGTTGTTAACAGGGAGTTCCTGGGCTGGGTGGGCATGTGGACCCTGTGACGCTAACAGGGCTCCCAGTCTCCAGATCCGAATGGCGTCTAACTCGGTTCAGGCTACTATTAGTTTCATAGCCACACAGCTCTGTATCCTCCACCAAACCTTCCAGTTGCCAACCTCTCCTTTTCCAACTGGGAGCACGGTGGACACTGACTGCTGATGGGGATATATACCTTTCTCTTTCTTTTCTTATTAATTTTCGTTATATAGCGGTAACATAGTATATACCACTTTATCCAAATCTGCCAGTCCCACTGTAACAGATGGTGTTTCTTCAGCAAATGTTACTGTTGCTTAACCACCAAATCCACGGACCAAAACTTTTTTCCCCTTTCCAACACACCTGTTCCCCTTTCCACCAGCATCGGTCCTTTTTCAACTCATTTTGGTATATGACCAAAAGTGCAACTCTGCTGGGACACCGTACTCAACGCCATCTCAGCACAGCAGCCAGCCCTCGGTCCCTCAGATGTGGACAAGTAAAAGACCATTTCCTCCTATCCATGACAAAGCGTTGAGATTCACTCTGTGCAGCACTGGTGTTTAATGGAAAAGCAGATCTAAGATTGCGTACCACATTCTGCAGATACTCCTGTATACGTGCGTCCATTTCGATGGCAGGAATTATTTCGCCAAATTTTGTCTTGTACCGGGGATCTAACAGTGTGGCAACCCAGTATTCTGGATTACTTTGAATTCGTACAATCCGAGGGTCATGTTGTAGGTAGTGCAGCAAGAAGGCGCTCATGTGTCTTGTGCATCCAGGAGGACCAAGTCCTTGGTGTGTTGGTGGCAGAGAGGTGAGAATCGTGCCTCCTTCCTCTGCCCTCTCCCCACAACCTCGCACAACCGAAATGTGAGCAAGCTCTCACTCATCTGCTGAGTCTTCCATGCCCATCGCCAGTTCGTCCTCCATTTTTTCATGGGCTCCTGCACCTTCCTCAACACTTTTTGCTGATACTATGCGCCCTTGTTAATCCCTCTCCCTCACCATGACTGCCGCATAGGTGCCGCTGACCATCTGGACCTCGTAGATCTTGTTATCCCTTCCGCATATGACTCCTCCTGTACTTCCTCCCCTTCCTCTTGTCCCAACACCTGACTCCGAATAATAATTACAGTGTGCTCCATCATGTAGATGACCAGAATTTTCACGCTGAGAATGACATTGCCAGTGCTAAACATCTTCGTCGACATTTGTAAACTGTGTAGCAGGGTGCATAGGTCCTTGATCTGACACCACTCCAGCAGCGTGATCTGCACCACCTCTGGATCAAGTTATCCCAGGCTATAGGTCATAACGTATTGCAGCAGGGTTCGGCGGTGCTGCCACAAACGCTGCAACATGTGCAGATTCAAATTCCTGCGTGTGGGCACATCGCATTTCAGGCGTTTAACCACCAGACCTAAAGACTTCTGTAGCGACGATAGTTGTTGAGCTGCTGTGTGCGCATGATGGAAGTGAGCACATAGCGAGCGTGCCCGCTGCACAAGGCCATGTAGGCCGGGATGGTGTTTTAAAAATTGCTGGAAAATTAGGTTCAACACGTGAGCCATACAAGGCACGTGTGTCACATTGCCCTGACGATGGCCCGCAGCCAGGTTTGCATCATTGCCGCACACGGCTGTTAAGTCACCAACGGAGTACGCTCCGTCAATTTGTACTCCGGTCGCCAGGTGACAACGTGTTCCTTTCATGCATAGTGCTGATGATGGGAGAGGAGTCGATGCCAGCGGCGCAGGTGGACGCAGGTTATGCTCACCCACTGGGCTGCATTACCTTGACAGATGCAGAATCTCTGGCTGAATGTAGCTGGTGGGTATCTCACAGATGAAATACCATCATTCAGCTACAACCAATGGGAAGACACCACACCTTTTTTTTTATGCCCATCCTGTCTGCAGACCACTGCCAGACATAGCTATGAACCTCTGGTTAATTTTACCCCCAGTTCAGTTTTATGATTTTGTGTGCTTGTTACCTGACTACTTTTCCTGCTTGCTGTTTATGTACCTTGTTGGCCGATCCGCATTTCACCTCTGCTTGTTTTCTGATTAAGTCCTGGCCGTCCCATTCTGTTCCTGTTCCTCAATTAATGTTTTGACCCTGCCAGTCTACTATTCTCTGGAACTGCAGCCTTCCACAGGTATTAATCACCTTGGGCCCTGTGTAATTCCTAATCCCTGTATAGGGGTTAAAGGGTTTCAGGGTTCTAGGGGTCCTGCTTGGTGAGTGGCTTCCCTCTAGCCTATCATTTACAGCCCATCTGAGTGTGTGGATCAAGGAAGGCATTACACCGTGCTCTCTGCAGAAGGCCATGTGGGCCAGGATAGTGCTTTAAAAATTGCTGGACAACCAGGTTCAACACGTGAACCACACAAGGCATGTGTGTCACATTGTCACAGCGAAGGGCCGCATCCATGTTTGCATCATTGTCGCACCCGGCCTTCCCTGGCTGCTGGTTGAGTGGAGACAACCATTGATGAAACTCGGTCTCCAGAGCTAACCGTCCACAACTTCTCAGCGGTGTGACTCACATTTCCCATACATTTCAAAGTAAACCTTTGACCGCCTGATGGCATTGAGCTCTGCTGCCAGCATAGTAAGCAGGTGTGTGGTATTCCTTGTGCGCAGTTACAAGGAAGGGTGGCCTGACCACACAGGGTTTGTGCCAAGGTGGAGGACCCACACGAGGTTGAAGAGGCAGAAGCAGTGTATTAACTTCTACATACAGAAGAAGGATTGAAACAACTCGTGGAGACGGCAAGACTTGTACAGCAGACCCTTCTCCATCTCTCCCCACAGTAACCCATTGCCCAGTCAGCGACATGTAACGCCCCTGTCCATGCTTACTGGGCCAATTATCTGTGGTGAAATGCACCCTGTCACACAGAGTTTCTCAAGGAATCATTGCTGTTTAGTGCGACATGCTGGTGTAGCGCGTGCACGCCTTTGTTGGAGAAGGAGTGGCGCCTGGGCATCGGCTCTTGGGGCACTGCGATGGGCATAAGGTCTCAAAAATCATCGGTTAAAAAGGTTGGAAAGGCAGCATTTTGGTAGCCAACAGTTTCCAGATGCTGAAAGTCAACCTCTAAGCCATGTCATGCCCTTCTAAAAGCATGTAAAACACAGCGAGGGGACTCCAACCACAGTCTCCCTCATTGCCACTAACTGTGCCACACACACCCCACTTGACTGGCATCGGTTGAGCCCCCTTTTGAAAAACAAAAAGATGCTTTGCATGAAGCACTCTCAAAAATACGCGTGCCTTTCCCATCCCCTGGCTGACCCAGGGGAAGAAAAGTAGTCTGAGAGCCATGACTTGTTCATCTTGGTTCTTTTAGAAACACAGCGAGGGGACTCCAACCACAGTCTCCCTCGTTGCCACTAAGTGGGCCACACACACCCCACTTGACTGGCATCGGTTGACCCGCATTTTCAAGATGAAAAAGATGCTTTGCATGAAGCACTCTCAAAAATACGCGTGCCTTTCCCGTCCCCTGGCTGACCCAGGGGAAGAAAAGTCCTCTGAGAGCCATGACTTGTTCATCTTGGTTCTTTTAGAAACACAGCGAGGGGACTCCAACCACAGTCTCCCTCGTTGTCACTAACTGGGCCACACATACCCCACTTGACTGGCATCGGTTGAGCCCCCTTTTGAAAAAGAAAAAGATGCTTTGCATGAAGCACTCTCAAAAATACGCGTGCCTTTCCCGTCCCCTGGCTGACCCAGGGGAAGAAAAGTCCTCTGAGAGCCATGACTTGTTCATCTTGGTTCTTTTAGAAACACAGCGAGGGGACTCCAACCACAGTCTCCCTCGTTGCCACTAAGTGGGCCACACACACCCCACTTGACTGGCATCGGTTGACCCGCATTTTCAAGATGAAAAAGATGCTTTGCATGAAGCACTCTCAAAAATACGCGTGCCTTTCCCGTCCCCTGGCTGACCCAGGGGAAGAAAAGTCCTCTGAGAGCCATGACTTGTTCATCTTGGTTCTTTTAGAAACACAGCGAGGGGACTCCAACCACAGTCTCCCTCGTTGTCACTAACTGGGCCACACATACCCCACTTGACTGGCATCGGTTGAGCCCCGTTTTGAAAAAGAAAAAGATGCTTTGCATGAAGCACTCTCAAAAATACGCGTGCCTTTCCCGTCCCCTGGCTGACCCAGGGGAAGAAAAGTCCTCTGAGAGCCATGACTTGTTCATCTTGGTTCTTTTAGAAACACAGCGAGGGGACTCCAACCACAGTCTCCCTCGTTTCCACTAACTGGGCCACACACACCCCACTTGACTGGCATCGGTTGAGCCTCCTTTTGAAAAAGAAAAAGATGCTTTGCATGAAGCACTCTCAAAAATACGTGTGCCTTTCCCGTCCCCTGGCTGACCCAGGGGAAGAAAAGTCCTCTGAGAGCCATGACTTGTTCATCTTGGTTCTTTTAGAAACACAGCGAGGGGACTCCAACCACAGTCTCCTTCGTTGCCACTAATTGGGCCACACACACCCCACTTGACTGGCATCACTTGACCCCCCTTTTGAAAAAGAAAAAGATGCTTTTCATGAAGCACTCTCAAAAATACGCGTGCCTTTCCCGTCCCCTGGCTGACCCAGGGGAAGAAAAGTCCTCTGAGAGCCATGTCCACATTGTCAGTGGACAGACACGTGTTCTTATCTGCCAGCAGACCCCCAGCAGCACTGAAGACAGTTTCCGAGAGAACCCTGGCTGCAGGACACGACAAGATCCCCAAGGCGTACGTGGCGAGCTCAGGCAATTTATCCAGATTGGAAGCCTAAAATGAGCAGGGCTCAAGTTGTACAATAATGGAATCGATGTTTCCTTGCATATACTCATATATCTGTGTGTCCTCCTCTCTTTCCTTGTCCAGCTCTTTTGTTTTCGCATGAGTATATGTCCTTGTCACTTTCCCATGTGTTTGAGTTGTTTGTCACCTTTTGGACACCTTTGAGGGTGTTTTCATGTGTTTGTGAACACCTGCCATTGTTTCCTATGCAGTTCGAGTTCGGTTCGTCGAACGTTCGACGAACCGAACTCGAACGGGACTTCCGTTCGGCGAACCGACCTCGAGCTCAACCGGGACCGGTTCGCTCATCTCTAGTGATGACCACTACACTATGAAACCTGACGAAAAATTTACTGTGTATTGGCTAGCAGAGCAGAATTGTGACTGACGGGGCCTTTTTATTGCTGAAGGAAAGCATTTTTGGTTAATGAAACATTTACAATTTTTATTACATATTTTACCAGTTTTATTCCTACAAAGGGATTTTGGTTAAATTGAAGTTTATATTGAATGTGTTACTTTTTTCTCCATAGTTTGGTCTTTTGCTTTTGTATTTATGGGAACTATATATTTTGAAACAAACAGGATTTTTATAATATGGGATTATGTTTTCTGCTAAAATGGTCAATAAAAAAGAAACCCAAAATCGTAGTTCTCTTGGTGATGGAAGCCAAAATGTATTGTCATTTGGCAACGAAACCAAGAATTTCATATATTACAAGTCGATAGGAAAATACTTCAACACCAAAAATGGATTGTTTTCACTGGGGTTGAACCCAGGACCTGCGGCGTATGAAGCAGACGTGATGACCTCTACACTATGAAACCTTTGAAATCCTGCAAAGTAATGTCAATTAGAGACGAGTTTTCACCGCCGGGGAAAAAAAACAAATTCGTAGCTCTGTTGGTGATGGAAGCCAAAACATCCCGTCATTCGGCAACAAAGCCAAGAACTTCATATATGGCAGGTTGATACCACTACACTATGAAACCTGATGGAAAGTTACTGTGTATTGGCTAGCAGAGCAGAATTGTGACTGACGGGGCCTTTTTATTGCTGAAGGAAAGTATTTTTGGTTAATGAAACATTTATAATTTTTATTATATATTTTACCAGTTTTATTCCTACAAAGGGATTTTGCTTAAATTGAAGTTTACATTGAATGTGTTACTTTTTTCTACATAGTTTAGTCGTTTGCTTTTGTATTTAAAGAAACTATATATTTTGAAACAAACAGGATTTTTATAATATGGGATTATGTTTTCTGCTAAAATGGTCAATTAAAAAGAAACCTAAAATCGTAGTTCTCTTGGTGATGGAAGCCAAAATATATTATCAGTAGAGTTGAGCGCGGTTCGCGGTTCGTGGTTCTCCAGTTCTAGGCTCGAGTGATTTTTGGGCTGTTCGAGATCGAACTAGAACTCGAGCTTTTTGCTAAAAGCTCGATAGTTCTAGAAACGTTCGAGAACGGTTCTAGCAGCAAAAAGCAGGGCTTTTTACAGCTGCAGTGTGCAGGAGCCATCGCTGGCAGCCTGCCAGAAGCTGGTAACCAAGATAAACATCGGGTATCCAAGCAAAGCGCTTGGTTAGTAACCCGATGTTTATCTTAGTTACGTGCAGGAAGCCCACACTTCCCGCTCAGCTCGCTCCGCCCCCTCCTGCCCGCGGCATGTATACATACATATACACACACACACACACACACTCTCACACACGCACCCCCCCTCCCCCCCCCCCGCTCGGCTTACCTGCGGTGGTGAAGTCCCGCCATCCAGACCTCAGCGCTGTCACTGTCCTCCATGGCCGCCGCTTGTCACATCACCTCTCGCTTCCCACCCGAGACGTCACGGACCTCTCGCGATACTTGATGTGAAGGCGCCGGTCATTGACCTCAGTGACAGGGGCTGTCGGCAGTGCTGGAGATCAGCGCAGGTAATGTACCTCGCTGACAGCAGCACTTGTCATGCCCTGCAGTGACCTGGGCTGACCCATTGATGTTAGCTCAGGTCACTGCATTGCTCTCCCAGCCAATGGGGAACATCCTGCTCTTCATTGACTGGGACAGTGTGGATCGTCATGGCAACCCCTTGGATTACACCAGACCTGGATTTGTTTTTCATTCTAATAAATTGGTTAAAGAGGGAATGTTTTGGGGAGTGTTTTTTCAAATAAAAATGTGTTTGTCGTCTATTTTTGTTTATTACTGACTGGGTTGGTGATGTCGGGTATCTGATAGACGCCTGACCTCACCAACCCCAGGGCTTGATGCCAGGTGACATTACACATCTGGTATTAACCCCATATATTACCCCGTTTGCCACCGCACCAGGGCGCGGGATGAGCTGGGGCGAAGCACCAGGATTGGCGCATCTAATGGATGCGCCACTTCTGGGGCGGCTGCGGCCTGCTATTTTTAGGCTGGGGAGATTCCAATAACCATGGACCTCCCTAGTCTGAGAATATCAGGCCCCAGCTGTCTGCTTTACCTTGGCTGGTGATCCAATTTTGGGGGACCCCTACGTGTTTTTTTTTTTAATTATTTATTTAATTTAAAATAACAGCGTGGGGTGCCCTCAGTTTTGGATTACCAGCCAAGGTGAGGTTGCCAGCTGTGGTCTGCAGGCTGCAGCCGTCTGCTTTACCCTAGCTGGCTACAAAACTAGGGGGAACCCTACGTCATTTTTTTTTCATTTTTTTGGCTAAATACAAAGCTAAGCATCCCTTAGTGCCACATGAAAGGTACCAAAGGGTGTTCCACTTTTTCTCCATTTTTTTCTCCACTTTTTCTCCATTTTTTTCTCCACTTATTCTCCACTTTTTCTCCTCTTATTCTCCACTTTTTCTCCACTTTTTCTCCTCTTATTCTCCACTTTTTCTCCACTTTTTCTCCACTTTTTCTCCATTTTTTTCTCCACTTTTTCTCCACTTTTTCTCCACTTTTTCTCCACTTTTTCTCCACTTTTTCTCCTCTTATGCTCCACTTTTTCTCCACTTTTTCTCCACTTTTTCTCCACTTTTTCTCCACTTTTTCTCCTCTTATGCTCCACTTTTTCTCCACTTTTTCTCCACTTTTTTCTCCACTTTTTCTCCTCTTATGCTCCACTTTTTCTCCACTTTTTCTCCTCTTATGCTCCACTTTTTCTCCACTTTTTCTCCTCTTATGCTCCACTTTTTCTCCACTTTTTCTCCACTTTTTCTCCACTTTTTTCTCCACTTTTTCTTCTCTTATGCTCCACTTTTTCTCCACTTTTTCTCCTCTTAATCTCCACTTTTTCTCCACTTTTTCTCCACTTTTTCTCCACTTTTTCTCCACTTTTTTCTCCACTTTTTCTCCTCTTATGCTCCACTTTTTCTCCACTTTTTCTCCACTTGTTCTCCACTTTTTCTCCACTTTTTTCTCCACTTTTTCTCCTCTTATGCTCCACTTTTTCTCCACTTTTTCTCCACTTTTTCACCGTTCTTTTTCTATGGTCAGTCTACCCATTAGCTCTGCCATGCATACTGTAGCTCTACACCTACTGCACATGTTACTTTATGATTGACATCTCTTTCGTACCAGAGCTGTCTAAGCCTACTCTGACCCCATATTTGTCATTACTATATTGTCCTTGTACTGTATTATGACATTTGTATCATGTGTTTCATTTCTTGCTGTGTTGCAATTTTTTTGCTGCATCCCAATTGTACCTCTACATTGTTCGAGTTTATGTTATTGTTCTCTCACTCTTATGTGATACTGATTATTGTCATTTTTCATGATTACATGCAGATAAGTCCAATCTGACGAAGGCTCAGGCCGAAACGTCATTTGTAACTTGTTTTGGACAAAAACATATATGCTTATGAAAAAAAAAATGTTCTTAATACGGACCAATAAAGAGTGATTTTGCATTACTATCCATTGGGACTTACTGACTTAGTCTGGGAGATTTAGAGTGCCGAGGTTACTCACTAATTTTATCTATTATTACCTCTGAGCACCTATATACCAGTGAGCAGAGCTTCCTCTACAGTAGTTCTCCTGATTAGGCATGCCCTTACCTCATGAGCAGGGCATTGCAGCTTTGGTAGCAACCATTATGACATGGACTCTGCTGCTGTGGACCCGGGGAGAGTGAGTGCAGATTCATTGCACCCACACTCCTCACATGAAGGGTCCGCACTCCTAGAAAATGGGGGATACGTTCCCTGAGTGTCTCCCCCCCATATTCTAGACGGTCCAGAGTCGTCGTGGGACCCCTTTATTTTTTTTCTTACAATAAATTGGTGAAAGAGGAAATGTTTTGGGGACTGTTTTTTCAAATAAATTTCTTTTGTCGATTTTTTGTTTTTGTTAGTACTGACAGTTTATGATGTTGGGTATCTAATAGACGCCATGACATCACAAACTGCTGGGCTTGATCTCAGGTGACTTTACAGCTAGTATCAACCCGATTTATTACCCCGTTTGCCACTGCACCAGGGCACGGGATGAGCTGGGGTGAAGCGCCAGGATTGGCGCATCTAGTGGATGCGCCACGTCTGGGGTGCCTGCGGCCTGCTATTTTTAGGCTGTGAAGGCCCAATAACTATGGACCTTCCCACCCTGAGAATACCAGACCACAGCTGTCCGCTTTACCTTGGCTGGTGATCCAATTTGGGGGGGACCCTACTTTTATTGTGTAATTATTAATATTTATAAAATAATTATAAAAAAGAGCCTGAGGGGACCTCCACATTGGATCCCCAACCACGGTAAAGCTGCCAGCTGTGGTTTTCAGGCTACAGCCGTCTGCTTTACCCTAGCTGGCTATCAAAAATGGGGGGACCCAACGTAATTTTTTTTTTTAACTATTTTTTAAATAGAAAAAATTAATGGGCTTCCCTGTATTTTGATTGACAACCAAGGTAACGGCAGGCAGATGGGGGTGGCAACCCATAGCTGTCTGTTTTATCTGCGCTGAGAATCAAAAATACCGCGGAGCGCTACGTCATTTTTTTAAAGATTTATTTTTACAGCACTGTGATGTCCAGCAATCAAAATACAGGGAAGCCCATTTTATTTTTAGTTATTTAAATAAATAATTAAAAAAAATATATATGGGCTCCCGCTGCATTTTTTGTATTGCTAGCTAAGGGTAATCCAAGCAGCTACTGGCTGCTAACCCCCACTGCTTGGTGTTACCTTCACTGGCAATGGAAAATCCAGGGAAGCATTTTTTATTTTTTTTGCCAAAAAACTACAAAAAAAGGACGTGAGCTTCGCCATATTTTTGTATGCTAGCCAGGTATAGCAGGCAGGTGCTGGAAGAGTTGGATACAGCGCCAGAAGATGGCGCTTCTATGAAAATGCCATTTTCTGAGGTGGCTGCAGACTGCAATTCGCAGCAGTGGGGCCCAGAAAGCTCAGGCCAACCGGTGGTGCGGATTCCAATCCCCAGCTGCCTAGTTGTACCTGGCTGGACACAAAAATGGGGCAAAGCCTACGTCATTTGTTTTCTAATTATTTCATGAAATTCATGAAATAATAAAAAAAGGGCTTCCCTTTATTTTTGGTTCCCAGACGGGTACAAATAGGCAACTGGGGGTTGGGGGCAGCCGTACCTGCCTGCTGTACCTGGCTAGCATACAAAAATATGGCGAAGCCCACATAATTTTTTCAGGGGGCAAAAAAATTCTGCATACAGTCCTGGATGGAGTATGCTGAGCCTTGTAGTTCTGCAGCTGCTGTCTGTCTGTATGGAGAAGAGCAGACAGCAGCTGCAGAACTACAAGGCTCAGCATACTCCATCCAGGACTGTATGCAGAAGTTTTTTGCCCACCAAAAAAATGACGTGGGCTTCGCCATATTTTTGTATGCTAGCCAGGTACAGCTGGCAGCCACGGGCTGCCTCCAACCCCCAGTTGCCTATTTGTACCCGGCTGGGAACCAAAAATATAGGGAAGCCCGTTTTTTTTAATTATTTCACTTATTTCATGAAATAATTAAAAAACAAATGACGTGGGCTTCGCCCTATTTTTGTGTCCAGCCGGGTACAACTAGGCAGCTGGGGATTGGAATACGCAGCACAGGTTAGCCCGAGGTTTGTGGGCGCCTCTGCTGCGGATTTCAGTCCGCAGCCGTCCCAGAAAATGGCGCTCTCATAGAAGCGCCATCATCTGGCGCTGTATCCAACTCTTCCAACAGCCCTGGAGCCGGGTGGCTTGTTGGGTAATCATGAGTTAATACTGGCTTTGTTTTACTAGCCAGTATTAAGCCAGAGATTCTTAATGTCAGGCACGTTTGACCCGGCCATTAAGAATCTCCAATAAAGGGTTAAAAAAAAGACACCACACAGAGGAAAAATACTTTAATAGAAATAAATAGACAGACACATTAGAGACTCCATCTTTATTACCCCCTGTCAGCCCTCCACGACCCTGCTCTTCTGTCTTCTTTCTTTCTAGTGTAGTAGTAGTGACGATTGTAGTGAGGAAGGATGAGATTCACCAGCTCATCACTTGGGGCTGGGGAACCTCCATCCTCACTACAATGCTCACTACAATCGTGCAGCAGCGTGCAGCCTTCACTCCGTGAGTGATCACTGCTGGCTGCTAGCGGTAACGCTGACAGACGCGTTACCATAGCAACGGTGCTCTCGGAGCCGCGGTTAGCGGTGACGTCACCGCTAACTGCGTTGCTATGGCAACGGTGATCTCCATTAATGACCGGCTGTGTCAGCCGGTCCCTAACGGAACGGGGAGTCGACCGTGTGCTAGAGCATGTCGCCGGTACACGGCGATACACATATGTGCACCGTGTACCGGAGAGATGCACTCGCAGGTCCTACATGACGTGTCATAGTCATGTGACCAGTCTGTAGCCAATGAGATAATAGCCACATGACTGGTCACATGGCTATTTTGACGTCACGATAGGTCCTGCATCTCTGCTGGCAGTGCAGGTCACCGGGAGGATTCAGCGATCATCGGATGGAATAGCGGCAGGAGACAGAGTGCAGAAGGGATCGCGAGGACCGGTAAGTGTTATGGCAATGTTTATTAACTGTTTGTGTACATTTATAATGCATTTTTATGTGTTTGTGATTGCCTCCCATTATAGCCTATACGTTCGAGTTCGGTTCGTCGAACGTTCGACGAACTGAACTCGAACGAGACCTCCGTTCGGCGAACCACCTCGAGCCGAACCGCGACCGGTTCGCTCATCTCTAATTATCAGTTGTCAACAAAACCAAGAATTTCATATATTACAGGTTGATAGCAAATTACTTCAACAGCGATAACAGCTTGTTCTTACTGGGGATTGAACCCAGGACCTTCTGCATGTGAAGTTGACGTGATGACCACTACACTATGAAACCTTTGAAATCCTGCAAAGTAATGGCAATTAGAGACGAGTTTTGACCGCCAGGGGAAAAAAAACAAATTTGTAGCTCTGTTAGTGATGGAAGCTAAAACATCCCGTCATTCTGCAACAAAGCCAAGAACATCATATACTGCAGGTTGATAGGGTTTTATTTCAACACCATGAACAGATAGGTTTTACTGGGGATTCAACCTAGAACCTTCTGTGTGTTAAGCAGACGTGATGAACACTACACTATGAAACCTGATGATAAGTTACTGTGTATTGGCTAGCAGAGCAGAATTGTGACTGACGGGGCCTTTTTATTGCTGAAGGAAAGTATTTTTGGTTAATGAAACATTTACAATTATTATTACATATTTTACCAGTTTTATTCCTACAAAGTGATTTTGCTTAAATTGAAGTTTACATTGAATGTGTTATTTTTTCTACATAGTTTAGTCGTTTGCTTTTGTATTTATGGGAACTATATATTTTAAAACAAATAGGATTTTTATAATATGGGATTATGTTTTCTGCTAAAATGTTCAATAAAAAAGAAACCCAAAATCGTAGTTCTCTTTGTGATGAAAGCCAAAATGTATTGTCATTTGGCAACGAAACCAAGAATTTCACATATTACAAGTCGATAGGAAATTACTTCAACACCAAAACAGATTGGTTTCACTGGGGTTTGAACCCAGGACTTTCTGCGTGTGAAGCAGACGTGATAAAAACCACACTATGAAACCTTTGAAATCCTGCAAAGTAATGGCAATTAGAGACGAGTTTTGACTGCCAGGGGAAAAAAGAAACAAATTCGTAGCTCTGTTGGTGATGGAAGCCAAAACATCCCATCATTCGGCAACAAAGCCAAGAACTTCATATATTGTAGTTTAATTGGGTATTATTTCAACACCAAGAACAGATTGGTTTTACTGGGGATTGAACAGAGGACCTTCTACGTGTTAAGCAGACGTGATGACGACTACTCTATGAAACCTGATGGAACTTTGCTGTGTATTGGCTAGCAGAGCAGAATTGTGACTGACGGGCCTTTTTATTGCTGAAGGAAAGTATTTTTGGTTAATGAAACATTTACAATTTTTATTACATATTTTACCAGTTTTATTCCTACATAGGGATTTTGCTTAAATGGAAGTTTACATTGAATGTGTTACTTTTTTCTACATAGTTTAGTCGTTTGCTTTTGTATTTAAAGGAACTATATATTTTGAAACAAACAGGATTTTTATAATATGGGATTATGTTTTCTGCTAAAATGGTCAATAAAAAAGAAACCCAAAATCGTAGTTCTTTTGGTGATGGAAGCCAAAATATATTATCAGTTGGCAACAAAACCAAGAATTTCATATATTACAGGTGTATAGCATATTAATTCAACAGCGAAAACGGCTTGTTTTTACTGGGGATTGAACCCAGTGACTTTCTGCGTGTGAAGCAGACGTGATGAAAACTACACTATGAAACCTTTGAAATCCTGCAAAGTAATGGCAATTACAGACGAGTTTTGACCGCCAGGGGAAAAAAAAACAAATTTGTAGCTCTGTTGGTGATGGAAGCTAAAACATCCCATTATTCGGCAACAAAGCCAAGAACTTTATAGATTGCAGGTTGATAGGATATTATTTCAACACCAAGAACACATGGGTTTCACTGGGGATTGAACCCAGGGCCTTCTGCGTGTAAAGCAAACGTGATTTCCACTACACTATGAAACCTTTGAAAGCCTGCAAAGTAATGGCAATTAGAGACGAGTTTTGACCACCAGGGAAAAAAAAAAACAAATTCGTAGCTCTGTTGGTGATGGAAGCCAAAACATCCCATCATTCGGCAACAAAGCCAAGAACTTCATATATTGTATTTTAATTGGGTATTATTTCAACACCAAGAACAGATTGGTTTCACTGGGGATTGAACGCAGGACCTTCTGCGTGTTAAGCAGACATGATGACCACTACTCTATGAAACCTGATGGAAAGTTACTGTGTATTGGCTAGCAGAGCAGAATTGTGACTGACGGGGCCTTTTTATTGCTGAAGGAAAGTATTTTTGGTTAATGAAACATTTACAATTGTTATTACATATTTTACCAGTTTTATTCCTACAAAGGGAATTTGCTTAAATTGAAGTTTATATTGAATGTGTTACTTTTTTCTCCATAGCTTGGTCTTTTGCTTTTGTATTTATGGGAACTATATATTTTGAAAAAAACAGGATTTTTATAACATGGGATTATGTTTTCTGCTAAAATGGTCAATAAAAAAGAAACCCAAAATCGTAGTTCTCTTGGTGATGGAAGCCAAAATATATTATCAGTTGGCAACAAAACCAAGAATTTCATAAATTACAGGTTGATAGCAAATTACTTCAACAGCGAAAACGAATTGTTTTTACTGGTGATTGAACCCAGGACCTACTGCGTGTGAAGTAGACGTGATGACCACTCCACTATGAAAGCTGTGAAATCCTGCAAAGTAATGGCATTTAGAGGCGAGTTTTGACCACCAGGGGAAAAAAAATAATTTGTAGTTCTGTTTGTGATGGAAGCCAAAACATACCATCATTCGGCAACAAAGCCGAGAACTTCATATATTGTAGTTGGATAGCGTATTATTTCAACACTAAGAACAGATTGGTTTCACTGGTGATTGAAGCCAGGACCTTCTGCGTGTTAAGCAGACGTGATGACCACTACACTGTGAAACCTGACGAAAAGTTACTGTGTATTGGCTAGCAGAGCAGAATTGTGACTGACGGGGCCTTTTTCTTGCTGAAGGAAAGTATTTTTGGTTAATGAAACATTTACAATTTTTATTATATATTTTACTAGTTTTATTCCTACAAAGGGATTTTGCTTAAATTGAAGTTTTTATTGAATGTGTTTCTTTTTTCTACATAGTTTAGTCGTTTGCTTTTGTATTTATGGGAACTATATATTTTAAAACAAATAGGATTTTTATAATATGGGATTATGTTTTCTGCTAAAATGGTCAATAAAAAAGAAACCCAAAATCGTAGTTCTCTTTGTGATGGAAGCCAAAATGTATTGTCATTTGGCAACGAAACCAAGAATTTCACATATTACAAGTCGATAGGAAATTACTTCAACACCAAAAACAGATTGGTTTCACTAGGAAATGAACCCAGGACCTTCTGCGTGTGAAGTAGACGTGATGACCACTACACTAAGAAACCTTTGAAATCCTGCAAAGTAATGGCAATTAGAGACGAGTTTTGACCGCCAGGTGGAAAAAAAACAAATTCGTAGCTCTGTTGGTGATGGAAGCTAAAACAACCCATTATTCTGCAACAAAGCCAAGAACTTTATATATTGCAGGTTGATATGAAATTATTACAACACCATGAACACATGGGTTTCACTGGAGATTGAACCCAGGACCTTCTGCATTTGAAGCAGACGTGATGACCACTACACTATGAAACCTTTGAAATCCTGCAAAGTAATGGCAATTAGAGACGAGTTTTGACCGCCAGGGAAAAAAAAAACAAATTCGTAGCTCTGTTGGTGATGGAAGCCAAAACATCTCATCATTCGGCAACACAGCCTAGAACTTCATATATTGTAGTTTAATTGGGTATTATTTCAACACCAAGAACAGATTGGTTTTACTGGGGATTGAACGCAGGACCTTCTGCGTGTTAAGCAGACGTGATGACCACTACTCTATGAAACCTGATGGAAAGTTACTGTGTATTGGCTAGCAGAGCAGAATTGTGACTGACGGGGCCTTTTTATTGCTTAAGGAAAGTATTTTTGGTTAATGAAACATTTACAATTTTTATTACATATTTTACCAGTTTTATTCTTACAAAGGGATTTTGCTTAAAAGGAAGTTTACATTGAATGTGTTACTTTTTTCCACATAGTTTAGTTGTTTGCTTTTGTATTTAAAGGAACTATATATTTTGAAACAAACAGGATTTTTATAATATGGGATTATGTTTTCTGCTAAAATGGTCAATAAAAAAGAAACCCAAAATCGTAGTTCTCTTGGTGATGGAAGCCAAAATATATTATCAGTTGGCAACAAAACAAAGAATTTCATATGTTACAGGTTGATAGAAAATTACTTCAACAGCGAAAACGGCTTGTTTTTACTGGGGATTGAACCCAGGACCTTCTGCGTGTGAAGTAGACGTGATGACGACTCCACTATGAAACCTGTGAAATCCTGCAAAGTAATGGCATTTAGAGACGAGTTTTGACCGCCAGGGGAAAAAAAAAATAGTTTGTAGTTCTGTTTGTGATGGAAGCCAAAACATTCCATCATTCGGCAACAATGCCGAGAACTTCATATATTGTAGTTGGATAGCTTATTATTTCAACACTAAGAACAGATTGGTTTCACTGGGGATTGAACCCAGGACCTTCTGCGTGTTAAGCAGACGTGATGACCACTACACTATGAAACCTAATGAAAAGTTACTGTGTATTGGCTAGCAGAGCAGAATTGTGACTGACGGGGCCTTTTTATTGCTGAAGGAAAGTATTTTTGGTTAATGAAACATTTACAATTATTATTACATATTTTACCAGTTTTATTCCTACAAAGGGATTTTGCTTAAATTGAAGTTTATATTGAATGTGTTACTTTTTTCTCCATAGTTTGGTCTTTTGCTTTTGTATTTATGGGAACTATATATTTTGAAACAAATAGGATTTTTATAATATGGGATTATGTTTTCTGCTAAAATGGTCAATAAAAACGAAACCCAAAATCGTAGTTCTCTTTGTGATGGAAGCAAAAATGTATTGTCATTTGGCAACAAAACCAAGAATTTCACATATTACAAGTCGATAGGAAATTACTTCAACACCAAAAACAGATTGGTTTCACTGGGGATTGAACCCAGGACCTTCTGCGTGTGAAGCAGACGTGATGACCACTACACTATGAAACCTTTGAAATCCTGCAAAGTAATGGCAATTAGAGATGAGTTTTGACTGCCAGGGGAAAAAAACCAAATTCGTAGCTCTGTTGGTGATGGAAGCTAAAACATCCCGTTATTCGGCAACAAAGCCAAGAGCTTTATATACTGCAGGTTGATAGGGGATTATTTCAACGCCAAAAACACATGGGTTTCACTGTGGATTGATTCCAGGACCTTCTGCGTGTAAAGCAGACGTGATTTCCACAAGACTATGAAACCTTTGAAAGCCTGCAAAGTAATGGCAATTAGAGACGAGTTTTGACCGCCAGGAAAAACAAAACAAATTCGTAGCTCTGTTGGGGATGGAAGCCAAAACTTCCCATCATTCGGCAACAAAGCCAAGAACTTCATATATTGTAGTTTAATTGAGTATTATTTCAACACCAAGAACAGATTGGTTTTACTGGGGATTGAACGCAGGACCTTCTGCATGTTAAGCAGACGTGATGACCACTATTCTATGAAACCTGATGGAAAGTTACTGTGTATTGGCTAGCAGAGCAGAATTGTGACTGACGGGGCCTTTTTATTGCTGAAGGAAAGTATTTTTGGTTAATGAAACATTTACAATTTTTATTACATATTTTACCAGTTTTATTCCTACAAAGGGATTTTGCTTAAAAGGAAGTTTACATTGAATGTGTTACTTTTTTCCACATAGTTTAGTTGTTTGCTTTTGTATTTAAAGGAACTATATATTTTGAAACAAACAGGATTTTTATAATATGGGATTATGTTTTCTGCTAAAATGGTCAATAAAAAAGAAACCCAAAATCGTAGTTCTCTTGGTGATGGAAGCCAAAATATATTATCAGTTGGCAACAAAACAAAGAATTTCATATGTTACAGGTTGATAGCAAATTACTTCAACAGCGAAAATTGCTTGTTTTTACTGGGGATTGAACCCAGGACCTTCTGCGTTTGAGGTAGACATGATGACCACTCCACTATGAAACCTGTGAAATCCTGCAAAGTAATGGCATTTAGAGATGAGTTTTGACCGCCAGGGGAAAAAAAATAATAATTTGTAGTTCTGTTTGTGATGGAAGCCAAAACATACCGTCATTCGGCAACAATGCCGAGAACTTCATATATTGTAGTTGGATAGCTTATTATTTCAACACTAAGAACAGATTGGTTTCACTGGGGATTGAACCCAGGACCGTCTGCGTGTGAAGCAGACGTGATGACCACTACACTATGAAACCTTTGAAATCCTGCAAAGTAATGGCAATTAGAGACGAGTTTTGACCGCCAGGGGAAAAAAAACAAATTCGTAGCTCTGTTGGTGATGGAGCTAAAACATCCAGTTATTCGGCAACAAAGCCAAGAACTTTATATACTGCAGGTTGATAGGGTATTATTTAAACACAAGAACACATGGGTTTCACTGGGGATTGAACCCAGGACCTTCTGCGTGTAAAGCAGACGTGATTTCCACTACACTATGAAACCTTTGAAAGCCTGCAAAGTAATGGCAATTAGAGACGAGTTTTGACCGCCAGGGAAAAAAAAAACAAATTCGTAGCTCTGTTTGGGATGGAAGCCAAAACATCCCATCATTCGGCAACAAAGCCAAGAACTTCATATATTGTAGTTTAATTGAGTATTATTTCAACATCAAGAACAGATGGGTTTTACTGGGGATTGAACGCAGGACCTTCTGCGTGTTAAGCAGACGTGATGACCACTACTCTATGTAACCTGATGGAAAGTTACTGTGTATTGGCTAGCAGAGCAGAATTGTGACTGACGGGGCCTTTTTATTGCTGAAAGAAATTATTTTTGGTTAATGAAACATTTACAATTTTTATTACATATTTTACCAGTTTTATTCCTACAAAGGGATTTTGCTTAAAAGGAAGTTTACATTGAATGTGTTACTTTTTTCCACATAGTTTAGTTGTTTGCTTTTGTATTTAAAGGAACTATATATTTTGAGACAAACAGGATTTTTATAATATGGGATTATGTTTTCTGCTAAAATGGTCAATAAAAAAGAAACCCAAAATCGTAGTTCTCTTTGTGATGGAAGCCAAAATGTATAGTCATTTGGCAACGAAACCAAGAATTTCACATATTACAAGTCGATATTAAATTACTTCAACACCAAAAACAGATTGGTTTCACTGGGGATTGAACCCAGGACCTTCTGCGTGTGAAGCAGACGTGATGACCACTACACTATGAAACCTTTGAAATCCTGCAAAGTAATGGCAATTAGAGACGAGTTTTGACCGCCAGGGGAAAAAAAACAAATTCGTAGCTCTGTTGGTGATGGAGCTAAAACATCCAGTTATTCGGCAACAAAGCCAAGAACTTAATATACTGCAGGTTGATAGGGTATTATTTACACACAGGAACACATGGGTTTCACTGGGGATTGAACCCAGGACCTTCTGCGTGTAAAGCAGACGTGATTTCAACTACACTATGAAACCTTTGAAAGCCTGCAAAGTAATGGCAATTAGAGACGAGTTTTGACCGCCAGGGAAAAAAAAAACAAATTCGTAGCTCTGTTTGGGATGGAAGCCAAAACATCCCATCATTCGGCAACAAAGCCAAGAACTTCATATATTGTAGTTTAATTGAGTATTATTTCAACATCAAGAACAGATTGGTTTTACTGGGGATTGAACGCAGGACCTTCTGCGTGTTAAGCAGACGTGATGACCACTACTCTATGTAACCTGATGGAAAGTTACTGTGTATTGGCTAGCAGAGCAGAATTGTGACTGACGGGGCCTTTTTATTGCTGAAGGAAAGTATTTTTGGTTAATGAAACATTTACAATTTTTATTACATATTTTACCAGTTTTATTCCTACAAAGGGATTTTGCTTAAAAGGAAGTTTACATTGAATGTGTTACTTTTTTCCACATAGTTTAGTTGTTTGCTTTTGTATTTAAAGGAACTATATATTTTGAGACAAACAGGATTTTTATAATATGGGATTATGTTTTCTGCTAAAATGGTCAATAAAAAAGAAACCCAAAATCGTAGTTCTCTTTGTGATGGAAGCCAAAATGTATAGTCATTTGGCAACGAAACCAAGAATTTCACATATTACAAGTCGATATTAAATTACTTCAACACCAAAAACAGATTGGTTTCACTGGGGATTGAACCCAGGACCTTCTGCGTGTGAAGCAGACGTGATGACCACTACACTATGAAACCTTTGAAATCCTGCAAAGTAATGGCAATTAGAGACGAGTTTTGACCGCCAGGGGAAAAAAAACAAATTCGTAGCTCTGTTGGTGATGGAGCTAAAACATCCAGTTATTCGGCAACAAAGCCAAGAACTTAATATACTGCAGGTTGATAGGGTATTATTTACACACAGGAACACATGGGTTTCACTGGGGATTGAACCCAGGACCTTCTGCGTGTAAAGCAGACGTGATTTCAACTACACTATGAAACCTTTGAAAGCCTGCAAAGTAATGGCAATTAGAGACGAGTTTTGACCGCCAGGGAAAAAAAAAAACAAATTCGTAGCTCTGTTTGGGATGGAAGCCAAAACATCCCATCATTCGGCAACAAAGCCAAGAACTTCATATATTGTAGTTTAATTGAGTATTATTTCAACATCAAGAACAGATTGGTTTTACTGGGGATTGAACGCAGGACCTTCTGCGTGTTAAGCAGACGTGATGACCACTACTCTATGTAACCTGATGGAAAGTTACTGTGTATTGGCTAGCAGAGCAGAATTGTGACTGACGGGGCCTTTTTATTGCTGAAGGAAAGTATTTTTGGTTAATGAAACATTTACAATTTTTATTACATTTTTAACCAGTTTTATTCCTACAAAGGGATTTTGCTTAAAAGGAAGTTTACATTGAATGTGTTACTTTTTTCCACATAGTTTAGTTGTTTGCTTTTGTATTTAAAGGAACTAAATATTTTGAAACAAACAGGATTTTTATAATATGGGATTATGTTTTCTGCTAAAATGGTCAATAAAAAAGAAACCCAAAATCGTAGTTCTCTTGGTTATGGAAGCCAAAATATATTATCAGTTGGCAACAAAACAAAGAATTTCATATGTTACAGGTTGATAGCAAATTACTTCAACAGCGAAAACGGCTTGTTTTTACTGGGGATTGAACCCAGGTCCTTCTGCGTGTGAAGTAGACGTGATGACGACTCCACTATGAAACCTGTGAAATCCTGCAAAGTAATGGCATTTAGAGACGAGTTTTGACCGCCAGGGGAAAAAAAAAATAATTTGTAGTTCTGTTTGTGATGGAAGCCAAAACATCCCGTCATTCGGCAACAAAGCCGAGAACTTCATATTTTGGAGTTAGATAGCGAATTATTTCAACACTAAGAACAGATTGGTTTCACTGGGGATTGAACCCAGGACCTTCTGCGTGTTAAGCAGACGTGATGACCATTACACTATGAAACCTGACGAAAAGTTACTGTGTATTGGCTAGCAGAGCAGAATTGTGACTGACGGGGCCTTTTTATTGCTGAAGGAAAGTATTTTTGGTTAATGAAACATTTACAATTATTATTACATATTTTACCAGTTTTATTCCTAGAAAGGGATTTGCTTAAATTGAAGTTTATATTGAATGTGTTACTTTTTTCTCCATAATTTGGTCTTTTGCTTTTGTATTTATGGGAACTATATATTTTGAAACAAATAGGATTTTTATAATATGGGATTATGTTTTCTGCTAAAATGGTCAATAAAAAAGAAACCCAAAATCGTAGTTCTCTTTGTGATGGAAGCCAAAATGTATTGTCATTTGGCAACGAAACCAAGAATTTCACATATTACAAGTCGATAGGAAATTACTTCAACACCAAAAACACATGGGTTTCACTGGGGATAGAACCCAGGACCTTCTGCGTGTAAAGCAAACGTGATTTCCACTACACTATGAAACCTTTGAAAGCCTGCAAAGTAATGGCAATTAGAGACGAGTTTTGACCGCCAGGAAAAACAAAACAAATTCGTAGCTCTGTTAGGGATGGAAGCCAAAACATCCCATCATTCGGCAACAAAGCCAAGAACTTCATATATTGTAGTTTAATTGAGTATTATTTCAACACCAAGAACAGATTGGTTTTACTGGGGATTGAACGCAGGACCTTCTGCATGTTAAGCAGACGTGATGACCACTATTCTAGGAAACCTGATGGAAAGTTACTGTGTATTGGCTAGCAGAGCAGAATTGTGACTGATGGGGCCTTTTTATTGCTGAAGGAAAGTATTTTTGGTTAATGAAACATTTACAATTTTTATTACATATTTTACCAGTTTTATTCCTACAAAGGGATTTTGCTTAAAAGGAAGTTTACATTGAATGTGTTACTTTTTTCCACATAGTTTAGTTGTTTGCTTTTGTATTTAAAGGAACTATATATTTTGAAACAAACAGGATTTTTATAATATGGGATTATGTTTTCTGCTAAAATGGTCAATAAAAAAGAAACCCAAAATCGTAGTTCTCTTGGTGATGGAAGCCAAAATATATTATCAGTTGGCAACAAAAAAAAGAATTTCATATGTTACAGGTTGATAGCAAATTACTTCAACAGCGAAAATGGCTTGTTTTTACTGGGGATTGAACCCAGGGCCTTCTGCATTTGAAGTAGACGTGATGACCACTCCACTATGAAACCTGTGAAATCCTGCAAAGTAATGGCATTTAGAGACGAGTTTTGACCGCCAGGGGAAAAAAAATAATAATTTGTAGTTCTGTTTGTGATGGAAGCCAAAACATACCGTCATTCGGCAACAATGCCGAGAACTTCATATATTGTAGTTGGATAGCTTATTATTTCAACACTAAGAACAGATTGGTTTCACTGGGGATTGAACCCAGGACCTTCTGCGTGTTAAGCAGACGTGATGACCACTACCCTATGAAACCTGACAAAAAGTTACTGTGTATTGGCTAGCAGAGCAGAATTGTGACTGACGGGGCCTTTTTATTGCTGAAGGAAAGTATTTTTGGTTAATGAAACATTTACAATTATTATTACATATTTTACCAGTTTTATTCCTACAAAGGGATTTTGCTTAAATTGAAGTTTATATTGAATGTGTTACTTTTTTCTCCATAGTTTGGTCTTTTGCTTTTGTATTTATGGGAACTATATATTTTGAAACAAATAGGATTTTTATAATATGGGATTATGTTTTCTGCTAAAATGGTCAATAAAAAAGAAACCCAAAATCGTAGTTCTCTTTGTGATGGAAGCCAAAATGTATAGTCATTTGGCAACGAAACCAAGAATTTCACATATTACAAGTCAATAGGAAATTACTTCAACACCAAAAACAGATTGGTTTCACTGGGGATTGAACCCAGGACCTTCTGCTTGTGAAGCAGACGTGATGACCACTACACTATGAAACCTTTGAAATCCTGCAAAGTAATGGCAATTAGAGTCGAGTTTTGACCGCCAGGGGAAAAAAAACAAATTCGTAGCTCTGTTGGTGAAGGAAGCTAAAACATCCCGTTATTCGGCAACAAAGCCAAGAACTTTATATACTGCAGGTTGATAGGGGATTATTTCAACACCAAGAACACATAAGTTTCACTGGGGATTGAACCCAGGACCTTCTGTGTGTAAAGCAGGCGTGATTTCCACTATACTATGAAACCTTTGAAAGCCTGAAAAATAATGGCAATTAGAGACGAGTTTTGACCGCCAGGGAAAGAAAAAACAAATTCGTAGCTCTGTTGGGGATGAAAGCCAAAACATCCCATCATTCGGCAACAAAGCCAAGAACTTCATATATTGTAGTTTATTTGAGTATTATTTCAACACCAAGAACAGATTGGTTTTACTGGGGATTGAACGCAGGACCTTGAAATGAAACATTTACAATTATTACTACATATTTTACCAGATTTATTCCTACAAAGGGATTTTGCTTAAAAGGAAGTTTACATTGAATGTGTTACTTTTTTCCACATAGTTTAGCTGTTTGCTTTTGTATTTAAAGGAACTATATATTTTGAAACAAACAGGATTTTTATAATATGGGATTATGTTTTCTGCTAAAATGGTCAATAAAAAAGAAACCCAAAATCGTAGTTCTCTTGGTGATGGATGCCAAAATATATTATCAGTTGGCAACAAAACAAAGAATTTCATATGTTACAGGTTGATAGCAAATTACTTCAACAGTGAAAACGGCTTGATTTTACTGGGGATTGAACCCAGGACCTTCTGCGTGTGAAGTAGACGTGATGACGACTCCACTATGAAACCTGTGAAATCCTGCAAAGTAATGGCATTTAGAGACGAGTTTTGACCGCCAGGGGAAAAAAAAAAATAATTTGTAGTTCTGTTTGTGATGGAAGCCAAAACATCCCGTCATTCGGCAACAAAGCCGAGATTTTCAAATATTGTAGTTAGATAGCGTATTATTTCAACACCAAGAACACATGGGTTTCACTGGGGATTGAACCCAGGACCTTCTGCGTGTAAAGGAGACGTGATTTCCACTACACTATGAAACCTTTGAAAGCCTGCAAAGTAATGGCAATTAGAGACGAGTTTTGACCGCCAGGGAAAAAAAAAAACAAATTCGTAGCTCTGTTGGGGATGGAAGCTAAAACATCCCATCATTCGGCATCAAAGCCAAGAACTTCATAGATTGTAGTTTAATTGAGTATTATTTCAACACCAAGAACAGATTGGTTTTACTGGGGATTGAACGCAGGACCTTCTGCGTGTTAAGCAGACGTGATGACCACTACTCTATGAAACCTGATGGAAAGTTACTGTGTATTGGCTAGCAGAGCAGAATTGTGACTGACGGGGCCTTTTTATTGCTGAAGGAAAGTATTTTTGGTTAATGAAACATTTACAATTTTTATTACATATTTAACCAGTTTTATTCCTACAAAGGGATTTTGCTTAAAAGGAAGTTTACATTGAATGTGTTACTTTTTTCCAAATAGTTTAGTTGTTTGCTTTTGCATTTAAAGGAACTATATATTTTGAAACAAACAGGATTTTTATAATATGGTATTATGTTTTCTGCTAAAATGGTCAATAACAAAGAAACCCAAAATCGTAGTTCTCTTGGTGATACAAGCCAAAATATATTATCAGTTGGCAACAAAACAAAGAATTTCATATCTTACAGGTTGATAGCAAATTACTTCAACAGCGAAAACAGCTTGTTTTTACTGGGGATTGAACCCAGGACCTTCTGCGTGTGAAGTAGACGTGATGACGACTCCACTATGAAACCTGTGAAATCCTGCAAAGTAATGGCATTTAGAGACGAGTTTTGACCGCCAGGGAAAAAATATAATAATTTGTAGTTCTGTTTGTGATGGAAGCCAAAACATCCCGTCATACGGCAACAAAGCCGAGAACTTCATATATTGTAGTTGGATAGCGCATTATTTCAACACTAAGAATAGATTGGTTTCACTGGGGATTGAACCCAGGACCTTCTGCGTGTTAAGCAGACGTGATGACCACTACACTATGAAACCTGACAAAAAGTTACTGTGTATTGGCTAGCAGAGCAGAATTGTGACTGACGGGGCCTTTTTATTGCTGAAGGAAAGTATTTTTGGTTAATGAAACATTTACAATTATTATTACATATTTTACCAGTTTTATTCCTACAAAGGGATTTTGCTTAAATTGAAGTTTATATTGAATGTGTTACTTTTTTCTCCATAGTTTGGTCTTTTGCTTTTGTATTTATGGGAACTATATATTTTGAAGCAAACAGGATTTTTATAATATGGGATTATGTTTTCTGCTAAAATGGTCAATAAAAAAGAAACCCAAAATCGTAGTTCTCTTTGTGATGGAAGCCAAAATATATTATCAGTTGGCAACAAAAGGAAGAAATTTCATATGTTACAGGTTGATAGCAAATTACTTCCCATCATTCGGCAACAAAGCCAAGAACTTCATAAACTGTAGTTTAATTGCGTATTATTTCAACTCCAAGAACAGATTGGTTTTACTGGGGATTGAACACAGGACCTTCTGCGTGTTAAGCAGACGTGATGACCACTACTCTATGAAACCTGGTAGAAAGTTACTGTGTATTGGCTAGCGGAGCAGAATTGTGACTGACGGAGCCTTTTTATTGCTGAAGGAAAGTATTTTTTGGTAATTTAACATTTACAATTTTTATTACATATTTTACCAGTTTTATTCCTACAAAGGGATTTTGCTTAAAAGGAAATTTACATTGAATGTGTTACTTTTTTCCACATAGTTTAGTTGTTTGCTTTTGTATTTAAAGGAACTATATATTTTGAAACAAACAGGATTTTTATAATATGGGATTATGTTTTCTGCTAAAATGGTCAATAAAAAAGAAACCCAAAATCGTATTTCTCTTGGTGATAAAAGCCAAAATATATTATCAGTTGGCAACAAAACAAAGAATTTAATATGTTACAGGTTGATAGCAAATTACTTCAACAGCGAAAACGGCTTGTTTTTACTGGGGATTGAACCCAGGACCTTCTGCGTGTGAAGTAGACGTGATGACGACTCCACTATGAAACCTGTGAAATCCTGCAAAGTAATGGCATTTAGAGACGAGTTTTGACCGCCAGGGGAAAAAAAAAATAATTTGTAGTTCTGTTTGTGATGGAAGCCAAAACATCCCGTCATACGGCAACAAAGCCGAGAACTTCATATATTGTAGTTGGATAGCGAATTATTTCAACACTAAGAACAGATTGGTTTCACTAGGGATTGAACTCAGGACCTTCTGCGTGTTAAGCAGACGTGATGACCACTACACTATGAAACCTGACGATAAGTTACTGTGTATTGGCTAGCAGAGCAGAATTGTGACTGACGGGGCCTTTTTATTGCTGAAGGAAAGTATTTTTGGTTAATGAAACATTTACAATTTTTATTACATATTTTACCAGTTTTATTCCTACAAAGGGATTTTGCTTAAAAGGAAGTTTACATTGAATGTGTTACATTTTTCCACATTGTTTAGTTGTTTGCTTTTGAATTTAAAGGAACTATATATTTTGAAACAAACAGGATTTTTATAATATGGGATTATGTTTTCTGCAAAAATGGTCAAAAAAAAAGAAACGCAAAATCGTAGTTCTCTTGGTGAGGGAAGCCAAAATATATTATCAGCTGGCAACAAAATCAAGAATTTCATATGTTACAGGTTGATAGCAAATTACTTCCCATCATTCGGCAACAAAGCCAAGAACTTCATATATTGTAGTTTAATTGAGTATTATTTCAACACCAAGAACAGATTGGTTTTACTGGGGATTGAACGCAGGACCTTCTGCGTGTTAAGCAGACGTGATGACCATTACTCTATGAAACCTGATGGAAAGTTACTGTGTATTGGCTAGCAGAGCAGAATTGTGACTGACGGGGCCTTTTTATTGCTGAAGGAAAGTATTTTTGGTTAATGAAACATTTACAATTTTTATTACATATTTTACCAGTTTTATTCCTACAAAGGGATTTTGCTTAAAAGGAAGTTTACATTGAATGTGTTACATTTTTCCACATTGTTTAGTTGTTTGCTTTTGAATTTAAAGGAACTATATATTTTGAAACAAACAGGATTTTTATAATATGGGATTATGTTTTCTGCAAAAATGGTCAATAAAAAAGAAACGCAAAATCGTAGTTCTCTTGGTGAGGGAAGCCAAAATATATTATCAGCTGGCAACAAAACCAAGAATTTCATATGTTACAGGTTGATAGCAAATTACTTCCCATCATTCGGCAACAAAGCCAAGAACTTCATATATTGTAGTTTAATTGAGTATTATTTCAACACCAAGAACAGATTGGTTTTACTGGGGATTGAACGCAGGACCTTCTGCGTGTTAAGCAGACGTGATGACCACTACTCTATGAAACCTGATGAAAAGTTACTGTGTATTGGCTAGCAGAGCAGAATTGTGACTGACGGGGCCTTTTTATTGCTGAAGGAAAGTATTTTTGGTTAATGAAACATCTACAATTTTTATTACATATTTTACCAGTTTTATTCCTACAAACGGATTTTGCTTAAAAGGAAGTTTACATTGAATGTGTTACTTTTTTCCACATAGTTTAGTTGTTTGCTTCTGTATTTAAAGGAACTATATATTTTGAAACAAATAGGATTTTTATAACATGGGATTATGTTTTCTGCTAAAATGGTCAATAAAAAAGAAACCCAAAATCGTAGTTCTCTTTGTGATGGAAGCCAAAATGTATTGTCATTTGGCAACGAAACCAAGAATTTCACATATTACAAGTCGATAGGAAATTACTTCAACACAAAAAACAGATTGGTTTCACTGGGGATTGAACCCAGGACCTTCTGCGTGTGAAGCAGATGTGATGATTACTACACTATGAATCCTTTGAAATCCTGCAAAGTAATGGCAATTTGAAACGAGTTTTGACCGCCAGGGGGAAAAAACAAATTCGTAGCTCTGTTGGTGATGGAAGCTAAAACATCCCGTTATTCAGCAACAAAGCCAAGAATTTTATATACTGCAGGTTGATAGGGGATTATTTCAACACCAATAACACATGTGTTTCACTGGGGATTGAACCCAGGACCTTCAGCGTGTAAAGCAGACGTGATTTCCACTACACTATGAAACCTTTGAAAGCCTGCAAAGTAATGGCAATTAGAGACGAGTTTTGACCGCCAGGAAAAAAAAAAAAACAAATTCGTAGCTCTGTTGGGGATGGAAGCTAAAACATCCCATCATTCGGCATCAAAGCCAAGAACTTCATATATTGTAGTTTAATTGAGTATTATTTCAACACCAAGAACAGATTGGTTTTACTGGGGATTGAACGCAGGACCTTCTGCGTGTTAAGCAGACGTGATGACCACTACTCTATGAAACCTGATGGAAAGCTACTGTGTATTGGCTAGCAGAGCAGAATTGTGACTGACGGGGCCTTTTTATTGCTGAAGGAAAGTATTTTTGGTTAATGAAACATTTACAATTTTTATTACATATTTAACCAGTTTTATTCCTACAAAGGGATTTTGCTTAAAAGGAAGTTTACATTGAATGTGCTACTTTTTTCCAAATAGTTTAGTTGTTTGCTTTTGCATTTAAAGGAACTATATATTTTGAAACAAACAGGATTTTTATAATATGGTATTATGTTTTCTGCTAAAATGGTCAATAACAAAGAAACCCAAAATCGTAGTTCTCTTGGTGATACAAGCCAAAATATATTATCAGTTGGCAACAAAACAAAGAATTTCATATCTTACAGGTTGATAGCAAATTACTTCAACAGCGAAAACAGCTTGTTTTTACTGGGGATTGAACCCAGGACCTTCTGCGTGTGAAGTAGACGTGATGACGACTCCACTATGAAACCTGTGAAATCCTGCAAAGTAATGGCATTTAGAGACGAGTTTTGACCGCCAGGGAAAAAATATAATAATTTGTAGTTCTGTTTGTGATGGAAGCCAAAACATCCCGTCATACGGCAACAAAGCCGAGAACTTCATATATTGTAGTTGGATAGCGTATTATTTCAACACTAAGAATAGATTGGTTTCACTGGGGATTGAACCCAGGACCTTCTGCGTGTTAAGCAGACGTGATGACCACTACACTATGAAACCTGACAAAAAGTTACTGTGTATTGGCTAGCAGAGCAGAATTGTGACTGACGGGGCCTTTTTATTGCTGAAGGAAAGTATTTTTGGTTAATGAAACATTTACAATTATTATTACATATTTTACCAGTTTTATTCCTACAAAGGGATTTTGCTTAAATTGAAGTTTATATTGAATGTGTTACTTTTTTCTCCATAGTTTGGTCTTTTGCTTTTGTATTTATGGGAACTATATATTTTGAAGCAAACAGGATTTTTATAATATGGGATTATGTTTTCTGCTAAAATGGTCAATAAAAAAGAAACCCAAAATCGTAGTTCTCTTTGTGATGGAAGCCAAAATATATTATCAGTTGGCAACAAAAGGAAAAATTTCATATGTTACAGGTTGATAGCAAATTACTTCCCATCATTCGGCAACAAAGCCAAGAACTTCATAAACTGTAGTTTAATTGAGTATTATTTCAACTCCAAGAACAGATTGGTTTTACTGGGGATTGAACACAGGACCTTCTGCGTGTTAAGCAGACGTGATGACCACTACTCTATGAAACCTGGTAGAATTTACTGTGTATTGGCTAGTGGAGCAGAATTGTGACTGACGGAGCCTTTTTATTGCTGAAGGAAAGTATTTTTTGTTAATTTAACATTTACAATTTTTATTACATATTTTACCAGTTTTATTCCTACAAAGGGATTTTGCTTAAAAGGAAATTTACATTGAATGTGTTACTTTTTTCCACATAGTTTAGTTGTTTGCTTTTGTATTTAAAGGAACTATATATTTTGAAACAAACAGGATTTTTATAATATGGGATTATGTTTTCTGCTAAAATGGTCAATAAAAAAGAAACCCAAAATCGTATTTCTCTTGGTGATAAAAGCCAAAATATATTATCAGTTGGCAACAAAACAAAGAATTTAATATGTTACAGGTTGATAGCAAATTACTTCAACAGCGAAAACGGCTTGTTTTTACTGGGGATTGAACCCAGGACCTTCTGCGTGTGAAGTAGACGTGATGATGACTCCACTATGAAACCTGTGAAATCCTGCAAAGTAATGGCATTTAGAGACGAGTTTTGACCGCCAGGGGAAAAAAAAAAATAATTTGTAGTTCTGTTTGTGATGGAAGCCAAAACATCCCGTCATACGGCAACAAAGCCGAGAACTTCATATATTGTAGTTGGATAGCGAATTATTTCAACACTAAGAACAGATTGGTTTCACTAGGGATTGAACTCTGGACTTTCTGCGTGTTAAGCAGACGTGATGACCACTACACTATGAAACCTGACGATAAGTTACTGTGTATTGGCTAGCAGAGCAGAATTGTGACTGACGGGGCCTTTTTATTGCTGAAGGAAAGTATTTTTGGTTAATGAAACATTTACAATTTTTATTACATATTTTACCAGTTTTATTCCTACAAAGGGATTTTGCTTAAAAGGAAGTTTACATTGAATGTGTTACATTTTTCCACATAGTTTAGTTGTTTGCTTTTGAATTTAAAGGAACTATATATTTTGAAACAAACAGGATTTTTATAATATGGGATTATGTTTTCTGCAAAAATGGTCAATAAAAAAGAAACCCAAAATCGTAGTTCTCTTGGTGAGGGAAGCCAAAATATATTATCAGCTGGCAACAAAACCAAGAATTTCATATGTTACAGGTTGATAGCAAATTACTTCCCATCATTCGGCAACAAAGCCAAGAACTTCATATATTGTAGTTTAATTGAGTATTATTTCAACACCAAGAACAGATTGGTTTTACTGGGGATTGAACGCAGGACCTTCTGCGTGTTAAGCAGACGTGATGACCACTACTCTATGAAACCTGATGGAAAGTTCCTGTGTATTGGCTAGCAGAGCAGAATTGTGACTGACGGGGCCTTTTTATTGCTGAAGGAAAGTATTTTTGGTTAATGAAACATTTACAATTTTTATTACATATTTTACCAGTTTTATTCCTACAAACGGATTTTGCTTAAAAGGAAGTTTACCTTGAATGTGTTACTTTTTTCCACATAGTTTAGTTGTTTGCTTCTGTATTTAAAGGAACTATATATTTTGAAACAAATAGGATTTTTATAACATGGGATTATGTTTTCTGCTAAAATGGTCAATAAAAAAGAAACCCAAAATCGTAGTTCTCTTTGTGATGGAAGCCAAAATGTATTGTCATTTGGCAACGAAACCAAGAATTTCACATATTACAAGTCGATAGGAAATTACTTCAACACAAAAAACAGATTGGTTTCACTGGGGATTGAACCCAGGACCTTCTGCGTGTGAAGCAGATGTGATGACCACTACACTATGAATCCTTTGATATCCTGCAAAGTAATGGCAATTTGAAACGAGTTTTGACCGCCAGGGGGAAAAAACAAATTCGTAGCTCTGTTGGTGATGGAAGCTAAAACATCCCGTTATTCAGCAACAAAGCCAAGAATTTTATATACTGCAGGTTGATAGGGGATTATTTCAACACCAAGAACACATGTGTTTCACTGGGGATTGAACCCAGGACCTTCAGCGTGTAAAGCAGATGTGATTTCCACTACACTATGAAACCTTTGAAAGCCTGCAAAGTAATGGCAATTAGAGACGAGTTTTGACCGCCAGGGAAAAAAAAAACAAATTCGTAGCTCTGTTGGGGATGGAAGCCAAAACATCCCATCATTCGGCAACAAAGCCAAGAACTTCATATATTGTAGTTTAATTGAGTATTATTTCAACACCAAGAACAGATTGGTTTTACTGGGGATTGAACGCAGGACCTTCTGCGTGTTAAGCAGACGTGATGCCCACTACTCTATGAAACCTGATGGAAAGTTACTGTGTATTGGCTAGCAGAGCAGAATTGTGACTGACGGGGCCTTTTTATTGCTGAAGGAAAGTATTTTTGGTTAATGAAACATTCACAATTTTTATTACATATTTTACCAGTTTTATTCCTACAAAGGGATTTTGCTTAAAAGGAAGTTTACATTGAATGTGTCACTTTTTTCCACATAGTTTAGTTGTTTGCTTCTGTATTTAAAGGAACTTTATATTTTGAAACAAATAGGATTTTTATAATATGGGATTATGTTTTCTGCTAAAATGGTCAATAAAAAAGAAACCCAAAATCGTAGTTCTCTTGGTGATGGAAGCTAAAATTTATTATCAGTTGGCAACAAAACATAAAATTTCATATGTTACAGGTTGATAGCAAATTACTTGAACAGCGAAAACGGCTTGTTTTTACTGGGGATTGAACCCAGGTCCTTCTGCGTGTGAAGTAGACGTGATGACGACTCCACTATGAAACCTGTGAAATCCTGCAAAGTAATGGCATTTAGAGACGAGTTTTGACCGCCAGGGGAAAAAAAAAAATAATTTGTAGTTCTGTTTGTGATGGAAGCCAAAACATTCCGTCATTCGGCAACAAAGCCGAGAACTTCACATATTGTAGTTGGATAGCGTATTATTTCAACACTAAGAACAGATCGGTTTCACTGGCGATTGAACCCAGGACCTTCTGCGTGTTAAGCAGACGTGATGACCACTACACTATGAAACCTGACGAAAAGTTACTGTGTATTGGCTAGCAGAGCAGAATTGTGACTGACGGGGCCTTTTTATTGCTGAAGGAAAGTATTTTTGGTTAATGAAACATTTACAATTATTATTACATATTTTACCAGTTTTATTCCTACAAAGTGATTTTGCTTAAATTGAAGTTTACATTGAATGTGTTATTTTTTCTACATAGTTTAGTCGTTTGCTTTTGTATTTATGGGAACTATATATTTTAAAACAAATAGGATTTTTATAATATGGGATTATGTTTTCTGCTAAAATGTTCAATAAAAAAGAAACCCAAAATCGTAGTTCTCTTTGTGATGGAAGCCAAAATGTATTGTCATTTGGCAACGAAACCAAGAATTTCACATATTACAAGTCGATAGGAAATTACTTCAACACCAAAACAGATTGGTTTCACTGGGGATTGAACCCAGGACCTTCTGCGTGTGAAGCAGACGTGATAAAAACCACCCTATGAAACCTTTGAAATCCTGCAAAGTAATGGCAATTAGAGACGAGTTTTGACTGCCAGGGGAAAAAAGAAACAAATTCGTAGCTCTGTTGGTGATGGAAGCCAAAACATCCCATCATTCGGCAACAAAGCCAAGAACTTCATATATTGTAGTTTAATTGGGTATTATTTCAACACCAAGAACAGATTGGTTTTACTGGGGATTGAACAGAGGACCTTCTGCGTGTTAAGCAGACGTGATGACCACTACTCTATGAAACCTGATGGAACTTTGCTGTGTATTGGCTAGCAGAGCAGAATTGTGACTGACGGGCCTTTTTATTGCTGAAGGAAAGTATTTTTGGTTAATGAAACATTTACAATTTTTATTACATATTTTACCAGTTTTATTCCTACATAGGGATTTTGCTTAAATGGAAGTTTACATTGAATGTGTTACTTTTTTCTACATAGTTTAGTCGTTTGCTTTTGTATTTAAAGGAACTATATATTTTGAAACAAACAGGATTTTTATAATATGGGATTATGTTTTCTGCTAAAATGGTCAATAAAAAAGAAACCCAAAATCGTAGTTCTTTTGGTGATGGAAGCCAAAATATATTATCAGTTGGCAACAAAACCAAGAATTTCATATATTACAGGTTTATAGCATATTAATTCAACAGCGAAAACGGCTTGTTTTTACTGGGGATTGAACCCAGTGACTTTCTGCGTGTGAAGCAGACGTGATGAAAACTACACTATGAAACCTTTGAAATCCTGCAAAGTAATGGCAATTACAGACGAGTTTTGACCGCCAGGGGAAAAAAAACAAATTTGTAGCTCTGTTGGTGATGGAAGCTAAAACATCCCATTATTCGGCAACAAAGCCAAGAACTTTATAGATTGCAGGTTGATAGGATATTATTTCAACACCAAGAACACATGGGTTTCGCTGGGGATTGAACCAAGGGCCTTCTGCGTGTAAAGCAAACGTGATTTCCACTACACTATGAAACCTTTGAAAGCCTGCAAAGTAATGGCAATTAGAGACGAGTTTTGACCACCAGGGAAAAAAAAAACAAATTCGTAGCTCTGTTGGTGATGGAAGCCAAAACATCCCATCATTCGGCAACAAAGCCAAGAACTTCATATATTGTATTTTAATTGGGTATTATTTCAACACCAAGAACAGATTGGTTTCACTGGGGATTGAACGCAGGACCTTCTGCGTGTTAAGCAGACATGATGACCACTACTCTATGAAACCTGATGGAAAGTTACTGTGTATTGGCTAGCAGAGCAGAATTGTGACTGACGGGGCCTTTTTATTGCTGAAGGAAAGTATTTTTGGTTAATGAAACATTTACAATTGTTATTACATATTTTACCAGTTTTATTCCTACAAAGGGAATTTGCTTAAATTGAAGTTTATATTGAATGTGTTACTTTTTTCTCCATAGCTTGGTCTTTTGCTTTTGTATTTATGGGAACTATATATTTTGAAAAAAACAGGATTTTTATAACATGGGATTATGTTTTCTGCTAAAATGGTCAATAAAAAAGAAACCCAAAATCGTAGTTCTCTTGGTGATGGAAGCCAAAATATATTATCAGTTGGCAACAAAAGCAAGAATTTCATATATTACAGGTTGATAGCAAATTACTTCAACAGCGAAAACGAATTGTTTTTACTGGTGATTGAACCCAGGACCTACTGCGTGTGAAGTAGACGTGATGACCACTCCACTATGAAAGCTGTGAAATCCTGCAAAGTAATGGCATTTAGAGGCGAGTTTTGACCACCAGGGGAAAAAAAATAATTTGTAGTTCTGTTTGTGATGGAAGCCAAAACATACCATCATTCGGCAACAAAGCCTAGAACTTCATATATTGTAGTTGGATAGCGTATTATTTCAACACTAAGAACAGATTGGTTTCACTGGTGATTGAAGCCAGGACCTTCTGCGTGTTAAGCAGACGTGATGACCACTACACTGTGAAACCTGACGAAAAGTTACTGTGTATTGGCTAGCAGAGCAGAATTGTGACTGACGGGGCCTTTTTCTTGCTGAAGGAAAGTATTTTTGGTTAATGAAACATTTACAATTTTTATTATATATTTTACTAGTTTTATTCCTACAAAGGGATTTTGCTTAAATTGAAGTTTTTATTGAATGTGTTACTTTTTTCTACATAGTTTAGTCGTTTGCTTTTGTATTTATGGGAACTATATATTTTAAAACAAATAGGATTTTTATAATATGGGATTATGTTTTCTGCTAAAATGGTCAATAAAAAAGAAACCCAAAATCGTAGTTCTCTTTGTGATGGAAGCCAAAATGTATTGTCATTTGGCAACGAAACCAAGAATTTCACATATTACAAGTCGATAGGAAATTACTTCAACACCAAAAACAGATTGGTTTCACTAGGAAACAAACCCAGGACCTTCTGCGTGTGAAGTAGACGTGATGACCACTACACTATGAAACCTTTGAAATCCTGCAAAGTAATGGCAATTAGAGACGAGTTTTGACCGCCAGGTGGAAAAAAAACAAATTCGTAGCTCTGTTGGTGATGGAAGCTAAAACAACCCATTATTCTGCAACAAAGCCAAGAACTTTATATATTGCAGGTTGATATGGAATTATTACAACACCATGAACACATGGGTTTCACTGGAGATTGAACCCAGGACCTTCTGCGTGTAAAGCAGACGTGATTTCCACAAGACTATGAAACCTTTGAAAGCCTGCAAAGTAATGGCAATTAGAGACGAGTTTTGACCGCCAGGAAAAACAAAACAAATTCGTAGCTCTGTTGGGGATGGAAGCCAAAACTTCCCATCATTCGGCAACAAAGCCAAGAACTTCATATATTGTAGTTTAATTGAGTATTATTTCAACACCAAGAACAGATTGGTTTTATTGGGGATTGAACGCAGGACCTTCTGCATGTTAAGCAGACGTGATGACCACTATTCTATGAAACCTGATGGAAAGTTACTGTGTATTGGCTAGCAGAGCAGAATTGTGACTGACGGGGCCTTTTTATTGCTGAAGGAAAGTATTTTTGGTTAATGAAACATTTACAATTTTTATTACATATTTTACCAGTTTTATTCCTACAAAGGGATTTTGCTTAAAAGGAAGTTTACATTGAATGTGTTACTTTTTTCCACATAGTTTAGTTGTTTGCTTTTGTATTTAAAGGAACTATATATTTTGAAACAAACAGGATTTTTATAATATGGGATTATGTTTTCTGCTAAAATGGTCAATAAAAAAGAAACCCAAAATCGTAGTTCTCTTGGTGATGGAAGCCAAAATATATTATCAGTTGGCAACAAAACAAAGAATTTCATATGTTACAGGTTGATAGAAAATTACTTCAACAGCGAAAATTGCTTGTTTTTACTGGGGATTGAACCCAGGACCTTCTGCGTTTGAGGTAGACATGATGACCACTCCACTATGAAACCTGTGAAATCCTGCAAAGTAATGGCATTTAGAGACGAGTTTTGACCGCCAGGGGAAAAAAAAAAATAATTTGTAGTTCTGTTTGTGATGGAAGCCAAAACATTCCGTCATTCGGCAACAAAGCCGAGAACTTCATATATTGTAGTTGGATAGCGTATTATTTCAACACTAAGAACAGATCGGTTTCACTGGCGATTGAACCCAGGACCTTCTGCGTGTTAAGCAGACGTGATGACCACTACACTATGAAACCTGACGAAAAGTTACTGTGTATTGGCTAGCAGAGCAGAATTGTGACTGACGGGGCCTTTTTATTGCTGAAGGAAAGTATTTTTGGTTAATGAAACATTTACAATTATTATTACATATTTTACCAGTTTTATTCCTACAAAGTGATTTTGCTTAAATTGAAGTTTACATTGAATGTGTTATTTTTTCTACATAGTTTAGTCGTTTGCTTTTGTATTTATGGGAACTATATATTTTAAAACAAATAGGATTTTTATAATATGGGATTATGTTTTCTGCTAAAATGTTCAATAAAAAAGAAACCCAAAATCGTAGTTCTCTTTGTGATGGAAGCCAAAATGTATTGTCATTTGGCAACGAAACCAAGAATTTCACATATTACAAGTCGATAGGAAATTACTTCAACACCAAAACAGATTGGTTTCACTGGGGATTGAACCCAGGACCTTCTGCGTGTGAAGCAGACGTGATGACCACTACACTATGAAACCTTTGAAATCCTGCAAAGTAATGGCAATTAGAGACGAGTTTTGACCGCCAGGGGAAAAAAAACAAATTCGTAGCTCTGTTGGTGATGGAGCTAAAACATCCAGTTATTCGGCAACAAAGCCAAGAACTTTATATACTGCAGGTTGATAGGGTATTATTTAAACACAAGAACACATGGGTTTCACTGGGGATTGAACCCAGGACCTTCTGCGTGTAAAGCAGACGTGATTTCCACTACACTATGAAACCTTTGAAAGCCTGCAAAGTAATGGCAATTAGAGACGAGTTTTGACCGCCAGGGAAAAAAAAAAACAAATTCGTAGCTCTGTTTGGGATGGAAGCCAAAACATCCCATCATTCGGCAACAAAGCCAAGAACTTCATATATTGTAGTTTAATTGAGTATTATTTCAACATCAAGAACAGATTGGTTTTACTGGGGATTGAACGCAGGACCTTCTGCGTGTTAAGCAGACGTGATGACCACTACTCTATGTAACCTGATGGAAAGTTACTGTGTATTGGCTAGCAGAGCAGAATTGTGACTGACGGGGCCTTTTTATTGCTGAAGGAAATTATTTTTGGTTAATGAAACATTTACAATTTTTATTACATATTTTACCAGTTTTATTCCTACAAAGGGATTTTGCTTAAAAGGAAGTTTACATTGAATGTGTTACTTTTTTCCACATAGTTTAGTTGTTTGCTTTTGTATTTAAAGGAACTATATATTTTGAAACAAACAGGATTTTTATAATATGGGATTATGTTTTCTGCTAAAATGGTCAATAAAAAAGAAACCCAAAATCGTAGTTCTCTTGGTGATGGAAGCCAAAATATATTATCAGTTGGCAACAAAACAAAGAATTTCATATGTTACAGGTTGATAGCAAATTACTTCAACAGCGAAAATGGCTTGTTTTTACTAGGGATTGAACCTAGGTCCTTCTGCGTGTGAAGTAGACGTGATGACGACTCCACTATGAAACCTGTGAAATCCTGCAAAGTAATGGCATTTAGAGACGAGTTTTGACCGCCAGGGGAAAAAAAATAATAATTTGTAGTTCTGTTTGTGATGGAAGCCAAAACATACCGTCATTCGGCAACAAAGCCGAGAACTTCATATTTTGGAGTTGGATAGCTTATTATTTCAACACTAAGAACAGATTGGTTTCACTGGGGATTGAACCCAGAACCTTCTGCGTGTTAAGCAGACATGATGACCACTACACTATGAAACCTGATGAAAAGTTACTGTGTATTGGCTAGCAGAGCAGAATTGTGACTGACGGGGCCTTTTTATTGCTGAAGGAAAGTATTTTTGGTTAATGAAACATTTACAATTATTATTACATATTTTACCAGTTTTATTCCTACAAAGGGATTTTGCTTAAATTGAAGTTTATATTGAATGTGTTACTTTTTTCTCCATAGTTTGGTCTTTTGCTTTTGTATTTATGGGAACTATATATTTTGAAACAAATAGGATTTTTATAATATGGGATTATGTTTTCTGCTAAAATGGTCAATAAAAAATTAACCCAAAATCGTAGTTCTCTTTGTGATGGAAGCCAAAATGTATAGTCATTTGGCAACGAAACCAAGAATTTCACATATTACAAGTCGATAGGAAATTACTTCAACACCAAAAACAGATTGGTTTCACTGGGGATTGAACCCAGGACCTTCTGCGTGTGAAGCAGACGTGATGACCACAACACTATGAAACCTTTGAAATCCTGCAAAGTAATGGCAATTAGAGACGAGTTTTGACCGCCAGGGGAAAAAAAACAAATTCGTAGCTCTGTTGGTGATGGAGCTAAAACATCCAGTTATTCGGCAACAATGCCAAGAACTTAATATACTGCAGGTTGATAGGGTATTATTTAAACACAGGAACACATGGGTTTCACTGGGGATTGAACCCAGGACCTTCTGCGTGTAAGGCAGACGTGATTTCCACTACACTATGAAACCTTTGAAAGCCTGCAAAGTAATGGCAATTAGAGACGAGTTTTGACCGCCAGGGAAAAAAAAAACAAATTCATAGCTCTGTTTGGGATGGAAGCCAAAACATCCCATCATTCGGCAACAAAGCCAAGAACTTCATATATTGTAGTTTAATTGAGTATTATTTCAACACCAAGAACAGATTGGTTTTACTGGGGATTGAACGCAGGACCTTCTGCGTGTTAAGCAGACGTGATGCCCACTACTCTATGAAACCTGATGGAAAGTTACTGTGTATTGGCTAGCAGAGCAGAATTGTGACTGACGGGGCCTTTTTATTGCTGAAGGAAAGTATTTTTGGTTAATGAAACATTCACAATTTTTATTACATATTTTACCAGTTTTATTCCTACAAAGGGATTTTGCTTAAAAGGAAGTTTACATTGAATGTGTCACTTTTTTCCACATAGTTTAGTTGTTTGCTTCTGTATTTAAAGGAACTTTATATTTTGAAACAAATAGGATTTTTATAATATGGGATTATGTTTTCTGCTAAAATGGTCAATAAAAAAGAAACCCAAAATCGTAGTTCTCTTGGTGATGGAAGCCAAAATTTATTATCAGTTGGCAACAAAACATAGAATTTCATATGTTACAGGTTGATAGCAAATTACTTGAACAGCGAAAACGGCTTGTTTTTACTGGGGATTGAACCCAGGACCTTCTGCGTGTGAAGTAGACGTGATGACGACTCCACTATGAAACCTGTGAAATTCTGCAAAGTAATGGCATTTAGAGACGAGTTTTGACCGCCAGGGGAAAAAAAAAAATAATTTGTAGTTCTGTTTGTGATGGAAGCCAAAACATCCCGTCATTCGGCAACAAAGCCGAGAACTTCATATATTGTAGTTGGATAGCGTATTATTTCAACACTAAGAACAGATTGGTATCACTGGCGATTGAACCCAGGACCTTCTGCGTGTTAAGCAGACGTGATGACCACTACACTATGAAACCTGACGAAAAGTTACTGTGTATTGGCTAGCAGAGCAGAATTGTGACTGACGGGGCCTTTTTATTGCTGAAGGAAAGTATTTTTGGTTAATGAAACATTTACAATTATTATTACATATTTTACCAGTTTTATTCCTACAAAGGGATTTTGCTTAAATTGAAGTTTATATTGAATGTGTTACTTTTTTCTCCATAGTTTGGTCTTTTGCTTTTGTATTTATGGGAACTATATATTTTGAAACAAATAGGATTTTTATAATATGGGATTATGTTTTCTGCTAAAATGGTCAATAAAAAAGAAACACAAAATCGTAGTTCTCTTGGTGATGGAAGCCAAAATATATTATCAGTTGGCAACAAAACGAAGAATTTCATATGTTACAGGTTGATAGCAAATTACTTCAACAGCGAGAACGGCTTGTTTTTACTGGGGATTGAACCCAGGACCTTCTGTGTGTGAAGTAGACGTGATGACGACTCCACTATGAAACCTGTGAAATCCTGCAAAGTAATGACATTTAGAGACGAGTTTTGACCGTCAGGGGAAAAAATAAATAATTTGTAGCTCTGTTGGTGATGGAAGCCAAAACATCCCGTCATCCGTCAACTTCATATATTGTAGTTGGATTGCGTATTATTTCAACACTAAGAACTGATTGGTTTCACTGGGGATTGAACCCAGGACCTTCTGCGTGTTAAGCAGACCTGATGACCACTACTCTATGAAACCTGATGGAAAGTTACTGTGTATTGGCTAGCAGAGCAGAATTGTGACTGACGGGGCCTTTTTATTGCTGAAGGAAAGTATTTTTGGTTAATGAAACATTCACAATTTTTATTACATATTTTACCAGTTTTATTCCTACAAAGGGATTTTGCTTAAAAGGAAGTTTACATTGAATGTGTCACTTTTTTCCACATAGTTTAGTTGTTTGCTTCTGTATTTAAAGGAACTATATATTTTGAAACAAATAGGATTTTTATAATATGGGATTATGTTTTCTGCTAAAATGGTCAATAAAAAAGAAACCCAAAATCGTAGTTCTCTTGGTGATGGAAGCCAAAATTTATTATCAGTTGGCAACAAAACATAGAATTTCATGTGTTACAGGTTGATAGCAAATTACTTGAACAGCGAAAACGGCTTGTTTTTACTGGGGATTGAACCCAGGACCTTCTGCGTGTGAAGTAGACGTGATGACTACTCCACTATGAAACCTGTGGAATCCTGCAAAGTAATGGCATTTAGAGACGAGTTTTGAACGCCAGGGGAAAAAAAAAAAAATAATTTGTAGTTCTGTTTGTGATGGAAGCCAAAACATCCCGTCATTCGGCAACAAAGCCGAGAACTTCATATATTGTAGTTGGATAGCGTATTATTTCAACACTAAGAACTGATTGGTTTCACTGGGGATTGAACCCAGGACCTTCTGCGTGTTAAGCAGACGTGATGACCACTACACTATGAAACCTGACGAAAAGTTACTGTGTATTGGCTAGCAGAGCAGAATTGTGACTGACGGGGCCTTTTTATTGCTGAAGGAAAGTATTTTTGGTTAATGAAACATTTACAATTATTATTACATATTTTACCAGTTTTATTCCTACAAAGGGATTTTGCTTAAATTGATGTTTATATTGAATGTGTTACTTTTTTCTCCATAGTTCGGTCTTTTGCTTTTGTATTTATGGGAACTATATATTTTGAAACAAATAGGATTTTTATAATATGGGATTATGTTTTCTGCTAAAATGGTCAATAAAAAAGAAACACAAAATCGTAGTTCTCTTGGTGATGGAAGCCAAAATATATTATCAGTTGGCAACAAAACAAAGAATTTCATATGTTACAGGTTGATAGCAAATTACTTCAACAGCGAAAACGGCTTGTTTTTACTGGGGATTGAACCCAGGACCTTCTGCCTGTGAAGTAGACGTGATGACGACTCCACTATGAAACCTGTGAAATCCTGCAAAGTAATGACATTTAGAGACGAGTTTTGACCGTCAGGGGAAAAAATAAATAATTTGTAGCTCTGTTGGTGATGGAAGCCAAAACATCCCGTCATCCGTCAACAAAGCCGAGAACTTCATATATTGTAGTTGGATTGCGTATTATTTCAACACTAAGAACTGACTGGTTTCACTGGGGATTGAACCCAGGACCTTCTGCGTGTTAAGCAGACGTGATGACCACTACACTATGAAACCTGACGAAAAGTTACTGTGTATTGGCTAGCAGAGCAGAATTGTGACTGACGGGGCCTTTTTATTGCTGAAGGAAAGTATTTTTGGTTAATGAAACATTTACAATTATTATTACATATTTTACCAGTTTTATTCCTACAAAGGGATTTTGCTTAAATTGATGTTTATATTGAATGTGTTACTTTTTTCTCCATAGTTTGGTCTTTTGCTTTTGTATTTATGGGAACTATATATTTTGAAACAAATAGGATTTTTATAATATGGGATTATGTTTTCTGCTAAAATGGTCAATAAAAAAGAAACCCAAAATCGTAGTTCTCTTTGTGATGGAAGCCAAAATGTATTGTCATTTGGCAACGAAACCAAGAATTTCACATATTACAAGTCGATAGGAAATTACTTCAACACCAAAAACAGATTGGTTTCACTGGGGATTGAACCCAGGACCTTCTGCGTGTGAAGCAGATGTGATGACCACTACACTATGAAACCTTTGAAATCCTGCAAAGTAATGGCAATTTGAAACGAGTTTTGACCGCCAGGGGGAAAAAAACAAATTCGTAGCTCTGTTGGTGATGGAAGCTAAAACATCCCGTTATTCAGCAACAAAGCCAAGAATTTTATATACTGCAGGTTGATAGGGGATTATTTCAACACCAAGAACACATGGGTTTCACTGGGGATTGAACCCAGGACCTTCTGCGTGTAAAGCAGACGTGATTTCCACTACACTATGAAACCTTTGAAAGCCTGCAAAGTAATGGCAATTAGGGACGAGTTTTGACCGCCAGGGAAAAAAACAAACAAATTCGTAGCTCTGTTGGGGATGGAAGCCAAAACATCCCATCATTCGGCAACAAAGCCAAGAACTTCATATATTGTAGTTTAATTGAGTATTATTTCAACACCAAGAACAGATTGGTTTTACTGGGGATTGAACGCAGGACCTTCTGCGTGTTAAGCAGACGTGATGACCACTACTCTATGAAACCTGATGGAAAGTTACTGTGTATTGGCTAGCAGAGCAGAATTGTGACTGACGGGGCCTTTTTATTGCTGAAGGAAAGTATTTTTGGTTAATGAAACATTCACAATTTTTATTACATATTTTACCAGTTTTATTCCTACAAAGGGATTTTGCTTAAAAGGAAGTTTACATTGAATGTGTCACTTTTTTCCACATAGTTTAGTTGTTTGCTTCTGTATTTAAAGGAACTATATATTTTGAAACAAATAGGATTTTTATAATATGGGATTATGTTTTCTGCTAAAATGGTCAATAAAAAAGAAACCCAAAATCGTAGTTCTCTTGGTGATGGAAGCCAAAATTTATTATCAGTTGGCAACAAAACATAAAATTTCATGTGTTACAGGTTGATAGCAAATTACTTGAACAGCGAAAACGGCTTGTTTTTACTGGGGATTGAACCCAGGACCTTCTGCGTGTGAAGTAGACGTGATGACGACTCCACTATGAAACCTGTGAAATCCTGCAAAGTAATGGCATTTAGAGACGAGTTTTGACCGCCAGGGGAAAAAAAAAAATAATTTGTAGTTCTGTTTGTGATGGAAGCCAAAACATCCCGTCATTCGGCAACAAAGCCGAGAACTTCATATATTGTAGTTGGATAGCGTATTATTTCAACACTAAGAACAGATTGGTTTCACTGGCGATTGAACCCAGGACCTTCTGCGTGATATGCAGACGTGATGCCCACTACACTATGAAACCTGACGAAAAGTTACTGTGTATTGGCTAGCAGAGCAGAATTGTGACTGACGGGGCCTTTTTATTGCTGAAGGAAAGTATTTTTGGTTAATGAAACATTTACAATTATTATTACATATTTTACCAGTTTTATTCCTACAAAGGGATTTTGCTTAAATTGAAGTTTATATTGAATGTGTTACTTTTTTCTCCATAGTTTGGTCTTTTGCTTTTGTATTTATGGGAACTATATATTTTGAAACAAATAAGATTTTTATAATATGGGATTATGTTTTCTGCTAAAATGGTCAATAAAAAAGAAACCCAAAATCGTAGTTCTCTTGGTGATGGAAGCCAAAATATATTATCAGTTGGCAACAAAACAAAGAATTTCATATGTTACAGGTTGATAGCAAATTACTTCAACAGCGAAAACGGCTTGTTTTTACTGGGGATTGAACCCAGGACCTTCTGCGTGTGAAGTAGACGTGATGACGACTCCACTATGAAACCTGTGAAATCCTGCAAAGTAATGACATTTAGAGACGAGTTTTGACCGTCAGGGGAAAAAATAAATAATTTGTAGCTCTGTTGGTGATGGAAGCCAAAACATCCCATCATCCGTCAACAAAGCCGAGAACTTCATATATTGTAGTTGGATTGCGTATTATTTCAACACTAAGAACTGATTGGTTTCACTGGGGATTGAACCCAGGACCTTCTGCGTGTTAAGCAGACGTGATGACCACTACACTATGAAACCTGACGAAAAGTTACTGTGTATTGGCTAGCAGAGCAGAATTGTGACTGACGGGGCCTTTTTATTGCTGAAGGAAAGTATTTTTGGTTAATGAAACATTTACAATTATTATTACATATTTTACCAGTTTTATTCCTACAAAGGGATTTTGCTTAAATTGATGTTTATATTGAATGTGTTACTTTTTTCTCCATAGTTTGGTCTTTTGCTTTTGTATTTATGGGAACTATATATTTTGAAACAAATAGGATTTTTATAATATGGGATTATGTTTTCTGCTAAAATGGTCAATAAAAAAGAAACCCAAAATCGTAGTTCTCTTTGTGATGGAAGCCAAAATGTATTGTCATTTGGCAACGAAACCAAGAATTTCACATATTACAAGTCGATAGGAAATTACTTCAACACCAAAAACAGATTGGTTTCACTGGGGATTGAACCCAGGACCTTCTGCATGTGAAGCAAATGTGATGACCACTACACTATGAAACCTTCGAAATCCTGCAAAGTAATGGCAATTTGAAACGAGTTTTGACCGCCAGGGGGAAAAAACAAATTCGTAGCTCTGTTGGTGATGGAAGCTAAAACATCCCGTTATTCAGCAACAAAGCCAAGAATTTTATATACTGCAGGTTGATAGGTGATTTTTTCAACACCAAGAACACATGGGTTTCACTGGGGATTAAACCCAGGACCTTCTGCGTGTAAAGAAGACGTGATTTCCACTACACTATGAAACCTTTGAAAGCCTGCAAAGTAATGGCAATTAGAGACGAGTTTTGACCGCCAGGGAAAAAAAAAACAAATTCGTAGCTCTGTTGGGGATGGAAGCCAAAACATCCCATCATTCGGCAACAAAACCAAGAACTTCATATATTGTAGTTTAATTGAGCATTATTTCAACACCAAGAACAGATTGGTTTTACTGGGGATTGAACGCAGGACCTTCTGCGTGTTAAGCAGACGTGATGACCACTACTCTATGAAACCTGATGGAAAGTTACTGTGTATTGGCTAGCAGAGCAGAATTGTGACTGACGGGGCCTTTTTATTGCTGAAGGAAAGTATTTTTGGTTAATGAAACATTCACAATTTTTATTACATATTTTACCAGTTTTATTCCTACAAAGGGATTTTGCTTAAAAGGAAGTTTACATTGAATGTGTTACTTTTTTCCACATAGTTTAGTTGTTTGCTTCTGTATTTAAAGGAACTATATATTTTGAAACAAATAGGATTTTTATAATATGGGATTATGTTTTCTGCTAAAATGGTCAATAAAAAAGAAACCCAAAATCGTAGTTCTCTTGGTGATGAAAGCCAAAATATATTATCAGTTGGCAACAAAACAAAGAATTTCATATGTTACAGGTTGATAGCAAATTACTTGAACAGCAAAAACGGCTTGTTTTTACTGGGGATTGAACCCAGGACCTTCTGCGTGTGAAGTAGACGTGATGACGACTCCACTATGAAACCTGTGAAATCCTGCAAAGTAATGGCATTTAGAGACGAGTTTTGACCGCCAGGGGAAAAAAAAAAAATAATTTGTAGTTCTGTTTGTGATGGAAGCCAAAACATCCCGTCATTCGGCAACAAAGCCGAGAACTTCATATATTGTAGTTGGATAGCGTATTATTTCAACACTAAGAACAGATTGGTTTCACTGGGGATTGAACCCAGGACCTTCTGCGTGTTAAACAGACGTGATGACCACTACACTATGAAACCTGATGAAAAGTTACTGTGTATTGGCTAGCAGAGCAGAATTGTGACTGACGGGGCCTTTTTATTGCTGAAGGAAAGTATTTTTGGTTAATGAAACATTTACAATTATTATTACATATTTTACCAGTTTTATTTCTACAAAGGGATTTTGCTTAAATTGAAGTTTATATTGAATGTGTTACTTTTTTCTCCATAGTTTGGTCTTTTGCTTTTGTATTTATGGGAACTATATATTTTGAAACAAATAGGATTTTTATAATATGGGATTATGTTTTCTGCTAAAATGGTCAATAAAAAAGAAACCCAAAATCGTAGTTCTCTTGGTGATGGAAGCCAAAATATATTATCAGTTGGCAACAAAACAAAGAATTTCATATGTTACAGGTTGATAGCAAATTACTTCAACAGCAAAAACGGCTTGTTTTTACTGGGGATTGAACCCAGGACCTTCTGCGTGTGAAGTAGACGTGATGACGACTCCACTATGAAACCTGTGAAATCCTGCAAAGTAATGGCATTTAGAGACGAGTTTTGACCGCCAGGGGAAAAAAAAAAAATAATTTGTAGTTCTGTTTGTGATGGAAGCCAAAACATCTCGTCATTCGGCAACAAAGCCGAGAACTTCATATATTAAAGTTGGATAGCGTATTATTTCAACACTAAGAACAGATTGGTTTCACTGGGGATTGAACCCAGGACTAGAGATGAGCGAACCGGTCGCGGTTCGGCTCGAGTCGATTCGCCGAACGGGGGTCCCGTTCGAGTTCGGTTCGTCGAACGTTCGACGAACCGAACTCGAACCAATAGGCTATAATGGGAGGCAATCACAAACACATAAAAATGCATTATAAATGTACACAAACAGTTAATAAACATTGCCATAACACTTACCGGTCCCCGCGATCCCTCCTGTACTCTGTCTCCTGCCGCTATTCCATCCGATGATCGCTGAATCCTCCCCGTGACCAGCACTGCCAGCAGAGATGCAGGACCTATCATGACGTCAAAATAGCCATGTGACCAGTCACGTAGCTATTATCTCATTGGCTACAGACTGGTCACATGACTATGACGCGTCATGTAGGACCTGCGAGTGCATCTCTCCGGTATACGGTGCACATATGTGTATCGCCGTGTACCGGCGACATGCTCTAGCACACGGTCGACTCCCCATTCCGTTGGGGACCGGCTGACATAGCCGGTCATTAACGGAGATCACCGTTGCCATAGCAACGCAGTTAGTGGTGACGTCACCGCTAACCGCGGCTCCGAGAGCACCGTTGCTATGGTAACGCGTCTGTCAGCGTTACCGCTGTTACCGCTGACAGCCAGCACTGATCACTCACCGAGTGAAGGCTGCACGCTGCTTCCCGATTGTAGTGAGGATTGTAGTGAGGATGAGGTTCCTCAGCCCCAAGTGATGAGCTGGGTAAACTCATCCTCACTACAATCGTCACTACTACTACACTAGTGAGGATTGTAGTGAGGATGAGGTTCCTCAGCCCCAAGTGATGAGCTGGGTAAACTCATCCTCACTACAATCGTCACTACTACTACACTAGTGATGATTGTAGTGAGGATGAGGTTCCTCAGCCCCAAGTGATGAGCTGGGTAAACTCATCCTCACTACAATCGTCACTACTACTACACTAGTGATGATTGTAGTGAGGATGAGGTTCCTCAGCCCCAAGTGATGAGCTGGGTAAACTCATCCTCACTACAATCGTCACTACTACTACACTAGTGAGGATTGTAGTGAGGATGAGGTTCCTCAGCCCCAAGTGATGAGCTGGGTAAACTCATCCTCACTACAATCGTCACTACTACTACACTAGTGAGGATTGTAGTGAGGATGAGGTTCCTCAGCCCCAAGTGATGAGCTGGTGAACCTCATCCTCACTACAATCGTCACTACTACTACACTAGAAAGAAAGAAGACAGAAGAGCAGGATCGTGGAGGGCTGACAGGGGGTAATAAAGATGGAGTCTCTAATGTGTCTGTGTATTTATTTCTATTAAAGTATTTTTTTCTCTGTGTGGTGTTTTTTTAACCCTTTATTGGAGATTCTTAATGGCCGGGTCAAACGTGCTTGACATTAAGAATCTCTGGCTTAATTCTGGCTAGTAAAACAAAGCCAGTATTAACTCATGATTACCCAACAAGCCACCCGGCTTCAGGGCTGTTGGAAGAGTTGGATACAGCGCCAGATGATGGCGCTTCTATGAGAGCGCCATTTTCTGGGACGGCTGCGGACTGAAATTCGCAGCAGAGGCGCCCAGAAACCTCGGGCTAACCTGTGCTGCGGATTCCAATCCCCAGCTGCCTAGTTGTACCCGGCTGGACATAAAAAATGGGGCGAAGCCCACGTCATTTGTTTTTTAATTATTTCATGAAATAAGTGAAATAATTAAAAAAAACGGGCTTCCCTATATTTTTGGTTCCCAGCCGGGTACAAATAGGCAACTGGGGGTTGGAGGCAGCCCGTGGGTGCCTGCTGTACCTGGCTAGCATACAAAAATATGGCGAAGCCCACGTCATTTTTTTGGTGGGCAAAAAAATTCTGCATACAGTCCTGGATGGAGTATGCTGAGCCTTGTAGTTCTGCAGCTGCTGTCTGCTCTTCTCCATACAGACACACAGCAGCTGCAGAATTACAAGGATCAGCATACTCCATCCAGGACTGTATGCAGAAGTTTTTTGCCCCCTGAAAAAATTATGTGGGCTTCGCCATATTTTTGTATGCTAGCCAGGTACAGCAGGCAGGTACGGCTGCCCCCAACCCCCAGTTGCCTATTTGTACCCGGCTGGGAACCAAAAATAAAGGGAAGCCCTTTTTTTATTATTTCATGAATTTCATTAAATAATTAGAAAACAAATGACGTAGGCTTCACCCCATTTTTGTGTCCAGCCAGGTACAACTAGGCAGCTGGGGATTGGAATCCGCAGCACAGGTTGGCCTGAGCTTTCTGGGCCCCACTGCTGCGAATTGCAGTCTGCAGCCGCCTCAGAAAATGGCATTTTCATAGAAGCGCCATCTTCTGGCGCTGTATCCAACTCTTCCAGCACCTGCCTGCTATACCTGGCTAGCATACAAAAATATGGCGAAGCTCACATCCTTTTTTTGTAGTTTTTTGGCAAAAAAAATAAAAAATGCTTCCCTGGATTTTCCATTGCCAGTGAAGGTAACACCAAGCAGTGGGGGTTAGCAGCCAGTAGCTGCTTGGATTACCCTTACCTAGAAATACAAAAAATGCAGCGGGAGCCCATATATATTTTTTTTAATTATTTATTTAAATAACTAAAAACAAAATGGGCTTCCCTGTATTTTGATTGCTGGACATTACAGTGCTGTAAAAATAAATCTTTAAAAAAATGACGTAGCGCTCCGCGGTATTTTTGATTCTCAGCGCAGATAAAGCAGACAGCTATGGGTTGCCACCCCAGTCTGCCTGCCGTTACCTTGGTTGGCAATCAAAATACAGGGAAGCCCATTAATTTTTTCTATTTAAAAAATAGTTAAACAAAAAAAATGACGTTGGGTCCCCCCATTTTTGATAGCCAGCTAGGGTAAAGCAGATGGCTGTAGCCTGAAAACCACAGCTGGCAGCTTTACCGTGGTTGGGGATCCAATGTGGAGGTCCCCTCAGGCTCTTTTTTATAATTATTTTATAAATATTAATAATTACACAATAAAAGTAGGGTCCCCCCCAAATTGGATCACCAGCCAAGGTAAAGCGGACAGCTGTGGTCTGGTATTCTCAGGGTGGGAAGGTACATAGTTATTGGGCCTTCACAGCCTAAAAATAGCAGGCCGCAGGCACCCCAGATGTGGCGCATCCACTAGATGCGCCAATCCTGGCGCTTCACCCCAGCTCATCCCGTGCCCTGGTGCAGTGGCAAACGGGGTAATAAATCGGGATGATACTAGCTGTAAAGTCACCTGAGATCAAGCCCAGCAGTTTGTGATGTTATGGCGTCTATTAGATACCCAACATCATAAACTGTCAGTACTAACAAAAAAAAAAAATCGACAAAAGAAATTTATTTGAAAAAACAGTCCCCAAAACATTTCCTCTTTCACCAATTTATTGTAAGAAAAAAAATAAAGGGGTCCCACGACGACTCTGGACCGTCTAGAATATGGGGGGGAGACACTCAGGGAACGTATCCCCCATTTTCTAGGAGTGCGGACCCTTCATGTGAGGAGTGTGGGTGCAATGAATCTGCACTCACTCTCCCCGGGTCCACAGCAGCAGAGTCCATGTCGTAATGGTTGCTACCAAAGCTGCAATGCCCTGCTCATGAGGTAAGGGCATGCCTAATCAGGAGAACTACTGTAGAGGAAGCTCTGCTCACTGGTATATAGGTGCTCAGAGGTAATAATAGATAAAATTAGTGAGTAGCCTCGGCACTCTAAATCTCCCAGACTAAGTCAGTAAGTCACAGCGGATAGTAATGCAAAATCACTCTTTATTGGTCCGTATTAAGAAAAAAAAAATTTTCATAAGCATATATGTTTTTGTCCAAAACAAGTTACAAATGACGTTTCGGCCTGAGCCTTCGTCAGATTGGACTTATCTGCATGTAATCATGAAAAATGACAATAATCAGTATCACATAAGAGTGAGAGAACAATAACATAAACTCGAACAATGTAGAGGTACAATTGGGATGCAGCAAAAAAATTGCAACACAGCAAGAAATGAAACACATGATACAAATGTCATAATACAGTACAAGGACAATATAGTAATGACAAATATGGGGTCAGAGTAGGCTTAGACAGCTCTGGTACGAAAAAGATGTCAATCATAAAGTAACATGTGCAGTAGGTGTAGAGCTACAGTATGCATGGCAGAGCTAATGGGTAGACCGACCATAGAAAAAGAACAGAGAAAAAGTGGAGAAAAAGTGGAGAAAAAATGGATAAAAAGTGGAGAAAAAGTGAAGAAAAAGTGGAGAAAAAGTGGAGAAAAAGTGGATAAAAAGTGGAGAAAAAAATGGAGAAAAAGTGGAGAAAAAGTGGAGAAAAAGTGGAGAAAAAGTGGAGTAAAAGTGGAGAAAAAGTGGAGCACCCTTTGGTGCCTTTCATGTGGCACTAAGGGGTGCTTAGCTTTGTATTTAGCCAAAAAAATGAAAACAAAATGACGTAGGGTTCCCCCTAGTTTTGTAGCCAGCTAGGGTAAAGCAGGCAGCTGCAGCCTGCAGGCCACAGCTGGCAACCTCACCTTGGCTGGTAATCCAAAACTGAGGGCACCCCACGCTGTTATTGTAAATTAAATAAATAATTAAAAAAAAAACCACGTAGGGGTCCCCCAAAATTGGATCACCAGCCAAGGTAAAGCAGACAGCTGAGGCCTGATATTCTCAGACTAGGGAGGTCCATGGTTATTGGACTCTCCCCAGCCTAAAAATAGCAGGCCGCAGCCGCCCCAGAAGTGGCGCCCCAGCTCATCCCGCGCCCTGGTGCGGTGGCAAACGGGGTAATATATGGGGTTAATACCAGATGTGTAATGTCACCTGGCATTAAGCCCTGGGGTTGGTGAGGTCAGGCATCTATCAGATACCTGACATCACCAACCCAGTCAGTAATAAAAAAAAATAGACGACAAACACATTTTTATTTGAAAAAACACTCCCCAAAACATTCCCTCTTTAACCAATTTATTAGAATGAAAAACAAATCCAGGTCTGGTGTAATCCAAGGGTTGCCATGACGATCCACACTGTCCCAGTCAATGAAGAGCAGGATGTTCCCCATTGGCTGGGAGAGCAGTGCAGTGACCTGAGCTAACATCAATGGGTCAGCCCAGGTCACTGCAGGGGATGACAAGTGCTGCTGTCAGCGAGGTACATTACCTGCGCTGATCTCCAGCACACTGACAGCCCCTGTCACTGAGTTCAATGACCGCCGCCTTCACAGCCAAGAATCGCGAGAGGCCCGTGACGTCACCGCTAGTCAGTCTCAGGTCAGAAGCGAGAGAAGGTGATGTGACAAGCGGCGGCCATGAAGGACAGTGACAGCGCTGAGGTCGGGATGGCGGAACTTCATCACCGCAGGCAGGGCCGGCTCCAGGTTTTTGTGGGCCCCAGGCGGAAGAGTCCCAGTGGGCCCCATAAACACGCAGACACACACACATACACAGATACATACACGTACATATACATATTTAAAGACAAACTCACAAAAATACATATAAACAGACAAATCTATACAGTCATATACACTGACATACATAGATACACATCATACATGCATACATACAGAGACACACACTGCTATGCTGCATACATACATAAATACATACATACAGACACACACATACTGCTCTGCATGCATGCATACATATAGACAGACACACACACACTGCTCTGCTACATACATACATATAGGCAGACACACACATACTGCTCTGCTGCATACATACATACATACAGACACACACACACACACTGCTCTGCTGCATACATACATACAGACAGACACGCATACTGCTCTGCTGCATACATACATGCATACATACATACAAACAGACACACATACTGCTCTTCTGCATACATACATACATACAGACAGACACGCATACTGCTCTGCATGCATACATACAGACATGCATACTGCTCTGCTGCATACATACATGCATACATACAGACAGACACGCATATTGCTCTGCTGCATATATATATACATACATACATAGACACGCATACTACTCTGCTACATATATACATACATACATAGACACGCATACTGCTCTGCTGCATATATACATACATACAGACACGCATACTACTCTGCTACATATATACATACATACATAGACACGCATACTGCTCTGCTGCATATATACATACATACATACAGACATGCATACTACTCTGCTACATATATACATAGATACATACATAGACACGCATACTGCTCTGCTTCATATATACATACATACATATAGACACGCATACTGCTCTGCTGCATATATACATACATACATACAGACACGTATACTGCTCTGCTGCATACATACATGCATACATACAGACACGCATACTGCTCTGCTGCATACATACAAGCATACATACAGACACGCATACTGCTCTGCTGCATACATACATGCATACATAGGAGGAAAATGAGTAACTTGCTTCAAAAAATATGTATTTTATTATTATTTATTATATATTATTTTTTGAAGCAAGTTACTCATTTTCCTCCTGTTTTATATTGCTATTTGAGTAGCTCTGCACAGTGTGTGATATCCCCGGTGGGATTCACACATCTGTGTTTTCTGTTAGTGTTGGATCCTATGTATTATGCATACATACAGACAGACACGCATATTGCTCTGCTGCATATATATATACATACATACAGACACGCATACTACTCTGCTACATATATACATACATACATACAGACACGCATACTGCTCTGCTGCATATATATATACATACACGCATACTGCTCTGCTGCATATATACATACATACATACATACAGACATGCATACTGCTCTGCTACATATATACATACATACAGACACGTATACTGCTCTGCTGCATACATACATGCATACATACAGACAGACACGCATACTACTCTGCTACATATATACATACATACATACAGACACGCATACTGCTCTGCTGCATATATACATACATACATACACGCATACTGCTCTGCTGCATATATACATACATACAGACACGCATACTGCTCTGCTGCATACATACATACATACATACAGACACATATATTGCTCTGCTGCATACATACATACATAAATACAGACACGCATACTGCTCTGCTGCATATATACATACATACACGCATACTGCTCTGCTGCATATATACATGCATACATACAGTCACGCATACTGCTCTGCTGCATATATACATACATACATACAGACACGCATACTGCTCTGCTGCATATATACATACATACATACAGACACGTATACTGCTCTGCTGCATATATATATACATACAGACACGCATACTACTCTGCTACATATATACATACATACATACAGACACGCATACTGCTCTGCTGCATATATACATACATACATACACGCATACTGCTCTGCTGCATATATACATACATACAGACACGCATACTGCTCTGCTGCATACATACATACATTCATACAGACACATATATTGCTCTGCTGCATACATACATACATAAATACAGACACGCATACTGCTCTGCTGCATATATACATACATACACGCATACTGCTCTGCTGCATATATACATGCATACATACAGTCACGCATACTGCTCTGCTGCATATATACATACATACATACAGACACGCATACTGCTCTGCTGCATATATACATGCATACATATAGACACGCATATTGCTCTGCTGCATATATATATACATACAGACACGCATACTACTCTGCTACATATATACATACATACAGACACATATACTGCTCTGCTGCATACATACATGCATACATACAGACAGACACGCATATTGCTCTGCTGCATATATATATATACATACATACAGACACGCATACTACTCTGCTACATATATACATACATACATACATACATACATACAGACACGCATACTGCTCTGCTGCATATATGCATACATACAGACACGCATACTGATCTGCTGCATATATACATACATACATACAGACACGCATACTGCTCTGCTGCATACATACATGCATACATACAGACAGACACGCATATTGCTCTGCTGCATATATATATACATACAGACACGCATACTACTCTGCTACATATATACAGACACGTATACTGCTCTGCTGCATACATACATACATGCATACATACAGACAGACACGCATATTGCTCTGCTGCATATATATATACATACATACAGACACGCATACTACTCTGCTACATATATACATACATACATACAGACACGCATACTGCTCTGCTGCATATATACATACATACAGAAACGCATACTGCTCTGCTGCATATATACATACATACATACAGACACGTATACTGCTCTGCTGCATATATATATACATACATACAGACACGTATACTGCTCTGCTGCATATATACATGCATACATACAGACACGCATACTGCTCCGCTGCATATATACATACATACAGACACGCATACTGCTCTGCTGCATATATACATACATACATACAGACACGCATACTGCTCTGCTGCATATATACATACATTTAGACACGCATACTGCTCTGCTGCATGCATACATACAAACACACACCTTGCTCTACGGGGCCCACACATGCGGCTCCGGGGGCCACACACACGGCTCTGCGGGGCCCACACACGCACGGGGGGACAGGGAGGGGTGGGGAGGGAGTGATGTCCCACATACTGATCAGGTCACAGTGCAGATGGGGCCCACACAGCGCCGGAGGGAAGCGATGTGCTGGGGGTCGCTGGCTGGCACTGTGACTCCTTCATCTGTGCGACCGAGCAGGACGCCGGGCGGTAGCTCCGCCCACAGATGATGCTCAATGCAGGAGAACACAGTGAACGCTGTGTTCTGCGGGCCTTAAAGGGCCGGCAGCCACAGTTTCCAGTGCCAAGGACTGCTGCCCCTGGGCCGACCGCAGGAAAGCCGAGCGGGACCGTGTGTGTGTGTGTGTGTGTGTGTGTGTATACGTGTGTACATGCCGCGGGCAGGAGGGGGCGGAGCGAGCTGAGCGGGGAAGTGTGGGCTTCCTGCACGTAACTAGGATAAACATCGGGTTACTAACCAAAGCGCTTTGGTTGGATACCCGATGTATATCTTGGTTACCAGCTTGTGGCAGGCTGCCAGCGATGGCTCCTGCACACTATAGCTGTCAAAAGCCCTGCTTTTTGCTGCTAGAACCGTTCTCGAACGTATCTAGAACTATCGAGCTTTTGCAAAAAGCTCGAGTTCTAGTTCGATCAGCCCCCAAAATCACTCGTGCCTATAACTGGAGAACCTCGAACCTCGAACCGCGCTCAACTCTACCCAGGACCTTCTGCGTGTTAAGCAGAAATGATGATTACTACACTATGAATCCTGACGAAAAGTTACTGTGTATTGGCTAGCAGAGCAGAATTGTGACTGACGGGGCCTTTTTATTGCTGAAGGAAAGTATTTTTGGTTAATGAAACATTTACAATTATTATTACATATTTTACCAGTTTTATTCCTACAAAGGGATTTTGCTTAAATTGAAGTTTATATTGAATGTGTTACTTTTTTCTCCATAGTTTGGTCTTTTGCTTTTGTATTTATGAGAACTATATATTTTGAAACAAATAGGATTTTTATAATATGGGATTATGTTTTCTGCTAAAATGGTCAATAAAAAAGAAACCCAAAATCGTAGTTCTCTTTGTGATGGAAGCCAAAATGTATTGTCATTTGGCAACGAAACCAAGAATTTCACATATTACAAGTCGATAGGAAATTACTTCAACACCAAAAACAGATTGGTTTCACTGGGGATTGAACCCAGGACCTTCTGCGTGTGAAGCAGACGTGATGACCACTACACTATGAAACCTTTGAAAACCTGCAAAGTAATGACAATTAGAGACGAGTTTTGACCGCCAGGGGAAAAAAAACAAATTCGTAGCTCTGTTGGTGATGGAAGCTAAAACATCCCGTTATTCGGCAACAAAGCCAAGAACTTTATATACTGCAGGTTGATAGGGGATTATTTCAACACCAAGAACACATGGGTTTCACTGGGGATTGAACCCAGAACCTTCTGCGAGTAAAGCAGACGTGATTTCCACTACACTATGAAACCTTTGAAAACCTGCAAAGTAATGACAATTAGAGACGAGTTTTGACCGCCAGGGAAAAAAAAAACAAATTCGTAGCTCTGTTTGGGATGGAAGCCAAAACATCCCATCATTCGGCAACAAAGCCAAGAACTTCATATATTGTAGTTTAATTAAGTATTATTTCAACACCAAGAACAGATTGGTTTTACTGGGGATTGAACGCAGGACCTTCTGCGTGATAAGCAGACGTGATGACCACTACTCTATGAAACCTGATGGAAAGTTACTGTGTATTGGCTAGCAGAGCAGAATTGTGACTGACGGGGCCTTTTTATTGCTGAAGGAAAGTATTTTTGGTTAATGAAACATTTACAATTTTTATTACATATTTTACCAGTTTTATTCCTACAAAGGGATTTTGCTTAAAAGGAAGTTTACATTGAATGTGTTCCTTTTTTTTACATAGTTTAGTTGTTTGCTTTTGTATTTAAAGGAACTATATATTTTGAAACAAACAGGATTTTTATAATATGGGATTATGTTTTCTGCTAAAATGGTCAATAAAAAAGAAACCCAAAATCGTAGTTCTCTTGGTGATAAAAGCCAAAATATATTATCAGTTGGCAACAAAACAAAGAATTTCATATGTTACAGGTTGATAGCAAATTACTTCAACAGCGAAAACGGCTTGTTTTTACTGGGGATTGAACCCAGGACCTTCTGCGTGTGAAGTAGACGTGATGACGACTACACTATGAAACCTGTGAAATCCTGCAAAGTAATGGCATTTAGAGACGAGTTTTGACTGCCAGGGAAAAAAAACAAATTCGTAGCTCTGTTGGGGATGGAAGCCAAAACATCGCATTATTCGGCAACAAAGCCGAGAACTTCATATATTGTAGTTGGATAGCGTATTATTTCAACACTAAGAACAGATTGGTTTCACTGGGGCAATTGAACCCAGGACCTTCTGCATGTTAAGCAGACGTGATGGCCACTACACTATGAAACCTGCCAAAAATTTTCTGTGTATTGGCTAGCAGAGAAGAATTGTGACTGACGGGTCCTTTTTATTGCTGAAGGAAAGTATTTTTGGTTAATGAAACATTTACAATTATGATTACATATTTTACCAGTTTTATTCCTACAAAGGGATTTTGCTTAAATTGAAGTTTATATTGATCGTAGTTCTCTTTGTGATGGAAGCCAAAATGAATTGTCATTTGGCAACGAAACCAAGAATTTCACATATTACAAGTCGATAGGAAATTACTTCAACTCCAAAAACAGATTGGTTTCACTGGGGATTGAACCCAGGACCTTCTGCGTGTAAAGCAGACGTGATTTCCACTACACTATGAAACCTTTGGAAGCCTGCAAAGTAATGGCAATTAGAGACGAGTTTTGACCGCCAGGGAAAAAAAAAAACAAATTCATAGCTCTGTTGGGGATGGAAGCCAAAACATCCCATCATTCGGCAACAAAGCCAAGAACTTCATATATTGTAGTTTAATTGAGTATTATTTCAACACCAAGAACAGATTGGTTTTACTGGGGATTTAACGCAGGACCTTCTACGTGTAAAGCAGACGTGATGACCACTACTCTATGAAACCTGATGGAAAGTTACTGTGTATTGGCCAGCAGAGCAGAATTGTGACTGACGGGGCCTTTTTATTGCTGAAGGAAAGTATTTTTGGTTAATGAAACATTTACAATTTTTATTACATATTTTACCAGTTTTATTCCTACAAAGGGATTTTGCTTAAAAGGAAGTTTACATTGAATGTGTTACTTTTTTCCACATAGTTTAGTTGTTTGCTTTTGTATTTATGGGAACTATATATTTTGAAACAAATAGGATTTTTATAATATGGGATTATGTTTTCTGCTAAAATGGTCAATAAAAAAGAAACCCAAAATCGTAGTTCTCTTGGTGATGGAAGCCAAAATATATTATCAGTTGGCAACAAAACAAAGAATTTCATATGTTACAGGTTGATAGCAAATTACTTCAACAGCGAAAACGGCTTGTTTTTACTGGGGATTGAACCCAGGACTTTCTGCGTGTGAAGTAGACGTGATGACGACTCCAGTATGAAACCTGTGAAATCCTGCAAAGTAATGGCATTTAGAGACGAGTTTTGACCGCCAGGGGAAAAAAAAAAAATAATTTGTAGTTCTGTTTGTGATGGAAGCCAAAACATCCCGTCATTCGGCAACAAAGCCGAGAACTTCATATATTGGAGTTGGATAGCGTATTATTTCAACACTAAGAACAGATTGGTTTCACTGGGGATTGAACCTAGGACTAGAGATGAGTGAACCGGTCGCGGTTCGGCTCGAGTCGGTTCGCAGAACGGGGGTCCCGTTCGAGTTCGGTTCGTCGAACGTTCAACGAATCGAACTCGAACCAATAGGCTATAATGGGAGGCAATCACAAACACATAAAAATGCATTATAAATGTACACAAACAGTTAATAAACATTGCCATAACACTTACCGGTCCCCGCGATCCCTCCTGTACTCTGTCTCCTGCCGCTATTCCATCCAATGATCGCTGAATCCTCCCCGTGACCAGCACTGCCAGCTGAGATGCAGGACCTATCATGACGTCAAAATAGCCATGTGACCAGTCACGTGGCTATTATCTCATTGGCTACAGACTGGTCACATGACTATGACGCGTCATGTAGGACCTGCGAGTGCATCTCTCCGGTACACGGTGCACATATGTGTATCGCCGTGTACCGGCGACATGCTCTAGCACACGGTCGACTCCCAGTTCCGTTATTTACCGGCTGACACAGCCAGTCATTAACGGAGATCACCGTTGCCATAGCAACGCAGTTAGCGGTGACGTCACCGCTAACCGCGGCTCCGAGAGCACCGTTGCTATGGTAACGCGTCTGTCAGCGTTACCGCTGTTACCGCTGACAGCCAGCACTGATCACTCACGGAGTGAAGGCTGCACGCTGATTCCCGATTGTAGTGAGGATTGTAGTGAGGATGAGGTTCCTCAGCCCCAAGTGATGAGCTGGGTAATCTCATCCTCACTACAATCGTCACTACTACTACACTAGTGAGGATTGTAGTGAGGATGAGGTTCCTCAGCCCCAAGTGATGAGCTGGGTAAACTCATCCTCACTACAATCGTCACTACTACTACACTAGTGATGATTGTAGTGAGGATGAGGTTCCTCAGCCCCAAGTGATGAGCTGGGTAAACTCATCCTCACTACAATCGTCACTACTACTACACTAGTGATGATTGTAGTGAGGATGAGGTTCCTCAGCCCCAAGTGATGAGCTGGGTAAACTCTTCCTCACTACAATCGTCACTACTACTACACTAGTGATGATTGTAGTGAGGATGAGGTTCCTCAGCCCCGAGTGATGAGCTGGGTAAACTTATCCTCACTACAATCGTCACTACTACTACACTAGTGAGGATTGTAGTGAGGATGAGGTTCCTCAGCCCCAAGTGATGAGCTGGTGAACCTCATCCTCACTACAATCGTCACTACTACTACACTAGAAAGAAAGAAGACAGAAGAGCAGGATCGTGGAGGGCTGACAGGGGGTAATAAAGATGGAGTCTCTAATGTGTCTGTGTATTTATTTCTATTAAAGTATTTTTTTCTCTGTGTGGTGTTTTTTTTAACCCTTTATTGGAGATTCTTAATGGCCGGGTCAAACGTGCCTGACATTAAGAATCTCTGGCTTAATAATGGCTAGTAAATCAAAGCCAGTATTAACTCATGATTACCCAACAAGCCACCCGGCTCCAGGGCTGTTGGAAGAGTTGGATACAGCGCCAGATGATGGCGCTTCTATGAGAGCGCCATTTTCTGGGACGGCTGCGGACTGAAATTCGCAGCAGAGGCGCCCAGAAACCTCGGGCTAACCTGTGCTGCGGATTCCAATCCCCAGCTGCCTAGTTGTACCCGGCTGGACACAAAAAATGGGACGAAGCCCACGTCATTAGTTTTTTAATTATTTCATGAAATAAGTGAAATAATTAAAAAAAACGGGCTTCCCTATATTTTTGGTTCCCAGCCGGGTACAAATAGGCAACTGGGGGTTGGAGGCAGCCCGTGGCTGCCTGCTGTACCTGGCTAGCATACAAAAATATGGCGAAGCCCACGTCATTTTTTTGGTGGGCAAAATAATTCTGCATACAGTCCTGGATGGAGTATGCTGAGCCTTGTAGTTCTGCAGCTGCTGTCTGCTCTTCTCCATACAGACACACAGCAGCTGCAGAACTACAAGGCTCAGCATACTCCATCCAGGACTGTATGCAGAAGTTTTTTGCCCCCTGAAAAAATTATGTGGGCTTCGCCATATTTTTGTATGTTAGCCAGGTACAGCAGGCAGGTACGGCTGCCCCCAACCCCCAGTTGCCTATTTGTACCCGGCTGGGAACCAAAAATACAGGGAAGCCCTTTTTTTATTATTTCATGAATATCATTAAATAATTAGAAAACAAATGACGTAGGCTTCGCCCCATTTTTGTGTCCAGCCAGGTACAACTAGGCAGCTGGGGATTGGAATCCGCAGCACAGGTTGGCCTGAGCTTACTGGGCCCCACTGCTGCGAATTGCAGTCTGCAGCCGCCTCAGAAAATGGCATTTTCAAAGAAGCGCCATCTTCTGGCGCTGTATCCAACTCTTCCAGCACCTGCCTGCTATACCTGGCTAGCATACAAAAATATGGCGAAGCTCACGTCCTTTTTTTGTAGTTTTTTGGCAAAAAAAATAAAAAATGCTTCCCTGGATTTTCCATTGCCAGTGAAGGTAACACCAAGCAGTGGGGGTTAGCAGCCAGTAGCTGCTTGGATTACCCTTACCTAGCAATACAAAAAATGCAGCGGGAGCCCATATATATTTTTTTTTAATTATTTATTTAAATAACTAAAAACAAAATGGGCTTCCCTGTATTTTGATTGCTGGACATCACAGTGCTGTAAAAATAAATCTTTAAAAAAATGACGTAGCGCTCCGCGGTATTTTTGATTCTCAGTGCAGATAAAGCAGACAGCTATGGGTTGCCACCCCAGTCTGCCTGCCGTTACCTTGGTTGGCAATCAAAATACAGGGAAGCCCATTAATTTTTTCTATTTAAAAAATAGTTAAAAAAAAAAATGACGTTGGGTCCCCCCATTTTTGATAGCCAGCTGAGGTAAAGCAGACGGTTGTAGCCTGAAAACCACAGCTGGCAGCTTTACCGTGGTTGGGGATCCAATGTGGAGGTCCCCTCAGGCTCTTTTTTATAATTATTTTATAAATATTAATAACTACACAATGGTTGCTACCAAAGCTGCAATGCCCTGCTCATGAGGTAAGGGCATGCCTAATCAGGAGAACTACTGTAGAGGAAGCTCTGCTCACTGGTATATAGGTGCTCAGAGGTAATAATAGATAAAATTAGTGAGTAACCTCGGCACTCTAAATCTCCCAGACTAAGTCAGTAAGTCACAACTAATAGTAATGCAAAATCACTCTTTATTGGTCCGTATTAAGAAAAAAAAAAATTTCATAAGCATATATGTTTTTGTCCAAAACAAGTTACAAATGACGTTTCGGCCTGAGCCTTCGTCAGATTGGACTTATCTGCATGTAATCATGAAAAATGACAATAATCAGTATCACATAAGAGTGAGAGAACAATAACATAAACTCGAACAATGTAGAGGTACAATTGGGATGCAGCAAAAAAATTGCAACACAGCAAGAAATGAAACACATGATACAAATGTCATAATACAGTACAAGGACAATATAGTAATGACAAATATGGGGTCAGAGTAGGCTTAGACAGCTCTGGTACGAAAAAGATGTCAATCATAAAGTAACATGTGCAGTAGGTGTAGAGCTACAGTATGCATGGCAGAGCTAATGGGTAGACCGACCATAGAAAAAGAACAGAGAAAAAGTGGAGAAAAAGTGGAGAAAAAATGGATAAAAAGTGGAGAAAAAGTGAAGAAAAAGTGGAGAAAAAGTGGAGAAAAAGTGGATAAAAAGTGGAGAAAAAAATGGAGAAAAAGTGGAGAAAAAGTGGAGAAAAAGTGGAGAAAAAGTGGAGTAAAAGTGGAGAAAAAGTGGAGCACCCTACAGTATGTATGGCAGAGCTAATGGGTAGACCGAACATAGAAAAAGAACGGAGAAAAAGTGGAGAAAAAGTGGAGAAAAAATGGATAAAAAGTGGAGAAAAAGTGAAGAAAAAGTGGAGAAAAAGTGGAGAAAAAGTGGAGAAAAAGTGGAGAAAAAAATGGAGAAAAAGTGGATAAAAAGTGGAGAAAAAAATGGATAAAAAGTGGAGAAAAAGTGGAGAAAAAGTGGAGAAGTGGAGAAGAAGTGGAGAAAAAGTGGAGCACCCTTTGGTGCCTTTCATGTGGCACTAAGGGGTGCTTAGCTTTGTATTTAGCCAAAAAAATGAAAACAAAATGACGTAGGGTTCCCCCTAGTTTTGTAGCCAGCTAGGGTAAAGCAGACGGCTGCAGCCTGCAGGCCACAGCTGGCAACCTCACCTTGGCTGGTAATCCAAAACTGAGGGCACCCCACGCTGTTATTTTAAATTAAATAAATAATAAAAAAAAAAAAACACGTAGGGGTCCCCCAAAATTGGATCACCAGCCAAGGTAAAGCAGACAGCTGAGGCCTGATATTCTCAGACTAGGGAGGTCCATGGTTATTGGACTCTCCCCAGCCTAAAAATAGCAGGCCGCAGCCGCCCCAGAAGTGGCGCATCCATTAGATGCGCCAATCCTGGTGCTTCGCCCCAGCTCATCCCGCGCCCTGGTGCGGTGGCAAACGGGGTAATATATGGGGTTAATACCAGATGTGTAATGTCACCTGGCATTAAGCCCTGGGGTTGGTGAGGTCAGGCGTCTATCAGATACCCGACATCACCAACCCAGTCAGTAATAAAAAAAAATAGACGACAAACACATTTTTATTTGAGAAAACACTCCCCAAAACATTAACTCTTTAACCAATTTATTAGAATGAAAAACAAATCCAGGTCTGGTGTAATCCAAGGGGTTGCCATGACGATCCACACTGTCCCAGTCAATGAAGAGCAGGATGTTCCCCATTGGCTGGGAGAGCAGTGCAGTGACCTGAGCTAACATCAATGGGTCAGCCCAGGTCACTGCAGGGGGTGACAAGTGCTGCTGTCAGCGAGGTACATTACCTGCGCTGATCTCCAGCACACTGACAGCCCCTGTCACTGAGTTCTATGACCGCCGCCTTCACAGCCAAGAATCGCGAGAGGCCCGTGACGTCACCGCTAGTGAGTCTCGGGTCGGAAGCGAGAGAAGGTGATGTGACAAGCGGCGGCCATGAAGGACAGTGACAGCGCTGAGGTCGGGATGGCGGGACTTCATCACCGCAGGCAGGGCCGGCTCCAGGTTTTTGTGGGCCCCGGGCGGAAGAGTCCCAGTGGGCCCCATAAACACGCAGACACACACACATACACAGATACATACACGTACATATACATATTTAAAGGCAAACTCACAAAAATACATATAAACAGACAAATCTATACAGTCATATACACTGACATACATAGATACACATCATACATGCATACATACAGAGACACACACTGCTATGCTGCATACATACATACATACAGACACACACATACTGCTCTGCATGCATACATACATATAGACAGACACACACACACTGCTCTGCTACATACATACATATAGACAGACACACACATACTGCTCTGCTGCATACATACATACAGACACACACACACACACTGCTCTGCTGCATACATACATACAGACAGACACGCATACTGCTCTGCTGCATACATACATGCATACATACATACAAACAGACACGCATACTGCTCTTCTGCATACATACATACATACATACAGACAGACACGCATACTGCTCTGCATGCATACATACAGACACGCATACTGCTCTGCTGCATACATACATGCATACATACAGACAGACACGCATATTGCCCTGCTGCATACATATATACATACATACAGACACGCATACTACTCTGCTACATATATACATACATACATAGACACGCATACTGCTCTGCTGCATATATACATACATACAGACACGCATACTACTCTGCTACATATATACATACATACATAGACACGCATACTGCTCTGCTGCATATATACATACATACATACAGACACGCATACTACTCTGCTACATATATACATACATACATAGACACGCATACTGCTCTGCTGCATATATACATACATACATATAGACACGCATACTGCTCTGCTGCATATATACATACATACATACAGACACGTATACTGCTCTGCTGCACACATACATGCATACATACAGACACGCATACTGCTCTGCTGCATACATACATGCATACATACAGACACGCATACTGCTCTGCTGCATACATACATGCATACATACAGACAGACAAGCATATTGCTCTGCTGCATATATATATACATACATACAGACACGCATACTACTCTGCTACATATATACATACATACATACAGACACGCATACTGCTCTGCTGCATATATATATACATACACGCATACTGTTCTGCTACATATATACATACATACAGACACGTATACTGCTCTGCTGCATACATACATGCATACATACAGACAGACACGCATATTGCTCTGCTGCATATATATATACATACAGACACGCATACTACTCTGCTACATATATACATACATACATACAGACACGCATACTGCTCTGCTGCATATATACATACATACACGCATACTGCTCTGCTGCATATATACATACATACATACATACAGACATGCATACTGCTCTGCTACATATATACATACATACAGACACGTATACTGCTCTGCTGCATACATACATGCATACATACAGACAGACACGCATACTACTCTGCTACATATATACATACATACATACAGACACGCATACTGCTCTGCTGCATATATCCATACATACACGCATACTGCTCTGCTGCATATATACATACATACATACATACACGCATACTGCTCTGCTGAATATATACATACATACAGACACGCATACTGCTCTGCTGCATACATACATACATACATACAGACACATATACTGCTCTGCTGCATACATACATACATACAGACACATATACTGCTCTGCTGCATACATACATACATACAGACACACATACTGCTCTGCTGCATATATACATACATACACGCATACTGCTCTGCTGCATATATACATACATACATACAGACACGCATACTGCTCTGCTGCATATATACATACATACATACAGACACGCATACTGCTCTGCTGCATATATACATACATACATACAGACACGTATACTGCTCTGCTGCATACATACATGCATACATACAGACACGCATATTGCTCTGCTGCATATATATATATATACATACAGACACGCATACTACTCTGCTACATATATACATACATACAGACACGTATACTGCTCTGCTGCATACATACATGCATACATACAGACAGACACGCATATTGCTCTGCTGCATATATATATACATACATACAGACACGCATACTACTCTGCTACATATATACATACATACATACATACAGACACGCATACTGCTCTGCTGCATATATACATACATACAGACACGCATACTGCTCTGCTGCATATATACATACATACATACAGACACGCATACTGCTCTGCTGCATACATACATGCATACATACAGACAGACACGCATATTGCTCTGCTGCATATATATATACATACAGACACGCATACTACTCTGCTACATATATACATACATACAGACACGTATACTGCTCTGCTGCATACATACATACATGCATACATACAGACAGACACGCATATTGCTCTGCTGCATATATATATATATACATACGTACAGACACGCATACTACTCTGCTACATATATACATACATACATACAGACACGCATACTGCTCTGCTGCATATATACATACATACAGACACGCATACTGCTCTGCTGCATATATACATACATACAGACACGTATACTGCTCTGCTGCATATACATACATACAGACACGTATACTGCTCTGCTACATATATACATACATACATAGACACGCATACTGCTCTGCTGCATATATACATACATACAGACACGCATACTACTCTGCTACATATATACATACATACATACAGACACGCATACTGCTCTGCTGCATATATACATACATACAGACACGCATACTGCTCTGCTGCATATATACATACATACATTTAGACACGCATACTGCTCTGCTGCATATATACATACATATAGACACGCATACTTCTCTGCTGCATGCATACATACAAACCTACACCTTGCTCTGCGGGGCCCACACACGCGGCTCCGGGGGCCACACACACGGCTCTGCGGGGCCCACACACGCACAGGGGGACAGGGAGGGGCGGGGAGGGAGTGATGTCCCACATACTGATCAGGTCACGGTGCAGATGGGGCCCACATAGCGCCGGAGGGAAGCGATGTGCTGGGGGTCGCTGGCTGGCACTGTGACTCCTTCATCTGTGCGACCGAGCAGGACGCCGGGCTGTAGCTCCGCCCACAGATGATGCTCAATGCAGGAGAACACAGTGAACGCTGTGGTCTGCGGGCCTTAAAGGGCTGGCAGCCACAGTTTCCAGTGCCAAGGACTGCTGCCCCCGGGCCGACCGCAGGTAAGCCGAGAGGGACCGTGTGTGTGTGTGTCTGTGTGTGTGTGTGTGTGTGTGTGTGTATACGTGTGTACGTGTGTACATGCCGCGGGCAGGAGGGGGCGGAGCGAGCTGAGCGGGGAAGTGTGGGCTTCCTGCACGTAACTAGGATAAACATCGGGTTACTAACCAAAGTGCTTTGGTTGGATACCCGATGTTTATCTTGGTTACCAGCTTGTGGCAGGCTGCCAGCGATGGCTCCTGCACACTATAGCTGTAAAAAGCCCTGCTTTTTGCTGCAAGAACCGTTCTCGAACGTATCTAGAACTATCGAGCTTTTGCAAAAAGCTCGAGTTCTAGTTCGATCTCGAACAGCCCCCAAAATCACTCGAGCCTATAACTGGAGAACCTCGAACCTCGCTCAACTCTACCCAGGACCTTCTGCATGTTAAGCAGAAATGATGACCACTACACTATTAAACCTGACGAAAAGTTACTGTGTATTGGCTAGCAGAGCAGAATTGTGACTGACGGGGCCTTTTTATTGCTGAAGGAAAGTATTTTTGGTTAATGAAACATTTACAATTATTATTACATATTTTACCAGTTTTATTCCTACAAAGGGATTTTGCTTAAATTGAAGTTTATATTGAATGTGTTACTTTTTTCTCCATAGTTTGGTCTTTTGCTTTTGTATTTATGGAAACTATATATTTTGAAACAAATAGGATTTTTATAATATGGGGTTATGTTTTCTGCTAAAACGGTCAATAAAATAGAAACCCAAAATCGTAGTTCTCTTTGTGATGGAAGCCAAAATGTATTGTCATTTGGCAACGAAACCAAGAATTTCATATATTACAAGTCGATAGGAAATTACTGGGGATAGGTTTCACTGGGGATTGAACCCAGAACCTTCTGCGTGTGAAGCAGACGTGATGACCACTACACTATGAAACCTTTGAAATCCTGCAAAGTAATGGCAATTAGAGTCAAGTTTTGACCGCCAGGGGGAAAAAAAACAAATTCGTAGCTCTGTTGGTGATGGAAGCTAAAACATCCCTCTATTCGGCAACAAAGCCAAGAACTTCATATATTTTAGTTTAATTGAGTATTATTTCAACACCAAGAACAGATTAGTTTTACTGGGGATTGAACGCAGGACCTTCAGCGTGTTAAGCAGACGTGATGACCACTACTCTATGAAACCTGATGGAAAGTTACTGCGTATTGGCTAGCAGAGCAGAATTGTGACTGACGGGGCCTTTTTATTGCTGAAGGAAAGTATTTTTGGTTAATGAAACATTTACAATTTTTATTACATATTTTACCAGTTTTATTCCTACAAAGGGATTTTGCTTAAAAGGAAGTTTACATTGAATGTGTTACTTTTTTCCACATAGTTTAGTCGTTTGCTTTTGTATTTAAAGGAACTATATATTTTGAAACAAATAGGATTTTTATAATATGGGATTATGTTTTCTGCTAAAATGGTCAATAAAAAAGAAACCCAAAATCGTAGTTCTCTTGGTGATGGAAGCCAAAATATATTATCAGTTGGCAACAAAACAAAGAATTTGATATATTACAGGTGTATAGCATATTAATTCAACAGCGAAAACGGCTTGTCTTTACTGGGGATTGAACCCAGGACCTTCTGCGTGTGAAGCAGACGTGATGACCACTACACTATGAAATCTTTGAAATCCTGCAAAGTAATGGCAATTAGAGACGAGTTTTGACCGCCAGGGGAAAAAAAAACAAATTCGTAGCTCTGTTGGGGATGGAAGCCAAAACATCCCGTTATTCGGAAACAAAGCCAAGAAATTTATATACTGCAGGTTGATAGGGGATTATTTCAACACCAAGAACACATTGGTTTCACTGGGGATTGAACCCAGAACCTTCTGCGTGTAAAGCAGACGTAATTTCCACTACACTATGAAACCTTTGAAAGCCTGCAAAGTAATGGCAATTAGAGACGAGTTTTGACCGCCAGGGAAAAAAAAAACAAATTCGTAGCTCTGTTGGGGATGGAAGCCAAAACATCCCATCATTCGGCAACAAAGCCAAGAACTTCATATATAGTAGTTTAATTGAGTTTTATTTCAACACCAAGAACAGATTGGTTTTACTGGGGATTGAACGCAGGACCTTCTGCGTGTTAAGCAGACGTGATGACTAGAGATGAGCGAACCGGTCCCGGTTCGGCTCGAGGCGGTTCGCCGAACGGGGGGTCTGGCTCGAGTTCGGCTCGTCGAACGTTCGACGAACCGAACTCGAGCCCATAGGAAACAATGGCAGGCAATCACAAACACAGTAAAACACCTAGAAAACACCCTCAAAGGTGTCCAAAAGGTGACAAACAACTCACAACACAACACAAACACATGGGAAAGTGACAAGGACATGTACTCATGCGAAAACAAAACAGCTGGACAAGGAAAAAGAGGAGGACACACAGATATAGGCATGGCACGCCCTTCTAAAGTCATGTAAAACACCGCAAGGTGACTCCAAGCGGAGTCTCCCTTTTTTCCAAAAATTGGGCCCCACACACCCACCCCTTCAGTGGCAGCAGTTGTGCCCCAGTTGTACACTTCACAGCTAGATTTGCATCAAGCACATTCAAAAATACGCCATTCTTATCCGTCCCCAGGATGACACCGGGGTAGGTAGCAAAGTCTTTCCTGATCCCAGCTCTGTTCATCTTGGCTTCTTTTAAAAACACAGCAAGCAAGGGTTACTCCAAGCGGAGTCTCCCTTTTTTCCAAAAATTGGGCCCCACACACACCCACCCCTTCAGTGGCAGCACTTGGGCCCCAGTTGTACACTTCACAGCTAGATTTGCATCAAGCACATTCAAAAATACGCTATTCTTAACCGTCCCCAGGATGACACCGGGGTAGGTAGCAAAGTCTTTCCTGATCCCAGCTCTGTTCATCTTGGCTTCTTTTAAAAACACAGCAAGCAAGGGTTACTCCAAGCGGAGTCTCCCTTTTTTCCAAAAATTGGGCCACACAGACACCCACCCCATCAGTGGCAGCACTTGGGCCCTAGTTGCAAACAGGATGTTTTGATTTGCATCAAGCACATTCAAAAATACGCTATTCTTAGCCGTCCACAGGATGACACCGGGGTAGGTAGCAAAGTCTTTCCTGATCCCAGCTCTGTTCATCTTGGCTTCTTTTAAAAACACAGCAAGCAAGGGTTACTCCAAGCGGAGTCTCCCTTTTTTCCAAAAATTGGGCCACACAGACACCCACCCCATCAGTGGCAGCACTTGGGCCCTAGTTGCAAACAGGATGTTTTGATTTGCATCAAGCACATTCAAAAATACGCTATTCTTAGCCGTCCCCAGGATGACACCGGGGTAGGTAGCAAAGTCTTTGCTGACCCATGACTTGTTCATCTTGGCTTCTTTTAAAAACAATGTAAGCAAGGGTTACTCCAAGCGGAGTCTCCCTTTTTTCCAAAAATTGGGCCACACAGACACCCACCCCATCAGTGGCAGCACTTGGGCCCTAGTTGCAAACAGGATGTTTTGATTTGCATCAAGCACATTCAAAAATACGCTATTCTTAGCCGTCCCCAGGATGACACCGGGGTAGGTAGCAAAGTCTTTGCTGACCCATGACTTGTTCATCTTGGCTTCTTTTAAAAACAATGTAAGCAAGGGTTACTCCAAGCGGAGTCTCCCTTTTTTCCAAAAATTGGGCCACACAGACACCCACCCCATCAGTGGCAGCACTTGGGCCCTAGTTGCAAACAGGATGTTTTGATTTGCATCAAGCACATTCAAAAATACGCTATTCTTAGCCGTCCACAGGATGACACCGGGGTAGGTAGCAAAGTCTTTCCTGATCCCAGCTCTGTTCATCTTGGCTTCTTTTAAAAACACAGCAAGCAAGGGTTACTCCAAGCGGAGTCTCCCTTTTTTCCAAAAATTGGGCCACACAGACACCCACCCCATCAGTGGCAGCACTTGGGCCCTAGTTGCAAACAGGATGTTTTGATTTGCATCAAGCACATTCAAAAATACGCTATTCTTAGCCGTCCCCAGGATGACACCGGGGTAGGTAGCAAAGTCTTTGCTGACCCATGACTTGTTCATCTTGGCTTCTTTTAAAAACAATGTAAGCAAGGGTTACTCCAAGCGGAGTCTCCCTTTTTTCCAAAAATTGGGCCACACAGACACCCACCCCATCAGTGGCAGCACTTGGGCCCTAGTTGCAAACAGGATGTTTTGATTTGCATCAAGCACATTCAAAAATACGCTATTCTTAGCCGTCCACAGGATGACACCGGGGTAGGTAGCAAAGTCTTTCCTGATCCCAGCTCTGTTCATCTTGGCTTCTTTTAAAAACACAGCAAGCAAGGGTTACTCCAAGCGGAGTCTCCCTTTTTTCCAAAAATTGGGCCACACAGACACCCACCCCATCAGTGGCAGCACTTGGGCCCTAGTTGCAAACAGGATGTTTTGATTTGCATCAAGCACATTCAAAAATACGCTATTCTTAGCCGTCCCCAGGATGACACCGGGGTAGGTAGCAAAGTCTTTCCTGATCCCAGCTCTGTTCATCTTGGCTTCTTTTAAAAACACAGCAAGCAAGGGTTACTCCAAGCGGAGTCTCCCTTTTTTCCAAAAATTGGGCCACACAGACACCCACCCCATCAGTGGCAGCACTTGGGCCCTAGTTGCAAACAGGATGTTTTGATTTGCATCAAGCACATTCAAAAATACGCTATTCTTAGCCGTCCACAGGATGACACCGGGGTAGGTAGCAAAGTCTTTCCTGATCCCAGCTCTGTTCATCTTGGCTTCTTTTAAAAACACAGCAAGCAAGGGTTACTCCAAGCGGAGTCTCCCTTTTTTCCAAAAATTGGGCCACACAGACACCCACCCCATCAGTGGCAGCACTTGGGCCCTAGTTGCAAACAGGATGTTTTGATTTGCATCAAGCACATTCAAAAATACGCTATTCTTAGCCGTCCCCAGGATGACACTGGGGTAGGTAGCAAAGTCTTTGCTGACCCATGACTTGTTCATCTTGGCTTCTTTTAAAAACAATGTAAGCAAGGGTTACTCCAAGCGGAGTCTCCCTTTTTTCCAAAAATTGGGCCACACAGACACCCACCCCATCAGTGGCAGCACTTGGGCCCTAGTTGCAAACAGGATGTTTTGATTTGCATCAAGCACATTCAAAAATACGCTATTCTTAGCCGTCCCCAGGATGACACCGGGGTAGGTAGCAAAGTCTTTGCTGACCCATGACTTGTTCATCTTGGCTTCTTTTAAAAACAATGTAAGCAAGGGTTACTCCAAGCGGAGTCTCCCTTTTTTCCAAAAATTGGGCCACACAGACACCCACCCCATCAGTGGCAGCACTTGGGCCCTAGTTGCAAACAGGATGTTTTGATTTGCATCAAGCACATTCAAAAATACGCTATTCTTAGCCGTCCACAGGATGACACCGGGGTAGGTAGCAAAGTCTTTCCTGATCCCAGCTCTGTTCATCTTGGCTTCTTTTAAAAACACAGCAAGCAAGGGTTACTCCAAGCGGAGTCTCCCTTTTTTCCAAAAATTGGGCCACACAGACACCCACCCCATCAGTGGCAGCACTTGGGCCCTAGTTGCAAACAGGATGTTTTGATTTGCATCAAGCACATTCAAAAATACGCTATTCTTAGCCGTCCCCAGGATGACACCGGGGTAGGTAGCAAAGTCTTTGCTGACCCATGACTTGTTCATCTTGGCTTCTTTTAAAAACAATGTAAGCAAGGGTTACTCCAAGCGGAGTCTCCCTTTTTTCCAAAAATTGGGCCACACAGACACCCACCCCATCAGTGGCAGCACTTGGGCCCTAGTTGCAAACAGGATGTTTTGATTTGCATCAAGCACATTCAAAAATACGCTATTCTTAGCCGTCCACAGGATGACACCGGGGTAGGTAGCAAAGTCTTTCCTGATCCCAGCTCTGTTCATCTTGGCTTCTTTTAAAAACACAGCAAGCAAGGGTTACTCCAAGCGGAGTCTCCCTTTTTTCCAAAAATTGGGCCACACAGACACCCACCCCATCAGTGGCAGCACTTGGGCCCTAGTTGCAAACAGGATGTTTTGATTTGCATCAAGCACATTCAAAAATACGCTATTCTTAGCCGTCCACAGGATGACACCGGGGTAGGTAGCAAAGTCTTTCCTGATCCCAGCTCTGTTCATCTTGGCTTCTTTTAAAAACACAGCAAGCAAGGGTTACTCCAAGCGGAGTCTCCCTTTTTTCCAAAAATTGGGCCACACAGACACCCACCCCATCAGTGGCAGCACTTGGGCCCTAGTTGCAAACAGGATGTTTTGATTTGCATCAAGCACATTCAAAAATACGCTATTCTTAGCCGTCCACAGGATGACACCGGGGTAGGTAGCAAAGTCTTTCCTGATCCCAGCTCTGTTCATCTTGGCTTCTTTTAAAAACACAGCAAGCAAGGGTTACTCCAAGCGGAGTCTCCCTTTTTTCCAAAAATTGGGCCACACAGACACCCACCCCATCAGTGGCAGCACTTGGGCCCTAGTTGCAAACAGGATGTTTTGATTTGCATCAAGCACATTCAAAAATACGCTATTCTTAGCCGTCCCCAGGATGACACTGGGGTAGGTAGCAAAGTCTTTGCTGACCCATGACTTGTTCATCTTGGCTTCTTTTAAAAACAATGTAAGCAAGGGTTACTCCAAGCGGAGTCTCCCTTTTTTCCAAAAATTGGGCCACACAGACACCCACCCCATCAGTGGCAGCACTTGGGCCCTAGTTGCAAACAGGATGTTTTGATTTGCATCAAGCACATTCAAAAATACGCTATTCTTAGCCGTCCCCAGGATGACACCGGGGTAGGTAGCAAAGTCTTTGCTGACCCATGACTTGTTCATCTTGGCTTCTTTTAAAAACAATGTAAGCAAGGGTTACTCCAAGCGGAGTCTCCCTTTTTTCCAAAAATTGGGCCACACAGACACCCACCCCATCAGTGGCAGCACTTGGGCCCTAGTTGCAAACAGGATGTTTTGATTTGCATCAAGCACATTCAAAAATACGCTATTCTTAGCCGTCCACAGGATGACACCGGGGTAGGTAGCAAAGTCTTTCCTGATCCCAGCTCTGTTCATCTTGGCTTCTTTTAAAAACACAGCAAGCAAGGGTTACTCCAAGCGGAGTCTCCCTTTTTTCCAAAAATTGGGCCACACAGACACCCACCCCATCAGTGGCAGCACTTGGGCCCTAGTTGCAAACAGGATGTTTTGATTTGCATCAAGCACATTCAAAAATACGCTATTCTTAGCCGTCCCCAGGATGACACCGGGGTAGGTAGCAAAGTCTTTGCTGACCCATGACTTGTTCATCTTGGCTTCTTTTAAAAACAATGTAAGCAAGGGTTACTCCAAGCGGAGTCTCCCTTTTTTCCAAAAATTGGGCCACACAGACACCCACCCCATCAGTGGCAGCACTTGGGCCCTAGTTGCAAACAGGATGTTTTGATTTGCATCAAGCACATTCAAAAATACGCTATTCTTAGCCGTCCACAGGATGACACCGGGGTAGGTAGCAAAGTCTTTGCTGACCCATGACTTGTTCATCTTGGCTTCTTTTAAAAACAATGTAAGCAAGGGTTACTCCAAGCGGAGTCTCCCTTTTTTCCAAAAATTGGGCCACACAGACACCCACCCCATCAGTGGCAGCACTTGGGCCCTAGTTGCAAACAGGATGTTTTGATTTGCATCAAGCACATTCAAAAATACGCTATTCTTAGCCGTCCCCAGGATGACACCGGGGTAGGTAGCAAAGTCTTTCCTGATCCCAGCTCTGTTCATCTTGGCTTCTTTTAAAAACACAGCAAGCAAGGGTTACTCCAAGCGGAGTCTCCCTTTTTTCCAAAAATTGGGCCACACAGACACCCACCCCATCAGTGGCAGCACTTGGGCCCTAGTTGCAAACAGGATGTTTTGATTTGCATCAAGCACATTCCAAATCCACAAGCATTTACTCTCCCCAGGATGACACAGGGGTAGTAAATTCCTTCTGGATCCATGACTTGTTCATTTTGATGAACGTCAGTCTGTCCACATTGTCACTGGACAGACGCGTGCGCTTATCTGTCAGCACACACCCAGCAGCACTGAATACACGTTCAGAGACAACGCTGGCAGCTGGACACGACAAAATCTCCAAGGCGTAAGTTGCGAGCTCTGGCCATTTTTGTAGGTTTGAAGCCCAAAAGGAGCAAGGCTCCAGTTGCACAGTCATGGCATCGATGTTCATTTGGAGATACTCCTGTATCATCCTCTCCAGCCGTTGACTATGTGTCAGACTTGTTGTCTCTGGTGGCCTTGCAAAAGAGGGTCTAAAAAAATTATGAAAAGATTCCATAAAATTGCTGTTACCGGCACCAGAAAAGGTCCTACTGGTACGGGTAGACTGTTGAAGATGACGAGACCGTCCCATGTTTGTCAAGTTACAACTGGGAGATTCACTCCCTGCACCTGCACGGTTGTTTGGTGGAAAAGCCGAGCTAAGATCTAGTAACAGCTTCTGCTGATACTCCTGCATACGTGCGTCCCTTTCTATGGCTGGAATTATGTCACAAAATTTGGACTTGTACCGGGGATCTAATAGTGTGGCAATCCAGTAGTCATCATCACTTCTAATTTTGACAATACGACTGTCATGTTGGAGGTAGTGCAACAAAAAGGCACTCATGTGTCTTGCGCAGCCATGCGGACCAAGTCCATGCTGTGTTTGTGGCATAGAGGTGCTACCCGTTCTTTCTTCCTCTGACATCTGACCCCAACCTCTTTCAACTGAAATTTGACCAAGGTCTCCCTCATCCGCTGAGTCTTCCATGTCCATGGACAGTTCGTCCTCTATTTCTTCATGTTCTCCTGCACCTTGCTCAACATTTCGCCTGCTACTATGCGCCCTTGTCGATCCCTGTCCCCCATGGTCCCATGCCTGCTGCGTTGGTGATGATGAACGTCTGGACCTTGGTGATGTTGTTGTCCCTTGCGCATATGAATCCTCCTGTAGTTCCTCCCCTTCATGTTGTCCCACCCCCTGACTCCGAATAGTGTTTAGCGTGTGCTCCAGCATGTAAATGACTGGAATCGTCATGCTGATAATGGCATTGTCAGCGCTAAACATATTCGTCGCCATGTCGAAACTGTGCAGAAGGGTGCATAGGTCCTTGATCTGAGACCACTCCATCAGGGTGATCTGCCCCACCTCTGCATCTCGTTGGCCCAGGCTATACGTCATGACGTATTGCACCAGGGCTCTGCGGTGCTGCCACAGTCGCTGTAACATGTGGAGAGTTGAATTCCAGCGTGTCGCCACATCGCATTTCAGGCGATGAACCGGCAGGCCGAAAGACTTCTGGAGCGATGCAAGTCGCTCTGCTGCGGCGCTTGAACGGCGGAAGTGAGCTGACAGTTTTCGTGCCCTGTTCAGAAGGCCATCTAGGCCGGGATAGTGTGTTAAAAATTGCTGCACGACAAGGTTCAACACGTGAGCCATACAAGGTACGTGTGTCACCTTGCCCAGGCGAAGTGCCGCACCCAGGTTTGCAGCATTGTCGCACACGGCCTTACCAGGCTGCAGTTTGAGTGGAGACAACCATTTATTAAACTCGGACCGCAAAGCTGACCACAACTCCTCAGCTGTGTGACTCTTATTACCAAGACATGTCAAGCTAAAGACCGCCTGATGCCGTTGCGCTCTGCTGCCAGCATAGTAATGAGGGGTGCGTGATTCCTTCTGCGCAGTGAGAACGCTGGTGGCCTGACCAGGCAGGCTTGGGGCGGAGGTGGAGGACCCAGATGAGGTGGAGGATGCAGAAGCAGTGGCGGAACTTGGACAGACAGAGGATTGACACACAAGTCGTGGGGACGGCAAGACTTGTGCAGCAGACCCTTCACCATCTATCACCATAGTTACCCAGTGCCCAGTCAGCGACATGTAACGTCCCTGTCCATGCTTACTGGTCCAAGTATCGGTGGTGAAATGCACCCGTTCACACACAGAGTTTCTCAAGGAAGCGGTGATGTTGTGTGCGACATGCTGGTGTAGCGCGGGCACACCTTTCTTAGAGAAGTAGTGGCGACTAGGCATCTGGTACTGGGGCACAGCGACAGACATAAGGTCTCTAAAATCCTGTGTGTCCACTAGGCGGAAAGGCAGCATTTCGGTAGCCAACAGCTTACAGAGGGATAGAGTCAACCTCTTAGCTTTGTCATGGGTCGGAGGAAGTGGCCTTTTATTTGACCACATCTGAGGGACAGAGATCTGGCTGCTGTGTGTAGACGGTGTTGAGTAGGGTGTCCCTGGAAAAATGCAGGTTTGTGAGGAAAGTGCAGGCGGAGACATGATGTTGCCTTCATCCAACGTTGGTGCTATCGATGTCTGAGAGAGCTGTACACACTCACTTGTTTCCCCTTCCAAACCAACTGACGACCTTACAAGCAAACTGCCTGTTGCGGTTACAGTGGTGGAAGTTTTGCGTGGAAAAACAGGTGTGGCAGCTGTCCCCACAGTCCTAGAAGATGAAGAGCGCGCGGATGCAGTGGAAGGGGCGGGCGGTGGATGGTTCGCTCCGCTAGGCCGCATTGCAGCACGGTGAGCTTCCCACCGAGACTTATGATATTTATTCATGTGACGATTCATGGAAGAAGTTGTCAAACTGCTGAGCTTTTGACCTCTACTAAGAGAATCATGACAAATGTTACATATCACATGAGTTGGGCGATCTTTTTCGATGTGAAAAAAGGACCAGGCTAGGCAAGGCTTAGAGGCCATGCGACCTGTTGATCCACCCCGAATAATGCTCATAGGCAGAGTGGTGGCTGAGGATGCAGTTGTAGACGTGCTACCAGTGCTCCGACTCTGTCCAGGAAGGCGCAAGGTAACTTCGTCGTCGGTTGCATCCTCCTCCACCGCCTCTGTTGACCTCCTCGAGTGCCTGACTGGGGGTTGACAGTAGGTAGGATCTAGAACGTCATCATCAATTGTTGTGTTTGCACTCCCCTCCCCCTCAGACCGAGCCTCTTCTTGCCCTGACGGAATATTTAAGTTGTCATCCCAATCGGGTATCTGCGTCTCATCTTCATCAGTATGTTCCTCATTGTCTATAACCACAGGTGTTACAGTTTGTGACAAAGGGTCAACATTATGCTCAGAAACTTGGTCCTCACGGCCTGAATCTGAGTCACAAAGGTTCTGGGCATCACTGCAGACCATTTCCTGTTCTGTACTCACTGTAGCTTGGGAGCAGACCTCTGATTCCCAGGCTATAGTGTGACTGAACAGCTCTGCAGACTCAGCCATCTCAGTTCCACCATACTGTGCAGGGCTGATGGAGACTTCAGAGCTGGGAGAAATCAAGTGTGATTGGGATGACAACTCAGAGGACTGGTGTTTTTTGGATGCGGTACTTGAAGTGGCTGAGAGGGCACTTGTTGGACCACTTGAGATCCATTCAAGCATTTTCCTTTTTTGCCCATCATCTACCTTTCTTCCTGTTGTTCGTGTCCGTAAAAAAGGGAGCACATCGGATTGTCCACGGTAAGTAGTAGACATCTTACTTTTGCTGGTAGATGGTCTATCTTCAGCAGATGATAATGGAGCTTTGCCACCTTCCCCACGGACAAAACCTTTTTTGCCTTTTCCACCACGCCTCTTCCCCTTTCCACCAGCATCTGTCATTTTGCCACTCATGTTGATTGCGACAAGATTGTGGACTGAAAATGTGGTAGTAAAAATTGAGAGGTGGTGAAGATTGCAGTGGTGGTCTAGCTTTATTAACAGCAGAATAATAAAGAATAAATATCCCTGACAATGCAACTTAGTTATAATTAGTTGGAGTGTGCAACGCAGGCAGACGTGCTGCAAATGTCTTTGCACTAGTGGGACTATAGCAAAGTCCAATAGCCACGTATAGGATGCCACTAGGTACACTGAGTGTTTGCTAGTATAATGGCTTGGTTAGAATGAGTTGTAGTGTGCAACGCAGGCAGACGCGCTCTGCAAATGTCTTTGCACTAGTGGGACTATAGCAAAGTCCAATAGCCACGTATAGGATGCCACTAGGTACACTGAGTGTTTGCTAGTATAATGGCTTGGTTAGAATGAGTTGTAGTGTGCAACGCAGGCAGACGCGCTCTGCAAATGTCTTTGCACTAGTGGGACTATAGCAAAGTCCAATAGCCACGTATAGGATGCCACTAGGTACACTGAGTGTTTGCTAGTATAATGGCTTGGTTAGAATGAGTTGTAGTGTGCAACGCAGGCAGACGCGCTCTGCAAATGTCTTTGCACTAGTGGGACTATAGCAAAGTCCAATAGCCACGTATAGGATGCCACTAGGTACACTGAGTGTTTGCTAGTATAATGGCTTGGTTAGAATGAGTTGTAGTGTGCAACGCAGGCAGACGCGCTCTGCAAATGTCTTTGCACTAGTGGGACTATAGCAAAGTCCAATAGCCACGTATAGGATGCCACTAGGTACACTGAGTGTTTGCTAGTATAATGGCTTGGTTAGAATGAGTTGTAGTGTGCAACGCAGGCAGACGCGCTCTGCAAATGTCTTTGCACTAGTGGGACTATAGCAAAGTCCAATAGCCACGTATAGGATGCCACTAGGTACACTGAGTGTTTGCTAGTATAATGGCTTGGTTAGAATGAGTTGTAGTGTGCAACGCAGGCAGACGCGCTCTGCAAATGTCTTTGCACTAGTGGGACTATAGCAAAGTCCAATAGCCACGTATAGGATGCCACTAGGTACACTGAGTGTTTGCTAGTATAATGGCTTGGTTAGAATGAGTTGTAGTGTGCAACGCAGGCAGACGCGCTCTGCAAATGTCTTTGCACTAGTGGGACTATAGCAAAGTCCAATAGCCACGTATAGGATGCCACTAGGTACACTGAGTGTTTGCTAGTATAATGGCTTGGTTAGAATGAGTTGTAGTGTGCAACGCAGGCAGACGCGCTCTGCAAATGTCTTTGCACTAGTGGGACTATAGCAAAGTCCAATAGCCACGTATAGGATGCCACTAGGTACACTGAGTGTTTGCTAGTATAATGGCTTGGTTAGAATGAGTTGTAGTGTGCAACGCAGGCAGACGCGCTCTGCAAATGTCTTTGCACTAGTGGGACTATAGCAAAGTCCAATAGCCACGTATAGGATGCCACTAGGTACACTGAGTGTTTGCTAGTATAATGGCTTGGTTAGAATGAGTTGTAGTGTGCAACGCAGGCAGACGCGCTCTGCAAATGTCTTTGCACTAGTGGGACTATAGCAAAGTCCAATAGCCACGTATAGGATGCCACTAGGTACACTGAGTGTTTGCTAGTATAATGGCTTGGTTAGAATGAGTTGTAGTGTGCAACGCAGGCAGACGCGCTCTGCAAATGTCTTTGCACTAGTGGGACTATAGCAAAGTCCAATAGCCACGTATAGGATGCCACTAGGTACACTGAGTGTTTGCTAGTATAATGGCTTGGTTAGAATGAGTTGTAGTGTGCAACGCAGGCAGACGCGCTCTGCAAATGTCTTTGCACTAGTGGGACTATAGCAAAGTCCAATAGCCACGTATAGGATGCCACTAGGTACACTGAGTGTTTGCTAGTATAATGGCTTGGTTAGAATGAGTTGTAGTGTGCAACGCAGGCAGACGCGCTCTGCAAATGTCTTTGCACTAGTGGGACTATAGCAAAGTCCAATAGCCACGTATAGGATGCCACTAGGTACACTGAGTGTTTGCTAGTATAATGGCTTGGTTAGAATGAGTTGTAGTGTGCAACGCAGGCAGACGCGCTCTGCAAATGTCTTTGCACTAGTGGGACTATAGCAAAGTCCAATAGCCACGTATAGGATGCCACTAGGTACACTGAGTGTTTGCTAGTATAATGGCTTGGTTAGAATGAGTTGTAGTGTGCAACGCAGGCAGACGCGCTCTGCAAATGTCTTTGCACTAGTGGGACTATAGCAAAGTCCAATAGCCACGTATAGGATGCCACTAGGTACACTGAGTGTTTGCTAGTATAATGGCTTGGTTAGAATGAGTTGTAGTGTGCAACGCAGGCAGACGCGCTCTGCAAATGTCTTTGCACTAGTGGGACTATAGCAAAGTCCAATAGCCACGTATAGGATGCCACTAGGTACACTGAGTGTTTGCTCCTATAATGGCTTGGTTAGAATGAGTTGTAGTGTGCAACGCAGGCAGACGCGCTCTGCAAATGTCTTTGCACTAGTGGGACTATAGCAAAGTCCAATAGCCACGTATAGGATGCCACTAGGTACACTGAGTGTTTGCTACTATAATGGCTTGGTTAGAATGAGTTGTAGTGTGCAACGCAGGCAGACGCGCTCTGCAAATGTCTTTGCACTAGTGGGACTATAGCAAAGTCCAATAGCCACGTATAGGATGCCACTAGGTACACTGAGTGTTTGCTAGTATAATGGCTTGGTTAGAATGAGTTGTAGTGTGCAACGCAGGCAGACGCGCTCTGCAAATGTCTTTGCACTAGTGGGACTATAGCAAAGTCCAATAGCCACGTATAGGATGCCACTAGGTACACTGAGTGTTTGCTAGTATAATGGCTTGGTTAGAATGAGTTGTAGTGTGCAACGCAGGCAGACGCGCTCTGCAAATGTCTTTGCACTAGTGGGACTATAGCAAAGTCCAATAGCCACGTATAGGATGCCACTAGGTACACTGAGTGTTTGCTAGTATAATGGCTTGGTTAGAATGAGTTGTAGTGTGCAACGCAGGCAGACGCGCTCTGCAAATGTCTTTGCACTAGTGGGACTATAGCAAAGTCCAATAGCCACGTATAGGATGCCACTAGGTACACTGAGTGTTTGCTAGTATAATGGCTTGGTTAGAATGAGTTGTAGTGTGCAACGCAGGCAGACGCGCTCTGCAAATGTCTTTGCACTAGTGGGACTATAGCAAAGTCCAATAGCCACGTATAGGATGCCACTAGGTACACTGAGTGTTTGCTACTATAATGGCTTGGTTAGAATGAGTTGTAGTGTGCAACGCAGGCAGACGCGCTCTGCAAATGTCTTTGCACTAGTGGGACTATAGCAAAGTCCAATAGCCACGTATAGGATGCCACTAGGTACACTGAGTGTTTGCTACTATAATGGCTTGGTTAGAATGAGTTGTAGTGTGCAACGCAGGCAGACGCGCTCTGCAAATGTCTTTGCACTAGTGGGACTATAGCAAAGTCCAATAGCCACGTATAGGATGCCACTAGGTACACTGAGTGTTTGCTAGTATAATGGCTTGGTTAGAATGAGTTGTAGTGTGCAACGCAGGCAGACGCGCTCTGCAAATGTCTTTGCACTAGTGGGACTATAGCAAAGTCCAATAGCCACGTATAGGATGCCACTAGGTACACTGAGTGTTTGCTAGTATAATGGCTTGGTTAGAATGAGTTGTAGTGTGCAACGCAGGCAGACGCGCTCTGCAAATGTCTTTGCACTAGTGGGACTATAGCAAAGTCCAATAGCCACGTATAGGATGCCACTAGGTACACTGAGTGTTTGCTAGTATAATGGCTTGGTTAGAATGAGTTGTAGTGTGCAACGCAGGCAGACGCGCTCTGCAAATGTCTTTGCACTAGTGGGACTATAGCAAAGTCCAATAGCCACGTATAGGATGCCACTAGGTACACTGAGTGTTTGCTAGTATAATGGCTTGGTTAGAATGAGTTGTAGTGTGCAACGCAGGCAGACGCGCTCTGCAAATGTCTTTGCACTAGTGGGACTATAGCAAAGTCCAATAGCCACGTATAGGATGCCACTAGGTACACTGAGTGTTTGCTAGTATAATGGCTTGGTTAGAATGAGTTGTAGTGTGCAACGCAGGCAGACGCGCTCTGCAAATGTCTTTGCACTAGTGGGACTATAGCAAAGTCCAATAGCCACGTATAGGATGCCACTAGGTACACTGAGTGTTTGCTAGTATAATGGCTTGGTTAGAATGAGTTGTAGTGTGCAACGCAGGCAGACGCGCTCTGCAAATGTCTTTGCACTAGTGGGACTATAGCAAAGTCCAATAGCCACGTATAGGATGCCACTAGGTACACTGAGTGTTTGCTAGTATAATGGCTTGGTTAGAATGAGTTGTAGTGTGCAACGCAGGCAGACGCGCTCTGCAAATGTCTTTGCACTAGTGGGACTATAGCAAAGTCCAATAGCCACGTATAGGATGCCACTAGGTACACTGAGTGTTTGCTAGTATAATGGCTTGGTTAGAATGAGTTGTAGTGTGCAACGCAGGCAGACGCGCTCTGCAAATGTCTTTGCACTAGTGGGACTATAGCAAAGTCCAATAGCCACGTATAGGATGCCACTAGGTACACTGAGTGTTTGCTAGTATAATGGCTTGGTTAGAATGAGTTGTAGTGTGCAACGCAGGCAGACGCGCTCTGCAAATGTCTTTGCACTAGTGGGACTATAGCAAAGTCCAATAGCCACGTATAGGATGCCACTAGGTACACTGAGTGTTTGCTAGTATAATGGCTTGGTTAGAATGAGTTGTAGTGTGCAACGCAGGCAGACGCGCTCTGCAAATGTCTTTGCACTAGTGGGACTATAGCAAAGTCCAATAGCCACGTATAGGATGCCACTAGGTACACTGAGTGTTTGCTAGTATAATGGCTTGGTTAGAATGAGTTGTAGTGTGCAACGCAGGCAGACGCGCTCTGCAAATGTCTTTGCACTAGTGGGACTATAGCAAAGTCCAATAGCCACGTATAGGATGCCACTAGGTACACTGAGTGTTTGCTAGTATAATGGCTTGGTTAGAATGAGTTGTAGTGTGCAACGCAGGCAGATGCGCTCTGCAAATGTCTTTGCACTAGTGGGACTATAGCAAAGTCCAATAGCCACGTATAGGATGCCACTAGGTACACTGAGTGTTTGCTAGTATAATGGCTTGGTTAGAATGAGTTGTAGTGTGCAACGCAGGCAGACGCGCTCTGCAAATGTCTTTGCACTAGTGGGACTATAGCAAAGTCCAATAGCCACGTATAGGATGCCACTAGGTACACTGAGTGTTTGCTAGTATAATGGCTTGGTTAGAATGAGTTGTAGTGTGCAACGCAGGCAGACGCGCTCTGCAAATGTCTTTGCACTAGTGGGACTATAGCAAAGTCCAATAGCCACGTATAGGATGCCACTAGGTACACTGAGTGTTTGCTAGTATAATGGCTTGGTTAGAATGAGTTGTAGTGTGCAATGCAGGCAGACGCGCTCTGCAAATGTCTTTGCACTAGTGGGACTATAGCAAAGTCCAATAGCCACGTATAGGATGCCACTAGGTACACTGAGTGTTTGCTAGTATAATGGCTTAGTTATCAGTTGGAGTGTGCAGAGGACAAGAGGGTACAGTGGCAGGATTGTGGTGCTCTGGGTAGAGGAATGGAAGACTGCCTTTCTATTCCCTCCTAATGGTGAAATGCAGGTAGGAAATCCCTGACCTGGGCTACACAGACGCTGTTGCTGTTTGCAGGACCTGTCACCTATGGCTCTCTGACCCTGCCGGTTGGAGCCCTTAAAAGGACTGCTATAAAGTGCTCTCCCTAAGCTGTCTAACGCTGTGTATGCAGCGCATACAGCTGTATCGGCTATAGGACTCAGGAAGACGGAGCTGCGACAGTGATGTCTGACACCAAAGACGCAGAAGGCAGATAATGGCGTCCGTGAAGAAAATGTCCGGTTTTATAATGCAGGGACATGTGACATGCAGATCCTATCACACATGCCGTTGCTTCTCTGGCTCAAAGTCCACTTAGCTGTGTGTGTGTCTGGGATTGGCTGACATGCTGGCCCGCCCCACAAGACGCGCGCGCTTAGGGAAGGAAGACAAGAAAAAAAAAAAAAAAAAATGGCGATCGCCATTATAGAAACAGCAGTGATCTGAAGGCGCTGTTCACGCACACTATACACTGAAATGTGATAATAGTTTGATTCACAGAGTGACTTACACTATTACAGCAGAAACCAAGCTATGATTTAGCTGTTTTTTGGCTGCTAGAACCGTTCTCGAACGTTTCTAGAACTACCGAGCTTTTGCAAAAAGCTCGAGTTCTAGTTCGATCTAGAACATGCCCCAAAATCACTCGAGCCGCGAACTGGAGAACCACGAACCACGAACCGCGCTCAACTCTAGTGATGACCACTACTCTATGAAACCTGATGGAAAGTTACTGTGTATTGGCTAGCAGAGCAGAATTGTGGCTGACGGGGCCTTTTTACTGCTGAAGGAAAATATTTTTGGTTAATGAAACATTTACAATTTTTATTACATATTTTACCAGTTTTATTCCTACAAAGGGATTTTGCTTAAAAGGAAGTTTACATTGAATGTGTTACTTTTTTCCACATAGTTTAGTTGTTTGCTTTTGTATTTAAAGGAACTATATATTTTGAAACAAACAGGATTTTAATAATATGGGATTATGTTTTCTGCTAAAATGGTCAATAAAAAAGAAACCCAAAATCGTAGTTCTCTTGGTGAGGGAAGCCAAAATATATTATCAGTTGGCAACAAAACAAAGAATTTCATATGTTACAGGTTGATAGCAAATTACTTCAACAGTGATAACGGCTTGATTTTACTGGGGATTGAACCCAGGACCTCCTGCGTGTGAAGTAGACGTGTTGACGACTCTACTATGAAACCTGTGAAATTCTGCAAAGTAATGGCATTTAGAGACGAGTTTTGACCGCCAGGGGAAAAAAAAAAATAATTTGTAGTTCTGTTTGTGATGGAAGCCAAAACATCCCGTCATTCGGCAACAAAGCCGAGAACTTCATATATTGGAGTTGGATAGCGTATTATTTCAACACTAAGAACAGATTGGTTTCACTGGGGATTGAACCCAGGACCTTCTATGTGTTAAGCAGACGTGATGACCACTACACTATAAAACCTGACGAAAAGTTACTGTGTATTGGCTAGCAGAGCAGAATTGTGACTGACGGGGCCTTTTTATTGCTGAAGGAAAGTATTTTTGGTTAATGAAACATTTACAATTATTATTACATATTTTACCAGTTTTATTCCTACAAAGGGATTTTGCTTAAATTGAAGTTTATATTGAATGTGTTACTTTTTTCTCCATAGTTTGGTCTTTTGCTTTTGTATTTATGGGAACTATATATTTTGAAACAAATAGTATTTTTATAATATGGGATTATGTTTTCTGCTAAAATGGTCAATAAAAAAGAAACCCAAAATCGTAGTTCTCTTTGTGATGGAAGCCAAAATGTATTGTCATTTGGCAACAAAACCAAGAATTTCACATATTACAAGTCGATAGGAAATTACTTCAACACCAAAAACAGATTGGTTTCACTGGGGATTGAACCCAGGAACTTCTGCGTGTGAAGCAGACGTGATGACCACTACACTATGAAACCTTTGAAATCCTGCAAAGTAATGGCAATTAGAGACGAGTTTTGACCGCCAGGGGAAAAAAAAAACAAATTCGTAGCTCTGTTGGGGATGGAAGCCAAAACATCCCGTTATTCTGCAACAAAGCCAAGAAATTTATATACTGCAGGTTGATAGGGGATTATTTCAACACCAAGAACACATTGGTTTCACTGGGGATTGAACCCAGGACCTTCTGCGTGTAAAGCAGACGTAATTTCCACTACACTATGAAACCTTTGAAAGCCTGCAAAGTAATGGTAATTAGAGACGAGTTTTGACCGCCAGGGAAAAAAAAAACAAATTCGTAGCTCTGTTGGGGATGGAAGCCAAAACATCCCATCATTCGGCAACAAAGCCAAGAACTTCATATATAGTAGTTTAATTGAGTATTATTTCAACACCAAGAACAGATTGGTTTTACTGGGGATTGAACGCAGGACCTTCTGCGTGTTGAGCAGACGTGATGACCACTACTCTATGAAACCTGATGGAAAGTTACTGTGTATTGGCTAGCAGAGCAGAATTGTGGCTGACGGGGCCTTTTTATTGCTGAAGGAAAGTATTTTTGGTTAATGAAACATTTACAATTTTTATTACATATTTTACCAGTTTTATTCCTACAAATAGATTTTGCTTAAAAGAAAGTTTACATTGAATGTGTTACTTTTTTCCACATAGTTTAGTTGTTTGCTTTTGTATTTAAAGGAACTATATATTTTGAAACAAACAGGATTTTTATAATATGGGATTATGTTTTCTGCTAAAATGGTCAATAAAAAAGAAACCCAAAATCGTAGTTCTCTTGGTGAGGGAAGCCAAAATATATTATCAGTTGGCAACAAAACCAAGAATTTCATATATTACAGGTTGATAGCAAATTACTTCAACAGCGAAAACGGCTTGTTTTTACTGGGGATTGAACCCAGAACCTTCTGCATGTGAAGTAGACGTGATGACCACTCCACTATGAAGCCTGTGAAATCCTGCAAAGTAATGGCATTTAGAGACGAGTTTTGACAGCCAGGGGAAAAAAAATAATAATTTGTAGTTCTGTTTGTGATGGAAGCCAAAACATACCGTCATTCGGCAACAATGCCGAGAACTTCATATATTGTAGTTGGATAGCGTATTATTTCAACACTAAGAACAGATTTGTTTCACTGGGGATTGAACCCAGGACCTTCTGCATGTTAAGCAGACGTGATGACCACTACACTATGAAACCCGACGAAAGGTTACTGTGTATTGGCTAGCAGAGCAGAATTGTGACTGACGGGGCCATTTTATTGCTGAAGGAAAGTATTTTTGGTTAATGAAACAATTACAATTATTATTACATATTTTACCAGTTTTATTCCTAGAAAAGGATTTTGCTTAAATTGAAGTTTATATTGAATGTGTTACTTTTTTCTCCATAGTTTGGTCTTTTGCTTTTGTATTTATGGGAACTATATATTTTGAAACAAATAGGATTTTTATAATATGGGATTATGTTTTCTGCTAAAATGGTCAATAAAAAAGAAACCCAAAATCGTAGTTCTCTTTGTGATGGAAGCCAAAATATATTGTCATTTGGCAACGAAACCAAGAATTTCACATATTACAAGTCGATAGGAAATTACTTCAACACCAAAAACAGATTGGTTTTACTGGGGATTGAATGCAGAACCTTCTGCGTGTGAAGCAGACGTGATGACCACTACACTATGAAACCTTTGAAACCCTGCAAAGTAATGGCAATTAGAGACGAGTTTTGACCGCCAGGGAAAAAAAAACAAATTCGTAGCTCTGTTGGTGATGGAAGCTAAAACATCCCGTTATTCGGCAACAAAGCAAGGAACATCATATATTGTAGTTTAATTGAGTATTATTTCAACACCAAGAACAGATTGGTTTTACTGGGGATTGAACGCAGGACCTTCTGCATGTTGAGCAGACGTGATGACCACTACTCTATGAAACCTGATGGAAAGTTACTGTGTATTGGCTAGCAGAGCAGAATTGTGACTGACGGGGCCTTTTTATTGCTGAAGGAAAGTATTTTTGGTTAATGAAACATTTACAATTTTTATTACATATTTTACCAATTTTATTCCTACAAAGGGATTTTGCTTAAAAGGAAGTTTACATTGAATGTGTTACTTTTTTCCACATAGTTTAGTTGTTTGATTTTGTATTTAAAGGAACTATATATTTTGAAGCAAACAGGATTTTTATAATATGGGATTATGTTTTCTACTAAAATGGTCAATAAAAAAGAAACCCAAAATCGTAGTTCTCTTGGTGATGGAAGCCAAAATATATTATCAGTTGGCAACAAAAGAAAGAATTTCATATGTTACAGGTTGATATCAAATTACTTCCCATCATTCGGCAACAAAGCCAAGAACTTCATATATTGTAGTTTAATTGAGTATTATTTCAACACCAAGAAGAGATTGGTTTTACTGGGGATTGAACGCAGGACCTTCTGCGTGTTAAGCAGACGTGATGACCACTACTCTATGAAACCTGATGGAAAGTTACTGTATATTGGCTAGCAGAGCAGAGTTGTGACTGACGGGGCCTTTTTATTGCTGAAGAAAGTATTTTTTGTTAATGAAACATTTACAATTTTTATTACATATTTTACCAGTTTTATTCCTACAAAGGGATTTTGCTTAAAAGGAAGTTTACATTGAATGTGTTACTTTTTCCACATAGTTTAGTTGTTTGCTTTTGTATTTAAAGGAACTATATATTTTGAAACAAACAGGATTTTTATAATATGGGATTATGTTTTCTGCTAAAAAGGTCAATAAAAAAGAAACCCAAAATCGTAGTTCTCTTTGTGATGGAAGCCAAAATGTATTGTCATTTGGCAACGAAACCAAGAATTTCACATATTACAAGTCGATAGGAAATTACTTCAACACCAAAAACAGATTGGTTTCACTGGGGATTGAACTCAGGACCTTCTGCGTGTGAAGCAGACGTGATGACCACTACACTATGAACCCTTTGAAAATCTGCAAAGTAATGGCAGTTAGAGACGAGTTTTTATTGCCAAGGGAAAAAAAACAAATTCGTAGCTCTGTTGGTGATGGAAGCTAAAACATCCCATTATTCGGCAACAAAGCCAAGAACTTTATATACTGCAGGTTGATAGGGGATTATTTCAACACCAAGAACACATGGGTTTCACTGGGGATTGAACCCAGGACCTTCTGCGTGTAAAGCAGACGTGATTTCCACTACACTATGAAACCTTTGAAAGCCTTCAAAGTAATGGCAATTAGAGACGAGTTTTGACCGCCAGGGGAAAAAAAACATATATATTACAGGTTGATAGCAAAATACTTCAACAGCAAAAACAGCTTGTTTTTACTGGGGATTGAACCCAGGACCTTCTGTGTGTGAAGTAGACGTGATGACCACTCCACTATGAAAGCTGTGAAATCCTGCAAAGTAATGGCATTTAGAGACGAGTTTTGACCGCCAGGGGAAAAAAAAATAATAATTTGTAGTTATGTTTGTGATGGAAGCCAAAACATCCCATCATTCGGCAACAAAGCCGAGAACTTCATATATTGTAGTTGGATAGCGTATTATTTCAACCCTAAGAACAGATTGGTTTCACTGGGGATTGAACCCAGGACCTTCTGCGTGTTAAGCAGACGTGATGACCACTACACTGTGAAACCTGATGAAAAGTTACTGTGTATTGGCTAGCAGAGCAGAATTGTGACTGACGGAGCCTTTTTATTGCTGAAGGAAAGTATTTTTGGTTAATGAAACATTTACACTTTGTATTACATATTTTACCAGTTTTATTCCTACAAAGGGATTTTGCTTAAATTGAAGTTTATATTGAATGTGTTACTTTTTTCTCCATAGTTTGGTCTTTTGCTTTTGTATTTATGGGAACTATATATTTTGAAACAAACAGGATTTTTATAATGCAAAAGAAACAGGAGAGCAGATGTAATTGAAATGCAAAAGAGAATGACAAATTTTATTACATCATAAAAAACAGTTTTTAGATGTAGCACAGAAAAATACATATAGGTGCAACAACAGAGGGCACCTTGGCACATAAAGAGTTAATCAGAATTAACAAGGCAAGTAGAATACATAAGACAACAAGTATACAGCACAGATGGCAAAAAATACAAAGTTACATGCCAGGTGATACCAGAGAACAATAGCTGGTGTGCAAGATAAGATAAAATTATACAGCACACTGGGTTTGTCAGTATATGCAAGCAATGATACATATCAGTGGCTAAATATATGCAAACACTGCTCACCAGCATGCCAGGTGATACCAGAGAACAATAGCTGGTGTGCAAGATAAGATAAAGTTATACAGCACACTGGGTTTGTCAGTATATGCAAGCAATGATACATATCAGTAGCTAAATATATGCAACACTGCTCACCAGCATGCCAGGTGATACCAGAGAACAATAGCTGGTGTGCAAGATAAGATAAAGTTATACAGCACACTGGGTTTGTCAGTATATGGAAACAATGATATATACCAGTGGCTAAAAAAATGTAAACACCGCTCACCAGCAATGATATAAAGTGCCAGATAAGTGCAGGAGCCAGAGACCAAAAGATCCCCCTCAGAAGCAAGATAACGCGCGTTTCAGGTCTTGTTAGTATAACCCTTCATCAGACCAAGGAGGGGTGGTGACTCATCTGTTCCCAGAAGCTTTAATAGACCATATGGTTCATCACATGGATCGGACCGGCCAGTCAGTGCAGGTTTAAGCTGGCACATGCGCGGTCATTGCTAATCCCACTAGCAGATGCGAGCGAAGTCAAGCCGAGGAGTGCAGGGGAGAGGGCGAAGGCAACGCCCCCCCACGAGCAAAACTCCGCCCTTGAGACATCGCTAAGCATGCCAGGGAGAGAAGAAAGACCAGGAATGTGCACACCACACATACTGGAACATACAAAGATACAGATATACGGGCTCCCACACAAACAGCAGTATAGGAACGCCAAGGAAAGAGGGCAAAGAAATAATGAAATGGCAGGAATCACAAGAATAACAGTAGTTAGCCCTCGACCAAGCAGTATATAATCCCGGCTGTCATGGGGGAAGCCACCTTGTAATCATAGTCCAGATGCACGATGTATTCAGGTAGTCATATTAACAGAGGCAGTGATCCATAGGGAGCAGAAGATGGAAGCTGCAAAGAAAAGGGCACAAAATGGCATAAAACACTTGCAGCAATAAAATTAGAATATAAAAACAGAGGTAAAAAATTGCATAGGTGGTAAAAAACCATATCTAGCAAAAAAAGGGGGGGGGGAGGAGGACAGGGGTCTAAAGGAAGGGGGCAAAGCTAAGGGACTCATTCAGACCAGACAGAGCCATAGTACCCAGTAGGGTGATCCATTTGGTTTCTTTTTGGGCGAGGATCTTTTTAAGGTTCCCGCCCCTATTGCCGCCATGTACGACATCTATCCCTATGACACGCAATGATCTCGCATTACATCCGTGATGGTTCCGAAAATGCCTAGGAAGGGTCTTAAGAGTAGAAATATCGGTCACCGTCTTGGCAGCACCAATGTCTCTCACATGTTCACGCACTCTCACCCGCAATTCCCTAGAAGTTAAACCTATGTATATCTTAGGGCAACTACATTTAGCATAATAGATAACATAGGAAGTTGCGCATGAGATGTAACACCTAATATCAAATGTCCGACTACCATCTGCGGTGGAAAAGGTCTTACTGCGAGAGACATTGGTGCACGCAAGACAGCGACCGCAGGGAAAACACCCACGAATAGGATTAGTAGAACCAAAGGGATGGGAAATCACAGGAACGTAATGACTATGTACGAGAAAATCTCATAGATTTTTGGAACGGCGTGCCGTCATTAGAGGATAATCAGGGACCAAATCCCTTAGGGTAGGATCAGATTTTAGTATCGGCCAGTGTTTGTTTAATATGGCACGCATGTTATGCCATTCATGGTTGCACGCAGATATGAATCGAGCCTCTCCTGCCCCCGTATTCGCCTGACTAGATGGCTGCAGAAGCTCCTGTTAATTAGTATTCTTTGCCCTATTGTACCCCTTCTTTATGACACGACGGCTATATCCCCTATTAACCAATCTCGATGTTAGATCATTGGCCTGGGACTGAAAATTATCAGATGTAGAGCATATCCGCCTCATTCTGAGAAATTGCCCAACCGGGATGGCTTGGATGGTACTAACAGGATGAGAAGATGAGGCATGTAAAAGGGAGTTGACCGAGGTAGGCTTCCTAAAGACATTCGTCTGTAGTTGCCGACCACGGTCAACTCCAATCATAATATCCAAAAAATCAATAGACTGTAAATCATATCTAAAAGTGAGCTTAAGGTTCAATGAATTATGGTTTAAAACACCCATAAAGTCCGAGAGCTGCTCCACGGTACCCTGCCACAAAACAAAAACATCATCAATATATCTTAACCAGCACTGCGCATGGGTAGCGGCTGGCACGCCCTCGTCGCCAAAAATGCCCCTCTCCCAATGGCCGAGGAACATATTAGCGTACGAAGGCGCACAGGCCGCGCCCATCGCAGTGCCTCTGGTCTGTAAATTAAAACCGGTCTTTGAAAATGAAGAAATTGTGTGTCAGGATAAAGTGGAGCAGCTCCAGGATCAGCTCACACAAATGGCCATCACGGTTGGTATTGCTCAGAAAGAAGCGGACTGCCTCCAGACCATCATCATGGTTAATATTGGTATAAAGTGACTCTATGTCCGACGTGACAAGAAGGGTATCAGAATCCACAAAAATCCCGTCGACCCTATTCAGGACGTCCGTCATATCCTTAACATAAGATGGCAATGTTTCCACAAGAGGTTTTAAATAATAGTCGATAAAGCGACAGACAGGGTCGCATAAACCATCTATGCCGGATACGATAGGGCGCCCCGGAGGGTGTTTGGGATTCTTGTGGATCATGGGCAGGAGATAAAAGGTGGGGATTTTGGGAGATGCAATGAAGAGGCCATCAAAAACCTTCTTTGTTATAATTCCTTCATCCAAAGCCCCCTGCAAGATCCGGTATAGCAAATCTGAGAAGGGGAATGTATGTTTAATAGGATTTTTATAATATTGGATTATGTTTTCTGCTAAAATGGTCAATAAAAAAGAAACCCTAAATCGTAGTTCTCTTGGTGATGGAAGCCAAAATGTATTGTCATTTGGCAATGAAACCAAGAATTTCATATATTACAAGTCGATAGGAAAATACTTCAACACCAAAAATAGATTGGTTTCACGCGGGTTGAACCCAGGACCTTCTGTGTATGAAGCAGACGTGATGACCTCTACACTATGAAGCCTTTGAAATCCTGCAAAGTAATGTCAATTAGAGACGAGTTTTCACCGCCAGGGGAAAAAAAACAAATTCGTAGCTCTGTTGGTGATGGAAGCCAAAACATCCTGTCATTCGGCAACAAAGCCAAGAACTTCATATATGGCAGGTTGATAGCACTACACTATGAAACCTGATGGAAAGTTACTGTGTATTGGCTAGCAGAGCAGAATTGTGACTGACGGGGCCTTTTTATTGCTGAAGGAAAGTATTTTTGGTTAATGAAACATTTAAAATTTTTATTATATATTTTACCAGTTTTATTCCTACAAAGGGATTTTGCTTAAATTGAAGTTTACATTGAATGTGTTACTTTTTTCTACATAGTTTAGTCGTTTGCTTTTGTATTTAAAGAAACTATATATTTTGAAACAAACAGGATTTTTATAATATGGGATTATGTTTTCTGCTAAAATGGTCAATAAAAAAGAAACCCAAAATCGTAGTTCTCTTGGTGATGGAAGCCAAAATATATTATCAGTTGGCAACAAAACCAAGAATTTCATATATTACAGGTTGATAGCAAATTACTTCAACAGCGAAAACGGCTTGTTTTTACTGGGGATTGAACCCAGGACCTTCTGCGTGTGAAGTAGACGTGATGACCACTCCACTATGAAACCTGTGAAATCCTGCAAAGTAATGGCATTTAGAGACGAGTTTTGACCGCCAGGGAAAAAAAAAAAAAATTTGTAGTTCTGTTTGTGATGGAAGCCAAAACATCCCGTCATTCGGCAACAAAGCCGAGAACTTCATATACTGTAGGTGGATAGCGAATCATTTCAACACTAAGAACAGATTGGTTTCACTGGGGATTGAACCCAGGTCCTTCTGCATGTGAAGCAGACGTGATGACCACTACACTATGAAACCTTTGAAACCCTGTAAAGTAATGGCAATTAGAGACAAGTTTTGACCGCCAGGGGAAAAAAAAACAAATTTGTAGCTCTGTTGGTGATGGAAGCTAAAAGATGCCATCATTCGGCAACAAAGCCAAGAACATCATATACTGCAGGTTGATAGGGTTTTATTTCAACACCATGAACAGATAGTTTTTACTGGGGATTCAACCTAGGACCTTCTGCGTGTTAATCAGACGTGATGAGCACTACACTATGAAACCTGATGGACAGTTACTGTGTATTGGCTAGCAGAGCAGAATTGTGACTGACGGGGCCTTTTTATTGCTGAAGGAAAGTATTTTTGGTTAATGAAACATTTACAATTATTATTACATATTTTACAAGTTTTATTCCTACAAAGGGATTTTGCTTAAATTGAAGTTTACATTTAATGTGTTATTTTTTCTACATAGTTTAGTCGTTTGCTTTTGTATTTATGGGAACTATATATTTTAAAACAAATAGGATTTTTATAATATGGGATTATGTTTTCTGCTAAAATGGTCAATAAAAAAGAAACCCAAAATCGTAGTTCTCTTTGTGATGGAAGCCAAAATGTATTGTCATTTGGCAACGAAACCAAGAATTTCACATATTACAAGTCGATAGGAAATTACTTCAGCACCAAAACAGATTGGTTTCACTGGGGATTGAACCCAGGACCTTCTGCGTGTGAAGCAGACGTGATGAAAACTACACTATGAAACCTTTGAAATCCTGCAAAGTAATGGCAATTAGAGACGACTTTTGACCGCCAGGGGAAAAAAAACAAATTCGTAGCTCTGTTGGTGATGGAAGCTAAAACATCCCGTTATTCGGCAACAAAGCCAAGAACTTTATAGATTGCAGGTTGATAGGATATTATTTCAACACCAAGAACACATTTGTTTCACTGGGGATTGAACCCAGGGACTTCTGCGTGTAAAGCAGACGTGATTTCCACTACACTATGAAACCTTTGAAAGCCTGCAAAGTAATGGCAATTAGAGACGAGTTTTGACCGCCAGGGAAAAAACCCCCAAATTTGTAGCTTTGTTGGTGATGGAAGACAAAACATCCCATCATTCGGCAACAAAGCCAAGAACTTCATATAGTGTAGTTTAATTGGGTATTATTTCAACACCAAGAACAGATTGGTTTGACTGGGGATTGAACGCAGGACCTTCTGCGTGTTAAGCAGACGTGATGACCCCTACTCTATGAAACCTAATGGAAAGTTACTGTGTATTGGCTAGCAGAGCAGAATTGTGACTGACGGGCCTATTTATTGCTGAAGGAAAGTATTTTTGGTTAATGACACATTTACAATTTTTATTACATATTTTACAAGTTTTATTCCTACAAAGGGATTTTGCTTAAATGGAAGTTTACATTAAATGTGTTACTTTTTTCTACATAGTTTAGTCGTTTGCTTTTGTATTTAAAGGAACTATATATTTTGAAACAAACAGGATTTTTATAATATGGGATTATGTTTTCTGCTAAAATGGTCAATAAGAAAGAAACCCAAAATAGTAGTTCTTTTGGTGATGGAAGCCAAAATATATTATCAGTTGGCAACAAAACCAATAATTTCATATATTACAGGTGTATAGCATATTAATTCAACAGCGAAAACGGCTTGTTTTTACTGGGGATTGAACCCAAGACCTTCTGCGTGTGAAGCAGACGTGATGAAAACTACACTATGAAACCTTTGAAATCCTGCAAAGTAATGGCAATTAGAGACGAGTTTTGACCGCCAGGGGAAAAAAAACAAATTCGTAGCTCTGTTGGTGATGGAAGCTAAAACATCCCGTTATTCGGCAACAAAGCCAAGAACTTTATAGATTGCAGGTTGATAGGATATTATTTCAACACCAAGAACACATGGGTTTCACTGGGGATAGAACCCAGGGCCTTCTGCGTGTAAAGCAGATGTGATTTCCACTACACTATGAAACCTTTGAAAGCCTGCAAAGTAATGGCAATTAGAGACAAGTTTTGACCGCCAGGGAAAAAAAAAACCAAATTCGTAGCTTTGTTGGTGATGGAAGCCAAAACATCCCATCATTCGGCAACAAAGCCAAGAACTTCATATATTGCGGGTTGATAAGGTTTTAGTTCAACACCATGAACAGATTGGTTTTCCTGGGGATTCAACCTAGGACCTTCTGCGTGTTAAGCAGACGTGATGAGCACTACACTATGAAACCTGATGGAAAGTTACTGTGTATTGGCTAGCAGAGCAGAATTGTGACTGATGGGGCCTTTTTATTGCTGAAGGAAAGTATTTTTGGTTAATGAAACATTTACAATTTTTATTATATATTTTACCAGTTTTATTCCTACAAAGGGATTTTGCTTAAATTGAAGTTTACATTGAATGTGTTACTTTTTTCTACATAGTTTAGTCGTTTGCTTTTGTATTTATGGGAACTATATATTTTAAAACAAATAGGATTTTTATAATATGGGATTATGTTTTCTGCTAAAATGGTCAATAAAAAAGAAACCCAAAATCGAAGTTCTCTTTGTGATGGAAGCCAAAATGTATTGTCATTTGGCAACGAAACCAAGAATATCACATATTACAAGTCAATAGGAAATTACATCAACACCAAAAACAGATTGGTTTCACAGGGGATTGAACCCAGGAACTTCTGCGTGTGAAGCAGACGTGATAACCACTACACTATGAAACCTTTGAATTCCTTCAAAGTAATGGCAATTAGAGACGAGTTTTGACCGCCAGGTGGAAAAAAAACAAATTCGTAGCTCTGTTGGTGATGGAAGCTAAAACCTCCCATTATTCAGCAACAAAGCCAAGAAGTTAATATATTGCAGGTTGATATGGAATTATTACAACACCATGAACACATGGGTTTCACTGGGGATTAAACCCAGGACCTTCTGCATGTGAAGCAGACGTGATGACCACTACACTATGAAACCTTTGAAATCTTGCAAAGTAATGGCAATTAGAGACGAATTTTGACCGCCAGGGAAAAAAAAAAAAAATTCGTAGCTCTGTTGGTGATGGAAGCCAAAACATCCCATCATTCGGCAACACAGCCTAGAACTTCATATGTTGTAGTTTAATTGGGTATTATTTCAGCACCAAGAACAGATTGGTTTTACTGGGGATTGAACGCAGGACCTTCTGAGTGTTAAGCACACGTGATGACCACTACTCTATGAAACTTGATAGAAAGTTACTGTGTATTGGCTAGCAGAGCAGAATTGTGACTGACGGGGCCTTTTTATTGCTGAAGGAAAGTATTTTTGGTTAATGAAACATTTACAATTGTTATTACATATTTTACCAGTTTTATTCCTACAAAGGGATTTTGCTTAAATGGAAGTTTACATTGAATTTGTTACTTTTTTCTACATAGTTTAGTCGTTTGCTTTTGTATTTAAAGGAACTATATATTTTGAAACAAACAGGATTTTTATAATATGGGATTATGTTTTCTGCTAAAATGGTCAATAAAAAAGAAACCCAAAATCGTAGTTCTCTTGGTGATGGAAGCCAAAATATATTATCAGTTGGCAACAAAACCAAGAATTTCATATATTACAGGTTGATAGCAAATTACTTCAACAGCAAAAACGGCTTGTTTTTACTGGGGATTGAACCCAGGACCTTCTGCGTGTGAAGTAGACGTGATGACCACTCCACTATGAAAGCTGTGAAACCCTGCAAAGTAATGGCATTTAGAGACGAGTTGTGACCGCAAGGGGAAAAAAAAGAAAAATAATTTGTAGTTCTGTTTGTGATGGAAGCCAAAACATCCCATCATTCGGCAACAAAGCCGAGAACTTCATATATTGTAGTTGGATAGCGTATTATTTCAACACTGAGAACAGATTGGTTTCACTGGGGATTGAACCTAGGACCTTCTGCGTGTTAAGCAGACGTGATGACCACTACACTGTGAAACCTGACAAAAAGTTACTGTGTATTGGCTAGCAGAGCAGAATTGTGACTGACGGGGCCTTTTTATTGCTGAAGGAAAGTATTTTTGGTTAATGAAACATTTACAATTTTTATGATATATTTTACTAGTTTTATTCCTACAAAGGGATTTTGCTTAAATTGAAGTTTTTATTGAATGTGTTACTTTTTTCGACATAGTTTAGTCGTTTGCTTTTGTATTTATGGGAACTATATATTTTAAAACAAATAGGATTTTTATAATATGGGATTATGTTTTCTGCTAAAATGGTCAATAAAAAAGAAACCCAAAATCGCAGTTCTCTTTGTGATGGAAGCCAAAATGTATTGTCATTTGGCAACGAAACCAAGAATTTCACATATTACAAGTAGATAGGAAATTACTTCAACACCAAAAACAGTATGGTTTCACTAGGAAATGAACCCAGGACCTTCTGCGTGTGAAGTAGACGTGATGACCACTACACTATGAAACCTTTGAAATCCTGCAAAGTAATGGCAATTAGAGACGAGTTTTGACCGCCAGGGGAAAAAAAACAAATTCGTAGCTCTGTTGGTGATGGAAGCTAAAACATCTCGTTATTCAGCAACAAAGCCAAGAACTCCATATATTGCAGGCTGATAGGATATTATTTCAACACCAAGAACACATGGGTTTCACTGGGAATTGAACATAGGACCTTCTGCGTGTAAAGCAGACGTGATTTCCACTACACTATGAAACCTTTGAAAGTCTGCAAAGTAATGGCAATTAGAGACGAGTTTTGACCGCCAGAGAAAAAAAAACCAAATTCGTAGCTCTGTTGGTGATGGAAGCCAAAACATCCCATCATTCGCCAACAAAGCCAAGAACTTCAAATATTGTAGTTTAATTGGGTATTTTTTTTCAACACCAAGAACAGATTGGTTTTACTGGAGATTGAACGCAGGACCTTCTGCGTGTTAAGCAGACGTGATGACCACTACTCTATGAAACCTGATGGAAAGTTACTGTGTATTGGCTAGCAGAGCAGAATTGTGACTGACGGGGCCTTTTTATTGCTGAAGGAAAGTATTTTTGGTTAATGAAACATTTACAATTGTTATTACATATTTTACCAGTTTTATTCCTACAAAGGGATTTTGCTTAAATTGAAGTTTATATTGAATGTGTTACTTTTTTCTCCATAGTTTGGTCTTTTGCTTTTGTATTTATGGGAACTATATATTTTGAAACAAACAGGATTTTTATAACATGGGAATATGTTTTCTGCTAAAATGGTCAATAAAAAAGAAACCCAAAATCGTAGTTCTCTTGGTGATGGAAGCCAAAATATATTATCAGTTGGCAACAAAACAAAGAATTTCATATATTACAGGTTGATAGCAAATTACTTCAACAGCGAAAACGGATTGTTTTTACTGGTGATTGAACCAAGGACCTACTGCGTGTGAAGTAGACGTGATGACCACTCAACTATGAAAGCTGTGAAATTCTGCAAAGTAATGGCATTTAGAGACGAGTTTTGACCGCCAGGGGAAAAAAAATAATTTGTAGTTCTGTTGGTGATGGAAGCTAAAACATCCCATCATTCCGCAACAAAGCCAAGAACTTCATATATTGTAGTTTAATTGAGTATTATTTCAACGCCAAGAACAGATTGGTTTTACTGGGGATTGAACGCAGGACCTTCTGCGTGTTAAGCAGACGTGATGACCACTACTCTATGAAACCTGATGGAAAGTTACTGTGTATTGGCTAGCAGAGCAGAATTGTGACTGACGGGGCCTTTTTATTGCTGAAGGAAAGTATTTTTGGTTAATGAAACATTTACAATTTTTATTACATATTTTACCAGTTTTATTCCTACAAAGGGATTTTGCTTAAAAAATAGTTTACATTGAATGTGTTACTTTTTTCCCCACAGTTTAGTTGTTTGCTTTTGTATTTAAAGGAACTATATTTTGAAACAAACAGGATTTTTATAATATGGGATTATGTTTTCTGCTAAAATGGTCAATAAAATGAAACCCAAAATCGTAGTTCTCTTGGTGATGGAAGCCAAAATATATTCTCAGTTGGCAACAAAACCAAGAATTTCATATGTTACAGGTTGATAGCAAATTACTTCAACAGCAAAAACGGCTTGTTTTTACTGGGGATTGAACCCAGGACCTTCTGCGTGTGAAGTAGACGTGATGATGACTCCACTATAAAACCTGTTAAATCCTGCAAAGTAATGGCATTTAGAGACGAGTTTTGACCGCCAGGGGAAAAAAAAAAAATAAATAAATTGTAGTTCTGTTTGTGATGGAAGCCAAAACATCCCGTCATTCGGCAACAAAGCCGAGAACTTCATATATTGTAGCTGGATAGCGTATTATTTCAACACTAAGAACAGATTGGTTTCACTGGGGATTGAACCCAGGACCTTCTGCATGTTAAGCAGACGTGATAGCCACTACACTATGAAACCTGACAAAAAGTTACTGTGTATTGGCTAGCAGAGCAGAATTGTGACTGACGGGGCCTTTTTATTGCTGAAGGAAAGTATTTTTGGTTAATGAAACATTTACAATTATTATTACATATTTTACCAGTTTTATTCCTACAAAGGGATTTTGCTTAAATTGAAGTTTATATTGATCGTAGTTCTCTTTGTGATGGAAGCCAAAATGAATTGTCATTTGGCAACAAAACCAAGAATTTCACATATTACAAGTCGATAGGAAATTACTTCAACACCAAAAACAGCTTAGTTTCACTGGGGATTGAACCCAGGACCTTCTGCGTTTGAAGCAGACGAGATGACCACTACACTAAGAAACCTTTGAAATCCTGCAAAGTAATGGCAATTAGAGACGAGTTTTGACCGCCAGGGGAAAAAAAACAAATTCGTAGCTCTGTTGGTGATGGAAGCTAAAACATCCCATTATTCAGCAACAAAGCCAAGAACTTTATATACTGCAGGTTGATAGGGGATTATTTCAACACCAAAAACCCATGGGTTTCACTAAGGATTGAACCCAGGACCTTCTGCGTGAAAAGCAGACGTGATTTCCACTACACTATGAAACCTTTGAAAGCCTGCAAAGTAATGGCAATTAGAGACGAGTTTTGACCGCCAGGGAAAAAAAAACCAAATTCGTAGCTCTGTTGGGGATGGAAGCCAAAACATCCCATCATTCGGCAACAAAGTCAAGAACTTCATATATTGTAGTTTAATTGAGTATTATTTCAACGCCAAGAACAGATTGGTTTTACTGGGGATTGAACGCAGGACCTTCTGCGTGTTAAGCAGACGTGATGACCACTACTCTATGAAACCTGATGGAAAGTTACTGTGTATTGGCTAGCAGAGCAGAATTGTGACTGACGGGGCCTTTTTATTGCTGAAGGAAAGTATTTTTGGTTAATGAAACATTTACAATTTTTATTACATATTTTATTAGTTTTATTCCTACAAAGGGATTTTGCTTAAAAGGAAGTTTACATTGAATGTGTTACTTTTTTCCACATAGTTTAGTTGTTTGCTTTTGTATTTAAAGGAACTATATATTTTGAAACAAACAGGATTTTTATAATATGGGATTATGTTTTCTGCTAAAATGGTCAATAAAAAAGAAACCCAAAATCGTAGTTCTCTTGGTGATGGAAGCCAAAATATATTATCAGTTGGCAACAAAACAAAGAATTTCATATGTTACAGGTTGATAGCAAATTACTTCAACAGCGAAAATGGCTTGTTTTGACTGGGGATTGAACCCAGGACCTTCTGCATGTTAAGCAGACGTGATAGCCACTACACTATGAAACCTGACAAAAAGTTACTGTGTATTGGCTAGCAGAGCAGAATTGTGACTGACGGGGCCTTTTTATTGCTGAAGGAAAGTATTTTTGGTTAATGAAACATTTACAATTATTATTACATATTTTACCAGTTTTATTCCTACAAAGGGATTTTGCTTAAATTGAAGTTTATATTGATCGTAGTTCTCTTTGTGATGGAAGCCAAAATGAATTGTCATTTGGCAACAAAACCAAGAATTTCACATATTACAAGTCGATAGGAAATTACTTCAACACCAAAAACAGCTTAGTTTCACTGGGGATTGAACCCAGGACCTTCTGCGTTTGAAGCAGACGAGATGACCACTACACTAAGAAACCTTTGAAATCCTGCAAAGTAATGGCAATTAGAGACGAGTTTTGACCGCCAGGGGAAAAAAAACAAATTCGTAGCTCTGTTGGTGATGGAAGCTAAAACATCCCATTATTCAGCAACAAAGCCAAGAACTTTATATACTGCAGGTTGATAGGGGATTATTTCAACACCAAAAACCCATGGGTTTCACTAAGGATTGAACCCAGGACCTTCTGCGTGAAAAGCAGACGTGATTTCCACTACACTATGAAACCTTTGAAAGCCTGCAAAGTAATGGCAATTAGAGACGAGTTTTGACCGCCAGGGAAAAAAAAACCAAATTCGTAGCTCTGTTGGGGATGGAAGCCAAAACATCCCATCATTCGGCAACAAAGTCAAGAACTTCATATATTGTAGTTTAATTGAGTATTATTTCAACGCCAAGAACAGATTGGTTTTACTGGGGATTGAACGCAGGACCTTCTGCGTGTTAAGCAGACGTGATGACCACTACTCTATGAAACCTGATGGAAAGTTACTGTGTATTGGCTAGCAGAGCAGAATTGTGACTGACGGGGCCTTTTTATTGCTGAAGGAAAGTATTTTTGGTTAATGAAACATTTACAATTTTTATTACATATTTTATTAGTTTTATTCCTACAAAGGGATTTTGCTTAAAAGGAAGTTTACATTGAATGTGTTACTTTTTTCCACATAGTTTAGTTGTTTGCTTTTGTATTTAAAGGAACTATATATTTTGAAACAAACAGGATTTTTATAATATGGGATTATGTTTTCTGCTAAAATGGTCAATAAAAAAGAAACCCAAAATCGTAGTTCTCTTGGTGATGGAAGCCAAAATATATTATCAGTTGGCAACAAAACAAAGAATTTCATATGTTACAGGTTGATAGCAAATTACTTCAACAGCGAAAATGGCTTGTTTTGACTGGGGATTGAACCCAGGACCTTCTGCGTGTGAAGTAGACGTGATGACGAATCCACTATGAAACCTGTGAAATCCTGCAAAGTAATGGCATTTAGAGACGAGTTTTGACCGCCAGGGGAAAAAAAAAAATAATTTGTAGTTCTGTTTGTGATGGAAGCCAAAACACACCGTCATTCGGCAACAATGCCGAGACCTTCATATATTGTAGTTGGATAGCGTATTATTTCAAAACTAAGAACAGATTGGTTTCACTGGGGATTGAACCCAGGACCTTCTGCGTGTTAAGCAGACGTGATGACCACTACACTATGAAACCTGACGAAAAGTTACTGTGTATTGGCTAGCAGAGCAGAATTGTGACTGACGGGGCCTTTTTATTGCTGAAGGAAAGTATTTTTGGTTAATGAAGCATTTACAATTATTATTACATATTTTACCAGTTTTATTCCTACAAAGGGATTTTGCTTAAATTAAAGTTTAGATTGAATGTGTTACTTTTTTCTCCATAGTTTGGTCTTTTGCTTTTGTATTTATGGGAACTATATATTTTGAAACAAATAGGATTTTTATAATATGGGATTATGTTTTCTGCTAAAATGGTCAATAAAAAAGAAACCCAAAATCGTAGTTCTCTTTGTGATGGAAGCCAAAATGTATTGTCATTTGGCAACGAAACCAAGAATTTCACATACTACAGGTCGATAGGAAATTACGTCAACACCAAGAACACATGGGTTTCACTGGGGATTGAACCCAGGGCCTTCTGCGTGTAAAGCTGACGTGATTTCCACTACACTATGAAACCTTTGAAAGCCTGCAAAGTAATGGCAATTAGAGACGAGTTTTGACCGCCAGGGAAAAAAAAAACCAAATTCGTAGCTCTGTTGGGGATGGAAGCCAAAATATCCCATCATTCGGCAACAAAGCCAAGAATTTCATATATTGTAGTTTAATTGAGTATTATTTCAACACCAAGAACAGATTGGTTTTACTGGGGATTGAACGCAGGACCTTCTGCGTGTCAAGCAGACGTGATGACCACTACTCTATGAAACCTGATGGAAAGTTACTGTGTATTGGCTAGCAGAGCAGAATTGTGACTGACAGGGCCTTTTTATTGCTGAAGGAAAGTATTTTTGGTTAATGAAACATTTACATTTTTTATTACATATTTTACCAGTTTTATTCCTACAAAGGGATTTTGCTTAAAAGGAAGTTTACATTAAATGTGTTACTTTTTTCCACATAGTTTAGTTGTTTGCTTTTGTATTTAAAGGAACTATATATTTTGAAACAAACAGGATTTTTATAATATGGGATTATGTTTTCTGCTAAAATGGTCAATAAAAAAGAAACCCAAAATCGTAGTTCTCTTGGTGAGGGAAGCCAAAATATATTATCAGTTGGCAACAAAACCAAGAATTTCATGTATTACAGGTTGATAGCAAATTACTTTAACAGCGAAAACGGCTTGTTTTTACTGGGGATTGAACTCAGGACCTTCTGCGTGTGAAGTAGACGTGATGACCACTCCACAATGAAACCTGTGAAATCCTGCAAAGTAATGGCTTTTAGAGACGAGTTTTAACCACCAAGGGAAAAAAATAAAATAATTTGTACTTCTGTTTGTTATGGAAGCCAAAACATACTGTCATTCGGCAACAATGCCGAGAACTTCATATATTGTAGTTGGATAACGTATTATTTCAACACTAAGAACAGATTGGTTTCACTGGGGATTGAACCCAGGACCTTCTGCGTGTTAAGCAGACGTGATGACCACTACACTATGAAACCTGACGAAAAGTTACTGTGTATTGGCTAGCAGAGCAGAATTGTGACTGACGGGGCCTTTTTATTGCTGAAGGAAAGTATTTTTGGTTAATGAAACATTTACAATTATTATTACATATTTTACCAGTTTTATTCCTACAAAGGGATTTTGCTTAAATTGAAGTTTATATTGAATGTGTTACTTTTTTCTCCATAGTTTGGTCTTTTGCTTTTGTATTTATGGGAACTATATATTTTGAAACAAATAGGATTTTTATAATATGGGATTATGTTTTCTGCTAAAATGGTCAATAAAAAAGAAACCCAAAATCGTAGTTCTCTTTGTGATGGAAGCCAAAATGTATTGTCATTTGGCAACGAAACCAAGAATTTCACATATTACAAGTCGATAGGAAATTACTTCAACACCAAAAACAGATTGGTTTTACTGGGGATTGAACGCAGAACCTTCTGCGTGTGAAGCAGACGTGATGACCACTACACTATGAAACCTTTGAAACCCTGCAAAGTAATGGCAATTAGAGACGAGTTTTGACCGCCAGGGAAAAAAAAACAAATTCGTAGCTCTGTTGGTGATGGAAGCTAAAACATCCCGTTATTCGGCAACAAAGCAAGGAACATCATATATTGTAGTTTAATTGAGTATTATTTCAACACCAAGAACAGATTGGTTTTACTGGGGATTGAACGCAGGACCTTCTGCGTGTTAAGCAGACGTGATGACCACTACACTATAAAAACTGGCGAAAAGTTACTGTGTACTGGCTAGCAGAGCAGAATTGTGACTGACGGGGCCTTTTTATTGCTGAAGGAAAGTATTTTTGGTTAATGAAACATTTACAATTATTATTACATATTTTACCAGTTTTATTCCTACAAAGGGATTTTGCTTAAATTGAAGTTTATATTGAATGTGTTACTTTTTTCTCCATAGTTTGGTCTTTTGCTTTTGTATTTATGGGAACTATATATTTTGAAACAAATAGGATTTTTATAATATGGGATTATGTTTTCTGCTAAAATGGTCAATAAAAAAGAAACCCAAAATCGTAGTTCTCTTTGTGATGGAAGCCAAAATGTATTGTCATTTGGCAACGAAACCAAGAATTTCACATATTCCAAGTCGATAGGAAATTACTTCAACACCAAAAACAGATTGGTTTCACTGGGGATTGAACCCAGGACTTTCTGCGTGTGAAGCAGACGTGATGACCACTACACTATGAAACCTTTGATATCCTGCAAAATAATGGCAATTAGAGACGATTTTTGACCGCCAGGGGAAAAAAAACAAATTCGTAGCTCTGTTGGCGATGGAAGCTAAAACTTCCCGTTATTCGGCAACAAAGCCAAGAACTTTCTATACTGCAGGTTGATAGGGGATTATTTCAACACCAAGAACACATGGGTTTCACTGGGGATTGAACCCAGGACCTTCTGCGTGTAAGGCAGGCGTGATTTCCACTACACTATGAAACCTTTGAAAGCCTGCAAAGTAATGGCAATTAGAGACGAGTTTTGACCGCCAGGGGAAAAAAAAAAATAAATTGTAGTTCTGTTTGTGATGGAAGCCAAAACATCCCGTCGTTCGGCAACATAGCCGAGAACTTTATATATTGTAGTTGGATAGCGTAATATTTCAACACTAAGAACAGATTGGTTTCACTGGGGATTGAACCCAGGACCTTCTGCGTGTTAAGCAGACGTGATGACCACTACACTATGAAACCTGACGAAAAGTTACTGTGTATTGGCTAGCAGAGCAGAACTGTGACTGACGGGGCCTTTTTATTGCTGAAGGAAAGTATTTTTGGTTAATGAAACATTTACAATTATTATTACATATTTTACCAGTTTTATTCCTACAAAGGGATTTTGCTTAAATTGAAGTTTATATTGAATGTGTTACTTTTTTCTCCATAGTTTGGTCTTTTGCTTTTGTATTTATGGGAACTATATATTTTGAAACAAATAGGATTTTTATAATATGGGATTATGTTTTCTGCTAAAATGGTCAATAAAAAAGAAACCCAAAATCGTAGTTCTCTTGGTGAGGGAAGCCAAAATATATTATCAGTTGGCAACAAAACCAAGAATTTCATATATTTCACGTTGATAGCAAATTACATCAACAGCGAAAACGGCTTGTTTTTACTGGGGATTGAACCCAGGACCTTCTGCGTGTGAAGTAGACGTGATGACCACTCCACTATGAAACCTGTGAAATCCTTCAAAGTAATGGCATTTAGAGACGAGTTTTGACCGCCAGGGGAAAAAAAAAAAAATAATTTGTAGTTCTGTTTGTGATGGAAGCCAAAACATACCGTTATTCGGCAACAATGTTGAGAACTTCATACATTGTCGTTGGATAGCGTATTATTTCAACACTAAGAACAGATTGGTTTCACTGGGGATTGAACCCAGGACCTTCTGTGTGTTAAGCAGACGTGATGACCACTACACTATGAAACCTGATGAAAAGTTACTGTGTATTGGCTAGCAGAGCAGAATTGTGACTGACGGGGCCTTTTTATTGCTGAAGGAAAGTATTTTTGGTTAATGAAACATTTACAATTATTATTACATATTTTACCAGTTTTATTCCTACAAAAGGATTTTGCTTAAATTGAAGTTTATATTGAATGTGTTACTTTTTTCTCCATAGTTTGGTCTTTTGCTTTTGTATTTATGGGAACTATATATTTTGAAACAAATAGGATTTTTATAATATGGGATTATGTTTTCTGCTAAAATGGTCAATAAAAAAGAAACCCAAAATCGTAGTTCTCTTTGTGATGGAAGCCAAAATGTATTGTCATTTGGCAACGAAACCAAGAATTTCACATATTACAAGTCGATAGGAAATTACTTCAACACCAAAAACAGATTGGTTTCACTGGGGATTGAACCCAGGACCTTCAGCGTGTGAAGCAGACATGATGACCACTACACTATGAAACCTTTTAAATCCTGCAAAGTAATGGCATTTAGAGACGAGTTTTGACCGCCAGGGGACAAAAAACAAATTCGTAGCTCTGTTGGTGATGGAAGCTAAAACATCCCGTTATTCTGCAACAAAGCCAAGAACATTATATACTGCAGGTTGATAAGGGATTATTTCAACACCAAGAACACGTGGGTTTCATTGGGGATTGAACCCAGGATCTTCTGCGTGTAAAGCAGAAGTGATTTCCACTACACTATGAAACCTTTGAAAGCCTGCAAAGTAATGGCAATTAGAGACGAGTTTTGACCGCCAGGGAAAAAAAAACCAAATTCGTAGCTCTGTTTTGGATGGAAGCCAAAACATCCCATCATTCGGCAACAAAGCCAAGAACTTCATATATTGTAGTTTAATTGAGTATTATTTTAACACCAAGAACAGATTGGTTTTACTGGGGATTGAACGCAGGACCTTCTGCGTGTTAAGCAGACGTGATGACCACTACTCTATGAAACCTGATGGAAAGTTACTGTGTATTGGCCAGCAGAGCAGAATTGTGACTGACGGGGCCTTTTTATTGCTGAAGGAAAGTATTTTTGGTTAATGAAACATTTACAATTTTTATTACATATTTTACCAGTTTTATTCCTACAAAGGGATTTTGCTTAAAAGGAAGTTTACATTGAATGTGTTACTTTTTTCCACATAGTTTAGTTGTTTGCTTTTGTATTTAAAGGAACTATATATTTGGAAACAAACAGGATTTTTATAATATGGGATTATGTTTTCTGCTAAAATGGTCAATAAAAAAGAAACCCAAAATCGTAGTTCTCTTGGTGAGGGAAGCCAAAATATATTATCAGTTGGCAACAAAACCAAGAATTTCATATATTTCATGTAGATAGCACATTTCTTCAACAGCGAAAACGGCTTGTTTTTACTGGGGATTGAACCCAGGACCTTCTGCGTGTGAAGTAGACGTGATGACCACTCCACTATGAAACCTGTGAAATCCTGAAAAGTAATGGCATTTAGAGACGAGTTTTGACCGCCAGGGGGAAAAAAAAAAATAATTTGTAGTTCTGTTTGTGATGGAAGCCAAAACATACCGTCATTCGGCAACAATGTCGAGAACTTCATATATTGTAGTTGGATAGCGTATTATTTCAACACTAGGAACTGATTGGTTTCACTGGGGATTGAACCCAGGACCTTCTGCGTGTTAAGCAGACGTGATGACCACTACACTATGAAACCTGACAAAAAGTTACTGTGTATTGGCTAGCAGAGCAGAATTGTGACTGACGGGGCCTTTTTATTGCTGAAGGAAAGTATTTTTGGTTAATGAAACATTTACAATTATTATTACATATTTTACCAGTTTTATTCCTACAAAGGGATTTTGCTTAAAACGAAGTTTACATTGAATGTGTTACTTTTTTCCACATAGTTTAGTTGTTTGCTTTTGTATTTAAAGGAACTATATATTTTGAAACAAACAGGATTTTTATAATATGGGATTATGTTTTCTGCTAAAATGGTCAATAAAAAAGAAACCCAAAATCGTAGTTCTCTTGCTGATGGAAGCCAAAATATATTATCAGTTGGCAACAAAACAAAGAATTCCATATGTTACAGGTTGATAGCAAACTACTTCAACAGCGAAAACAGCTTGTTTTTACTGGGGATTGAAGCCAGGACCTTCTGCGTGTGAAGCAGACGTGATGACCACTCCACTATGAAACCTGTAAAATCCTGCAAAGTAATGGAATTAAGAGACGAGTTTTGACCGCCAGGGGAAAAAAAAAAATAATTTGTAGTTCTGTTTGTGATGGAAGCCAAAACATCCCGTCATTCGGCAACAAAGCCGAGAACTTCATATATTGTAGTGGGATAGCGTATTATTTCAACACTAAGAACAGATTGGTTTCACTGGGGATTGAACCCAGGACCTTCTGCATGTTAAGCAGACGTGATGACCACTACACTATGAAACCTGACGAAAAGTTACTGTGTATTGGCTAGCAGAGCAGAATTGTGACTGACGGGGCCTTTTTATTGCTGAAGGAAAGTATTTTTGATTAATGAAACATTTACAATTATTATTACATATTTTACCAGTTTTATTCCTACAAAGGGATTTTGCTTAAATTGAAGTTTATATTGAATGTGTTACTTATTTCTCCATAGTTTGGTTTTTTGCTTTTGTATTTATGGGAACTATATATTTTGAAACAAATAGGATTTTTATAATATGGGATTATGTTTTCTGCTAAAATGGTCAATAAAAAAGAAACCCAAAATCGTAGTTCTCTTTGTGATGGAAGCCAAAATGTATTGTCATTTGGCAACGAAACCAAGAATGTCACATATTACAAGTCGATAGGAAATTACTTCAACACCAAAAACAGATTAGTTTCATTGGGGATTGAACCCAAGACTTTCTGCGTGTGAAGCAGACGTGATGACCACTACACTATGAAACCTTTGAAATCCTTCAAAATAAAGGCAATTAGAGACGAGTTTTGACTGCCAGGGGAAAAAAAAAACCAAATTCGTAGCTCTGTTGGTGATGGAAGCTAAAACATCCCGTTATTCGGCAACAAAGCAAAGAACTTCATATATTGTAGTTTAATTGAGTATTATTTCTACACCAAGAACAGATTGGTTTTACTGGGTATTGAACGCAGGACCTTCTGCGTGTTAAGCAGACGTGATGATTACTACTCTATGAAACCTGATGGAAAGTTACTGTGTATTGGCTAGCAGAGCAGAATTGTGACTGACGGGGCCTTTTTATTGCTGAAGGAAAGTATTTTTGGTTAATGAAACATTTACAATTTTTATTACATATTTTACCAGTTTTATTCCTACAAAGGGATTTTGCTTAAAAGGAAGTTTACATTGAATGTAAAGGACTCTCATTTTGTCCTACTAAAGCTCTAGACAAAATTGAACTCTGCAGCGACATGGAAGATTACTTCAGGAGACTACGTCTAAGGGAATATTTTAGCGATGCAGATGTTTCAGAATCCACCCAGACTGAAGGAAGACGGATCTTGACAACCAAGAAAAGATCAGATTGGACACCTCCACCAGGACGCAACCCTCATCTGGATATCTATATAGACACTTTCAGACATTTGGTAAAATCCACTTTCCTAGACACACACAGGAGGCAACCATCCAACATCAGTGCCCAGGAGAGAAGGGCCATAAAATCTTTGAAAACCAACAAAGAAATCATCATTAAACCTGCAGACAAGGGGGGTGCAATAGTCATGATGAACAGATCAGACTACATGAAGGAAGCACACAGACAACTGATGGACACACGCTACTATAAGAAATTGGAGTCTGACCCCACACAGGACTATTACAAGGAACTTAACAAGTTGGCCTCTTGTCTGCCTGACATATCCATAAGAACTGATGAACTGATACCGGTGAGTCCAAGAATAGGCACATTCTACATGCTTCCCAAAATTCACAAATCTGGAAACCCAGGAAGACCCATCATTTCATGTGTGGGCACCCTCACTGAACAAGTCTCTGGATGGGTAGAGGGTATCCTTAAACCCTTGGTAAGGGATACAACCAGCTACATCCAGGACACTACTGACCTATTGAAAAAACTATCAGCAATAGGTCCTCTTCCAGAGGGAACCATCCTTGCCACCATGGATGTGGAATCCTTGTACTCGAACATTCCACACCAGGATGGATTAAATGCTTGCAAAATTTTCCTCGAAAATACAGGAACTGATGCCAATTCTGTGGTGAAGCTTACAAAATTCATCCTCACCCATAATTACTTTGCATTTGACAATGACATATATCTACAGGAGACTGGGACTGCAATGGGAAGCAAAATGGCACCACAATATGCAAATCTTTTCATGGCCAAGCTTGAGAGTGACTTTTTATCCTCTTGTCCTATCAGGCCTCTGGCCTACTACCGTTACATTGACGATATTTTAATCATCTGGACAGAGTCTGAGGAGCAGCTGAAGACCTTCCATGAACACTTTAATCAGTTTCATCCCACCATCAACTTAACACTCAGCTACTCCTGCACGGAAATCAACTTCTTGGACACCATCATTAAACTACGGAACAATGAAATAGAGACATCCCTGTACAAGAAGCCAATTGACCGTCCAACATACCTGAAATGGGACAGTTTTCATCCAAAACACATAAAAAACTCTATTGTATACAGCCAGGCTATCAGGTATAATCGGATATGTTCCAACAGTACAGATAGAGACAATCACCTTGAGGGCCTCAGAAAGACCTTTCTGAATCAAGGCTACCACCCAAGAACAATTGAAAACCAGATTACAAGAGCCACCAGAATATCAAGAAACCATCTCCTACATTATAAAACTAAAGAAGAAAACACCCGGGTCCCTCTTGTAGTCACCTACAATCCACATCTGGAGGTGTTTAGAGGAGCTGCACGGAAACTACAACCATTACTGCAAAAAGATGCCCGGTTAAAATCTATTTTTCCAGACCCCCCACTTCTGTGTTTTAGACAGCCCCCAAATCTAAGAAGCATCATTGTCAGAAGCTCCCTGTCCTCTCCAACACCAACAGGAACATTTCCCTGCAACCAGAAAAAATGTAAGACCTGTCCATTAATATTGACAACGGACAAGATAAAGATTCCCAGATCACATCAGGACTACAAGATCCCAGGTACCTTCAGCTGCACCACAACCAATGTGGTGTACTTAATTATATGTACCAAATGTCCCACTGGGGGTCTGTATGTAGAGGAGACAGGACAACAGCTCAGGACAAGGATGAATTCTCACCGCCACACAATTAGAGAAAAAAGGATGGATCTACCTGTGGCCAAACATTTTTGTAACTCAGACCACAGCATCATGGACATGAAATTGCTGGTATTGAAAGGAAACTTCAAGTCCCAGAGAGACAGGAGACTTTGGGAATACAAACTTATGATGACCTTTGACACATTCAGAGCAGGGATGAATGTGTCTCATGGATTCATGTCTTTTTACATCAGTTAAAAGATGTGCTCCTCTGACCATCCGAGCGTGTCACAGCCCGGACCAGACCCTTATCAGAGGACAATAAAACTTTCACACTGAACTGCAGCAAAATTTATGGCCACAACAGTTTGCCCCCTGCCATAGAGACAGTTCTGTTTTATATAACTTGTTTTTTGGTTCTTTTTTTTTTTACTGCCCCATTCTATGTCCTGTTGTGTATAAATATGTGACTCTTCAGATTTTGTGTTATACCATGCCTGATGAAGAGACCTGAGTAGTCTCGAAAGCTTGCAATTATTACCATCTTTTCAGTTAGCCATTAAAAGGTATCAACCACTGAGGACTCTCAGTTCTTTTAAACAATTTTTTTTTATCTCTACTGGCTAACACGGTACAAAGATATATTTTACTTGTATCAAAATGGAGGATACCAGAATGTACCGCATCTTTATGGAACTAAAGACACTTCTGAAGAAACGCGCACAACTGGACAGCGACATATTTTTCTTATCCAAATGCAAAAAGGAGAATCTGATCCCCAAAGGACTCTGGATTACAAACCCAATTCTACATACCTACAATACCCATTATGCACAAAACCTTTGTCACAGGACTTCTGAGAGACTAAGGAACCACCTTTTGCATGTCTTCTACAGCATCAAGAGTAAAATCCAGAGAGAATTTGAAACACAAAGGAAGACACTACCAGAAAGCACAGAACAAAAAGTACAACAATACTATTACAGACTACGAACCCTTCTGATCCACAACAAGGAAAAGAAGCTACATAGACTGCGCCTCAACTCAGGACTTAATACAAACAGGTGGAGAACAAAGCCAAAATCTGACAACTTGGACAACCACTCCATTCAAGGCAAAAATGCATCTAACTGTGTTATCAATCTCTCGGATTACAAACCAAACAAAGTGGAACTTGCTGTGCTTTCTAAAGGACTCTCATTTTGTCCTACTAAAGCTCTAGACAAAATTGAACTCTGCAGCGACATGGAAGATTACTTCAGGAGACTACGTCTAAGGGAATATTTTAGCGATGCAGATGTTTCAGAATCCACCCAGACTGAAGGAAGATGGATCTTGACAACCAAGAAAAGATCAGATTGGACACCTCCACCAGGACGCAACCCTCATCTGGATAACTATATAAACACTTTCAGACATTTGGTAAAATCCACTTTCCTAGACACACACAGGAGGCAACCATCCAACATCAGTGCCCAGGAGAGAAGGGCCATAAAATCTTTGAAAACCAACAAAGAAATCATCATTAAACCTGCAGACAAGGGGGGTGCAATAGTCATGATGAACAGATCAGACTACATGAAGGAAGCACACAGACAACTGATGGACACACGCTACTATAAGAAATTGGAGTCTGACCCCACACAGGACTATTACAAGGAACTTAACAAGTTGGCCTCTTGTCTGCCTGACATATCCATAAGAACTGATGAACTGATACCGGTGAGTCCAAGAATAGGCACATTCTACATGCTTCCCAAAATTCACAAATCTGGAAACCCAGGAAGACCCATCATTTCATGTGTGGGCACCCTCACTGAACAAGTCTCTGGATGGGTAGAGGGTATCCTTAAACCCTTGGTAAGGGATACAACCAGCTACATCCAGGACACTACTGACCTATTGAAAAAACTATCAGCAATAGGTCCTCTTCCAGAGGGAACCATCCTTGCCACCATGGATGTGGAATCCTTGTACTCGAACATTCCACACCAGGATGGATTAAATGCTTGCAAAATTTTCCTCGAAAATACAGGAACTGATGCCAATTCTGTGGTGAAGCTTACAAAATTCATCCTCACCCATAATTACTTTGCATTTGACAATGACATATATCTACAGGAGACTGGGACTGCAATGGGAAGCAAAATGGCACCACAATATGCAAATCTTTTCATGGCCAAGCTTGAGAGTGACTTTTTATCCTCTTGTCCTATCAGGCCTCTGGCCTACTACCGTTACATTGACGATATTTTAATCATCTGGACAGAGTCTGAGGAGCAGCTGAAGACCTTCCATGAACACTTTAATCAGTTTCATCCCACCATCAACTTAACACTCAGCTACTCCTGCACGGAAATCAACTTCTTGGACACCATCATTAAACTACGGAACAATGAAATAGAGACATCCCTGTACAAGAAGCCAATTGACCGTCCAACATACCTGAAATGGGACAGTTTTCATCCAAAACACATAAAAAACTCTATTGTATACAGCCAGGCTATCAGGTATAATCGGATATGTTCCAACAGTACAGATAGAGACAATCACCTTGAGGGCCTCAGAAAGACCTTTCTGAATCAAGGCTACCACCCAAGAACAATTGAAAACCAGATTACAAGAGCCACCAGAATATCAAGAAACCATCTCCTACATTATAAAACTAAAGAAGAAAACACCCGGGTCCCTCTTGTAGTCACCTACAATCCACATCTGGAGGTGTTTAGAGGAGCTGCACGGAAACTACAACCATTACTGCAAAAAGATGCCCGGTTAAAATCTATTTTTCCAGACCCCCCACTTCTGTGTTTTAGACAGCCCCCAAATCTAAGAAGCATCATTGTCAGAAGCTCCCTGTCCTCTCCAACACCAACAGGAACATTTCCCTGCAACCAGAAAAAATGTAAGACCTGTCCATTAATATTGACAACGGACAAGATAAAGATTCCCAGATCACATCAGGACTACAAGATCCCAGGTACCTTCAGCTGCACCACAACCAATGTGGTGTACTTAATTATATGTACCAAATGTCCCACTGGGGGTCTGTATGTAGGGGAGACAGGACAACAGCTCAGGACAAGGATGAATTCTCACCGCCACACAATTAGAGAAAAAAGGATGGATCTACCTGTGGCCAAACATTTTTGTAACTCAGACCACAGCATCATGGACATGAAATTGCTGGTATTGAAAGGAAACTTCAAGTCCCAGAGAGACAGGAGACTTTGGGAATACAAACTTATGATGACCTTTGACACATTCAGAGCAGGGATGAATGTGTCTCATGGATTCATGTCTTTTTACATCAGTTAAAAGATGTGCTCCTCTGACCATCCGAGCGTGTCACAGCCCGGACTAGACCCTTATCAGAGGACAATAAAACTTTCACACTGAACTGCAGCAAAATTTATGGCCACAACAGTTTGCCCCCTGCCATAGAGACAGTTCTGTTTTATATAACTTGTTTTTTGGTTCTTTTTTTTTTTACTGCCCCATTCTATGTCCTGTTGTGTATAAATATGTGACTCTTCAGATTTTGTGTTATACCATGCCTGATGAAGAGACCTGAGTAGTCTCGAAAGCTTGCAATTATTACCATCTTTTCAGTTAGCCATTAAAAGGTATCAACCACTGAGGACTCTCAGTTCTTTTAAACAAAATTTTTTTATTACATTGAATGTGTTACTTTTTTCCACATAGTTTAGTTGTTTGCTTTTGTATTTAAAGGAACTATATATTTTGAAACAAACAGGATTTTTATAATATGGGATTATGTTTTCTGCTAAAATGGTCAATAAAAAATAAACCCAAAATCGTAGTTCTCTTGGTGATGGAAGCCAAAATATATTATCAGTTGGCAACAAAATGAAGAATTCCATCTGTTACAGGTTGATAGCAAATTACTTCAACAGCGAAAACGACTTGTTTTTACTGGGGATTGAACCCAGGACTTTCTGCGTGTGAAGTAGACGTGATGACGACTCCACTATGAAACCTGTGAAATCCTGCAAAGGAATGGCATTTAGAGACAAGTTTTGACCGCCAGGGGAAAAAAAAAATAATTTGTAGTTCTGTTTGTGATGGAAGCCAAACATCCCGTAATTCGGCAACAAAGCCGAGAACTTCATATATTGTAGTTGGATAGCATATTATTTCAACACTAAGAACAGATTGGTTTCACTGGGGTTTGAACCCAGGACCTTCTGCGTGTTAAGCAGACGTGATGACCACTACACTATGAAACCTGACGAAAAGTTACTGTGTATTGGCTAGCAGAGCAGAGGGAAAGGGATTTTGCTTAAATTGAAGTTTATATTGAATGTCTTACTTTTTTCTCCATAGTTTGGTCTTTTGCTTTTGTATTTATGGGAACTATATATTTTGAAACAAATAGGATTTTTATAATATGGGATTATGTTTTCTGCTAAAATGGTCAATAAATAAGAAACCCAAAATCGTAGTTCTCTTTGTGATGGAAGCCAAAATGTATTGTCATTTGGCAACGAAACCAAGAATTTCACATATTACAAGTCGATAGGAAATTACTTCAACACCAAAAACAGATTGGTTTCACTGGGGATTGAACCCAGGACTTTCTGCGTGTGAAGCAGACGTGGTGACCACTACACTATGAAACCTTTGAAATCCTGCAAAGTAATGGCAATTAGAGTCGAGTTTTGACCGCCAGGGGAAAAAAACAAATTCGTAGCTCTGTTGGTGATGGAAGCAAAAACATCCCGTTATTCGGCAACAAAGCCAAGAACTTTATATACTGCAGGTTGATAGGGGATTATTTCAACACCAAGAACACATGGGTTTCACTCGGGATTGAACCCAGGACTTTCTGCGTGTAAAGCAGACGTGATTTCCACTACACTATGAAACCTTTGAAACCCTGCAAAGTAATGGCAATTAGAGACGAGTTTTGACCGCCAGGGAAAAAAAAAAACAAATTCGTAGCTCTGTTATGGAAGGAAGCCAAAACATCCCATCATTCAGCAACAAAGCCAAGAACTTCATATATTGTAGTTTAATTGAGTATTATTTCAACACCAAGAACAGATCGGATTTACTAGGGATTGAACGCAGGACCTTCTGCGTGTTAAGCAGACGTGATGACCACTACTCTATGAAACCTGATGGAAAGTTACTGTGTATTGGCCAGCAGAGCAGAATTGTGACTGACGGGGCCTTTTTATTGCTGAAGGAAAGTATTTTTGGTTAATGAAACATTTACAATTTTTATTACATATTTTACCAGTTTTATTCCTACAAAGGGATTTTGCTTAAAAGGAAGTTTACATTGAATGTGTTACTTTTTTCCACATAGTTTAGTTGTTTGCTTTTGTATTTAAAGGAACTATATATTTTGAAACAAACAGGATTTTTATAATATGGGATTATGTTTTCTGCTAAAATGGTCAATAAAAAAGAAACCCAAAATCGTAGTTCTCTTGGTGATGGAAGCCAAAATATATTATCAGTTGGCAACAAAACAAAGAATTTCATATGTTACAGGTTGATAGAAAATTGCTTGAACAGCGAAAACGGCTTGTTTTTACTGGGGATTGAACCCAGGACCTTCTGCGTGTGAAGCAGATGTGATGACCACTACACTATGAAACCTTTGAAAACCTGCAAAGTAATGGCAATTAGAGACGAGTTTTGACCGCCAGGGGAAAAAAAACAAATTCGTAGCTCTGTTGGTGATGGAAGCTAAAACATCCAGTTATTCAGCAACAAAGCCAAGAACTTTATATACTGCAGGTTGATAGGGGATTATTTCAACACCATGAACACATGGGTTTCACTGGAGATTGAACCCAGGACCGTCTGCGTGTTAAGCAGACGTGATTTCCACTACACTATGAAACCTTTGAAAGCCTGCAAAGTAATGGCAATTAGAGACGAGTTTTGACCGCCAGGGAAAAAAAAAACAAATTCGTAGCTCTGTTGGGGATGGAAGCCAAAACATCCCGTCATTCGGCAACAAAGCCGAGAACTTCATATATTGTAGTTGGATAGCGTATTATTTCAACACTAAGAACAGATTGGTTTCACTGGGGATTGAACCCAGGACTAGAGATGAGCGAACCGGTCGCGGTTCGGCTCGAGTCGGTTCGCCGAACGGGGGTCCCGTTCGAGTTCGGTTCGTCGAACGTTCGACGAACCGAACTCGAACCAATAGGCTATAATGGGAGGCAATCACTAACACATAAAAATGAATTATAAATGTACACAAACAGTTAATAAACATTGCCATAACACTTACCGGTCCCCGCGATCCCTCCTGTACTCTGTCTCCTGCCGCTATTCCATCCGATGATCGCTGAATCCTCCCCGTGACCAGCACTGCCAGCAGAGATGCAGGACCTATCATGACGTCAAAATAGCCATGTGACCAGTCACGTGGCTATTATCTCATTGGCTATAGACTGGTCACATGACTATGACGCGTCATGTAGGACCTGCGAGTGCATCTCTCCGGTACACGGTGCACATATGTGTATCGCCGTGTACCGGCGACATGCTCTAGCACACGGTCGACTCCCCGTTCCGTTAGGGACCGGCTGACACAGCCGGTCATTAACGGAGATCAACGTTGCCATAGCAACGCAGTTAGCGGTGACGTCACCGCTAATCGCGGCTCCGAGAGCACCGTTGCTATGGTAACGCGTCTGTCAGTGTTACCGCTGTTACCGGTGACAGCCAGCACTGATCACTCACGGAGTGAAGGCTGCACGCTTCTTCCCGATTGTAGTGAGGATTGTAGTGAGGATGAGGTTTCTCAGCCCAAAGTGATGAGCTGGGTAAACTCATCCTCACTACAATCGTCACTACTACTACACTAGTGAGGATTGTAGTGAGGATGAGGTTCCTCAGCCCCAAGTGATGAGCTGGTGAACCTCATCCTCACTACAGTCGTCACTACTACTACACTAGAAAGAAAGAAGACAGAAGAGCAGGATCATGGAGGGCTGACAGGGGGTAATAAAGATGGAGTCTCTAATGTGTCTGTGTATTTATTTCTATTAAAGTATTTTTTTCTCTGTGTGGTGTTTTTTTTTAACCCTTTATTGGAGATTCTTAATGGCCGGGTCAAACGTGCCTGACATTAAGAATCTCTGGCTTAATACTGGCTAGTAAAACAAAGCCAGTATTAACTCATGATTACCCAACAAGCCACCCGGCTTCAGGGCTGTTGGAAGAGTTGGATACAGCGCCAGATGATGGCGCTTCTATGAGAGCGCCATTTTCTGGGACGACTGCGGACTGAAATTCGCAGCAGAGGCGCCCAGAAACCTCGGGCTAACCTGTGCTGCGGATTCCAATCCCCAGCTGCCTAGTTGTACCCGGCTGGACACAAAAAATGGGGCGAAGCCCACGTCATTTGTTTTTTAATTATTTCATGAAATAAGTGAAATAATTAAAAAAAACGGGCTTCCCTATATTTTTGGTTCCCAGCCGGGTACAAATAGGCAACTGGGGGTTGGAGGCAGCCCGTGGCTGCCTGCTGTACCTTGCTAGCATACAAAAATATGGCGAAGCCCACGTCATTTTTTTGGTGGGCAAAAAAATTCTGCATACAGTCCTGGATGGAGTACGCTGAGCCTTGTAGTTCTGCAGCTGCTGTCTGCTCTTCTTCATACAGACACACAGCAGCTGCAGAACTACAAGGCTCAGCATACTCCATCCAGGACTGTATGCAGAAGTTTTTTGCCCCCTGAAAAAATTATGTGGGCTTCGCCATATTTTTGTATGCTAGCCAGGTACAGCAGGCAGGTACGGCTGCCCCCAACCCCCAGTTGCCTATTTGTACCCGGCTGGGAACCAAAAATAAAGGGAAGCCCTTTTTTTATTATTTCATGAATTTCATTAAATAATTAGAAAACAAATGACGTAGGCTTCGCCCCATTTTTGTGTCCAGCCAGGTACAACTAGGCAGCTGGGGATTGGAATCCGCAGCACATTTTCCATTGCCAGTGAAGGTAACACCAAGCAGTGGGGGTTAGCAGCCAGTAGCTGCTTGGATTACCCTTACCTAGCAATACAAAAAATGCAGCGGGAGCCCATATATATTTTTTTAATTATTTATTTAATTAACTAAAAACAAAATGGGCTTCCCTGTATTTTGATTGCTGGACATCACAGTGCTGTAAAAATAAATCTTTAAAAAAATGACGTAGCGCTCCGCGGTATTTTTGATTCTCAGCGCAGATAAAGCAGACAGCTATGGGTTGCCACCCCAGTCTGCCTGCCGTTACCTTGGTTGGCAATCAAAATACAGGGAAGCCCATTAATTTTTTCTATTTAAAAAATAGTTAAAAAAAAAATGACGTTGGGTCCCCCCATTTTTGATAGCCAGCTAGGGTAAAGCAGACGGCTGTAGCCTGAAAACCACAGCTGGCAGCTTTACCGTGGTTGGGGATCCAATGTGGAGGTCCCCTCAGGCTCTTTTTTATAATTATTTTATAAATATTAATAATTACACAATAAAAGTAGGGTCCCCCCCAAATTGGATCACCAGCCAAGGTAAAGCGGACAGCTGTGGTCTGGTATTCTCAGGGTGGGAAGGTACATAGTTATTGGGCCTTCACAGCCTAAAAATAGCAGGCCGCAGGCACCCCAGACGTGGCGCATCCACTAGATGCGCCAATCCTGGCGCTTCACCCCAGCTCATCCCGTGCCCTGGTGCAGTGGCAAACGGGGTAATAAATCGGGTTGATACTAGCTGTAAAGTCACCTGAGATCAAGCCCAGCAGTTTGTGATGTTATGGCGTCTATTAGATACCCAACATCATAAACTGTCAAGTGCAAAAGGTACATAATTTTTATTGAATACACAACAAGAAAAAGGTTATAATTAAAATGGTACACTACCAATAATTCCTAGGGATATCAATAATTAGGACTAAACCAGTTTCAATAGCCTATCCAGTGGATCAAAAGATTAACTAGTAGATATCTATATAAAAGGCGGCTATAGGCCTGGGAAGGTCCAGGTAGTTGGTATGAATATTCAGGAAATGGGGGGGCTGCTTTATAAGATATAAGGCATAGTCAGATCAAAACCATGGTTTCCCACCAGGTGTGGGTAGGAACTCATGGTGATCCTGCTGGCAACGCTGTTGCTGAATACCAGTGCACAGCAGAATAGGAGATAACATACAATAACCATGTAACACAAGTGTGCAGGATAAGGGAATTCTCTTACCTAAGGTGCTGAAGTGCAATGCAAGCCAGTACAGGGCAGCCAGCCACGATAAAAAGCAGTCCCAATGAGATTAGGAAAATATCCCTAAGAGAAGCCAAAGGTCTCCATCCGACGCGCGTTTCGCGAGGATAGCTTTATCAAGGTGGAAAACCGAGGTAATAACCCCATGACCTACATGCCTCCTATATATCCCCCTCCTAATGTGGAATCAAACAGCTGGGTGGCTGGGAGTGACGTAGAAACCGGAAGTGACCTATCACACCTTGACAACAAGCTTTGATTAACACCATACCTCAAGGTGGTTAAAACCTGTTCAATCTAATCATCCATGGTGCGTCAGGGTAATCTCTATTAAGCCACTAGGTATTTAAGCCCAGAAGCCATAAACCAGATAAGCAGTATCACTATCAGAGCTCCAGCCCGGTCTGTATGGTAACTACGGACGCACTTCCTGATAATAACAGGAAGTCGTCATAAGTCCCTGAAGTGGCTTCTCACTAGCGCCGAATGAGTGACGTACAGGTTAGCCAATAGCAATCAAGTTAAAGATTACTCATAATGAGTAGTGCTGGCATCTCCCCTGCTTAATTTTGGCAGGCTTGGTGCCCATAAATTAATGGCTCTTTATGTGAGTTATGTTTTGTTAATATGTGTTCCTGTGCTTCTGACAGATTACTCGCATTCAAGCATGGATTTTCGCGCCCGTGATCGGGCCTGGTCAGTACATTTCGATAATGTTCTGAATGACCACAACAAGGATACCACTAATGATGTCAATTCGCCCAATTGTGATATTTTGATTTTTAAATATAAGGAATTACTGAAAAGGAGATTGAGAATCTGTTGGAACCGTGCATTGCTCTCTAAATACCTTGATAGAGACATGATCCCTCGGGGCCTGCGGGTTCAGATATTCCCATCCTTTCCGGTGGAAGACCCTTCCTTCCGTGAGAGGTGGGAGTGTCTGGCCCAAACATGCTCCTTGGGATTTTTGTCTCTGTTGAAGGAACATAATACAACAACTCTCTCCACTATGGAGGTTGAATCAGAGGAGCTTGAGAAAACCATTAAGAGTAAATGTACAGCTGATGCTGTCCTTGGGATGGAGGCCGAAATTGAAAAAGAGCTGTCCAAACTGGAGAAAGAGGTCTGTGGTCAAAAATTGAAAAAATTCAACAGAGATTTGGGCGACTATGCCGGTTCCACTGCATACAGATGGCAGACCAGATCCAGAACAGGCCCTCGAGGTAGAACCATTTCTCGCGGTCAGTCCGCTTCCCTGTCATCCCTCACTTCGCTTGGCGAGTCATCGGAGGCATCGGGCGGCGGTAGTGAGGCTGAATCAATTGTTGGTGCCCGAGTAAAAACTACCCGCAACAAGCAACAGGCCACCAGACAGGGGGGAAGGAATAGACTCCAGGTGATTAACCTCTCTACACATGTACTCTCCAATGATCAGTTGGAGGTATTATCAAGGGGTCTAACCTTTTCCCCTGTCAACAATTTTGATTTCTTTACAGCTTTAAAAGATACCCACCTTTTTGCACGCAAGCTGATACTTAAGAAACTTCACCACAGACGGGACAACACGGGCTTGGATAGTCCCGCGGAGAGGGAGGCTCTGCAGGTACTGGAGGACCTGCTTGAAGAACAGTCCAGTGCTACAGTAGGTGTGTTTCCCAGATCACTACTGCCCAGATCCACAAGTTTTCCCCCCTTGTCTCTTTGTCCAGCTATTGAGATTTTCACCCGCCTAGTGTCTAGTGACCTTAAACAACTTCCATCGCGGAGACGGCATGATAATCTCACTTATAGACAGAGACTAGCGCTAGAGGAGCTAAACAATATATCGGATATAGTAATAAAACCAGCGGACAAGGGGGGAAACATTGTGATCTGGGCAGTAGAAAATTATGAGAAGGAGGCTTTGAGGCAGCTGCGCGACAGGAGTACTTATTCTAAGTTATCATACAATCCTGTGCAGTCCTTTTCTCTTGACCTATCCAAGATCCTTGAGTCGGCATCTGAGGTCGGCCTAATTACTAACAAAATAGCGTGCAGGCTCTCCACCAAATATCCTAAGATACCCACTTTTTATTTGTTACCGAAAATCCATAAAGATGCCCTCTGCCCTCCGGGGCGCCCCATCGTGTCCGGCATAGGAGGCTTGTGTGACCCCATCTGCAAATTCATCGATTACCATCTGATGCCCCTAGTAGAAACCTTGCCCTCCTATGTCCGCGACACGACTGACGTGCTCCGGCGGATCGACGGCATCTTTATGGATCATAACATGCTGATTGTTACGGCTGATGTGGAGAGCCTGTACACTTGCATTTCCCACCTTGATGGTTTGGAGGCCACCCGCCTTTTTCTGGAGATGGGCAGTCGGGATGGCGAACTCAATAAATTTATCCTTGAGCTGCTCCACTTTGTCCTTACACATAATTTTTTTATTTTTAAGGACCAATTTTATCTGCAGCAGCGCGGCACTGCCATGGGGGCGGCCTGTGCCCCCGCGTATGCCAACCTCTTCCTCGGCATGTGGGAGAGGTTGGTGTTCGGCGAGGGTGGCACCAGGCTTAGCTCCCATGTGCAGTGCTGGCTCAGATATATTGATGACGTTTTGTTTTTTTGGCAGGGCACAGTGGAGCAGCTCGACGAATTTATGGGGCATTTGAATACTAATAAATTTAACATCAAATTAACATACAAGCATAGCAGCAGGTGCATTGACTTTTTGGATATTAACATCGAGGTGGACCCTATGTCGATGATTCAGACTAGTGTCCATCGCAAATCCACTTCAGTCAATGCCCTGCTGCATGCATCATCTGCCCATACATCTTCCACAATACGCGCCATCCCGACTGGCCAGTTCCTAAGAACGAGGCGGATTTGTTCCACTGATGAGACATTTGAGTCACAATCGGCCGACCTCAGAGGTCGATTCAGGGATCGAGGATACAGCAATCGCTGTGTCCGGAAGGGATATTTACGTGCTAAGCGGTCCCCCCGTCAGCAGTTGCTTCAGTATACTCCTAAATCTCAAAAAACTGATCCCCCTATTCGTTTTATAGGCACTCACAACGACCACTGGCAGACCATGCGAGAAATTTTAAGCAAGCACTGGCCTGTTCTTCGATCAGATCCTGTCCTGGCTGATGTCCTCCCTCCTGGTCCTCTTATGACGGCTCGTCGTTCTAAAAACCTTCGAGATATTCTGGTAAGGAGCCATTACGTACCACCTATTCGTAACCCTTTCAGTACCCGTGGCCCCTTGGTTGGGTGTTTCCCATGTGGTCGGTGTTTGGCCTGCCAGAATATCATCCGCACTTCCACATTTATGTCATCCAATGGCACTAGGACATTCGACATCAGGTGTTATATTACGTGTGCTACTACATATGTTATCTACTACGCCACGTGTCCGTGCTCCCTCGTGTATGTCGGTCTCACTTCACGTGAGTTAAGGGTACGCACGAGGGAGCATGTGCGGGACATCAGTGCTGCTAAGGATACCATTGATCCTACCACGCTGAAAACACTCCCTAGGCATTTTTATAAGTTCCATGGGAGTAACCCGTCTGGACTTAAGATACGGGGCATCGATCATGTTCGTGGTGGGTCTCGTGGCGGTGATTTGAAAAAACGATTAGCTCAGGTTGAGGCTCGATGGATCTCCACTTTGGACACCTTGGCCCCTAATGGGCTCAATGAGAACATTAGCTTCGTGTCCTTCCTATAATTTGATATCTTTTTAGCGTCATAATCTCCTCTCGTCTCCCTTTTCTCTAATTCCTATTTTTAACCTTATCGTTTGTGTTTTTCATGAGTGTTGTTTTTAATTGTTTTGTCATCTATATTTTTATCCTTGCACTACTATGAGCAATGCCTTGCTCACCCTTGTAGTGATCTCTGACCTGATATTAATTATTGATACATTACTTTTTAGACCTATCCCTCCTCTATGCTGTTTGGGTGATTAATTGTTGTTTGGCTGGTCTACGACTTGGAATTCCGCCGGACATATCATATTTGGGATACCTGAAGAATCATCATTCCATCCTCTTATGGCGAAAATTTTACGATCTTCAAGCCCCGGTGGTCTTTTTCGCGTTCAAGATTCAGAAAAATCGAAGATTTATCTGCACGTCCTCAAGTGGCTTTTTGAGTAATTTTAATTGTACCACTCTTCCATCTGATCCTCATTTTTTATGTGGTATTATCTACCTGAGCTTTGGCACTTTTCAATTGTACAATAACAATATTGTGATATGTATCGTGAACTACTTTAATTGCTCGGATTTATATTATTCCCCCAGGGCGTTCTTTGGCACCTGTCTGACACACATGCACACTCTGTCTCCGGGGATACGCGTCCCTCGGACCAGGTGGCTGGTGGGGACAGGGCTCAGGACGCAACGGGGGGTTTCCTGGTCCCTTTTGGTTCTGTCGTCCTGATTGGGAATGGTGGGGCGTGGTTGTGGGGTTGACGCGTCCCCAGTAATCACGTGGGACCTTTCCATCAGGTATGAAGGCCGATGATGATATATATTTTTCCTTTTGGACCATCAGTGATTGAATTGTGTAGCATTTAAATCTCGGGAGAAGTACGTTCTAGATCTCATGACTACTTCCGGCGCTACCTATAAATAGCGTCCCTAGTTACCATGCTAATTGGGTGGCATTTTCGTTAGCAGCCCTGATCGTGTAGGTTAGGTCTATATGGTATGATACATCACGAATATTTTTGTGGCTTTTGGTTTTATTCCTATCGACCGGGACTGGTGAGGCGTGTCTGTGGGGCTGACGCGCCCACAGCGTTCATGTGGAATCTTCCCTCTTACCTAGCGGCTTAATAGAGATTAGCCTGGACGCACCATGGATGATTAGATTGAACAGGTTTTAACCACCTTGAGGTATGGTGTTAATCAAAGCTTGTTGTCAAGGTGTGATAGGTCACTTCCGGTTTCTACGTCACTCCCAGCCACCCAGCTGTTTGATTCCACATTAGGAGGGGGATATATAGGAGGCATGTAGGTCATGGGGTTATTACCTCGGTTTTCCACCTTGATAAAGCTATCCTCGCGAAACGCGCGTCGGATGGAGACCTTTGGCTTCTCTTAGGGATATTTTCCTAATCTCATTGGGACTGCTTTTTATCGTGGCTGGCTGCCCTGTACTGGCTTGCATTGCACTTCAGCACCTTAGGTAAGAGAATTCCCTTATCCTGCACACTTGTGTTACATGGTTATTGTATGTTATCTCCTATTCTGCTGTGCACTGGTATTCAGCAACAGCGTTGCCAGCAGGATCACCATGAGTTCCTACCCACACCTGGTGGGAAACCATGGTTTTGATCTGACTATGCCTTATATCTTATAAAGCAGCCCCCCCATTTCCTGAATATTCATACCAACTACCTGGACCTTCCCAGGCCTATAGCCGCCTTTTATATAGATATCTACTAGTTAATCTTTTGATCCACTGGATAGGCTATTGAAACTGGTTTAGTCCTAATTATTGATATCCCTAGGAATTATTGGTAGTGTACCATTTTAATTATAACCTTTTTCTTGTTGTGTATTCAATAAAAATTATGTACCTTTTGCACTTTACTCTTGTTCTCCTATTTATTATTCTCATAATGAGTAGTGCTGGCATCTCCCCTGCTTAATTTTGGCAGGCTTGGTGCCCATAAATTAATGGCTCTTTATGTGAGTTATGTTTTGTTATCATAAACTGTCAGTACTAACAAAAAAAAAAAAATCGACAAAAGAAATTTATTTGAAAAAACAGTCCCCAAAACATTTCCTCTTTCACCAATTTATTGTAAGAAAAAAAATAAAGGGGTCCCACGACGACTCTGGACCGTCTAGAATATGGGGGGGAGACACTCAGGGAACGTATCCCCCATTTTCTAGGAGTGCGGACCCTTCTTGTGAGGAGTGTGGGTGCAATGAATCTGCACTCACTCTCCCCGGGTCCACAGCAGCAGAGTCCATGTCGTAATGGTTGCTACCAAAGCTGCAATGCCCTGCTCATGAGGTAAGGGCATGCCTAATCAGGAGAACTACTGTAGAGGAAGCTCTGCTCACTGGTATATAGGTGCTCAGAGGTAATAATAGATAAAATTAGTGAGTAGCCTCGGCACTCTAAATCTCCCAGACTAAGTCAGTAAGTCACAACGGATAGTAATGCAAAATCACTCTTTATTGGTCCGTATTAAGAAAAAAAAATTTTTCATAAGCATATATGTTTTTGTCCAAAACAAGTTACAAATCACGTTTCGGCCTGAGCCTTCGTCAGATTGGACTTATCTGCATGTAATCATGAAAAATGACAATAATCAGTATCACATAAGAGTGAGAGAACAATAACATAAACTCGAACAATGTAGAGGTACAATTGGGATGTAGCAAAAAAATTGCAACACAGCAAGAAATGAAACACATGATACAAATGTCATAATACAGTACAAGGACAATATAGTAATGACAAATATGGGGTCAGAGTAGGCTTAGACAGCTCTGGTACGAAAAAGATGTCAATCATAAAGTAACATGTGCAGTAGGTGTAGAGCTACAGTATGCATGGCAGAGCTAATGGGTAGACCGATTATAGAAAAAGAACGGAGAAAAAGTGGAGAAAAAGTGGAGAAAAAATGGATAAAAAGTGGAGAAAAAGTGAAGAAAAAGTGGAGAAAAAGTGGAGAAAAAGTGGAGAAAAAAATGGATAAAAAGTGGAGAAAAAAATGGATAAAAAGTGGAGAAAAAGTGGAGAAGAAGTGGAGAAGAAGTGGAGAAGAAGTGGAGAAAAAGTGGAGAAAAAGTGAAGCACCCTTTGGTGCCTTTCATGTGGCACTAAGGGGTGCTTCGCTTTGTATTTAGCCAAAAAAATGAAAACAAAATGACGTAGGGTTCCCCCTAGTTTTGTAGCCAGCTAGGGTAAAGCAGACGGCTGCAGCCTGCAGGCCACAGCTGCCAACCTCACCTTGGCTGGTAATCCAAAACTGAAGGCACCCCACGCTGTTATTTTAAATTAAATAAATAATTAAAAAAAAAAACACGTAGGGGTCCCCCAAAATTGGATCACCAGCCAAGGTAAAGCAGACAGCTGAGGCCTGATATTCTCAGACTAGGGAGGTCCATGGTTATTGGACTCTCCCCAGCCTAAAAATAGCAGGCCGCAGCCTCCCCAGAAGTGGCGCATCCATTAGATGCGCCAATCCTGGTGCTTCGCCCCAGCTCATCCCGCGCCCTGGTGCGGTGGCAAACGGGGTAATATATGGGGTTAATACCAGATGTGTAATGTCACCTGGCATTAAGCCCTGGGGTTGGTGAGGTCAGGCGTCTATCAGATACCCGACATCACCAACCAAGTCAGTAATAAAAAAAAATAGACGACAAACACATTTTTATTTGAAAAAACACTCCCCAAAACATTCCCTCTTTAACCAATTTATTAGAATGAAAAACAAATCCAGGTCTGGTGTAATCCAAGGGGTTGCCATGACGATCCACACTGTCCCAGTTAATGAAGAGCAGGATGTTCCCCATTGGCTGGGAGAGCAGTGCAGTGACCTGAGCTAACATCAATGGGTCAGCCCAGGTCACTGCAGGGGATGACAAGTGCTGCTGTCAGCGAGGTACATTACCTGCGCTGATCTCCAGCACACTGACAGCCCCTGTCACTGAGTTCAATGACCGCCGCCTTCACAGCCAAGAATCGCGAGAGGCCCGTGACGTCACCGCTAGTCAGTCTCGGGTCGGAAGCGAGAGAAGGTGATGTGACAAGCGGCGGCCCTGAAGGAAAGTGACAGCGCTGAGGTCGGGATGGCGGGACTTCATCACCGCAGGCAGGGCCGGCTCCAGGTTTTTGTGCTTCCCGGGCGGAAGAGTCCCAGTGGGCCCAATAAACACGCAGACACACACACATACACAGATACATACACGTACATATACATATTTAAAGACAAACACACAAAAACACATATAAACAGACAAATCTATACAGTCATATACACTGACATACATAGATACACATCATACATGCATACATACAGAGACACACACTGCTATGCTGCATACATACATACATACAGACACACACATACTGCTCTGCATGCATACATACATATAGACAGACACACACACACTGCTCTGCTACATACATACATATAGACAGACACACACATACTGCTCTGCTGCATACATACATACAGACACACACACACACTGCTCTGCTGCATACATACATACAGACAGACACGCATACTGCTCTGCTGCATACATACATGCATACATACATACAAACAGACACGCATACTGCTCTTCTGCATACATACATACATACATACAGAAAGACACGCATACTGCTCTGCATGCATACATACAGACACGCATACTGCTCTGCTGCATACATACATGCATACATACAGACAGTCACGCATATTGCTCTGCTGCATATATATATACATACATACAGACACGCATACTACTCTGCTACATATATACATACATATATACAGACACGCATACTGCTCTGCTGCATATATATATATACATGCACGCATACTGCTCTGCTACATATATACATACATACAGAAACGTATACTGCTCTGCTGCATACATACATGCATACATACAGACAGACACGCATATTGCTCTGCTGCATATATATATATACATACAGACACGCATACTACTCTGCTACATATATACATACATACATACAGACACGCATACTGCTCTGCTGCATATATACATACATACACGCATACTGCTCTGCTGCATATATACATACATACATACATACAGACATGCATACTGCTCTGCTACATATATACATACATACAGACACGTTTACCGCTCTGCTGCATACATACATGCATACATACAGACACGCATATTGCTCTGCTGCATATATATATACATACAGACACGCATACTACTCTGCTACATATATACATACATACAGACACGTATACTGCTCTGCTGCATACATACATGCATACATACAGACAGACACACATATTGCTCTGCTACATATATATATACATACATACAGACACGCATACTACTCTGCTACATATATACATACATATATACAGACACGCATACTGCTCTGCTACATATATACATACATACAGAAACGTATACTGCTCTGCTGCATACATACATGCATACATACAGACAGACACGCATATTGCTCTGCTGCATATATATATACATACAGACACGCATACTACTCTGCTACATATATACATACATACATACAGACACGCATACTGCTCTGCTGCATATATACATACATACACGCATACTGCTCTGCTGCATATATACATACATACATACATACAGACATGCATACTGCTCTGCTACATATATACATACATACAGACACGTTTACCGCTCTGCTGCATACATACATGCATACATACAGACACGCATATTGCTCTGCTGCATATATATATACATACAGACACGCATACTACTCTGCTACATATATACATACATACAGACACGTATACTGCTCTGCTGCATACATACATGCATACATACAGACAGACACGCATATTGCTCTGCTGAATATATATATACATACATACAGACACGCATACTACTCTGCTACATATATACATACATACATACATACAGACACGCATACTGCTCTGCTGCATATATACATACATACAGACACGCATACTGCTCTGCTGCATATATACATACATACATACAGATACGCATACTGCTCTGCTGCATACATACATGCATACATACAGACAGACACGCATATTGCTCTGCTGCATATATATATACATACAGACACGCATACTACTCTGCTACATATATACATACATACAGACACGTATACTGCTCTGCTGCATACATACATACATGCATACATACAGACAGACACACATATTGCTCTGCTGCATATATATATATATATACATACATACAGACACGCATACTACTCTGCTACATATATACATACATACATACAGACAAGCATACTGCTCTGCTGCATATATACATACATACAGACATGCATACTGCTCTGCTGCATATATACATACATACATACAGACACATATACTGCTCTGCTGCATATATATACATACATACAGACACGTATACTGCTCTGCTGCATATATACATGCGTACATACAGACACGCATACTGCTCTGCTGCATATATACATACATACAGACACGCATACTGCTCTACTGCATATATACATACATACATACATACACGCATACTGCTCTGCTGCATATATACATACATATAGACACGCATACTGCTCTGCTGCATGCATACATACAAACACACACCTTGCTCTGCGGGGCCCACACACGCGGCTCCGGGGGCCACACACACGGCTCTGCGGGGCCCACACACGCAAGGGGGGACAGGGAGGGGCGGGGAGGGAGTGATGTCCCACATACTGATCAGGTCACGGTGCAGATGGGGCCCACACAGCGCCGGAGGGAAGCGATGTGCTGGGGGTCGCTGGCTGGCACTGTGACTCCTTCATCTGTGCGACCGAGCAGGACGCCGGGCGGTAGCTCCGCCCACAGATGATGCTCAATGCAGGAGAACACAGTGAACGCTGTGGCCTGCGGGCCTTAAAGGGCCGGCAGCCACAGTTTCCAGTGCCAAGGACTGCTGCCCCCGGGCCGACCGCAGGTAAGCCGAGCAGGACCGTGTGTGTGTGTGTGTGTGTATACGTGTGTACGTGTGTACATGCCGCGGGCAGGAGGGGGCGGAGCGAGCTGAGCGGGGAAGTGTGGGCTTCCTGCACGTAACTAGGATAAACATCGGGTTACTAACCAAAGCGCTTTGGTTGGATACCCGATGTATATCTTGGTTACCAGCTTGTGGCAGGCTGCCAGCGATGGCTCCTGCACACTATAGCTGTAAAAAGCCCTGCTTTTTGCTGCTAGAACTGTTCTCGAACGTATCTACAACTATCGAGCTTTTGCAAAAAGCTCGAGTTCTAATTCAATCTCGAACAGCCCCCAAAATCACTCGAGCCTAGAACTAGAGAACCTCGAATTGCGCTCAACTCTACCCAGGACCTTCTGCGTGTTAAGCAGAAATGATGACCACTACACTATGAAACCTGACAAAAAGTTACTGTGTATTGGCTAGCAGAGCAGAATTGTGACTGACGGGGCCTTTTTATTGCTGAAGGAAAGTATTTTTGGTTAATGAAACATTTACAATTATTATTACATATTTTACCAGTTTTATTCCTACAAACGGATTTTGCTTAAATTGAAGTTTATATTGAATGTGTTACTTTTTTCTCCATAGTTTGGACTTTTGCTTTTGTATTTATGGGAACTATATATTTTGAAACAAATAGGATTTTTATAATATGGGATTATGTTTTCTGCTAAAATGGTCAATAAAAAAGAAACCCAAAATCGTAGTTCTCTTTGTGATGGAAGCCAAAATGTATTGTCATTTGGCAACGAAACCAAGAATTTCACATATTACAAGTCGATAGGAAATTACTTCAACACCAAAAACAGATTGGTTTCACTGGGGATTGAACCCATGACCTTCTGCGTGTGAAGCAGACGTGATGACCACTACACTATGAAACCTTTGAAATCCTGCAAAGTAATGGCAATTAGAGTCGAGTTTTGACCGCCAGGGGAAAAAAACAAATTCGTAGCTCTGTTGGTGATGGAAGCTAAAACATCCCGTTATTCGGCAACAAAGCCAAGAACTTTATATACTGCAGGTTGATAGGGGATTATTTCAACACCAAGAACACATGGGTTTCACTGGGGATTGAACCCAGGACCTTCCGCGTGTTAAGCAGACGTGATGACCACTACTCTATGAAACCTGATGGAAAGTTACTGTGTATTGGCTAGCAGAGCAGAATTGTTACTGACGGGGCCTTTTTATTGCTGAAGGAAAGTATTTTTGGTTAATGAAACATTTACAATTTTTATTACATATGTTACCAGTTTTATTCCTACAAAGGGATTTTGCTTAAAAGGAAGTTTACATTGAATGTGTTACTTTTTTCCACATAGTTTAGTTGTTTGATTTTGTATTTAAAGGAACTATATATTTTGAAGCAAACAGGATTTTTATAATATGGGATTATGTTTTCTGCTAAAATGGTCAATAAAAAAGAAACCCAAAATCGTAGTTCTCTTGGTGATGGAAGCCAAAATATATTATCAGTTGGCAACAAACGAAAGAATTTCATATGTTACAGGTTAATAGCAAATTACTTCCCATCATTCGGCAACAAAGCCAAGAACTTCATATATTGTAGTTTAATTGAGTATTGTTTTAACACCAAGAACAGATTGGTTTAACTGGGGATTGAACGCAGGTCTTTCTGCGTGTTAAGCGGACGTGATGACCACTACTCTATGAAACCTGATGGAAAGTTATTGTGTATTGGCTAGCAGAGCAGAAATGTGACTGACGGGGCCTTTTTATTGCTGAAGGAAAGTATTTTTTGTTATTGAAACATTTACAATTTTTATTACAAATTTTACCAGTTTTATTCCTACAAAGGGATTTTGCTTAAAAGGAAGTTTACATTGAATGTGTTACTTTTTTCCACATAGTTTAGTTGTTTGCTTTTGTATTTAAAGGAACTATATATTTTGAAACAAACAGGATTTTTATAATATGGGATTATGTTTTCTGCTAAAATGGTCAATAAAAAAGAAACCCAAAATCGTAGTTCTCTTGGGGATAAAAGCCAAAATATATTATCAGTTGGCAACAAAACAAAGAATTTCATATGTTACAGGTTGATAGCAAATTACTTCAACAGCGAAAACGGCTTGTTTTTACTGGGGATTGAAAACAGGACCTTCTGCGTGTGAAGTAGACGTGATGACGACTTCACTATGAAACCTGTAAAATCCTGCAAAGTAATGGCATTTAGAGACGAGTTTTGACCACCAGGGGAAAAAAAATAATAATTTGTAGTTCTGTTTGTGATGGAAGCCAAAACATCCCGTCATACGGCAACAAAGCCGAGAACTTCATATATTGTAGTTGGATAGCGTATTATTTCAACACTAAGAACAGATTGGTTTCACTGGGGATTGAACCCAGGACCTTCTGCGTGTTAAGCAGACATGATGACCACTACACTATGAAACCTGATGAAAAGTTGCTGTGAATTGGCTAGCAGAGCAGAATTGTGACTGACGGGGCCTTTTTATTGCTGAAGGAAAGTATTTTTGGTTAATGAAACATTTACAATTATTATTACACATTTTACCAGTTTTATTCCTACAAAGGGATTTTGCTTAAATTGAAGTTTATATTGAATGTGTTACTTTTTTCTCCATAGTTTGGTCTTTTGCTTTTGTATTTATGGGAACTAAATATTTTGAAACAAATAGGATTTTTATAATATGGGATTATGTTTTCTGCTAAAATGGTCAATAAAAAAGAAACCCAAAATCGTAGTTCTCTTTGTGATGGAAGCCAAAATATATTGTCATTTGGCAACGAAACCAAGAATTTCACATATTACAAGTCGATAGGAAATTACTTCAACACCAAAAACAGATTGGTTTCACTGGGGATTGAACCCAGGACCTTCAGCGTGTGAAGCAGACATGATGACCACTACACTATGAAACCTTTGAAATCCTGCAAAGTAATGGCAATTAGAGTCGAGTTTTGACCGCCAGGGGAAAAAAACAAATTCGTAGCTCTGTTGGTGATGGAAGCTAGAACATCCCGTTATTCGGCAACAAAGCCAAGAACTTTATATACTGCAGGTTGATAGGGGATTATTTCAACACCAAGAACACATGGGTTTCACTGGGGATTGAACCCAGGACCTTCTGCGTGTTAAGCAGACGTGATGACCACTACTCTATGAAACCTGATGGAAAGTTACTGTGTATTGGCTAGCAGAGCAGAATTGTTACTGACGGGGCCTTTTTATTGCTGAAGGAAAGTATTTTTGGTTAATGAAACATTTACAATTTTTATTACATATTTTACCAGTTTTATTCCTACAAAGGGATTTTGCTTAAAAGGAAGTTTACATTGAATGTGTTACTTTTTTCCACATAGTTTAGTTGTTTGATTTTGTATTTAAAGGAACTATATATTTTGAAGCAAACAGGATTTTTATAATATGGGATTATGTTTTATGCTAAAATGGTCAATAAAAAAGAAACCCAAAATCGTAGTTCTCTTGGTGATGGAAGCCAAAATATATTATCAGTTGGCAACAAACGAAGAATTTCATATGTTACAGGTTAATAGCAAATTACTTCCCATCATTCGGCAACAAAGCCAAGAACTTCATATATTGTAGCTTAATTGAGTATTGTTTTAACACCAAGAACAGATTGGTTTAACTGGGGATTGAACGCAGGTCTTTCTGCGTGTTAAGCGGACGTGATGACCACTACTCTATGAAACCTGATGGAAAGTTACTGTGTATTGGCTAGCAGAGCAGAAATGTGACTGACGGGGCCTTTTTATTGCTGAAGGAAAGTATTTTTTGTTATTGAAACATTTACAATTTTTATTACAAATTTTACCAGTTTTATTCCTACAAAGGGATTTTGCTTAAAAGGAAGTTTACATTGAATGTGTTACTTTTTTCCACATAGTTTAGTTGTTTGCTTTTGTATTTAAAGGAACTATATATTTTGAAACAAACAGGATTTTTATAATAAGGGATTATGTTTTCTGCTAAAATGGTCAATAAAAAAGAAACCCAAAATCGTAGTTCTCTTGGGGATAAAAGCCAAAATATATTATCAGTTGGCAACAAAACAAAGAATTTCATATGTTACAGGTTGATAGCAAATTACTTCAACAGCGAAAACGGCTTGTTTTTACTGGGGATTGAAAACAGGACCTTCTGCGTGTGAAGTAGACGTGATGACGACTTCACTATGAAACCTGTAAAATCCTGCAAAGTAATGGCATTTAGAGACGAGTTTTGACCACCAGGGAAAAAAAAAATAATAATTTGTAGTTCTGTTTGTGATGGAAGCCAAAACATCCCGTCATACGGCAACAAAGCCGAGAACTTCATATATTGTAGTTGGATAGCGTATTATTTCAACACTAAGAACAGATTGGTTTCACTGGGGATTGAACCCAGGACCTTCTGCGTGTTAAGCAGACATGATGACCACTACACTATGAAACCTGATGAAAAGTTGCTGTGAATTGGCTAGCAGAGCAGAATTGTGACTGACGGGGCCTTTTTATTGCTGAAGGAAAGTATTTTTGGTTAATGAAACATTTACAATTATTATTACACATTTTACCAGTTTTATTCCTACAAAGGGATTTTGCTTAAATTGAAGTTTATATTGAATGTGTTACTTTTTTCTCCATAGTTTGGTCTTTTGCTTTTGTATTTATGGGAACTAAATATTTTGAAACAAAAAGGATTTTTATAATATGGGATTATGTTTTCTGCTAAAATGGTCAATAAAAAAGAAGCCCAAAATCGTAGTTCTCTTTGTGATGGAAGCCAAAATGTATTGTCATTTGGCAACGAAACCAAGAATTTCACATATTACAAGTCGATAGGAAATTACTTCAACACCAAAAACAGATTGGTTTCACTGGGGATTGAACCCAGGACCTTCTGCGTGTGAAGCAGACGTGATGACCACTACACTATGAAACCTTTGAAATTCTGCAAAGTAATGGCAATTAGAGACGAGTTTTAACTGCCAGGGGAAAAAAAACAAATTCGTAGCTCTGTTGGTGATGGAAGCTAAAACATCCCGTTATTCGGCAACAAAGCCAAGAACTTTATATACTGCAGGTTGATAAAGGATTATTTCAACACCAAGAACACATGGGTTTCACTGGGGATTGAACCGAGGACCGTCTGCGTGTAAAGCAGACGTGATTTCCACTACACTATGAAACCTTTGAAAGCCTGCAAAGTAATGGCAATTAGAGACGAGTTTTGACCGCCAGGGAAAAAAAAAAACAAATTCGTAGCTCTGTTGGGGATGGAAGCCAAAACATCCCATCATTCAGCAACAAAGCCAAGAACTTCATATATTGTAGTTTAATTGAGTATTGTTTCAACACCAAGAACAGATTCGTTTTACTGGGGATTGAATGCAGGACCTTCTGCGTGTTAAGCAGACGTGATGACCACTACTCTATGAAACCTGATGGAAAGTTACTGTGTATTGGCTAGCAGAGAAGAATTGTGACTGACGGGGCCTTTTTATTGCTGAAGGAAAGTATTTTTGGTTAATGAAACATTTACAATTTTTATTACATATTTTACCAGTTTTATTCCTACAAGGGGATTTTGCTTAAAAGGAAGTTTACATTGAATGTGTTACTTTTTTCCACATAGTTTAGTTGTTTGCTTTTGTATTTAAAGGAACTATATATTTTGAAACAAACAGGATTTTTTTAAAATGGGATTATGTTTTCTGCTAAAATGGTCAATAAAAAAGAAACCCAAAATCGTAGTTCTCTTGGTGATGGAAGCCAAAATATATTATCAGTTGGCAACAAAACAAAGAATTTCATATGTTACAGGTTGATAGCAAATTACTTCAACAGTGAAAACGGCTTGATTTTACTGGGGATTGAACCCAGGACCTTCTGCGTGTGAAGTAGACGTGATGACGACTCCACTATGAAACCTGTGAAATCCTGCAAAGTAATGGCATTTAGAGACGAGTTTTGACCGCCAGGGGAAAAAAAAAAATAATTTGTAGTTCTGTTTGTGATGGAAGCCAAAACATCCCGTCATTCGGCAACAAAGCCGAGAACTTCATATTTTGGAGTTGGATAGCGTATTATTTCAACACTAAGAACAGATTGGTTTCACTGGGGATTGAACCCAGGACCTTCTGCGTGTTAAGCAGACGTGATGACCACTACACTATGAAACCTGCCGAAAAGTTACTGTGTATTGGCTAGCAGAGCAGAATTGTGACTGACGGGCCTTTTTATTGCTGAAGGAAAGTATTTTTGGTTAATGAAACATTTACAATTATTATTACATATTTTACCAGTTTTATTCCTACAAAGGGATTTTGCTTAAATTGAAGTTTATATTGAATGTGTTACTTTTTTCTCCATAGTTTGGTCTTTTGCTTTTGTATTTATGGGAACTATATATTTTGAAACAAATAGGATTTTTATAATATGGGATTATGTTTTCTGCTAAAATGGTCAATAAAAAAGAAACCCAAAATCGTAGTTCTCTTTGTGATGGAAGCCAAAATGTATTGTCATTTGGCAACGAAACCAAGAATTTCACATATTACAAGTCGATAGGAAATTACTTCAACACCAAAAACAAATTGGTTTCACTGGGGATTGAACCCAGGACCTTCTGCGTGTGAAGCAGACGTGATGGCCACTACACTATGAAACCTTTGAAATCCTGCAAAGTAATGGCAATTAGAGACGAGTTTTGACCGCCAGGGGAAAAAAAACAAATTTGTAGCTCTGTTGGTGATGGAAGCTAAAACATCGAGTTATTCGGCAACAAAGCCAAGAACTTTATATACTGCAGGTTGATAGGGGATTATTTCAACACAAGAACACATGAGTTTCACTGGGGATTGAACCCAGGACCTTCTGTGTGTAAAGCAGCCGTGATTTCCACTACACTATGAAACCTTTGTGGGATGTACAACGGAGTCGAGGAGCAGTGCTTGCTGATGTCACTGCTACATCTTCGCTTGTTGTGCATGCGAGCCAATCCCCTGTCCATGCTGCCCGCAAACAAGCCTCCTCCGGCCCTGCACCTGCAGTTGCCCACACAGAAATAACACCATCATCAAGCACGTCCTTGTCCCAGCGCAGCGTTCAGTTATCCATTCAGCAAACCTTTGAACGCAGGCGCAAATACACTGCCAACGCCCCACATGCCACACTTCTAAATGCTAACATTTCGCGACTGCTTGCGCTGGAAATGTTGCCTTTTAGGCTGGTTGAGACAGAAGCATTCCGCGACCTGATGGTGGCAGCTGTCCCACGTTACTCGGTCCCCAGCCGCCACTATTTCTCCCGGTGTGCCGTCCCCGCATTGCATAACCACGTGTCACAAAACATCACACGTGCCCTGAACAACGCTGTTTCACCCAAAGTCCACCTAACCACAGGCACGTGGACAAGTGCATGTGGGCAAGGCCGCTACATCTCGTTGACGTCACACTGGGTTAATATTGTGGAAGCTGGGACCCAGTCTGAGCGAGGGACGGAACACGTCCTTCACACACCAAGTTTTGCAGGCCCTACCTCAGTCAGGGTTTCACCCACACTCTACAGCTCCGGAATGTCATGCTCCTCAGCCTCCTCCTCCTCCTGTGCATCCTCATCCACTTTACCCTCCACACCAGTCCCAAGCTGTAAGTGTCGCGGGCGGAGGAGGGGACGCTGCGCTCTCTCACAGCTCGGGTCTGGCTGCCGCTGCTCTACGGCTGCTGCTGCTCGGTGGCTCGAGCGGCGCTCCTCGCCCGTGATTGAAAAGGGGTGGTTTGGGTTTTGGGGATATTGTCCGTGACGCCACCCACGGTTGTGGTGATTATGTGGACACCACCGCTGCTCTGGACGTGGATCCCGGGAGCCTGTGACAGGGAGCAGCTTTGTTGTTATTTCTCCCCTCCGTGGGTAGGGGGGTTGGTTGTCCCGGGGCCCGGTGATGGGGTATAGATGGATGACAGGCGGGTTGCGGGGCCTGATGAGGTGCAGGGTCGCAGGGGCAGCGCTGTGCCGCACGGCACGGAGGTACTCACTCAGCCCAATGATGATGACACAGTTCACGGTAAAACAAGTGGCTGGATGGACGGGTCCCTTGGACGGCTGCGGATGTTCCTCCCTGCAGGTTAGTGATGACTGTCTCTCCCTGCACCTAAGTTCAGTGTTGGTAGTGATGGTTTCCCACCGGTAACCCGCTCCCCGACCTGGATATGGGCCGGAGGAGCCCCTTTTGCCCACAGGCGCTGGCCCTGGGAGACGGTTGCCCTTGGCGGTGGCGGTGTCTCCCCTTCACGGTTGGACGGTTGCCTTCTATCGTGACTTGGCTGTTTGGAAACCCTGAGGTCCCCTTCACTAACGGATTTGGCAAATTCACGGCGACACCAAGCCTTGCCGGGATCCGAAAGGCCCCTGCCAATGGTGCTGTCTTCTCTTTGTATACCGGTCCGGTACGGCCGGGTCACCACCCGTCCACGGTCCTTACGGCAGACTCCAATCGGCCTCCACTGCAGACGGTCACCACATCCTGCCAACCTTGCTGTCCTGTCCGGGCCACACACCCGGACCAACTTCAGGCTCTTTGCTGTCACTTTTCTCCTCTCTACTACTTTCCTCCTTCCACTTCCTTAGCTTAACTCTCACTGCCTGTGTTTTCCCTCTTCCTTGGTGGGTGGAGACCAACCGCCTGGCTCCACCCCCTGGTGTGGACAACAGCCCCTGGGGAAGGCAACAAGGATTTGGTGTTTTGACTATGATATGCCTGCAGGGAGTGTGGGGTGTGTAAGTGTTGTGCTCTGTGGCCCCTGGCTTGTCCAGGGCGACACAGAAGCACTGCAGCACTGCCTCGGCGAAGCGGCAACAGGCTGTGCTGAAGCTAATCTGCATAGGTGACAAACCCCACAATGCAGAAGAGGTGTGGACAGCTCTGAAACAGCAGGCAGATCACTGGCTCACACCTCTGAACCTAAAGCCAGGAAAGGTTGTGTGTGACAATGGCCGGAACCTGGTGGCGGCTTTGAGGCGAGGCCAGCTGACACATGTTCCATGTGTGGCCCATGTGCTCAACCTCGTGGTTCAGCGGTTTCTAAAGTCATACCCAGAGCTGTCTGATCTGCTGGTAAACGTTCGCCGCCTGTCTGCACTTTTTCGAAAGTCACCTACTGCTTCAGCCGGCCTTGCCGGCTTTCAGCGCCATTTGCATCTTCCGGCTCACAGACTGGTGTGTGATGTCCCCACGCGTTGGAATTCAACTCTGCACATGTTGGTCATGATATGTGAGCAGAAGAGGGCAGTTGTTGAGTACCTGCATCACCTAAGCCGTCGGGAAATGGGTCAAACTCCACACATAACACCTGAGGAGTGGAGATGGATGTCCGACCTATGTACCATCCGCCAAAAGTTTGAGGACTCCACCAAGATGGTGAGCGGCGATGATGACATTATTAGCGTCACCATACCGCTTCTCTGCCTTCTAAAATGGTCTCTGCTCAAAAAACAACCATGATGCATTGCAGGCGGAGCGCGATGAGTTTGAGCAAGAAACAGTAGTGGGTGTGGGTGATAACACACAGCCCAGCCTCGTCTCATCACAACGTGCAGTGGAGGACTATGACGAGGAGGAGGATGAAGACATGGAGCAACTCTCTGGCCAAATTGAGGATATGACATGCAGTCATATCCTCGGTTCAGCGTGGCTGGCCAGAGGACAGGGTAGATGAGGAGGAGGAGGAGGAGGACAGCATGTTCAGTCATCGTGTTGGTCAGGATACTGAAGTGATGGCTGTTAAGAGTCTGGCACACATGGCTGACTTTATGGTAAGCTGCCTGTCTCGTGACCCTCGTGTTAAGAACATCTTTGCCGACAATCATTACTGGTTGGTAACACTGTTAGACCCACGCTACAAGGAGAACTTTATGTCTCTTATTCCCGAGGTGAAGAGGTCTGGCAAAATGCAGCAGTTCCAGAAGGCCATAGTCACGGAAGTAGGCAAAGCATTACCCTCACAAAACGCTAGCGGCATAGGTCAGGAATCAGTGGACAACCAAGCCGTAAAGCCGAGAGGGGCACAAGTCCAATCCGCCAGAGGTAGGGGAACAGTCTTTAAGATGTGGGACAGTTTTCTCAGGCCCTCACATACCACAGCCCCTGAGGTGCGGGGTAGTGCCACAAAAAATCCTAAGTTTGCCCAGATGCTCAAGGAGTACCTTGCAGATCAAACAACTGTAGTCCGACATTCCTCTGTGCCTTACAATTAATGGGTATCCAAGCTGGACACGTGGCATGAATTGGCTCTCTACGCCTTGGAAGTCCTGGCCTGCCCTGCCGCTAGCGTTTTGTCAGAGCGTGTTTTTAGTGCCGCAGGTGGAATCATTACAGATAAACGCACCTGCCTGTCAACTGTAAATGCTGACAGGCTGACTCTGATCAAGATGAACAAGGGTTGGATTGGGCCAGACTTCACCACACCACCAGCAAATGACAGCGAAATTTAAAGTTTGTAACGGGAATTTGCCATGTACCTCCACTCACCCATGGTAACACACTTCTGGACTTTGGCTAATCGCTGGACTGCTCCTCCTTCTCCTCATGCGCCATCATGATGACCGTTACAATAGTTAGGCCGTTGTTTCAGGTATACCCCCAGTGATAAATTTTTTCGACCATTCTTTCAGAATGGGCATTACAACGACAGGAGACCCGCTCCTTTGCAATGGGAACAATGTTTTGAGGCCCTTATGCACATCTCTATCCAGGGACAATGTGGAGCCTCCAAATTTTTGGCTGCCCTGCCTAAGGGCTATACTACAATAGACCCACTGCCTTACAATGGGCACTTCAGGTTTACAGGCCATCATGCACGTCTCTATCCAGGGACAATATGGAGCCTGACACTTCCACCTACTGCCACACACGTGCGTTTTTTAAATGCAAGCACGGACGCACTAAGAACCTAACAGGTTTTTAGGAGCGACAATTACTGAGAAGTCTGACACTATCAGCCACTGCTGACTAGAGTTGAGCGCGGTTCGCGGTTCGAGGTTCTCCAGTTCTAGGCTCGAGTGATTTTGGGGCCTGTTCTAGATCGAACTAGAACTCGAGCTTTTTGCTAAAATTCGATAGTTCTAGAAACGTTCGAGAACGGTTCTAGCAGCAAAAAGCAGGGCTTTTTACGGCTACAGTGTGCAGGAGCCATCGCTGGCAGCCTGCCAGAAGCTGGTAACCAAAATAAACATCGGGTATCCAACCAAAGCGCTTTGGTTAGTAACCCGATGTTTATCCTAGTTACGTGCAGGAAGCCCACACTTCCCCGCTCAGCTCGCTCCGCCCCCTCCTGCCCGCGGCATGTACACACGTACGTACACTCACACACACACGTACACACACATACACACACACACACACACATGGTCCCGCTCGGCTTACCTGCGTTGATGAAGTCCCGCCATCCCGACCTCAGCGCTGTCACTGTCCTCCATGGCCGCCGCTTGTCACATCACCTCTCGCTTCCGACCCGAGACTGACTAGCGGTGACGTCACGGGCCTCTCGCGAGACTTGCTGTGAAGGCTCCGGTCATTGAACACAGTGACAGGGGCTGTCAGCAGTGCTGGAGATCAGCGCAGGTAATGTACCTCGCTGACAGCAGCACTTGTCATCCCCTGCAGTGACCTGGGCTGACCCATTGATGTTAGCTCAGGTCACTGCATTGCTCTCCCAGCCAATGGGGAACATCCTGCTCTTCATTGACTGGGACAGTGTGGATCGTCATGGCAACCCCTTGGATTACACCAGACCTGGATTTGTTTTTCATTCTAATAAATTGGTTAAAGAGGGAATGTTTTGGGGAGTTTTTTTTCAAATAAAAATGTGTTTGTCGTCTATTTTTTTTTATTACTGACTGGGTTGGTGATGTCGGGTATCTGATAGACGCCTGACCTCACCAACCCCAGGGCTTGATGCCAGGTGACATTACACATCTGGTATTAACCCCATATATTACCCCGTTTGCCACCGCACCAGGGCGCGGGATGAGCTGGGGCGAAGCACCAGGATTGGCGCATCTAATGGATGCGCCACTTCTGGGGCGGCTGCGGCCTGCTATTTTTAGGCTGGGGAGAGTCCAATAACCATGGACCTCCCTAGTCTGAGAATATCAGGCCCCAGCTGTCTGCTTTACCTTGGCTGGTGATCCAATTTTGGGGGGACCCCTACGTGTTTTTTTTTTTTAATTATTTATTTAATTTAAAATAACAGCGTGGGGTGCCCTCAGTTTTGGATTACCAGCCAAGGTGAGGTTGCCAGCTGTGGTCTGCAGGCTGCAGCCGTCTGCTTTACCCTAGCTGGCTACAAAACTAGGGGGAATCCTACGTCATTTTTTTTTCATTTTTTTGGCTAAATACAAAGCTAAGCACCCCTTAGTGCCACATGAAAGGCACCAAAGGGTGCTCCACTTTTTCTCCATTTTTTCTCCACTTTTTCTACATTTTTTCTCCACTTTTTCTACATTTTTTTCTCCACTTTTTCTCCACTTTTTCTCCACTTTTTCTACATTTTTTTCTCCATTTTTTCTCCACTTTTTCTCCACTTTTTATCCATTTTTTCTCCACTTTTTCTCCACTTTTTCTCCACTTTTTCTCCACTTTTTCTACATTTTTTTCTCCATTTTTTCTCCACTTTTTCTTCATTTTTTTCTCCATTTTTTCTACACTTATTCTCCATTTTTTCTCCACTTATTCTCCACTTTTTCTCCACTTTTTTATCCATTTTTTCTCCACTTATTTTCCACTTTTTCTCTACTTTTCCTTCACTTTTTCTCCACTTTTTATCCATTTTTTCTCCACTTTTTCTCCACTTTTTCTCCACTTTTTCTTCATTTTTTCTCCACTTATTCTCCACTTATTCTTCACTTATTCTCCACTTTTTCTCCACTTTTTCTTCATTTTTTTCTCCATTTTTTCTCCACTTATTCTCCATTTTTTCTCCACTTATTCTCCACTTTTTCTCCACTTATTCTCCACTTTTTCTCCATTTTTTCTCCACTTATTCTCCACTTATTCTCCACTTATTCTCCACTTTTTCTCCACTTTTTCTCCACTCTTTCTACATTTTTTCTCCACTTTTTCTCCACTTTTTCTACATTTTTTCTCCACTTTTTCTACATTTTTTCTCCACTTTTTCTTCATTTTTTTCTCCACTTTTTCTACATTTTTTTCTCCATTTTTTCTCCACTTATTCTCCACTTATTCTCCACTTTTTCTCCACTTTTTCTCCACTTTTTCTCCACTTTTTCTCCACTTTTTCTCCATTTTTTCTCCACTTTTTCTCCATTTTGTCTCCACTTATTCTCCACTTTTTCTTCACTTTTTCTCCACTTTTTCTACATTTTTTCTCCATTTTTTCTCCACTTTTTCTCCACTTTTTCTCCACTTTTTCTCCACTTTTTCTCCACTTTTTCTACATTTTTTCTCCACTTTTTCTCCACTTTTTCTACATTTTTTCTCCACTTTTGCTCCACTTTTTCTACATTTTTTCTTCATTTTTTTCTCCACCTTTTCTACATTTTTTTCTCCATTTTTTCTCCACTTATTCTCCACTTATTCTCCACTTATTCTCCACTTTTTCTCCACTTTTTCTCCACTTTTTCTACATTTTTTTCTCCACTTTTTCTACATTTTTTCTCCACTTTTTCTCCACTTTTTCTACATTTTTTCTCCACTTTTTCTTCATTTTTTTCTCCACTTTCTCTACATTTTTTTCTCCATTTTTTCTCCACTTATTCTCCACTTATTCTCCACTTTTTCTCCACTTTTTCTACATTTTTTCTCCATTTTTTCTCCACTTTTTATCCACTTTTTATCCACTTTTTCTCCACTTTTTCTCCATTTTTTCTCCACTTTTTCTTCATTTTTTTCTCCATTTTTTCTCCACTTATTCTCCATTTTTTCTCCACTTTTCCTTCACTTTTTCTCCACTTTTTATCCATTTTTTCTCCACTTTTTCTCCACTTTTTCTCCACTTTTTCTCCACTTTTTCTACATTTTTTCTCCACTTTTTCTCTACTTTTTCTATGGTCGGTCTACCCATTAGCTCTGCCATGCATACTGTAGCTCTACACCTACTGCACATGTTACTTTATGATTGACATCTCTTTCGTACCAGAGCTGTCTAAGCCTACTCTGACCCCATATTTGTCATTACTATATTGTCCTTGTACTGTATTATGACATTTGTATCATGTGTTTCATTTCTTGCTGTGTTGCAATTTTTTTGCTGCATCCCAATTGTACCTCTACATTGTTCGAGTTTATGTTATTGTTCTCTCACTCTTATAAGATACTGAATATTGTCATTTTTCATGATTACATGCAGATAAGTCCAATCTGACGAAGGCTCAGGCCGAAACGTCATTTGTAACTTGTTTTGGACAAAAACATATATGCTTATGAAAAAAAATGTTTTTCTTAATACGGACCAATAAAGAGTGATTTTGCATTACTATCCGTTGTGACTTACTGACTTAGTCTGGGAGATTTAGAGTGCCGAGGTTACTCACTAATTTTATCTATTATTACCTCTGAGCACCTATATACCAGTGAGCAGAGCTTCCTCTACAGTAGTTCTCCTGATTAGGCATGCCCTTACCTCATGAGCAGGGCATTGCAGCTTTGGTAGCAACCATTACGACATGGACTCTGCTGCTGTGGACCCGAGAAGAGTGAGTGCAGATTCATTGCACCCACACTCCTCACATGAAGGGTCCGCACTCCTAGAAAATGGGGGATACGTTCCCTGAGTGTCTCCCCCCCATATTCTAGACGGTCCAGAGTTGTCGTGGGACCCCTTTATTTTTTTTCTTACAATAAATTGGTGAGAGAGGAAATGTTTTGGGGACTGTTTTTTCAAATAAATTTCTTTTGTCGATTTTTTTTTTTTGTTAGTACTGACAGTTTATGATGTTGGGTATCAAATAGACGCCATGACATCACAAACTGCTGGGCTTAATCTCAGGTGACTTTACAGCTAGTATCAACCCGATTTATTACCCCGTTTGCCACTGCACCAGGGCACGGGATGAGCTGGGGTGAAGCGCCAGGATTGGCGCATCTAGTGGATGCGCCACGTCTGGGGTGCCTGCGGCCTGCTATTTTTAGGCTGTGAAGGCCCAATAACTATGGACCTTCCCACCCTGAGAATACCAGACCACAGCTGTCCGCTTTACCTTGGCTGGTGATCCAATTTGGGGGGGACCCTACTTTTATTGTGTAATTATTAATATTTATAAAATAATTATAAAAAAGAGCCAGAGGGACCTCAACATTGGATCCCCAACCACGGTAAAGCTGCCAGCTGTGGTTTTCAGGCTACAGCCGTCTGCTTTACCCTAGCTGGCTATCAAAAATGGGGGGACCCAACGTCATTTTTTTTTTTAACTATTTTTTAAATAGAAAAAATTAATGGGCTTCCCTGTATTTTGATTGCCAACCAAGGTAAGAGCAGGCAGATGGGGGTGGCATCCCGTAGCTGTCTGCTTTATCTGCGCTGAGAATCAAAAATACCGCGGAGCGCTACGTCATTTTTTTAAAGATTTATTTTTACAGCACTGTGATGTCCAGCAATCAAAATACAGGGAAGCCCATTTTGTTTTTAGTTATTTAAATAAATAATTAAAAAAAATATATATGGGCTCCTGCTACATTTTTTGTATTGCTAGCTAAGGGTAATCCAAGCAGCTACTGGCTGCTAACCCCCACTGCTTGATGTTACCTTCAATGGCAATGGAAAATCCAGGGAAGCATTTTTTATTTTTTTTGCCAAAAAACTACAAAAAAATGACGTGGGCTTCGCCATATTTTTGTATGCTAGCCAGGTACAGCAGGCAGCCACGGGCTGCATCCAACCCCCAGTTGCCTATTTGTACCCGGCTGGGAACCAAAAATATAGGGAAACCCGTTTTTTTAATTATTTCACTTATTTCATGAAATAATTAAAAAACAAAATGACGTGGGCTTCGCCCCATTTTTGTGTCCAGCCGGGTACAACTAGGCAGCTGGGGATTGGAATCCGCAGCACAGGCTAACCCGAGGTTTCCGGGCGCCTCTGCTGCGGATTTCAGTCCGCAGCCGTCCCAGAAAATGGCACTCTCATAGAAGCGCCATCATCTGGCGCTGTATCCAACTCTTCCAACAGCCCTGGAGCCGGGTGGCTTGTTGGGTAATCATGAGTTAATACTGGCTTTGTTTTACTAGCCAGTATTAAGCCAGAGATTCTTAATGTCAGGCACGTTTGACCCGGCCATTAAGAATCTCCAATAAAGGGTTAAAAAAAAACACCACACAGAGAAAAAATACTTTAATAGAAATAAATACACAGACACATTAGAGACTCCATCTTTATTACCCCCTGTCAGCCCTCCACGATCCTGCTCTTCTGTCTTCTTTCTAGTGTAGTAGTAGTGACGATTGTAGTGAGGAAGGATGAGGTTCACCATCTCATCACTTGGGGCTGGGGAACCTCATCCTCACTACAATGCTCACTACAATCGTGCAGCCTTCACTCCGTGAGTTATCAGTGCTGGCTGTCAGCGGTAACAGCGGTAACGCTGACAGACGCGTTACCATAGCAATGGTGCTCTCGGAGCCGCGGTTAGCGGTGACGTCACCGCTAACTGCGTTGCTATGGCAACGGTGATCTCCGTTAATGACCGGCTGTGTCAGCCGGTCCCTAACGGAACGGGGAGTCGACCGTGTGCTAGAGCATGTCGCCGGTACACGGCGATACACATATGTGCACCGTGTACCGTAGAGATGCTCTCGCAGGTCCTACATGACGTGTCATAGTCATGTGACCAGTCTGTAGCCAATGAGATAATAGCCACGTGACTGGTCACATGGCTATTTTGACGTCACGATAGGTCCTGCATCTCTGCTGGCAGTGCTGGTCACGGGGAGGATTCAGCGATCATCGGATGGAATAGCGGCAGGAGACAGAGTGCAGAAGGGATCGCGGGGACCGGTAAGTGTTATGGCAATGTTTATTAACTGTTTGTGTACATTTATCATGCATTTTTATATGTTTGTGATTGCCTCCCATTATAGCCTATTGGTTCGAGTTCGGTTCGTCGAACGTTCGACGAACCGAACTCGAACGGGACCCCCGTTCGACGAACCGACCTCGAGCCGAACCGGGACCAGTTCGCTCATCTCTACTGCTGACTGACGTGTATTATTCACTAGACTTGTGCGTTATATAATAGTTTGTGCAAAACGTGCACCTGTACGCTGCCACCGACAGACACACACGTGCTGTTTTTAAATGCAAGCACGGACGCAATAAGAACCTAACAGGTTTTTAGGAGCGACAATTACTGAGAAGTCTGACACTATCAGCCACTGCTGACTGACGTGTATTATTCACTAGACTTGTGCGTTATATAATAGTTTGTGCAAAACGTGCACCTGTACGCTTCCACCGACAGACACACACGTGCTGTTTTTAAATGCAAGCACGGACGCAATAAGAACCTAACAGGTTTTTAGGAGCGACAATTACTGAGAAGTCTGACACTATCTGGACGCTTTTAGACTGTGTACACCAGCCCCAGATATGATGAAGGCTGGTATACTGTCACCACTAGGAATGGCTATATACCCTGCCTGCCTGCCTGTATACTGCTACAATAGTCCTGACAAGGACTCTTCTGGTCACTAGCCTGTATTCCGACCTGGCTATAACCTGCCTGTATATAGCAACAATAGTCCTGAGAAGGACTCTGCTACTGTACTCCGACCTGGCTATACCCTGCCTGCCTGTATACAACTAGAATAGTCCTGAGAAGGACTTCTGGTCACATTGTTTGCAGCCCTGCTCCGGAACTAACTATAAAGGGCCGCAAACCTTTCCCTGAAGCAGCGACACTCTCCCTGCACTGACTGTCTGGATAGCTGTGAGCAGAGCACAGCGCGCCGGCCGGTATAAAGGCTCGGTCACGCTGTGCAGGCCGGCCAATCACTGCAATTCCACAACTAACAGGGTTGTGGCATTGCAGTGGTCTGCCAGCCAATCCCTGCATGAGGGCTGGCTCTCAAAAGAGCGCCAACATGCAGGGATGAAGACCACGAGTACAGCACGAGTATCGCGAGATTACTCGGTCCCCGCTGAGCAGCCCGAGTACAGTGATACTCGTGTGAGTACCGAGTAGTAACAAGCATGCTCGCTCATCACTAGTGATGACCACTCCACTATGAAACCTGTGAAATCCTGCAAAGTAATGGCATTTAGAGACGAGTTTTGACAGCCAGGGGAAAAAAAAAATAATTTGTAGTTCTGTTTGTGATGGAAGCCAAAACATCCCGTCATACGGCAACAAAGCCGAGAACTTCATATATTGTAGTTGAATAGCGTATTATTTCAACACTAAGAACAGATTGGTTTCACTGGGGATTGAACCCAGGACCTTCTGCGTGTTAAGCAGACGTGATGACCACTACACTATGAAACCTGACGAAAAGATCCTGTGTATTGGCTAGCAGAGCAGAATTGTGACTGACGGGGCCTTTTTATTGCTGAAGGAAAGTATTTTTGGTTAATGAAACATTTACAATTATTATTACATATTTTACCAGTTTTATTCCTACAAAGGGATTTTGCTTAAATTGAAGTTTATATTGAATGTGTTACTTTTTTCTCCATAGTTTGGTCTTTTGCTTTTGTATTTATGGGAACTATATATTTTGAAACAAATAGGATTTTTATAATATGGGATTATGTTTTCTGCTAAAATGGTCAATAAAAAAGAAACCCAAAATCGTAGTTCTCTTTGTGATGGAAGCCAAAATGTATTGTCATTTGGAAACGAAACCAAGAATTTCACATATTACAAGTCGATAGGAAATTACTTCAACACCAAAAACATATTGGTTTCACTGGGGATTGAACCCAGGACCTTCTGCGTGTGAGGCAGACGTGATGACCACTACACTATGAAACCTTTGAAATCCTGCAAAGTAATGGCAATTAGAGACGAGTTTTGACCGCCAGGGGAAAAAAAACAAATTCGTAGCTCTGTTGGTGATGGAAGCTAAAACATCCCGTTATTCGGCAACAAAGCCAAGAACTTTATATACTGCAGGTTGATAGGGGATTATTTCAACACCAAGAACACATGGGTTTTACTGGGGATTGAACCCATGACCTTCTGCGTGTAAAGCAGACGTGATTTCCACTACACTATGAAACCTTTGAAAGCCTGCAAAGTAATGGCAATTAGAGACGAGTTTTGACCGCCAGGGAAAAAAAAAACAAATTCGTAGCTCTGTTGGGGATGGAAGCCAAAACATCCCATCATTCGGCAACAAAGCCAAAAACAAAATATATTGTAGTTTAATTCAGTATTATTTCAACACCAAGAACAGATTGGTTTTACTGGGGACTGAAAGCAGGACCTTCTGCGTGTAAAGCAGACGTGATGACCACTACTCTATGAAACCTGAAGGAAAGTTACTGTGTATTGGCTAGCAGAGCAGAATTGTGACTGACGGGGCCTTTTTATTGCTGAAGGAAAGTATTTTTGGTTAATGAAACATTTACAATTTTTATTACATTTTTAACCAGTTTTATTCCTACAAAGGGATTTTGCTTAAAAGGAAGTTTACATTGAATGTGTTACTTTTTTCCACATAGTTTAGTTGTTTGCTTTTGTATTTAAAGGAACTATATATTTTGAAACAAACAGGATTTTTATAATATGGGATTATGTTTTCTGCTAAAATGGTCAATAAAAAAGAAACCCAAAATCGTAGTTCTCTTGGTGAGGGAAGCCAAAATAAATTATCAGTTGGCAACACAACCAAGAATTTCATATACTACAGGTTGATAGCAAATTACTTCAACAGCGAAAACAGCTTGTTTTTACTGGGGATTGAACCCAGGACCTTCTGTGTGTGAAGTAGACGTGATGACCACTACATTATGAAACCTGACGAAAAGTTACTGTGTATTGACTAGCAGAGCAGAATTGTGACTGACGGGGCCTTTTTATTGCTGAAGGAAAGTATTGTTGGTTAATGAAACATTTACAATTATTATTACAAATTTTACCAGTTTTATTCCTACAAAGGGATTTTGCTTAAATTGAAGTGTACATTAAATGTGTTACTTTTTTCAACATAGTTTAGTTGTTTGCTTTTGTATTTAAAGGAACTATATATTTTGAAACAAATAGGATTTTTATAATATGGGATTATGTTTTCTGCTAAAATGGTCAATAAAAAAGAAACCCAAAATCGTAGTTCTCTTTGTGATGGAAGCCAAAATGTATTGTCATTTGGCAACGAAACCAAGAATTTCACATATTACAGGTCGATAGGAAATTACTTCAACACCAAAAACAGATTGGTTTCACTAGGGATTGAACCCAGGACCTTCTGCGTGTGAAGCAGACGTGATGACCACTACACTATGAAACCTTTGAAATCCTGCAAAGTAATGGCAATTAGAGACGAGTTTTGACCGCCAGGGGAAAAAAAACAAACTCGTAGCTCTGTTGGTGATGGAAGCTAAAACATCCCGTTATTCAGCAACAAAGCCAAGAACTTTATATACTGCAGGTTAATGGGGGATTATTTCAACACCAAGAACACATGGGTTTCACTGGGGATTGAACCCAGGACCTTCTGCGTGTAAAGCAGACGTGATTTCCATTACACTATGAAACCTTTGGAAGCCTGCAAAGTAATGGCAATTAGAGACGAGTTTTGACCGCCAGGGAAAAAAAAACCCAATTTCGTAGCTCTGTTGGGGATGGAAGCCAAAACATCCCATCATTCGGCAACAAAGCCAAGAACTTCATATATTGTAGTTTAATTGAGTATTATTTCAACACCAAGAACAGATTGTTTTTACTGGGGATTGAACGCAGGATCTTCTGCGTGTTAAGCAGACGTGATGACCACTACTCTATGAAACCTGATGGAAAGTTACTGTGTATTGGCTAACAGAGCAGAATTGTGACTGACAGGGCCTTTTTATTGCTGAAGGAAAGTATTTTTGGTTAATGAAACATTTACAATTTTTATTACATATTTTACCAGTTTTATTCCTACAAAGGGATTTTGCTTAAATTGAAGTTTATATTGAATGTGTTACTTTTTTCCACATAGTTTAGTTGTTTGCTTTTGTATTTAAAGGAACTATATGTTTTGAAACAAACAGGATTTTTATAATATGGGATTATGTTTTCTGCTAAAATGGTCAATAAAAAAGAAACCCAAAATCGTAGTTCTCTTTGTGATGGAAGCCAAAATGTATTGTCATTTGGCAACGAAACCAAGAATTTCACATATTACAAGTCGATAGGAAATTACTTCAACACCAAAAACAGATTGGTTTCACTGGGGATTGAACCCAGGACCTTCTGCGTGTGAAGCAGACGTGATGACCACTACACTATGAAACCTTTGAAATCCTGCAAAGTAATGGCAATTAGAGACGAGTTTTGACCGCCAGGGGAAAAAAAACAAGTTCGTAGCTCTGTTGGTGATGGAAGCTAAAACATCCCGTTATTCGGCAACAAAGCCAAGAACTTTATATACTGCAGGTTGATAAGGGATTATTTCAACACCAAGAACACATGAGTTTCACTGGGGATTGAACCCAGGACCTACTGCGTGTAAAGCAGACATGATTTCCACTACACTATGAAACCTTTGAAAGCCTGCAAAGTAATGGAAATTAGAGACGAGTTTTGACCGCCAGGGAAAAAAAAAACAAATTCGTAGCTCTGTTGGGGATGGAAGCCAAAACATCCCATCATTCGGCAACAAAGCCAAAAACAAAATATATTGTAGTTTAATTCAGTATTATTTCAACACCAAGAACAGATTGGTTTTACTGGGGACTGAAAGCAGGACCTTCTGCGTGTTAAGCAGACGTGATGACCACTACTCTATGCAACCTGATGGAAAGTTACTGTGTATTGGCTAGCAGAGCAGAATTGTGACTGACGGGGCCTTTTTATTGCTGAAGGAAAGTATTTTTGGTTAATAAAACATTTACAATTTTTATTACATTTTTAACCAGTTTTATTCCTACAAAGGGATTTTGCTTAAAAGGAAGTTTACATTGAATGTGTTACTTTTTTCCACATAGTTTAGTTGTTTGCTTTTGTATTTAAAGGAACTATATATTTTGAAACAAACAGGATTTTTATAATATGGGATTATGTTTTCTGCTAAAATGGTCAATAAAAAAGAAACCCAAAATCGTAGTTCTCTTGGTGAGGGAAGCCAAAATAAATTATCAGTTGGCAACACAACCAAGAATTTCATATACTACAGGTTGATAGCAAATTACTTCAACAGCGAAAACAGCTTGTTTTTACTGGGGATTGAACCCAGGACCTTCTGCGTGTGAAGTAGACGTGATGACCACTCCACTATGAAACCTGTGCAATCCTGCAAAGTAATGGCATTTAGAGACGAGTTTTGACCGCCAGGGGAAAAAAAAAAAAAAAATTGTAGTTCTGTTTGTGATGGAAGCCAAAACATACCATCATTCGGCAACAATGCCGAGAACTTCATATATTGTAGTTGGATAGCAAATTATTTCAACACTAAGAACAGATTGGTTTCACTGGGGATTGAACCCAGGACTTTCTGCGTGTTAAGCAGGCGTGATGACCACTACATTATGAAACCTGACGAAAAGTTACTGTGTATTGACTTGCAGAGCAGAATTGTGACTGACGGGGCCTTTTTATTGCTGAAGGAAAGTATTGTTGGTTAATGAAACATTTACAATTATTATTACAAATTTTACCAGTTTTATTCCTACAAAGGGATTTTGCTTAAATTGAAGTGTACATTAAATGTGTTACTTTTTTCAACATAGTTTAGTTGTTTGCTTTTGTATTTAAAGGAACTATATATTTTGAAACAAATAGGATTTTTATAATATGGGATTATGTTTTCTGCTAAAATGGTCAATAAAAAAGAAACCCAAAATCGTAGTTCTCTTTGTGATGGAAGCCAAAATGTATTGTCATTTGGCAACGAAACCAAGAATTTCACATATTACAGGTCGATAGGAAATTACTTCAACACCAAAAACAGATTGGTTTCACTAGGGATTGAACCCAGGACCTTCTGCGTGTGAAGCAGACGTGATGACCACTACACTATGAAACCTTTGAAATCCTGCAAAGTAATGGCAATTAGAGACGAGTTTTGACCGCCAGGGGAAAAAAAACAAACTCGTAGCTCTGTTGGTGATGGAAGCTAAAACATCCCGTTATTCAGCAACAAAGCCAAGAACTTTATATACTGCAGGTTAATGGGGGATTATTTCAACACCAAGAACACATGGGTTTCACTGGGGATTGAACCCAGGACCTTCTGCGTGTAAAGCAGACGTGATTTCCATTACACTATGAAACCTTTGGAAGCCTGCAAAGTAATGGCAATTAGAGACGAGTTTTGACCGCCAGGGAAAAAAAAACCCAATTTCGTAGCTCTGTTGGGGACGGAAGCCAAAACATCCCATCATTCGGCAACAAAGCCAAGAACTTCATATATTGTAGTTTAATTGAGTATTATTTCAACACCAAGAACAGATTGTTTTTACTGGGGATTGAACGCAGGATCTTCTGCGTGTTAAGCAGACGTGATGACCACTACTCTGTGAAACCTGATGGAAAGTTACTGTGTATTGGCTAACAGAGCAGAATTGTGACTGACAGGGCCTTTTTATTGCTGAAGGAAAGTATTTTTGGTTAATGAAACATTTACAATTTTTATTACATATTTTACCAGTTTTATTCCTACAAAGGGATTTTGCTTAAATTGAAGTTTATATTGAATGTGTTACTTTTTTCCACATAGTTTAGTTGTTTGCTTTTGTATTTAAAGGAACTATATGTTTTGAAACAAACAGGATTTTTATAATATGGGATTATGTTTTCTGCTAAAATGGTCAATAAAAAAGAAACCCAAAATCGTAGTTCTCTTTGTGATGGAAGCCAAAATGTATTGTCATTTGGCAACGAAACCAAGAATTTCACATATTACAAGTCGATAGGAAATTACTTCAACACCAAAAACAGATTGGTTTCACTGGGGATTGAACCCAGGACCTTCTGCGTGTGAAGCAGACATGATGACCACTACACTATGAAACCTTTGAAATCCTGCAAAGTAATGGCAATTAGAGACGAGTTTTGACCGCCAGGGGAAAAAAAACAAGTTCGTAGCTCTGTTGGTGATGGAAGCTAAAACATCCCGTTATTCGGCAACAAAGCCAAGAACTTTATATACTGCAGGTTGATAGGGGATTATTTCAACACCAAGAACACATGAGTTTCACTGGGGATTGAACCCAGGACCTACTGCGTGTAAAGCAGACATGATTTCCACTACACTATGAAACCTTTGAAAGGTTGCAAAGTAATGGCAATTAGAGACGAGTTTTGACCGCCAGGGAAAAAAAAAACAAATTCGTAGCTCTGTTGGGGATGGAAGCGAAAACATCCCATCATTCGGCAACAAAGCCAAGAACTTCATATATTGTAGTTTAATTGAGTATTATTTCAACACCAAGAACAGATTGGTTTTACTGGGGATTGAACGCAGGACCTTCTGCGTGTTAAGCAGACGTGATGACCACTACTCTATGAAACCTGATGGAAAGTTACTGTGTATTGGCTAGCAGAGCAGAATTGTGACTGACGGGGCCTTTTTATTGCTGAAGGAAAGTATTTTTGGTTAATGAAACATTTACAATTTTTATTACATATTTTACCAGTTTTATTCCTACAAAGGGATTTTGCTTAAAAGGAAGTTTATATTGAATGGCAACAAAATAAAGAATTTCATATGTTACAGGTTGATAGCAAATTACTTAAACAGCGAAAACGGCTTGTTTTTACTGGGGATTGAACCCAGGACCTTCTGCGTGTGAAGTAGACGTGTTGACGACTCCACTATGAAACCTGTGAAGTCCTGCAAAGTAATGGCATTTAGAGACGAGTTTTGACTGCCAGGGGAAAAAAAAAAATAATTTGTAGTTCTGTTTGTGATGAAAGCCAAAACATCCCGTCATTCGGCAACAAAGCCGAGAACTTCATATATTGTAGTTGGATAGCGTATTATTTCAACATTAAGAACAGATTGGATTCACTGGGGATTGAACCCAGGACCTTCTGCGTGTTAAGCAGACGTGATGACTAGAGATGAGCGAACTGGTCCCGGTTCGGCTCGAGGCGGTTCGCCGAACGGAGGTCCCGTTCGAGTTCAGTTCGTCGAACGTTCGACGAACCGAACTCGAACGTATAGGCTATAATGGGAGGCAATCACAAACATATAAAAATGCATGATAAATGTACACAAAAAGTTAATAAACATTGCCATAACACTTACCGGTCCTCGCGATCCCTTCTGCACTCTGTCTCCTGCCGCTATTCCATCCGATGATCGCTGAATCCTCCCCGTGACCAGCACTGCCAGCAGAGATGCAGGACCTATCGTGACGTCAAAATAGCCATGTGACCAGTCACGTGGCTATTATCTCATTGGCTACAGACTGGTCACATGACTATGACACGTCATGTAGGACCTGCGAGTGCATCTCTCCGGTACACGGTGCACATATGTGTATCGCCGTGTACCGGCGACATGCTCTAGCACACGGTCGACTCCCCGTTCCGTTAGGGACCGGCTGACACAGCCGGTCATTAACGGAGATCACCGTTGCCATAGCAACGCAGTTAGCGGTGACGTCACCGCTAACCGCGGCTCCGAGAGCACCATTGCTATGGTAACGCGTCTGGCAGCGTTACCGCTGTTACCGCTGACAGCCAGCACTGATCACTCACGGAGTGAAGGCTGCACGATTGTAGTGAGCATTGTAGTGAGGATGAGGTTCCCCAGCCCCAAGTGATGAGCTGGTGAACCTCATCCTTCCTCACTACAATCGTCACTACTGCTACACTAGAAAGAAGACAGAAGAGCAGGATCGTGGAGGGCTGACAGGGGGTAATAAAGATGGAGTCTCTAATGTGTCTGTGTATTTATTTCTATTAAAGTATTTTTTCTCTGTGTGGTGTCTTTTTTTTAACCCTTTATTGGAGATTCTTAATGGCCGGGTCAAACGTGCCTGACATTAAGAATCTCTGGCTTAATACTGGCTAGTAAAAAAAAAGCCAGTATTAACTCATGATTACCCAACAAGCCACCCGGCTCCAGGGCTGTTGGAAGAGTTGGATACAGCGCCAGATGATGGCCCTTCTATGAGAGCGCCATTTTCTGGGACGGCTGCGGACTGAAATCCGCAGCAGAGGCGCCCTGAAACCTCGGGCTAACCTGTGCTGCGGATTCCAATCCCCAGCTGCCTAGTTGTACCCGGCTGGACACAAAAATGGGGCGAAGCCCACGTCATTTGTTTTTTAATTATTTCATGAAATAAGTGAAATAATTAAAAAAAAACGGGCTTCCCTATATTTTTGGTTCCCAGCCGGGTACAAATAGGCAACAGGGGGTTGGAGGCAGCCCGTGGCTGCCTGCTGTACCTGGCTAGCATACAAAAATATGGCGAAGCCCACGTCATTTTTTTGGTGGGCAAAAAAATTCTGCATACAGTCCTGGATGGAAAGAAGAGGGGAGCCAGCACTGCTCATGAATGGCATGCAACAATGAAAAAATAAAAAGTGTAAAATTCACAAATTCATTCCTACTGTAACAATTCAATGATATTTTTTGCAAATTATTGATCAATGATTTGAGCCCCCCTGCCCCGTCACGGCAAATCTCTATAGGGGGGTCCCTATAGGCATCATTATTTAAGCACCACCTGCCTGAGGCTGTTCCGCCCTTCATCCATGCTTGCTGGTCTGGCACTGTGAGGGCCAGTTCTGACATTGTGCTGGGGTGTGTGGTTCTGCCACACACACTGGCACCTGGGCTGCCTTTATTCGCAGTTGTCAGTCCTTGCAGCATGGGAGCTGTTCTGACATTCCCTGGGTAAGTGGTGTTCTTATATGTCCTGTTCAAGTCATTATATGAGACCTTATGGTACGATATTAATTTATGACATAGTGTAGGGACCCCCCTATAGAGATTTGCCGTGACGGGGCAGGGGGGCTCAAATCATTGATCAATAATTTGCAAAAAATCTCATTGAATTGTTACAGTAGGAATGAATTTGTGAATTTTACACTTTTTATTTTTTCATTGTTGCATGCCATTCATGAGCAGTGCTGGCTCCCCTCTTCTTTGCGTTACTGGTCAGGTGGTTGACTGCCACCATGCCGTGCACGCCCAGTGTGGTTTGCAAATTCCTTCTGTTGCCATCAAAATTCATGTTGGTGCCTGTTCACACACAGCCACCGCCCCCTGGTCCATAGGCATCATTATTTAAGCACCACCTGCCTGAGGCTGTTCCACCCTTCATCCATGCTTGCTGGTCTGGCACTGTGAGGGCCAGTTCTGACATTGTGCTGGGGTGTGTGGTTCTGCCACACACACTGGCACCTGGGCTGCCTTTATTCGCAGTTGTCAGTCCTTGCAGCATGGGAGCGGTTCTGACATTCCCTGGGTAAGTGGTGTTCTTATATGTCCTGTTCAAGTCATTATATGAGACCTTATGGTACGATATTAATTTATGACATAGTGTAGGGACCCCCCTATAGAGATTTGCCGTGACGGGGCAGGGGGGCTCAAATCATTGATCAATAATTTGCAAAAAATCTCATTGAATTGTTACAGTAGGAATGAATTTGTGAATTTTACACTTTTTATTTTTTCATTGTTGCATGCCATTCATGAGCAGTGCTGGCTCCCCTCTTCTTTGCGTTACTGGTCAGGTGGTTGACTGCCACCATGCCGTGCACGCCCAGTGTGGTTTGCAAATTCCTTCTGTTGCCATCAAAATTCATGTTGGTGCCTGTTCACACACAGCCACCGCCCCCTGGTCCATAGGCATCATTATTTAAGCACCACCTGCCTGAGGCTGTTCCGCCCTTCATCCATGCTTGCTGGTCTGGCACTGTGAGGGCCAGTTCTGACATTGTGCTGGGGTGTGTGGTTCTGCCACACACACTGGCACCTGGGCTGCCTTTATTCGCAGTTGTCAGTCCTTGCAGCATGGGAGCGGTTCTGACATTCCCTGGGTAAGTGGTGTTCTTATATGTCCTGTTCAAGTCATTATATGAGACCTTATGGTACGATATTAATTTATGACATAGTGTAGGGACCCCCCTATAGAGATTTGCCGTGACGGGGCAGGGGGGCTCAAATCATTGATCAATAATTTGCAAAAAATCTCATTGAATTGTTACAGTAGGAATGAATTTGTGAATTTTACACTTTTTATTTTTTCATTGTTGCATGCCATTCATGAGCAGTGCTGGCTCCCCTCTTCTTTGAGTCCTGGATGGAGTATGCTGAGCCTTCTAGTTCTGCAGCTGCTGTCTGCTCTTCTCCATACAGACAGACAGCAGCTGCAGAACTACAAGGATCAGCATACTCCATCCAGGACTGTATGCAGAAGTTTTTTGCCCCCTGAAAAAATTATGTGGGCTTCGCCATATTTTTGTATGCTAGCCAGGTACAGGAGGCAGGTACGGCTGCCCCCAACCCCCAGTTGCCTATTTGTACCCGGCTGGGAACCAAAAATAAAGGGAAGCCCTTTTTTATTATTTCATGAATTTCATGAAATAATTAGAAAACAAATGGCGTAGGCTTCGCCCCATTTTTGTGTCCAGCCAGGTACAACTAGGCAGCTGGGGATTGGAATCCGCAGCACAGGTTGGCCTGAGCTTTCTGGGCCCCACTGCTGCGAATTGCAGTCTGCAGCCGCCTCAGAAAATGGCATTTTCATAGAAGCGCCATCTTCTGGCGCTGTATCCAACTCTTCCAGCACCTGCCTGCTATACCTGGCTAGCATACAGAAATATGGCGAAGCTCACGTCCTTTTTTTGTAGTTTTTTGGCAAAAAAAATAAAAAATGCTTCCCTGGATTTTCCATTGCCAGTGAAGGTAACACCAAGCAGTGGGGGTTAGCAGCCAGTAGCTGCTTGGATTACCCTTAGCTAGCAATACAAAAAATGCAGCGGGAGCCCATATATATTTTTTTTAATTATTTATTTAAATAACTAAAAATAAAATGGGCTTCCCTGTATTTTGATTGCTGGACATCACAGTGCTGTAAAAATAAATCTTTAAACAAATGACGTAGCGCTCCGCGGTATTTTTGATTCTCAGCGCAGATAAAGCAGACAGCTATGGGTTGCCACCCCCATCTGCCTGCCGTTACCTTGGTTGGCAATCAAAATACAGGGAAGCCCATTAATTTTTTCTATTTAAAAAATAGTTAAAAAAAAAATGACGTTGGGTCCCCCCATTTTTGATAGCCAGCTAGGGTAAAGCAGACGGCTGTAGCCTGAAAACCACAGCTGGCAGCTTTAGCGTGGTTGGGGATCCAATGTGGAGGTCCCCTCAGGCTCTTTTTTATAATTATTTTATAAATATTAATAATTACACAATAAATGTAGGGTCCCCCCCAAATCGGATCACCAGCCAAGGTAAAGCGGACAGCTGTGGTCTGGTATTCTCAGGGTGGGAAGGTCCATAGTTATTGGGCCTTCACAGCCTAAAAATAGCAGGCCGCAGGCACCCCAGACGTGGCGCATCCACTAGATGCGCCAATCCTGGCGCTTCACCCCAGCTCATCCCGTGCCCCGGTGCAGTGGCAAACGGGGTAATAAATCGGGTTGATACTAGCTGTAAAGTCACCTGAGATCAAGCCCAGCAGTTTGTGATGTCATGGCGTCTATTTGATACCCAACATCATAAACTGTCAGTACTAACAAAAAAAAAAAATCGACAAAAGAAATTTATTTGAAAAAACAGTCCCCAAAACATTTCCTCTTTCACCAATTTATTGTAAGAAAAAAAATAAAGGGGTCCCACGACGACTCTGGACCGTCTAGAATATGGGGGGGAGACACTCAGGGAACGTATCCCCCATTTTCTAGGAGTGCGGACCCTTCATGTGAGGAGTGTGGGTGCAATGAATCTGCACTCACTCTCCCCGGGTCCACAGCAGCAGAGTCCATGTCGTAATGGTTGCTACCAAAGCTGCAATGCCCTGCTCATGAGGTAAGGGCATGCCTAATCAGGAGAACTACTGTAGAAGAAGCTCTGCTCACTGGTATATAGGTGCTCAGAGGTAATAATAGATAAAATTAGTGAGTAACCTCGGCACTCTAAATCTCCCAGACTAAGTCAGAAAGTCACAACGGATAGTAATGCAAAATCACTCTTTATTGGTCCGTATTAAGAAAAAAAATGTTTTCATAAGCATATATGTTTTTGTCCAAAACAAGTTACAAATGACGTTTCGGCCTGAGCCTTCGTCAGATTGGACTTATCTGCATGTAATCATGAAAAATGACAATAATCAGTATCACATAAGAGTGAGAGAACAATAACATAAACTCGAACAATGTAGAGGTACAATTGGGATGCAGCAAAAAAATTGCAACACAGCAAGAAATGAAACACATGATACAAATGTCATAATACAGTACAAGGACAATATAGTAATGACAAATATGGGGTCAGAGTAGGCTTAGACAGCTCTGGTACGAAAGAGATGTCAATCATAAAGTAACATGTGCAGTAGGTGTAGAGCTACAGTATGCATGGCAGAGCTAATGGGTAGACCGACCATAGAAAAAGAACAGAGAAAAAGTGGAGAAAAAGTGGTGAAAAAGTGGAGAAAAAGTGGAGAAAAAAAAGGAGAAAAAGTGGAGAAAAAGTGGAGAAAAAAATGGAGAAAAAGTGGAGAAAAAAATAGAGAAAAAGTGAAGAATAAGTGGAGAAAAAGTGGAGAAAAAGTGGAGAAAAAGTGGAGAAAAAGATGGAGAAAAAGATGGAGAAAAAGATGGAGAAAAAGTGGAGAAAAAGATGGAGAAAAAGTGGAGAAAAAGTGGAGAAAAAATGGAGAAAAAGTGGAGCACCCTTTGGTGCCTTTCATGTGGCACTAAGGGGTGCTTAGCTTTTTATTTAGCCAAAAAAATGAAAAAAAAAAATGACGTAGGGTTCCCCCTAGTTTTGTAGCCAGCTAGGGTAAAGCAGACGGCTGCAGCCTGCAGACCACAGCTGGCAACCTCACCTTGGCTGGTAATCCAAAACTGAGGGCACCCCACGCTGTTTTTTTAAATTAAATAAATAATAAAAAAAAAACACGTAGGGGTCCCCCAAAACTGGATCACCAGCCAAGGTAAAGCAGACAGCTGGGGCCTGATATTCTCAGACTAGGGAGGTCCATGGTTATTGGACTCTCCCCAGCCTAAAAATAGCAGGCCGCAGCCGCCCCAGAAGTGGCGCATCCATTAGATGCGCCAATCCTGGTGCTTCGCCCCAGCTCATCCCGCGCCCTGGTGCGGTGGCAAACGGGGTAATATATGGGGTTAATACCAGATGTGTAATGTCACCTGGCATTAAGCCCTGGGGTTGGTGAGGTCAGGCGTCTATCAGATACCCGACATCACCAACCCAGTCAGTAATACAAAAAAATAGACGACAAACACATTTTTATTTGAAAAAACACTCCCCAAAACATTCCCTCTTTAACCAATTTATTAGAATGAAAAACAAATCCAGGTCTGGTGTAATCCAAGGGGTTGCCATGACGATCCACACTGTCCCAGTCAAGGAAGAACAGAATGTTCCCCATTGGCTGGGAGAGCAGTGCAGTGACCTGAGCTAACATCAATGGGTCAGCCCAGGTCACTGCAGGGCATGACAAGTGCTGCTGTCAGCGAGGTACATTACCTGCGCTGATCTCCAGCACTGCCGACAGCCCCTGTCACTGAGTTCAATGACCGGAGCCTTCACACCAAGTCTCGCGAGAGGCCCGTGACGTCACCGCTAGTCAGTCTCGGGTCGGAAGCGAGAGGTGATGTGACAAGCGGCGGCCATGGAGGACAGTGACAGCGCTGAGGTCGGGATGGCGGGACTTCATCACCGCAGGTAAGCCGAGCGGGAACATGTGTGTATGTGTGTGTGTGTGAGTGTGTGTGTGAGTGTATGTGTACATGCCGCGGGCAGGAGGGGGCGGAGCGAGCTGAGCGGGGAAGTGTGGGCTTCCTGCACGTAACTAGGATAAACATCGGGTTACTAACCAAAGCGCTTTGGTTGGATACCCGATGTTTATCTTGGTTACCAGCTTGTGGCAGGCTGCCAGCGATGGCTCCTGCACACTGTAGCCGTAAAAAGCCCTGCTTTTTACTGCTAGACCCGCTCTCGAACGTTTCTAGAACTATCGAGCTTTTGCAAAAAAGCTCGAGTTCTAGTTCGATCTAGAATAGCCCCCAAAATCACTCGAGCCCCGAACTGGAGAACCTCGAACCGCGAACCGCGCTCAACTCTAGTGATGACCACTACTCTATGAAACCTGATGGAAAGCTACTGTGTATTGGCCAGCAGAGCAGAATTGTTACTGACAGGTAGAGATGAGCGAACCGGTCGCGGTTCGGCTCGAGGTTGGTTCGCCGAACGGACCTCCCGTTCGAGTTCGGTTCGTCGAACGTTCGACGAACCGAACTCGAACTGCATAGGAAACAATGGCAGGCAATCACAAACACAGAAAAACACCTAGAAAACACCCTCAAAGGTGTCCAAAAGGTCACAAACAACTCACAACACATGGGAAAGTGACAAGGACATATACTCATGCGAAAACAAAAGAGCTGGACAAGGAAAAAGAGGAGGACACACAGATATATGAGTATATGCAAGGAAACATGCCATTATTGTGCAACTTGAGCCCTGCTCATTCTTGGCTTCCAATCTTGATAAATTGCCTGAGCTCGCCACGTACGTCTTGGGGATCTTGTCGTGTCCTGCAGCCAGCGTTCTCTCTGAACCTGTCTTCAGTGCTGCTGTGGGTCTGCTGGCAGATAAGCACACGTGTCTGTCCACTGACAATGTGGACATGGCTCTCAGAGGACTTTTCTTCCCCGGGGTCAGCCAGGGGACGGGAAAGGCACGCGTATTTTTGAGAGTGCTTCATGCAAAGCATCTTTTTCTTTTTCAAAAGGGGGCTCAACCGATGCCAGTCAAGTGGGGTGTGTGTGGCCCAGTGAGTGGCAACGAGGGAGACTGTGGTTGGAGTCCCCTCGCTGTGTTTCTAAAAGAACCAAGATGAACAAGTCATGGCTCTCAGAGGACTTTTCTTCCCCGGGGTCAGCCAGGGGACGGGAAAGGCACGCGTATTTTTGAGAGTGCTTCATGCAAAGCATCTTTTTCTTTTTTAAAAGGGGGCTCAACCAATGCCAGTCAAGTGGGGTGTGTGTGGCCCAGTGAGTGGCAACGAGGGAGACTGTGGTTGGAGTCCCCTCGCTGTGTTTCTAAAAGAACCAAGATGAACAAGTCATGGCTCTCAGAGGACTTTTCTTCCCCGGGGTCAGCCAGGGGACGGGAAAGGCACGCGTATTTTTGAGAGTGCTTCATGCAAAGCATCTTTTTCTTTTTCAAAAGGGGGCTCAACCGATGCCAGTCAAGTGGGGTGTGTGTGGCCCAGTGAGTGGCAACGAGGGAGACTGTGGTTGGAGTCCCCTCGCTGTGTTTCTAAAAGAACCAAGATGAACAAGTCATGGCTCTCAGAGGACTTTTCTTCCCCGGGGTCAGCCAGGGGACGGGAAAGGCACGCGTATTTTTGAGAGTGCTTCATGCAAAGCATCTTTTTCTTTTTCAAAAGGGGGCTCAACCGATGCCAGTCAAGTGGGGTGTGTGTGGCCCAGTGAGTGGCAACGAGGGAGACTGTGGTTGGAGTCCCCTCGCTGTGTTATACATGCTTTTAGAAGGGCATGACATGGCTTGGAGGTTGACTTTCATAAAATGCAAACTGTTGGCTACCAAAATGCTGCCTTTCCAACAACTGTGGTTATAGGCAATGAGGAACATACTGATGAAGATGAGACGCAGATACCCGATTGGGATGACAACTTAAATATTCGGTCAGGGCAAGAAGAAACTCGGTCTGAGGGGGAGGGGAGTGCAAACACAACAATTGATGATGAAGTTCTAGATCCCACCTACTGTCAACCCACAGTCAGACACTCGAGGAGGTCAATAGAGGCGGTGGAGGAGGATGCAACCGACGTCGAAGTAACCTGGCGCCTTCCTGGACACAGTCGGAGCACTGGTAGCACGTCTACAACTGCATCCTCAGCCACCACTCTGCCTCTGAGCAATATTCGGGGTGGATCAACAGGTCGCATGGCCTCTAAGCCTTGCCTAGCCTGGTCCTTTTTTGACATAAAAAAAGATCGGCCAAATTGTGTGATCTGTAACATTTGCCATGGTTATCTTAGTAGAGGTCAAAACCTCAGCAGTTTGACAACTTCTTCCATGAATCGTCACATGAATAAATATCATATGGCCTGGTGGGAAGCTCACCGTGCTGCAATGCGGCCTAGTGGAGCCAACCATCCACCGCCTGCCCCTTCCAGGGCATCCGCGCGCTCGTCATCTTCTAGGACTGTGGGGACAGCTGTCACACCTGTTTTTCCACCCACAACTTCCACCACTGTAACCGCAACAGGCAGTTTGCTTGGTAGGTCGTCAGTTGGTTTGGAAGGGGAAACAAGTGAGTGTGTACAGCTCTCTCAGACATCGATAGCACCAACTTTGGATGAAGGCAACATCATGTCTCCGCCTGCACTTTCCTCCCAAAGCTGCATTTTTCCAGGGACACCCTACTCAACACCGTCTACACACAGCAGCCAGATCTCTGTCCCTCAGATGTGGTCAAATAAAAGGCCACTTCCTTCGACCCATGACAAAGCGAAGAGGTTGACTCTATCCCTCTGTAAGCTGTTGGCTACAGAAATGCTGCCTTTCCGCCTAGTGGACACACAGGATTTTAGAGACCTTATATCTGTCGCTGTGCCCCAGTACCAGATGCCTAGTCGCCACTACTTCTCTAAGAAAGGTGTGCCCGCGCTACACCAGCATGTCGCACACAATATCACCGCTTCCTTGAGAAACTCTGTGTGTGAACGGGTGAATTTCAGCATTGATACTTGGACCAGTAAGCATGGACAGGGACGTTACATGTCGCTGACTGGGCACTGGGTAACTATGGTGATAGATGGTGAAGGGTCTGCTGCACAAGTCTTGCCGTCCCCACGACTTGTGTGTCAATCCTCTGTCTGTCCAAGTTCCGCCACTGCTTCTGCATCCTCCACCTCATCTGGGTCCTCCACCTCCGCCCCAAGCCTGCCTGGTCAGGCCACCAGCGTTCTCACTGCGCAGAAGGAATCACGCACCCCTCATTACTATGCTGGCAGCAGAGCGCAACGGCATCAGGCGGTCTTTAGCTTGACATGTCTTGGGAATAAGAGTCACACAGCTGAGGAGTTGTGGTCAGCTCTGCGGTCCGAGTTTAATAAATGGTTGTCTCCACTCAACCTGCAGCCTGGTAAGGCCGTGTGCGACAATGCTGCAAACCTGGGTGCGGCCCTTCGCCTGGGCAAGGTGACACACGTGCCTTGTATGGCTCACGTGTTGAACCTTGTTGTCCAGCAATTTTTAACACACTATCCCGGCCTAGATGGCCTTCTGACCAGGGCACGGAAACTGTCTGCAGTGCTCACTTCCGCCGTTCAAGCGCCGCAGCTGAGCGACTTGCATCGCTCCAGAAGTCTTTCGGCCTGCCGGTTCATCGCCTGAAATGCGATGTGGCGACACGCTGGAATTCAACTCTCCACATGTTACAGCGACTGTGGCAGCACCGCAGAGCCCTGGTGCAATACATCATGACGTATAGCCTGGGCCAACGAGATGCAGAGGTGGGGCAGATCACCCTGATGGAGTGATCTCAGATCACGGACCTATGCACCCTTCTGCACAGTTTCGACATGGCGACGAATATGTTTAGCGCTGACAATGCCATTATCAGCATGACGATTACAATCATTTACATGCTGGAGCACACGCTAAACACTATTCGGAGTCAGGGGGTGGGACAACAGGAAGGGGAGGAACTACAGGAGGATTCATATGCGCAAGACACAACAACATCACCAAGGTCCAGACGTTCATCATCACCAACGCGGCAGGCATGGGACCATGGGGGACAGGGATCAACAAGGGCGCATGGTAGCAGGCGAGATGTTGAGGAAGGTGCAGGAGGACATGAAGATATGGAGGACGAACTGTCCATGGACATGGAAGACTCAGCTGATGAGGGGGACCTTGGTCAAATTTAAGTTGAAAGAGGTTGGGGGGAGATGACAGAGGAAGAAAGAACGGTTAGCACCTCTATGCCACAAACACAGCGTGGACTTGGTCCGCATGGCTGCGCAAGACACATGAGTGCCTTCTTGTTGCACTACCTCCAACATGACCCTCGTATTGTCAAAATTAGAAGTGATGATGACTACTGGCTTGCCACACTATTAGATCCCCGGGACAAGTCCAAATTTTGTGACATAATTCCACCCATAGAAAGGGACGCACGTATGCAGGAGTATCAGCAGAAGCTGTTACTCGATCTTAGCTCGGCTTTTCCACCAATCAACTGTGCAGGTGAAGGGAGTGATTCTCCCAGTTGTAACTTGACAAACATGGGACGGCCTCGTCATCTTCAACAGTCTACCCGTACCAGTAGGACCGTATCTGGTGCTGGTAACAGCAATTTTATGGAATCTTTTCATAATTTTTTTAGACCCTCCTTTGCAAGGCCACCAGAGACATCAAGTGTGTCACATAGTCAACGGATGGAGAGGATGATACAGGAGTATCTCCAAATGAACATCGATGCAATGACTTTGCAAATGGAGCCTTGCTCCTTTTGTGCTTCAAATCTAGAAAAATGTCAAGAGCTCTCCAGTTACGCCTTGAAGATTTTGTCGTGTCCAGCTGCCAGCGTTGTCTCTGAACGTGTCTTCAGTGCTGCTGGGTGTGTGCTGACAGATAAGCGCACGCGTCTGTCCAGTGACAATGTGGACAGACTGACGTTCATCAAAATGAACAAGTCATGGATCCAGAAGGAATTTACTACCCCTGTGTCATCCTGGGGAGAGTAAATGCTTGTGGATTTGGAATGTGCTTGATGCAAATCAAAACATCCTGTTTGCAACTAGGGCACAAGTCCTGCCACTGATGGGGTGTCTGTGTGCCCAATTTGGGGAAAAAAGGTAGACTCCGCTTGGAGTAACCCTTGCTTGCTGTGTTTTTTAAAAATGATACAAGATGAACAGATCTGAAGGCAAGATGAAGGCAACATCATGTCTCCGCCTGCACTTTTCTCACAAACCTGCATTTTTCCAGGGACACCCTATTCAACACCGTCTACAGACAGCAGCCAGATCTCTGTCCCTCAGATGTGGTCAAATAAAAGGCCACTTACTGCGACCCATGACAAAGCTAAGTGGTTGACTCTATCCCTCTGTAAGCTGTTGGCTACCGAAATGCTGCCTTTACGCGTAGTGGACACACAGGATTTTACAGACCTTATGTCTGTCACTGTGCCCCAGTACCAGATGCCCAATCACCACTGCTTCTCCAAGAAAAGCATGCCCGCGCTACACCAGCATGTCGCACACAACATCACCACTTCCTTGAGAAAATCTGTGTGCGACAGGGTGCATTTCAACACAGATACTTGGACCAGTAAGCATAGACAGGGTCATTACATGTCACTGACTGGGCACTGGCAAACTATGGTGAGAGATGGAGAAGGGTCTGCTGTACAAGTCTTGCCGTCCCCACGAGTTGTTTCAATCCTTGTTCTGTATGTAGAAGTTAATACACTGCTTCTGCCTCTTCAACCTCGTGTGGGTCCTCTACCTTGGCGCAAACCCTGTGTGGTCAGGCCACCCTTCCTTGCAACTGCGCACAAGGACTACCACACACCTCCTTACTATGCTGGCAGCAGAGCTCAATGCCATCAGGCGGTCAAAGTTTTACTTTGAAATGTATGGGAAATGTGAGTCACACCGCTATTACAGAGAATAGTAGTCAGGCAGGGTCAAAACATTAATTGAGGAACAGGAACAGAATGGGACGGCCAGGAAAGAATCAGAAAACAAGCAGAGGTGAAATGCGTATCGGCCAACAAGGTACATAAACAGCAAGCAGGAAAAGTAGTCAGGTAACAAGCACACAAAATCATAAAACTGAACTGGGGGTAAAATTAACCAGAGGTTCATAGCTATGTCTGGCAGTGGTCTGCAGACAGGATGGGCATAAAAAAGGGTGTGGTGTCTTCCCATTGGTTGTAGCTGAATGATGGTATTTCATCTGTGAGATACCCACCAGCTACATTCAGCCAGAGATTCTGCATCTGTCAAGGTAATGCAGCCCAGTGGGTGAGCATAACCTGCGTCCACCTGCGCCGCTGGCATCGACTACTCTCCCATCATCAGCACTATTCATGAAAGGAACACGTTGTCACCTGGCGACCGGAGTACAAATTGACGGAGCGGACTCCGTTGGTGACTTAACAGCCGTGTGCGGCAATGATGCAAACCTGGCTGCGGGCCATCCTCAGGGCAATGTGACACACGTGCCTTTTAGGGCTCACGTGTTGAACCGAATTCGCCAGCAATTTTTAAAACACCATCACGGCCTACATGGCCTTGTGCAGTGGGCACGCTCGCTATGTGCTCACTTCCATCGTGCGCACACAGCAGCTCAACAACTTTCATCACTCCGGAAGTCTTAGGGTCTGGCAGTTAAACGCCGTAAATGCGATGTTTCGACACGCAGGAATTGGAATCTGCACATGTTGCAGCGTGTGTGGCAGCACCGCAGAGCCCTGCTGAAATACGGTAAGACATATAGCCTGGGATAACTTGATCCAGAGGTGGTGCAGATCACGCTGCTGGAGTGGTGTCAGATCAAGGACCTATGCACCCTGCTACACAGTTTTGAAATGTCGACGAAGATGTTTAGCACTGTCAATGTCATTCTCAGCGTGACAATTCTGGTCATCTACATGATGGAGCACACTGTAATTATTATTCGGAGTCAGGTGTTGGGACAAGAGGAAGGGGAGGAAGTACAGGAGGAGTCATATGCGGAAGGGATAACAAGATCTACGAGGTCCAGATGGTCAGCGGCACCTATGCGGCAGTCATGGTGAGGGAGAGGGATTAACAAGGGCGCATAGTATCAGCAAAAAGTGTTGATGAAAGTGCAGGAGCCCATGAAGAAATGGAGGACGAACTGGCGATGGGCATGGAAGACTCAGCAGATGAGTGAGAGCTTGCTCACATTTCGGTTGTGCGAGGTTGGGGGGAGAGGGCAGAGGAAGGATGCACGATTCTCACCTCTCTGCCACCAACACACCAAGGACTTGGTCCTCCTGGATGCACAAGACACATGAGCGCCTTCTTGCTGCACTACCTACATGACCCTCGGATTGTATGAATTTGAACTAATCCTGAATACTGGGTTGCCACACTGTTAGATCCCCGGTACAAGACAAAATTTGGCGAACTAATTCCTGCCATAGAAATAGACGCACGTATACAGGAGTATCTGCAGAATGTGGTACGCAATCTTAGATCTACTTGTCCACTAAACACCAGTGCTGCACAGAGTGAATCTCAACGCTTTGTCATGGATAGGAGGAAATGGTCTTTTACTTGTCCACATCGGAGGGACCGAGGGATGGCTGCTGTGCTGAGATGGCGTTGAGTACGGTGTCCCTGCACAGTTGCACTTTTGGTCATATCCCAAAATGAGTTGAAAAAGGACAGATGCTGTTGGAAAGGGGAACAGGTGTGTTGGAAAGGGGAAAAAAGTTTTGGTCCGTGGATTTGGTGGTTAAGCAACTGTAACATTTGCTGAAGAAACAACATCTGTTACAGTGGGACTGGCAGATTTGGATAAAGTGGTATATAATCTGTGACCGCTATATAACGAAAATTAATAAGAAAAGAAAGAGAAAGGTATATATCCCCATCAGCAGTCAGTGTCCACCGTGCTCCCAGTTGGAAAAGGAGAGGTTGGCAACTTGAAGGTTTGGTGGAGGATACAGAGCTGTGTGGCTATGAAACTAATAGTAGCCTGAACCGAGTTAGACGCCATTCGGATCTGGAGACTGTGAGCCCTGTTAGCGTCACAGGGTCCACATGCCCACCCAGCCCAGGAACTCCCTGTTAACAACACAGGGGCCATTGAGTACGCTGACCGTGTGCGTAGGGGCCACACCTGTGGACAGCAGGCGCATCAGCAGCAGCAGGCCTGTTAATGCCACTGGGCTGCACAAGCAGGACTGTTAGGACAGGAGCTGGTCTTAACCGTTCTGCGTTACCAACTGTGGTGGTGGCCTGCATCCACCACCCGATCCCTGCCTACCTCTGGCCTAAAGCCGCAATGGGTTCAACACATGGAGGTGTGCTCTTTCGGAGCATAATAGAAGACTGCGCACCTCCTTGTTGGCTCCAGCCCCTTTTATAACCTGGGTCCGCCCCAAACCAGGGTGAACCACAATGCACCTCCTGGAGACAAAAGTAGAGTGACACGTCATGAGTGGCATAACTAGCGTCCTATTTGGAAACGCAACTTCAATGATGACCTCATGGCTGCCATGACCCAAACACCTCACCAGTCATCGTCTGAGCATCAATAATGCGGTGACAAGTCATAGGTGTGGGCCTCTGCAAGCCATTTGGGAGGACACCTGATGCCCTGTGGTCTATATGGGACCCCCACATCAGGGCCAGGGCCAAAGAGTTCATTACCGGACCTAGTCTCTGATGCAGGAAGTGCCTGAGCATGCTCAGTAGCATGAAATACAGTCTCTGAAAAAAGACTATCAGCTTTAGCATGGTGTCTATGCCCAAAACAGGACTTATACCCGGCACGGAATGCAAGCACCTGTGCAAAGAGGCTTTTCACACTTAGTGTGGGAGCATGCGCTGTATCCCGAAATGAAAACTTAGCGTCAGGAATGGCACAGTCAGGCTGAGCATACTCACTAGGCGAAACACTGTAATTATGCTGCAGCTGGGGTACATCGGCACACGCATGCGCACTAGCTGCCTCTCCACACTTAGACGTGGAGGGGAAATTTGTCTTGGAGATGCTGTCTATGAACAGAAGGAAAAGCTAAAGGAAGCCTGACTTTCTATCCCTCCGAATTATGAAATGCAGCAATGAATTCCATGAGTTTGCTATAACATTAGCGTAGCAAAATGTGCATGAGGGTGTGATGTAGAGGTGCTAGAAATAGCTTGTCACCAGTGGGGCACTAATGGAATACAACAGCCAGTTCTATGATGCCACAAAATGGCAGTATTTTGTGCTATCATTATAGCTTATTAAAAACAGAGCACGAGGTTGTCATGCAGAGGTGCTGCACATAGATTTGCAGTAGTGTGAATTGACAAAAGTACAATAGCCACGTTTAGGATACAACTAGGTACAGTGAGTGTTTGCTAGTATAATGGCTGAGTTTAAAAAAGTTTGAGTGTGCAATGCAGGCAGATGTCCTGCAAATAACGTTCCAATACTGTGAATTGACAAAAGTACAATAGCCACGTTTAGGATACAACTAGGTACAGTGAGTGTTTGCTAGTATAATGGCTGAGTTTAAAAAAGTTTGAGTGTGCAAGGCAGGCAGATGTCCTGCAAATAACGTTCCAATACTGTGAATTGACAAAAGTACAATAGCCACGTTTAGGATACAACTAGGTACAGTGAGTGTTTGCTAGTATAATGGCTGAGTTTAAAAAAGTTTGAGTGTGCAATGCAGGCAGACGTGCTGCTAATAACGTTCCAATACTGTGAATTGACAAAAGTACAATAGCCACGTTTAGGATACAACTAGGTACAGTGAGTGTTTGCTAGTATAATGGCTGAGTTTAAAAAAGTTTGAGTGTGCAATGCAGGCAGACGTCCTGCAAATAACGTTCCAATACTGTGAATTGACAAAAGTACAATAGCCACGTTTAGGATACAACTAGGTACAGTGAGTGTTTGCTAGTATAATGGCTGAGTTTAAAAAAGTTTGAGTGTGCAATGCAGGCAGACGTGCTGCAAATAACGTTCCAATACTGTGAATTGACAAAAGTACAATAGCCACGTTTAGGATACAACTAGGTACAGTGAGTGTTTGCTAGTATAATGGCTGAGTTTAAAAAAGTTTGAGTGTGCAATGCAGGCAGACGTGCTGCAAATAACGTTCCAATACTGTGAATTGACAAAAGTACAATAGCCACGTTTAGGATACAACTAGGTACAGTGAGTGTTTGCTAGTATAATGGCTGAGTTTAAAAAAGTTTGAGTGTGCAATGCAGGCAGACGTGCTGCAAATAACGTTCCAATACTGTGAATTGACAAAAGTACAATAGCCACGTTTAGGATACAACTAGGTACAGTGAGTGTTTGCTAGTATAATGGCTGAGTTTAAAAAAGTTTGAGTGTGCAATGCAGGCAGACGTGCTGCAAATAACGTTCCAATACTGTGAATTGACAAAAGTACAATAGCCACGTTTAGGATACAACTAGGTACAGTGAGTGTTTGCTAGTATAATGGCTGAGTTTAAAAAAGTTTGAGTGTGCAATGCAGGCAGACGTGCTGCAAATAACGTTCCAATACTGTGAATTGACAAAAGTACAATAGCCACGTTTAGGATACAACTAGGTACAGTGAGTGTTTGCTAGTATAATGGCTGAGTTTAAAAAAGTTTGAGTGTGCAATGCAGGCAGACGTCCTGCAAATAACGTTCCAATACTGTGAATTGACAAAAGTACAATAGCCACGTTTAGGATACAACTAGGTACAGTGAGTGTTTGCTAGTATAATGGCTGAGTTTAAAAAAGTTTGAGTGTGCAATGCAGGCAGACGTGCTGCAAATAACGTTCCAATACTGTGAATTGACAAAAGTACAATAGCCACGTTTAGGATACAACTAGGTACAGTGAGTGTTTGCTAGTATAATGGCTGAGTTTAAAAAAGTTTGAGTGTGCAATGCAGGCAGATGTCCTGCAAATAACGTTCCAATACTGTGAATTGACAAAAGTACAATAGCCACGTTTAGGATACAACTAGGTACAGTGAGTGTTTGCTAGTATAATGGCTGAGTTTAAAAAAGTTTGAGTGTGCAATGCAGGCAGACGTGCTGCAAATAACGTTCCAATACTGTGAATTGACAAAAGTACAATAGCCACGTTTAGGATACAACTAGGTACAGTGAGTGTTTGCTAGTATAATGGCTGAGTTTAAAAAAGTTTGAGTGTGCAATGCAGGCAGACGTCCTGCAAATAACGTTCCAATACTGTGAATTGACAAAAGTACAATAGCCACGTTTAGGATACAACTAGGTACAGTGAGTGTTTGCTAGTATAATGGCTGAGTTTAAAAAAGTTTGAGTGTGCAATGCAGGCAGACGTGCTGCAAATAACGTTCCAATACTGTGAATTGACAAAAGTACAATAGCCACGTTTAGGATACAACTAGGTACAGTGAGTGTTTGCTAGTATAATGGCTGAGTTTAAAAAAGTTTGAGTGTGCAATGCAGGCAGATGTCCTGCAAATAACGTTCCATAACTGTGAATTGACAAAAGTACAATAGCCACGTTTAGGATACAACTAGGTACAGTGAGTGTTTGCTAGTATAATGGCTGAGTTTAAAAAAGTTTGAGTGTGCAATGCAGGCAGACGTGCTGCAAATAACGTTCCAATACTGTGAATTGACAAAAGTACAATAGCCACGTTTAGGATACAACTAGGTACAGTGAGTGTTTGCTAGTATAATGGCTGAGTTTAAAAAAGTTTGAGTGTGCAATGCAGGCAGACGTCCTGCAAATAACGTTCCAATACTGTGAATTGACAAAAGTACAATAGCCACGTTTAGGATACAACTAGGTACAGTGAGTGTTTGCTAGTATAATGGCTGAGTTTAAAAAAGTTTGAGTGTGCAAGGCAGGCAGATGTCCTGCAAATAACGTTCCAATACTGTGAATTGACAAAAGTACAATAGCCACGTTTAGGATACAACTAGGTACAGTGAGTGTTTGCTAGTATAATGGCTGAGTTTAAAAAAGTTAGAGTGGGCAATGCAGGCAGATGTCATGCAAATAACGTTCCAATACTGTGAATTGACAAAAGTCCAATAGCCACGTATAGGATGCCACTAGGTACACTGAGTGTTTGCTAGTATAATGGCTTCGTTATAAATAGTTGGAGTGTGCAACGCAGGCAGATGCGCTCTGCAAATGTCCTGGCACTAGTGGGACTATAGCAAAGTCCAATAGCCACGTATAGGATGCCACTAGGTACACTGAGTGTTTGCTAGTAAAATTGCTTAGTTTAAAAAAGTTGTAGTGTGCAATGCAGGCAGACGTGCTCTGCAAATGTCTTTGCACTAGTGGGACTATAGCAAAGTCCAATAGCCACGTATAGGATGCCACTAGGTACACTGAGTGTTTGCTAGTAAAATTGCTTAGTTTAAAAAAGTTGTAGTGTGCAATGCAGGCAGACGTGCTCTGCAAATGTCTTTGCACTAGTGGGACTGTAGCAAAGTCCAATAGCCACGTATAGGATGCCACTAGGTACACTGAGTGTTTGCTAGTAAAATTGCTTAGTTTAAAAAACTTGGAGTGTGCAATGCAGGCAGATGTGCTCTGCTAATGTCTTTGCACTAGTGGGACTATAGCAAAGTCCAATAGCCACGTTTAGGATGCCACTAGGTACACTGAGTGTTTGCTAGTAAAATTGATTAGTTTAAAAAAGTTGTAGTGTGCAATGCAGGCAGACGTGCTCTGCAAATGTCTTTGCACTAGTGGGACTATAGCAAAGTCCAATAGCCACGTATAGGATGCCACTAGGTACACTGAGTGTTTGCTAGTAAAATTGCTTAGTCTAAAAAAGTTGTAGTGTGCAATGCAGGCAGACGTGCTCTGCAAATGTCTTTGCACTAGTGGGACTATAGCAAAGTCCAATAGCCACGTATAGGATGCCACTAGGTACACTGAGTGTTTGCTAGTAAAATTGCTTAGTTTAAAAAACTTGGAGTGTGCAATGCAGGCAGATGTGCTCTGCTAATGTCTTTGCACTAGTGGGACTATAGCAAAGTCCAATAGCCACGTATAGGATGCCACTAGGTACACTGAGTGTTTGCTAGTATAATGGCTTCGTTATAATTAGTTGGAGTGTGCAACGCAGGCAGATGCGCTCTGCAAATGTCTTGGCACTAGTGGGACTATAGCAAAGTCCAATAGCCACGTATAGGATGCCACTAGGTACACTGAGTGTTTGCTAGTAAAATTGCTTAGTTTAAAAAAGTTGTAGTGTGCAATGCAGGCAGACGTGCTCTGCAAATGTCTTTGCACTAGTGGGACTATAGCAAAGTCCAATAGCCACGTATAGGATGCCACTAGGTACACTGAGTGTTTGCTAGTAAAATTGCTTAGTTTAAAAAAGTTGTAGTGTGCAATGCAGGCAGACGTGCTCTGCAAATGTATTTGCACTAGTGGGACTATAGCAAAGTCCAATAGCCACGTATAGGATGCCACTAGGTACACTGAGTGTTTGCTAGTAAAATTGCTTAGTTTAAAAAAGTTGGAGTGTGCAATGCAGGCAGATGTGCTCTGCTAATGTCTTTGCACTAGTGGGACTATAGCAAAGTCCAATAGCCACGTTTAGGATGCCACTAGGTACACTGAGTGTTTGCTAGTATAATGGCTTACTTAGAATGAGTTGGAGTGTGCAGAGGACAAGAGGGTACAGTGGCAGGATTGTGGTGCTCTGGGTAGAGGAATGGAAGCCTGCCTTTCTATTCCCTCCTAATGGTGAAATGCAGGGAGGAAATCCCTGACCTGGGCTACACAGACGCTGTTGCTGTTTGCAGGACCTGTCACTTATGGCTCTCTGACCCTGCCGCTTTGAGCCCTTAAAAGGACTGCTAGAATGTGCTCTCCCTAAGCTGTCTAACGCTGTGTATGCAGCGCATACAGCTGTATCGGCTATAGGACTCAGGAGGACGGAGCTGCGACACTGATGTCTGACACCAAAGACGCAGAAGGCAGATAATGGCGTTCGTGAAGAAAATGTCCGGTTTTATAATGCAGGGACATGTGACATGCAGATCCTATCACACATGCCGTTGCTTCTCTGGCTCAAAGTCCACTTAGGTGTGTGTGTGTCTGTGATTGGCTGACATGCTGGCCCGCCCCACAAGACGCGCGCGCTTAGGGAAGGAAGACAAGAAAAAAAAAAAAAAAAATGGCGATCGCCATTATAGAAACAGCAGTGATCTGAAGGCGCTGTTCACGCACACTATACACTGAAATGTGATAATAGTTTGATTCACAGAGTGACTTACACTATTACAGCAGAAACCAAGCTAGGATTTAGCTGTTTTTTGGCTGCTAGAACCGTTCTCGAACGTTTCTAGAACTATCGAGCTTTTGCAAAAAGCTCGAGTTCTAGTTCGATCTAGAACATGCCCCAAAATCACTCGAGCCGCGAACTGGAGAACCACGAACCACGAACCGCGCTCAACTCTACTGACAGGGCCTTTTTATTGCTGAAGGAAAGTATTTTTGGTTAATGAAACATTTACAATTTTTATTACATATTTTACCAGTTTTATTCCTACAAAGGGATTTTGCTTAAAAGGAAGTTTACATTGAATGTGTTACTTTTTTCCACATAGTTTAGTTGTTTGCTTTTGTATTTAAAGGAACTATATATTTTGAAACAAACAGGATTTTTATAATATGGGATTATGTTTTCTGCTAAAATGGTCAATAAAAAAGAAACCCAAAATCGTAGTTCTCTTGGTGATAAAAGCCAAAATATATTATCAGTTGGCAACAAAACAAAGAATTTCATATGTTACAGGTTGATAGCAAATTACTTCAACAGCGAAAACGGCTTGTTTTTACTGGGGATTGAACCCAGGACCTTCTGCATGTGAAGTAGACGTGATGACGACTACACCATGAAACCTGTGAAATCCTGCAAAGTAATGGCATTTAGAGATGAGTTTTGACCACCAGGGGAAAAAAAAAAATAATTTGTAGTTCTGTTTTTGATGGAAGCCAAAACATCCCGTCATACGGCAACAAAGCCGAGAACATCATATATTGTAGTTGGATAGCGTATTATTTCAACACTAAAAACAGATTGGTTTCACTGGGGATTGAACCCAGGACCTTCTGCGTGTTAAGCAGACGTGATGACCACTACACTATGAAACCTGACAATAAGTTACTGTGTATTGGCTAGCAGAGCAGAATTGTGACTGACGGGGCCTTTTTATTGCTGAAGGAAAGTATTTTTGGTTAATGAAACATTTACAATTATTATTACATATTTTACCAGTTTTATTCCTACAAAGGGATTTTGCTTAAATTGAAGTTTATATTGAATGTGTTACTTTTTTCTCCATAGTTTGGTCTTTTGCTTTTGTATTTATGGGAATTATATATTTTGAAACAAATAGGATTTTTATAATATGGGATTATGTTTTCTGCTAAAATGGTCAATAAAAAAGAAACCCAAAATCGTAGTTCTCTTTGTGATGGAAGCCAAAATGTATTGTCATTTGGCAACGAAACCAAGAATTTCACATATTACAAGTCGATAGGAAATTACTTCAACACCAAAAACAGATTGGTTTCACTGGGGATTGAACCCAGGACCTTCTGCGTGTGAAGCAGACGTGATGACCACTACACTATGAAACCTTTGAAATCCTGCAAAGTAATGGCAATTAGAGACGAGTTTTGACCGCCAGGGGAAAAAAAAACAAATTCGTAGCTCTGTTGGTGATGGAAGCTAAAACATCCTGTTATTCGGCAACAAAGCCTAGAACTTTATATACTGCAGGTTGATAGGGGATTATTTCAACACCAAGAACTCATGGGTTTCACTGGGGATTGAACCCAGGACCTTCTGCGTGTGAAGTAGACGTGATGACCACTCCACTATGAAAGCTGTGAAATCCTGCAAAGTAATGGCATTTAGAGACGAGTTTTGACCGCCAGGGGAAAAAAAAAAATAATTTGTAGTTCTGTTTGTGATGGAAGCCAAAACATCCCGTCATTCGGCAACAAAGCCGAGAACTTCATATATTGTAGTTGGATAGCGTATTATTTCAACACTAAGACCATATTGGTTTCAATGGGGATTGAACCCAGGACCTTCTGCGTGTTAAGCAGACGTGATGACCACTACACTATGAAACCTGACGAAAATTTACTGTGTATTGGCTAGCAGAGCAGAATTGTGACTGACTGGGCCTTTTTATTGCTGAAGGAAAGTATTTTTGGTTAAAGAAACATTTACAATTTTTATTACATATATTACCAGTTTTATTCCTACAAAGGGATTTTGCTTAAATTGAAGTTTATATTCAATGTGTTACTTTTTTTCTAAATAGTTTTGTCTTTTGCTTTTGTATTTATGGGAACTATATATTTTGAAACAAACAGGATTTTTATAATATGGGATTATGTTTTCTGCTAAAATGGTCAATAAAAAAGAAACCCAAAATCGTAGTTCTTTTGGTGATGGAAGCCAAAATATATTATCAGTTGGCAACAAAACCAAGAATTTCATATATTACAGGTGTATAGCATATTAATTCAACAGCGAAAACAGCTTGTTTTTACTGGGGATTGAACCCAGGACCTTCTGCGTGTGAAGCAGACGTGATGAAAACTACACTATGAAACCTTTGAAATCCTGCAAAGTAATGTCAATTAGAGACGAGTTTTGACCGCCAGGGGAAAAAACAACAAATTCATAGCTCTGTTGGTGATGGAAGCTAAAACATCCTGTTATTCGGCAACAAAGCCAAGAACTTTATAGATTGCAGGTTGATAGGATATTATTTCAACACCAAGAACACATGGGTTTCACTGGGGATTGAACCTAGGCCTTCTGCGCATAAAGCAGACGTGATTTCCACTACACTATGAAACCTTTGAAATACTGCAAAGTAATGGCAATTAGAGACGAGTTTTGACCGCCAGGGGAAAAAACAACAAATTCGTAGCTCTGTTGGTGATGGAAGCTAAAACATCCCGTTATTCGGCAACAAAGCCAAGAACTTTATATATTGCAGGTTGATATGGAATTATTACAACACCATGAACACATGGGTTTCACTGGGGATTGAACCTAGGCCTTCTGCGCATAAAGCAGACGTGATTTCCACTACACTATGAAACCTTTGAAAGCCTGCAAAGTAATGGCAATTAGAGACGAGTTTTGACCGCCAGGGAAAAAAAACAAAACAAATTCGTAGCTCTGTTGGTGATGGAAGCTAAAACATCCCGTTATTCGGCAACAAAGCCAAGAACTTTATAGATTGCAGGTTGATAGGATATTATTTCAACACCAAGAACACATGGGTTTCACTGGGGATTGAACCTAGGCCTTCTGCGCATAAAGCAGACGTGATTTCCACTACACTATGAAACCTTTGAAATCCTGCAAAGTAATGGCAATTAGAGACGAGTTTTGACCGCCAGGGGAAAAAACAACAAATTCGTAGCTCTGTTGGTGATGGAAGCTAAAACATCCCGTTATTCGGCAACAAAGCCAAGAACTTTATATATTGCAGGTTGATATGGAATTATTACAACACCATGAACACATGGGTTTCACTGGTGATTGAACCTAGGCCTTCTGCGCATAAAGCAGACGTGATTTCCACTACACTATGAAACCTTTGAAAGCCTGCAAAGTAATGGCAATTAGAGACAACTTTTGACCGCCAGGGAAAAAAAAACAAAACAAATTCGTAGCTCTGTTGGTGATGGAAGCCAAAACATCCCATCATTCGGCAACAAAGCCAAGAACTTCATATATTGTAGTTTAATTGGGTATTATTTCAACACCAAGAACAGATTGGATTTACTGGGGATTGAACGCAGGACCTTCTGCGTGTTAAGCAGACGTGATGACCACTACTCTATGAAACCTGATGGAAAGTTGCTGTGTATTGGCTAGCAGAGCAGAATTGTGACTGACAGGGCCTTTTTATTGCTGAAGGAAAGTATTTTTGGTTAATGAAACATTTACAATTGTTATTACATATTTTACCAGTTTTATTCCTACAAAGGGATTTTGCTTAAATGGAAGTTTACATTGAATGTGTTACTTATTTCTACATTTTTTAGTCGTTTGCTTTTGTATTTAAAGGAACTATATATTTTGAAACAAACAGGATTTTTATAATATGGGATTATGTTTTCTGCTAAAATGGTCAATAAATTAGAAACCCAAAATCGTAGTTCTCTTGGTGATGGAAGCCAAAATATATTATCAGTTGGCAACAAAACCAAGAATTTCATATATTACAGGTTGATAGCAAAATACTTCAACAGCAAAAACAGCTTGTTTTTACTGGGGATTGAACCCAGTACCTTCTGCGTGTGAAGTAGACGTGATGACCACTCCACTATGAAAGCTGTGAAATTGTGCAAAGTAATGGCATTTAGAGACGAGTTTTGACCGCCAGGGGAAAAAAAAAATAATAATTTGTAGTTCTGTTTGTGATGGAAGCCAAAACATCCCATCATTCGGCAACAAAGCCGAGAACTTCATATATTGTAGTTGGATAGCGTATTATTTCAACACTAAGAACAGATTGGTTTCACTGGGGATTGAACCCAGGACCTTCTGCGTGTTATGCAGACGTGATGACCACTACACTGTGAAACTTGATGAAAAGTTACTGTGTATTGGCTAGCAGAGCAGAATTGTGACTGACGGGGCCTTTTTATTGCTGAAGGAAAGTATTTTTGGTTAATGAAACATTTACAATTTGTATTACATATTTTACCAGTTTTATTCCTACTAAGGGATTTTGCTTAAATTGAAGTTTATATTGAATGTGTTACTTTTTTCTCCATAGTTTGGTCTTTTGCTTTTGTATTTATGGGAACTATATATTTTGAAACAAACAGGATTTTTATAATGCAAAAGAAACAGGAGAGCAGATGTGGTTGAAATGCAAAAGAGAATGACAAATTTTATTACATCATAAAAAACAGTTTTTAGATGTAGCACAGAAAAATACATATAGGTGCAACAACAGAGGGCACCTTGGCACATAAACAGTTAATCAGAATTAACAAGGCAAGTAGAATACATAAGACAACAAGTATACAGCACAGATGGCAAAAAATACAAAGTTACATGCCAGGTGATACCAGAGAACAATAGCTGGTGTGCAAGATAAGATAAAATTATACAGCACACTGGGTTTGTCAGTATATGCAAGCAATGATACATATCAGTGGCTAAATATATGCAAACACTGCTCACCAGCATGCCAGGTGATACCAGAGAACAATAGCTGGTGTGCAAGATAAGATAAAGTTATACAGCACACTGGGTTTGTCAGTATATGCAAGCAATGATACATATCAGTAGCTAAATATATGCAACACTGCTCACCAGCATGCCAGGTGATACCAGAGAACAATAGCTGGTGTGCAAGATAAGATAAAGTTATACAGCACACTGGGTTTGTCAGTATATGGAAACAATGATATATACCAGTGGCTAAAAAAATGTAAACACCGCTCACCAGCAATGATATAAAGTGCCAGATAAGTGCAGGAGCCAGAGACCAAAAGATCCCCCTCAGAAGCAAGATAACGCGCGTTTCAGGTCTTGTTAGTATAACCCTTCATCAGACCAAGGAGGGGTGGTGACTCATCTGTTCCCAGAAGCTTTAATAGACCATATGGTTCATCACATGGATCGGACCGGCCAGTCAGTGCAGGTGCATAGGAAGTTGCGCATGAGATGTAACACCTAATATCAAATGTCCGACTACCATCTGCGGTGGAAAAGGTCTTACTGCGAGAGACATTGGTGCACGCAAGACAGCGACCGCAGGGAAAACACCCGCGAATAGGATTAGTAGAACCAAAGGGATGGGAAATCACAGGAACAAAATGACTATGTACGAGAAAATCTCGTAGATTTTTGGAACGGCATGCCGTCATTAGAGGATAATCAGGGACCAAATCCCTTAGGGTAGGATCAGATTTTAGTATCGGCCAGTGTTTGTTTAATATGGCACGCATGTTATGCCATTCATGGTTGCACGCAGATATGAATCGAGCCTCTCCTGCCCCCGTATTCGCCTGACTAGATGGCTGCAGAAGCTCCTGTTGATTGGTATTCTTTGCCCTATTGTACCCCTTCTTTATGACACGACGGCTATATCCCCTATTAACTAATCTCGATGTTAGATCATTGGCCTGGGACTGAAAATTATCAGATGTAGAGCATATCCGCCTCATTCTGAGAAATTGCCCAACCGGGATGGCTTGGATGGTACTAACAGGATGAGAAGATGAGGCATGTAAAAGGGAGTTGACCGAGGTAGGCTTCCTAAAGACATTCGTCTGTAGTTGCCGACCACGGTCAACTCCAATCATAATATCCAAAAAATCAATAGACTGTAAATCATATCTAAAAGTGAGCTTAAGGTTCAATGAATTATGGTTTAAAACACCCATAAAGTCCGAGAGCTGCTCCACGGTACCCTGCCACAAAGCAAAAACATCATCAATATATCTTAACCAGCAATGCGCATGGGTAGCGGCCGGCACGCCCTCGTCGCCAAAAATGCCCCTCTCCCAATGGCCGAGGAACATATTAGCGTACGAAGGCGCACAGGCCGCGCCCATCGCAGTGCCTCTGGTCTGTAAATTAAAACCGGTCTTTGAAAATGAAGAAATTGTGTGTCAGGATAAAGTGGAGCAGCTCCAGGATCAGCTCACACAAATGGCCATCACGGTTGGTATTGCTCAGAAAGAAGCGGACTGCCTCCAGACCATCATCATGGTTAATATTGGTATAAAGTGACTCTATGTCCGGCGTGACAAGAAGGGTATCAGAATCCACAAAAATCCCGTCGACCCTATTCAGGACGTCCGTCATATCCTTAACATAAGATGGCAATGTTTCCACAAGAGGTTTTAAATAATAGTCGATAAAGCGACAGACAGGGTCGCATAAGCCATCTATGCCGGATACGATAGGGCGCCCCGGAGGGTGTTTGGGATTCTTGTGGATCATGGGCAGGAGATAAAAGGTGGGGATTTTGGGAGATGCAACGAAGAGGCCATCAAAAACCTTCTTTGTTATAATTCCTTCATCCAAAGCCCCCTGCAAGATCCGGTATAGCAAATCTGAGAAGGGGAATGTATAATTAATAGGATTTTTATAATATGGGATTAAGTTTTCTGCTAAAATGGTCAATAAAAATGAAACCCAAAATCGTAGTTCTCTTGGTGATGGAAGCCAAAATGTATTGTCATTTGGCAATGAAACCAAGAATTTCATATATTACAAGTCGATAGGAAAATACTTCAAAACCAAAAATAGATTGGTTTCACTGGGGTTGAACCCAGGACCTTCTGCGTATGAAGCAGACGTGATGACCTCTACACTATGAAACCTTTGAAATCCTGCAAAGTAATGTCAATTAGAGACGAGTTTTCATCGCCAGGGGAAAAAAAACAAATTCGTAGCTCTGTTGGTGATGGAAGCTAAAACATCCCGTCATTCGGCAACAAAGCCAAGAACTTCATATATGGTAGGTTGATAGCACTACACTATGAAACCTGATGGAAAGTTACTGAGTATTGGCTAGCAGAGCCGAATTGTGACTGACGGGGCCATTTTATTGCTGAAGGAAAGTATTTTTGGTTAATGAAACATTTATAATTTTTATTATATATTTTACCAGTTTTATTCCTACAAAGGGATTTTGCTTAAATTGAAGTTTACATAGAATGTGTTACTTTTTTCTACATAGTTTAGTCGTTTGCTTTTGTATTTAAAGAAACTATATATTTTGAAACAAACAGGATTTTTATAATATGGGATTATGTTTTCTGCTAAAATGGTCAATAAAAAAGAAACCCAAAATCGTAGTTCTCTTGGTGATGGAAGCCAAAATATATTATCAGTTGGCAACAAAACCAAGAATTTCATATATTACAGGTTGATAGCAAATTACTTCAACAGCGATAACGGCAATAACGGCTTGTTTTTACTGGGGATTGAACCCAGGACCTTCTGCGTGTGAAGTAGACGTGATGACGACTCCACTATGAAACCTGTGAAATCCTGCAAAGTAATGGCATTTAGAGACGAGTTTTGACCGCCAGGGGAAAAAAAATAATAATTTGTAGTTCTGTTTGTGATGGAAGCCAAAACATCCCGTCATTCGGCAACAAAGCCGAGAACTTCATATATTGTAGTTGGATAGCGAATTAATTCAACACTAAGAACAGATTGGTTTCACTGGGGATTGAACCCAGGACCTTCTGCGTGTTAAGCATACGTGATGACCACTACACTATGAAACCTGATGAAAATTTACTGTGTATTGGCTAGCAGAGCAGAATTGTGACTGACCGGGCCTTTTTATTGCTGAAGGAAAGTATTTTTGGTTAATGAAACATTTACAATTTTTATTACTTATTTTACCAGTTTTATTCCTACAAAGGGATTTTGCTTAAATTTTAGTTTATATTGAATGTGTTAATTTTTTCTCCATAGTTTGGTCTTTTGCTTTTGTATTTATGGGAACTATATATTTTGAAACAAACAGGATTTTTATAACATGGGATTATGTTTTCTGCTAAAATGGTCAATAAAAAAGAAACGCAAAATCGTAGTTCTCTTGGTGATGGAAGCCAAAATATATTATCAGTTGGTAACAAAACTAAGAATTTCATATATTACAGGTTGATAGCAAATTACTTCAACAGCGATAACGGCAATAACGGCTTGTTTTTACTGGGGATTGAACCCAGCACCTTCTGCGTGTGAAGTAGACGTGATGACGACTCCACTATGAAACCTGTGAAATCCTGCAAAGTAATGGCATTTAGAGACGAGTTTTGACCGCCAGGGGAAAAAAAATAATAATTTGTAGTTCTGTTTGTGATGGAAGCCAAAACATCCCGTCATTCGGCAACAAAGCCGAGAACTTCATATATTGTAGTTGGATAGCGAATTAATTCAACACCAAGAACAGATTGGTTTCACTGGGGATTGAACCCAGGACCTTCTGCGTGTTAAGCATACGTGATGACCACTACACTATGAAACCTGATGAAAATTTACTGTGTATTGGCTAGCAGAGCAGAATTGTGACTGACGGGGCCTTTTTATTGCTGAAGGAAAGTATTTTTGGTTAATGAAACATTTACAATTTTTATTACTTATTTTACCAGTTTTATTCCTACAAAGGGATTTTGCTTAAATTTTAGTTTATATTGAATGTGTTAATTTTTTCTCCATAGTTTGGTCTTTTGCTTTTGTATTTATGGGAACTATATATTTTGAAACAAACAGGATTTTTATAACATGGGATTATGTTTTCTGCTAAAATGGTCAATAAAAAAGAAACGCAAAATCGTAGTTCTCTTGGTGATGGAAGCCAAAATATATTATCAGTTGGCAACAAAACCAAGAATTTCATATATTACAGGTTGATAGCAAATTACTTCAACAGCAATAACGGCTTGTTTTTACTGGGGATTGAACCTAGGACCTTCTGCATGTGAAGCAGACGTGATGACAACTACACTATGAAACCTTTGAAATCCTGCAAAGTAATGGCAATTAGAGACAAGTTTTGACCGCCAGGGGAAAAAAAACAAATTCGTAGCTCTGTTGGTGATGGAAGCTAAAACATCCCGTTATTCGGCAACAAAGCCAAGAACTTTATAGATTGCAGGTTGATAGGATATTATTTCAACACCAAGAACACATTTGTTTCACTGGGGATTGAACCCAGGGCCTTCTGCGTGTAAAGCAGACGTGATTTCCACTACACTATGAAACCTTTGAAAGCCTGCAAAGTAATGGCAATTAGAGACGAGTTTTGACCGCCAGGGAAAAAAAACAAATTCGTAGCTCTGTTGGTGATGGAAGCTAAAACATCCCGTCATTCGGCAACAAAGCCAAGAACTTCATATATGGCAGGTTGATAGCACTACACTATGAAACCTGATGGAAAGTTACTGTGTATTGGCTAGCAGAGCCGAATTGTGACTGATGGGGCCTTTTTATTGCTGAAGGAAAGTATTTTTGGTTAATGAAACATTTATAATTTTTATTATATATTTTACCAGTTTTATTCCTACAAAGGGATTTTGCTTAAATTGAAGTTTACATAGAATGTGTTACTTTTTTCTACATAGTTTAGTCGTTTGCTTTTGTATTTAAAGAAACTATATATTTTGAAACAAACAGGATTTTTATAATATGGGATTATGTTTTCTGCTAAAATGGTCAATAAAAAAGAAACCCAAAATCGTAGTTCTCTTGGTGATGGAAGCCAAAATATATTATCAGTTGGCAACAAAACCAAGAATTTCATATATTACAGGTTGATAGCAAATTACTTCAACAGCGATAACGGCAATAACGGCTTGTTTTTACTGGGGATTGAACCCAGTACCTTCTGCGTGTGAAGTAGACGTGATGACGACTCCACTATGAAACCTGTGAAATCCTGCAAAGTAATGGCATTTAGAGACGAGTTTTGACCGCCAGGGGAAAAAAAAATAATAATTTGTAGTTCTGTTTGTGATGGAAGCCAAAACATCCCGTCATTCGGCAACAAAGCCGAGAACTTCATATATTGTAGTTGGATAGCGAATTAATTCAACACTAAGAACAGATTGGTTTCACTGGGGATTGAACCCAGGACCTTCTGCGTGTTAAGCATACGTGATGACCACTACACTATGAAACCTGATGAAAATTTACTGTGTATTGGCTAGCAGAGCAGAATTGTGACTGACGGGGCCTTTTTATTGCTGAAGGAAAGTATTTTTGGTTAATGAAACATTTACAATTTTTATTACTTATTTTACCAGTTTTATTCCTACAAAGGGATTTTGCTTAAATTTTAGTTTATATTGAATGTGTTAATTTTTTCTCCATAGTTTGGTCTTTTGCTTTTGTATTTATGGGAACTATATATTTTGAAACAAACAGGATTTTTATAACATGGGATTATGTTTTCTGCTAAAATGGTCAATAAAAAAGAAACGCAAAATCGTAGTTCTCTTGGTGATGGAAGCCAAAATATATTATCAGTTGGCAACAAAACCAAGAATTTCATATATTACAGGTTGATAGCAAATTACTTCAACAGCAATAACGGCAATAACGGCTTGTTTTTACTGGGGATTGAACCTAGGACCTTCTGCATGTGAAGCAGACGTGATGACAACTACACTATGAAACCTTTGAAATCCTGCAAAGTAATGGCAATTAGAGACAAGTTTTGACCGCCAGGGGAAAAAAAACAAATTCGTAGCTCTGTTGGTGATGGAAGCTAAGACATCCCGTTATTCGGCAACAAAGCCAAGAACTTAATAGATTGCAGGTTGATAGGATATTATTTCAACACCAAGAACACATTTGTTTCACTGGGGATTGAACCCAGGGCCTTCTGCGTGTAAAGCAGACGTGATTTCCACTACACTATGAAACCTTTGAAAGCCTGCAAAGTAATGGCAATTAGAGACGAGTTTTGACCGCCAGGGAAAAAAAAAAACAAATTCGTAGCTTTGTTGGTGATGGAAGCCAAAACATCCCATCATTCGTCAACAAAGCCAAGAACTTCATATAGTGTAGTTTAATTGGGTATTATTTCAACACCAAGAACAGATTGGTTTTACTGGGGATTGAACCCAGGACCTTCTGCGTGTGAAGCAGACGTGATAAAAACTACACTATGAAACCTTTGAAAGCCTGCAAAGTAATGGCAATTAGAGACGAGTTTTGACCGCCAGGGAAAAAAAAAACAAATTCGTAGCTCTGTTGGTGATGGAAGCCAAAACATCCCATCATTCGGCAACAAAGCCAAGAACTTCATATATTGTAGTTTAATTGGATATTATTTCAACACCAAGAACAGATTGGTTTTACTGGGGATTGAACGCAGGACCTTCTGCGTGTTAAGCAGACGTGATGACCACTACTCTATGAAACCTGATGGAAAGTTACTGTGTATTGGCTAGCAGAGCAGAATTGTGACTGACGGGGCCTTTTTATTGCTGAAGGAAAGTATTTTTGGTTAATGAAACATTTACAATTGTTATTACATAACCTCGTCGTCAGTAGCATCCTCCTCCACCTCCTCTGCTGACCTCATCGACTGGCTGACTTTGGTTTGACAGTAAGTGTTGTCTCCAACCTCATCAATAACCCTGTGTGTTTTCATTCCCCTCGTCCTGAGTCCTCCGAGACAACCTCTTCCTGCCCTGACCGAATAGTAAAGTTGTCCTTCCAATCAGGTATCTGTGCTCCTCATCATGTTCCCCATTGTCTCCACCAGGAGGATTTAATTTTTGGAAATGAGGGTGTAGATTAGGCACAGCACCTTCTTCATCGGGGCCTGGATCCCAGTCACAAAGCTTCAGGATATCTGCGCAGATCATTTCCCCTGTCTCATGGAACTCGCTACCTCAACACGTTAGATTATATGCTACACACGCAAGCTTCAAACTGAATCTGAAAACTCATCTGTTCAGAAATGACTATAACCTTCAATGACACCACCACCATACGTACTTGACGCTCAACCTAAACAACTCCTACTGTCTCCTCCCAAAAATCCTTTAGAATGTAATCCCGCAAGGGCAGGGCCCTCTTCCCTCTGTACCAGTCTGTCTATAGTTACTTGTATATGTATTCTGTATATAACCCCCTTCTCATGTACAGCACCATGGAATCAATGGTGCTCTATAAATCAATAATAATAAAAATAATAATAACTTCCTTGTCTGTACTCATTGCAGCTTTGGAGCAGACCTCTGATTCCCAGGCTATAGTGCGACTGAACAGCTATGCAAACTCAGCAGGGCTGGTGGAAACTTGAGAGCTGTTAGGAAGCAAGTGCGATTGGATTGACACCACAGAGGAATGGAGTATTTGGGATCTTTAAATTGGGGTGGAGGAGAGGCCACTTTATGGAGCAATTCAGATCCATTGAAGCAGCTGCTGATTTGGCCTCATCTACATTTGTTAGCGATGGTCGTGTCCATGAAAAAAGGGATCATATCAGATTATCCATGGGAAGAAGTACACCTGTTCTTTTTGATGTTATTTGTTGTTACAAAACGGTGACGCCTTAAACGCAAGCAGCCTGCTGCGGTTTCAGTTGCGCCCAGGCATCAGCTGCCATGTAGGCCTGTGCCTCGGGTTGTCCAGCTGGCTGCTTTCTCCTCCACGTCTAAGTGTGGAGAGGCAGCTAGTGCGCATGCGTGTGCCGATTTACCACAGCCGCAGCCTAACTCCAGTGTTTCGCCTAGTGAGTATGCTCAGCCTGACTGTGCCATTCCTGAGGCTAAGTCTTCATTTCGGGCTACAGCGCATGCTCCCACGCTTAGTGCGAAAAGCCTCTTTGCACAGGTACTTGCACTCCGTGCCGGGTCTAAGTCCTGTGTTGTGCCTAGACACCATGCTAAAGCTGATAGTCTTTTATCAGAGACTGTATTTCATGCAACTGACCATGGTCAGGCACTTACTGCATCAGAAACTAGGTCCGGTAATGAACTCTTTGGCCCTGCCCCTGATGTGGGGGGCCCATTTAGACCACAGGGCATCAGGTGTCCTGACGATGTGGCCAGGACACTCCCAAATGGCTTGCAGAGGCCCGCCCCTATGACTTGTCACCGCATTATTGATGGTCAGACGATGACTGGTGAGGTGTTTGGGTCATGGCAGCCATGAGGTCATCATTGAAGTTGCGGTTCCAAATAGGACGCTAGTTATGCCACTCATGACGTGTCACTCTACTTTTGTCTCCAGGAGGTGCATTGTGGTTCACCCTGGTTTGGGGCGGACCCAGGTTATAAAAGGGGCTGGAGCCAACAAGGAGGTGCGCAGTCTTCTATTATGCTCCGAAAGAGCACACCTCCATGTGTTGAACCCATTGCGGCTTTAGGCCACAGGTAGGCAGGGATAGGGTGTCGATGCAGGCCACCACCACAGTTGGTAACGCAGAACGGTTAAGACCAGCTCCTGTCCTACCAGTCCTGCTTGTGCAGCCCAGTGGCTTTAACAGGCCTGCTGCTGCTGATGCGCCTGCTGTCCACAGGTGTGCCCCTACGCACACGGTCAGCGTACTCAATGGCCACTGTGTTGTTAACAGGGAGTTCCTGGGCTGGGTGGGCATGTGGACCCTGTGACGCTAACAGGGCTCCCAGTCTCCAGATCCGAATGGCGTCTAACTCGGTTCAGGCTACTATTAGTTTCATAGCCACACAGCTCTGTATCCTCCACCAAACCTTCCAGTTGCCAACCTCTCCTTTTCCAACTGGGAGCACGGTGGACACTGACTGCTGATGGGGATATATACCTTTCTCTTTCTTTTCTTATTAATTTTCGTTATATAGCGGTAACATAGTATATACCACTTTATCCAAATCTGCCAGTCCCACTGTAACAGATGGTGTTTCTTCAGCAAATGTTACTGTTGCTTAACCACCAAATCCACGGACCAAAACTTTTTTCCCCTTTCCAACACACCTGTTCCCCTTTCCACCAGCATCGGTCCTTTTTCAACTCATTTTGGTATATGACCAAAAGTGCAACTCTGCTGGGACACCGTACTCAACGCCATCTCAGCACAGCAGCCAGCCCTCGGTCCCTCAGATGTGGACAAGTAAAAGACCATTTCCTCCTATCCATGACAAAGCGTTGAGATTCACTCTGTGCAGCACTGGTGTTTAATGGAAAAGCAGATCTAAGATTGCGTACCACATTCTGCAGATACTCCTGTATACGTGCGTCCATTTCGATGGCAGGAATTATTTCGCCAAATTTTGTCTTGTACCGGGGATCTAACAGTGTGGCAACCCAGTATTCTGGATTACTTTGAATTCGTACAATCCGAGGGTCATGTTGTAGGTAGTGCAGCAAGAAGGCGCTCATGTGTCTTGTGCATCCAGGAGGACCAAGTCCTTGGTGTGTTGGTGGCAGAGAGGTGAGAATCGTGCCTCCTTCCTCTGCCCTCTCCCCACAACCTCGCACAACCGAAATGTGAGCAAGCTCTCACTCATCTGCTGAGTCTTCCATGCCCATCGCCAGTTCGTCCTCCATTTTTTCATGGGCTCCTGCACCTTCCTCAACACTTTTTGCTGATACTATGCGCCCTTGTTAATCCCTCTCCCTCACCATGACTGCCGCATAGGTGCCGCTGACCATCTGGACCTCGTAGATCTTGTTATCCCTTCCGCATATGACTCCTCCTGTACTTCCTCCCCTTCCTCTTGTCCCAACACCTGACTCCGAATAATAATTACAGTGTGCTCCATCATGTAGATGACCAGAATTTTCACGCTGAGAATGACATTGCCAGTGCTAAACATCTTCGTCGACATTTGTAAACTGTGTAGCAGGGTGCATAGGTCCTTGATCTGACACCACTCCAGCAGCGTGATCTGCACCACCTCTGGATCAAGTTATCCCAGGCTATATGTCATAACGTATTGCAGCAGGGTTCGGCGGTGCTGCCACAAACGCTGCAACATGTGCAGATTCAAATTCCTGCGTGTGGGCACATCGCATTTCAGGCGTTTAACCACCATACCTAAAGACTTCTGTAGCGACGATAGTTGTTGAGCTGCTGTGTGCGCACGATGGAAGTGAGCACATAGCGAGCGTGCCCGCTGCACAAGGCCATGTAGGCCGGGATGGTGTTTTAAAAATTGCTGGAGAATTAGGTTCAACACGTGAGCCATACAAGGCACGTGTGTCACATTGCCCTGACGATGGCCCGCAGCCAGGTTTGCATCATTGCCGCACACGGCTGTTAAGTCACCAACGGAGTACGCTCCGTCAATTTGTACTCCGGTCGCCAGGTGACAACGTGTTCCTTTCATGCATAGTGCTGATGATGGGAGAGGAGTCGATGCCAGCGGCGCAGGTGGACGCAGGTTATGCTCACCCACTGGGCTGCATTACCTTGACAGATGCAGAATCTCTGGCTGAATGTAGCTGGTGGGTATCTCACAGATGAAATACCATTATTCAGCTACAACCAATGGGAAGACACCACACCTTTTTTTTTATGCCCATCCTGTCTGCAGACCACTGCCAGACATAGCTATGAACCTCTGGTTAATTTTACCCCCAGTTCAGTTTTATGATTTTGTGTGCTTGTTACCTGACTACTTTTCCTGCTTGCTGTTTATGTACCTTGTTGGCCGATCCGCATTTCACCTCTGCTTGTTTTCTGATTAAGTCCTGGCCGTCCCATTCTGTTCCTGTTCCTCAATTAATGTTTTGACCCTGCCAGTCTACTATTCTCTGGAACTGCAGCCTTCCACAGGTATTAATCACCTTGGGCCCTGTGTAATTCCTAATCCCTGTATAGGGGTTAAAGGGTTTCAGGGTTCTAGGGGTCCTGCTTGGTGAGTGGCTTCCCTCTAGCCTATCATTTACAGCCCATCTGAGTGTGTGGATCAAGGAAGGCATTACACCGTGCTCTCTGCAGAAGGCCATGTGGGCCAGGATAGTGCTTTAAAAATTGCTGGACAACCAGGTTCAACACGTGAACCACACAAGGCATGTGTGTCACATTGTCACAGCGAAGGGCCGCACCCATGTTTGCATCATTGTCGCACCCGGCCTTCCCTGGCTGCTGGTTGAGTGGAGACAACCATTGATGAAACTCGGTCTCCAGAGCTAACCGTCCACAACTTCTCAGCGGTGTGACTCACATTTCCCATACATTTCAAAGTAAACCTTTGACCACCTGATGGCATTGAGCTCTGCCGCCAGCATAGTAAGCAGGTGTGTGGTATTCCTTGTGCGCAGTTACAAGGAAGGGTGGCCTGACCACACAGGGTTTGTGCCAAGGTGGAGGACCCACACGAGGTTGAAGAGGCAGAAGCAGTGTATTAACTTCTACATACAGAAGAAGGATTGAAACAACTCGTGGGGACGGCAAGACTTGTACAGCAGACCCTTCTCCATCTCTCCCCACAGTAACCCATTGCCCAGTCAGCGACATGTAACGCCCCTGTCCATGCTTACTGGGCCAATTATCTGTGGTGAAATGCACCCTGTCACACAGAGTTTCTCAAGGAATCATTGCTATTTAGTGCGACATGCTGGTGTAGCGCGTGCACGCCTTTGTTGGAGAAGGAGTGGCGCCTGGGCATCGGCTCTTGGGGCACTGCGATGGGCATAAGGTCTCAAAAATCATCGGTTAGAAAGGTTGGAAAGGCAGCATTTTGGTAGCCAACAGTTTCCAGATGCTGAAAGTCAACCTCTAAGCCATGTCATGCCCTTCTAAAAGCATGTAAAACACAGCGAGGGGACTCCAACCACAGTCTCCCTCGTTGCCACTAACTGTGCCACACACACCCCACTTGACTGGCATCGGTTGAGCCCCCTTTTGAAAAACAAAAAGATGCTTTGCATGAAGCACTCTCAAAAATACGCGTGCCTTTCCCGTCCCCTGGCTGACCCAGGGGAAGAAAAGTAGTCTGAGAGCCATGACTTGTTCATCTTGGTTCTTTTAGAAACACAGCGAGGGGACTCCAACCACAGTCTCCCTCGTTGCCACTAACTGGGCCACACACACCCCACTTGACTGGCATCGGTTGAGCCCCCTTTTGAAAAAGAAAAAGATGCTTTGCATGAAGCACTCTCAAAAATACGCGTGCCTTTCCCGTCCCCTGGCTGACCCAGGGGAAGAAAAGTCCTCTGAGAGCCATGACTTGTTCATCTTGGTTCTTTTAGAAACACAGCGAGGGGACTCCAACCACAGTCTCCCTCGTTGCCACTAAGTGGGCCACACACACCCCACTTGACTGGCATCGGTTGACCCGCATTTTCAAGATGAAAAAGATGCTTTGCATGAAGCACTCTCAAAAATACGCGTGCCTTTCCCGTCCCCTGGCTGACCCAGGGGAAGAAAAGTCCTCTGAGAGCCATGACTTGTTCATCTTGGTTCTTTTAGAAACACAGCGAGGGGACTCCAACCACAGTCTCCCTCATTGCCACTAACTGGGCCACACATACCCCACTTGACTGGCATCGGTTGAGCCCCCTTTTGAAAAAGAAAAAGATGCTTTGCATGAAGCACTCTCAAAAATACGCGTGCCTTTCCCGTCCCCTGGCTGACCCAGGGGAAGAAAAGTCCTCTGAGAGCCATGACTTGTTCATCTTGGTTCTTTTAGAAACACAGCGAGGGGACTCCAACCACAGTCTCCCTCGTTTCCACTAACTGGGCCACACACACCCCACTTGACTGGCATCGGTTGAGCCCCCTTTTGAAAAAGAAAAAGATGCTTTGCATGAAGCACTCTCAAAAATACGCGTGCCTTTCCCGTCCCCTGGCTGACCCAGGGGAAGAAAAGTCGTCTGAGAGCCATGACTTGTTCATCTTGGTTCTTTTAGAAACACAGCGAGGGGACTCCAACCACAGTCTCCTTCGTTGCCACTAATTGGGCCACACACACCCAACTTGACTGGCATCACTTGACCCCCCTTTTGAAAAAGAAAAAGATGCTTTTCATGAAGCACTCTCAAAAATACGCGTGCCTTTCCCGTCCCCTGGCTGACCCAGGGGAAGAAAAGTCCTCTGAGAGCCATGTCCACATTGTCAGTGGACAGACACGTGTTCTTATCTGCCAGCAGACCCCCAGCAGCACTGAAGACAGGTTCCGAGAGAACGCTGGCTGCAGGACACGACAAGATCCCCAAGGCGTACGTGGCGAGCTCAGGCAATTTATCCAGATTGGAAGCCTAAAATGAGCAGGGCTCAAGTTATACAATAATGGAATCGATGTTTCCTTGCATATACTCATATATCTGTGTGTCCTCCTCTCTTTCCTTGTCCAGCTCTTTTGTTTTCGCATGAGTATATGTCCTTGTCACTTTCCCATGTGATTGAGTTGTTTGTCACCTTTTGGACACCTTTGAGGGTGTTTTCATGTGTTTGTGAACACCTGCCATTGCTTCCTATGCAGTTCGAGTTCGGTTCGTCAAGCGTTCGACGAACCGAACTCGAATGGGACTTCCGTTCGGCGAACCGACCTCGAGCTGAACCGGGACCGGTTCGCTCATCTCTAGTGATGACCACTACACTATGAAACCTGACGAAAAATTTACTGTGTATTGGCTAGCAGAGCAGAATTGTGACTGACGGGGCCTTTTTATTGCTGAAGGAAAGCATTTTTGGTTAATGAAACATTTACAATTTTTATTACATATTTTACCAGTTTTATTCCTACAAAGGGATTTTGCTTAAATTGAAGTTTATATTGAATGTGTTACTTTTTTCTCCATAGTTTGGTCTTTTGCTTTTGTATTTATGGGAACTATATATTTTGAAACAAACAGGATTTTTATAATATGGGATTATGTTTTCTGCTAAAATGGTCAATAAAAAAGAAACCCAAAATCGTAGTTCTCTTGGTGATGGAAGCCAAAATGTATTGTCATTTGGCAACGAAACCAAGAATTTCATATATTACAAGTCGATAGGAAAATACTTCAACACTAAAAATGGATTGGTTTCACTGGGGTTGAACCCAGGACCTTCGGCGTATGAAGCAGACGTGATGACCTCTACACTATGAAACCTTTGAAATCCTGCAAATTAATGTCTATTAGAGACGAGTTTTCACCGCCAGGGGAAAAAAAACAAATTCGTAGCTCTGTTGGTGATGGAAGCCAAAACATCCCGTCATTCGGCAACAAAGCCAAGAACTTCATATATGGCAGGTTGATACCACTACACTATGAAACCTGATGGAAAGTTACTGTGTATTGGCTAGCAGAGCAGAATTGTGACTGATGGGGCTTTTTTATTGCTGAAGGAAAGTATTTTTGGTTAATGAAACATTTATAATTTTTATTATATATTTTACCAGTTTTATTCCTACAAAGGGATTTTGCTTAAATTGAAGTTTACATTGAATGTGTTACTTTTTTCTACATAGTTTAGTCATTTGCTTTTGTATTTAAAGAAACTATATATTTTGAAACAAACAGGATTTTTATAATATGGGATTATGTTTTCTGCTAAAATGGTCAATTAAAAAGAAACCTAAAATCGTAGATCTCTTGGTGATGGAAGCCAAAATATATTATCAGTTGTCAACAAAACCAAGAATTTCATATATTACAGGTTGATAGCAAATTACTTCAACAGCGATAACAGCTTGTTCTTACTGGGGATTGAACCCAGGACCTTCTGCATGTGAAGTTGACGTGATGACCACTACACTATGAAACCTTTGAAAGCCTGCAAAGTAATGGCAATTAGAGACGAGTTTTGACCGCCAGGGGAAAAAAAACAAATTTGTAGCTCTGTTAGTGATGGAAGCTAAAACATCCCGTCATTCTGCAACAAAGCCAAGAACATCATATACTGCAGGTTGATAGGGTTTTATTTCAACACCATGAACAGATAGGTTTTACTGGGGATTCAACCTAGGACCTTCTGTGTGTTAAGCAGACGTGATGAACACTACACTATGAAACCTGATGATAAGTTACTGTGTATTGGCTAGCAGAGCAGAATTGTGACTGACGGGGCCCTTTTATTGCTGAAGGAAAGTATTTTTGGTTAATGAAACATTTACAATTATTATTACATATTTTACCAGTTTTATTCCTACAAAGGGATTTTGCTTAAATTGAAGTTTACATTGAATGTGTTATTTTTTCTACATAGTTTAGTCGTTTGCTTTTGTATTTATGGGAACTATATATTTTAAAACAAATAGGATTTTTATAATATGGGATTATATTTTCTGCTAAAATGTTCAATAAAAAAGAAACCCAAAATCGTAGTTCTCTTTGTGATGGAAGCCAAAATGTATTGTCATTTGGCAACGAAACCAAGAATTTCACATATTACAAGTCGATAGGAAATTACTTCAACACCAAAACAGATTGGTTTCACTGGGGATTGAACCCAGGACCTTCTGTGTGTGAAGCAGACGTGATAAAAACCACACTATGAAACCTTTGAAATCCTGCAAAGTAATGGCAATTAGAGACGAGTTTTGACTGCCAGGGGAAAAAAGAAACAAATTCGTAGCTCTGTTAGTGATGGAAGCCAAAACATCCCATCATTCGGCAACACAGCCTAGAACTTCATATATTGTAGTTTAATTGGGTATTATTTCAACACCAAGAACAGATTGGTTTTACTGGGGATTGAACGCAGGACCTTCTGCGTGTTAAGCACACGTGATGACCACTACTCTATGAAACCTGATGGAAAGTTACTGTGTATTGGCTAGCAGAGCAGAATTGTGACTGACGGGGCCTTTTTATTGCTGAAGGAAAGTATTTTTGGTTAATGAAACATTTACAATTGTTATTACATATTTTACCAGTTTTATTCCTACAAAGGGATTTTTCTTAAATGGAAGTTTACATTGAATGTGTTACTTATTTCTACATAGTTTAGTCGTTTGCTTTTGTATTTAAAGGAACTATATATTTTGAAACAAACAGGATTTTTATAATATTGGATTATGTTTTCTGCTAAAATGGTCAATAAAAAAGAAACCCAAAATCGTAGTTCTCTTGGTGATGCAAGCCAAAATATATTATCAGTTGGCAACAAAACCAAGAATTTCATATATTACAGGTTGATAGCAAGTTACTTCAACAGTAAAAACGGCTTGTTTTTACTGGGGATTGAACCCAGGACCTTCTGCGTGTGAAGTAGACGTGATGACCACTCCACTATGAAAGCTGTGAAACCCTGCAAAGTAATGGCATTTAGAGACGAGTTGTGACCGCCAGGGGAAAAAAAAAAAAAATAATTTGTAGTTCTGTTTGTGATGGAAGCCAAAACATCCCATCATTCGGCAACAAAGCCGAGAACTTCATATATTGTAGATGGATAGCGTATTATTTCAACACTGAGAACAGATTGGTTTCACTGGGGATTGAACCCAGGACCTTCTGCGTGTTAAGCAGACGTGATGACCACTACACTGTGAAACCTAACGAAAAGTTACTGTGTATTGGCTAGCAGAGCAGAATTGTGACTGACGGGGCCTTTTTATTGCTGAAGGAAAGTATTTTTGGTTAATGAAACATTTACAATTTTTATTATATATTTTACTAGTTTTATTCCTACAAAGGGATTTTGCTTAAATTGAAGTTTTTATTGAATGTGTTACTTTTTTCTACATAGTTAAGTCGTTTGCTTTTGTATTTATGGGAACTATATATTTTAAAACAAATAGGATTTTTATAAAATGGGATTATGTTTTCTGCTAAAATGGTCAATAAAAAAGAAACCCAAAATCGTAGTTCTCTTTGTGATGGAAGCCAAAATGTATTGTCATTTGGCAACGAAACCAAGAATTTCACATATTACAAGTCGATAGGAAATTACTTCAACACCAAAAACAGATTGGTTTCACTAGGAAATGAACCCAGGACCTTCTGCGTGTGAAGTAGACGTGATGACCACTACACTATGAAACCTTTGATATCCTGCAAAGTAATGGCAATTAGAGACGAGTTTTGACCGCCAGGGGAAAAAAAACAAATTCGTAGCTCTGTTGGTGATGGAAGCTAAAACATCTCGTTATTCGGCAACAAAGCCAAGAACTTCAAATATTGCAGGCTGATAGGATATTATTTCAACACCAAGAACACATGGGTTTTACTGGGGATTGAACCCAGGACCTTCTGCGTGTAAAGCAGACGTGATTTCCACTACACTATGAAACCTTTGAAAGTCTGCAAAGTAATGGCAATTAGAGACGAGTTTTGACCGCCAGGGAAAAAAAAAACAAATTCGTAGCTCTGTTGGTGATGGAAGCCAAAACATCCCGTCATTCGGCAACAAAGCCAAGAACTTCATATATGGCAGGTTGATACCACTACACTATGAAACCTGATGGAAAGTTACTGTGTATTGGCTAGCAGAGCAGAATTGTGACTGACGGGGCCTTTTTATTGCTGAAGGAAAGTATTTTTGGTTAATGAAACATTTATAATTTTTATTATATATTTTACCAGTTTTATTCCGACAAAGGGATTTTGCTTAAATTGAAGTTTACATTGAATGTGTTACTTTTTTCTACATAGTTTAGTCATTTGCTTTTGTATTTAAAGAAACTATATATTTTGAAACAAACAGGATTTTTATAATATGGGATTATGTTTTCTGCTAAAATGTTCAATTAAATGGGATTATGTTCAAAAAATGGGATTATGTTTTCTGCTAAAATGGTCAATTAAAAAGAAACCTAAAATCGTAGTTCTCTTGGTGATGGAAGCCAAAATATATTATCAGTTGTCAACAAAACCAAGAATTTCATATATTACAGGTTGATAGCAAATTACTTCAACAGCGATAACAGCTTGTTCTGCATGTGAAGTTGACGTGATGACCACTACACTATGAAACCTTTGAAATCCTGCAAAGTAATGGCAATTAGAGACGAGTTTTGACCGCCAGGGGAAAAAAAACAAATTTGTAGCTCTGTTAGTGATGGAAGCTAAAACATCCCGTCATTCTGCAATAAAGCCAAGAACTTTATATATTGTAGTTTAATTGGGTATTATTTCAACACCAAGAACAGATTGGTTTTACTGGAGATTGAACGCAGGACCTTCTGCGTGTTAAGCAGACGTGATGACCACCACTCTATGAAACCTGATGGAAAGTTACTGTGTATTGGCTAGCAGAGCAGAATTGTGACTGATGGGGCCTTTTTATTGCTGAAGGAAAGTATTTTTGGTTAATGAAACATTTACAATTGTTATTACATATTTTACCAGTTTTATTCCTACAAAGGGAATTTGCTTAATTTGAAGTTTATATTGAATGTGTTACTTTATTCTCCATAGTTTGGTCTTTTGCTTTTGTATTTATGGGAACTATATATTTTGAAACAAACAGGATTTTTATAACATGGGATTATGTTTTCTGCTAAAATGGTCAATAAAAAAGAAACCCAAAATCGTAGTTCTCTTTGTGATGGAAGCCAAAATGTATTGTCATTTGGCAACGAAACCAAGAGTTTCACATATTACAAGTCGATAGGAAATTACTTCAACACCAAAAACAGATTGGTTTCACTAGGAAATGAACACAGGACCTTCTGCGTGTGAAGTAGACGTGATGACCACTACACTATGAAACCTTTGAAATCCTGCAAAGTAATGGCAATTAGAGACGAGTTTTGACCGCCAGGTGGAAAAAAAACAAATTCGTAGCTCTGTTGGTGATGGAAGCTAAAACAACCCATTATTCTGCAACAAAGCCAAGAACTTTATATATTGCAGGTTGATATGGAATTATTACAACACCATGAACACATGGGTTTCACTGGAGATTGAACCCAGGACCTTCTGCATTTGAAGCAGACGTGATGACCACTACACTATGAAACCTTTGAAATCCTGCAAAGTAATGGCAATTAGAGACGAGTTTTGACCGCCAGGGAAAAAAAAAACAAATTCGTAGCTCTGTTGGTGATGGAAGCCAAAACATCCCATCATTCGGCAACACAGCCTAGAACTTCATATATTGTAGTTTAATTGGGTATTATTTCAACACCAAGAACAGATTGGTTTTACTGGGGATTGAACGCAGGACCTTCTGCGTGTTAAGCACACGTGATGACCACTACTCTATGAAACCTGATGAAAAGTTACTGTGTATTGGCTAGCAGAGCAGAATTGTGACTGACGGGGCCTTTTTATTGCTGAAGGAAAGTATTTTTGGTTAATGAAACATTTACAATTGTTATTACATATTTTACCAGTTTTATTCCTACAAAGGGATTTTGCTTAAATGGAAGTTTACATTGAATGTGTTACTTATTTCTACATAGTTTAGTCATTTGCTTTTGTATTTAAAGGAACTATATATTTTGAAACAAACAGGATTTTTATAATATGGGATTATGTTTTCTGCTAAAATGGTCAATAAAAAAGAAACCCAAAATCGTAGTTCTCTTGGCGATGGAAGCCAAAATATATTATCAGTTGGCAACAAAACCAAGAATTTCATATATTACAGGTTGATAGCAAGTTACTTCAACAGTAAAAACGGCTTGTTTTTACTGGGGATTGAACCCAGGACCTTCTGCGTGTGAAGTAGACGTGATGACCACTCCACTATGAAAGCTGTGAAACCCTGCAAAGTAATGGCATTTAGAGACGAGTTGTGACCGCCAGGGGAAAAAAAAAAAAATAATTTATAGTTCTGTTTGTGATGGAAGCCAAAACATCCCATCATTCGGCAACAAAGCCGAGAACTTCATATATTGTAGTTGGATAGCGTATTATTTCAACACTGAGAACAGATTGGTTTCACTGGGGATTGAACCCAGGACCTTCTGCATGTTAAGCAGACGTGATGACCACTACACTGTGAAACCTAACGAAAAGTTACTGTGTATTGGCTAGCAGAGCAGAATTGTGACTGACGGGGCCTTTTTATTGCTGAAGGAAAGTATTTTTGGTTAATGAAACATTTACAATTTTTATTATATATTTTACTAGTTTTATTCCTACAAAGGGATTTTGCTTAAATTGAAGTTTTTATTGAATGTGTTACTTTTTTCTACATAGTTAAGTCGTTTGCTTTTGTATTTATGGGAACTATATATTTTAAAACAAATAGGATTTTTATAATATGGGATTATGTTTTCTGCTAAAATGGTCAATAAAAAAGAAACTCAAAATCGTAGTTCTCTTTGTGATGGAAGCCAAAATGTATTGTCATTTGGCAACGAAACCAAGAATTTCACATATTACAAGTCGATAGGAAATTACTTCAACACCAAAAACAGATTGGTTTCACTAGGAAATGAACCCAGGACCTTCTGCGTGTGAAGTAGACGTGATGACCACTACACTATGAAAACTTTGATATCCTGCAAAGTAATGGCAATTAGAGACGAGTTTTGACCGCCAGGGGAAAAAAAACAAATTCGTAGCTCTGTTGGTGATGGAAGCTAAAACATCTCGTTATTCGGCAACAAAGCCAAGAACTTCAAATATTGCAGGCTGATAGGATATTATTTCAACACCAAGAACACAAGGGTTTCATTGGGGATTGAACCCAGGACCTTCTGCGTGTAAAGCAGACGTGATTTCCACTACACTATGAAACCTTTGAAAGTCTGCAAAGTAATGGCAATTAGAGATGAGTTTTGACCGCCAGGGAAAAAAAAAACAAATTCGTAGCTCTGTTGGTGATGGAAGCCAAAACATCCCATCATTCGGCAACAAAGCCAAGAACTTTATATATTGTAGTTTAATTGGGTATTATTTCAACACCAAGAACAGATTGGTTTTACTGGAGATTGAACGCAGGACCTTCTGCGTGTTAAGCAGACGTGATGACCACTACTCTATGAAACCTGATGGAAAGTTACTGTGTATTGGCTAGCAGAGCAGAATTGTGACTGATGGGGCCTTTTTATTGCTGAAGGAAAGTATTTTTGGTTAATGAAACATTTACAATTGTTATTACATATTTTACCAGTTTTATTCCTACAAAGGGAATTTGCTTAATTTGAAGTTTATATTGAATGTGTTACTTTTTTCTCCATAGTTTGGTCTTTTGCTTTTGTATTTATGGGAACTATATATTTTGAAACAAACAGGAATTTTATAACATGGGAATATGTTTTCTGCTAAAATGGTCAATAAAAAAGAAACCCAAAATCGTAGTTCTCTTTGTGATGGAAGCCAAAATGTATTGTCATTTGGCAACGAAACCAAGAGTTTCACATATTACAAGTCGACAGGAAATTACTTCAACACCAAAAACAGATTGGTTTCACTAGGAAATGAACCCAGGACCTTCTGCGTGTGAAGTAGACGTGATGACCACTACACTATGAAACCTTTAAAATCCTGCAAAGTAATGGCAACTAGAGACGAGTTTTGACCGCCAGGTGGAAAAAAAACAAATTCGTAGCTCTGTTGGTGATGGAAGCTAAAACAACCCATTATTCTGCAACAAAGCCAAGAACTTTATATATTGCAGGTTGATATGGAATTATTACAACACCATGAACACATGGGTTTCACTGGAGATTGAACCCAGGACCTTCTGCATTTGAAGCAGACGTGATGACCACTACACTATGAAACCTTTGAAATCCTGCAAAGTAATGGCAATTAGAGACGAGTTTTGACCGCCATGGAAAAAAAAACAAATTCGTAGCTCTGTTGGTGATGGAAGCCAAAACATCCCATCATTCGGCAACACAGCCTAGAACTTCATATATTGTAGTTTAATTGGGTATTATTTCAACACCAAGAACAGATTGGTTTTACTGGGGATAGAACGCAGGACCTTCTGGGTGTTAAGCGCACGTGATGACCACTACTCTATGAAACCTGATGGAAAGTTACTGTGTATTGGCTAGCAGAGCAGAATTGTGACTGACGGGGCCTTTTTATTTATTAATCCTGCAAAGTAATGGCATTTAGAGATGAATTTTGACCGCCAGGGGAAAAAAAATATAATAATTTGTAGTTCTGTTTGTGATGGAAGCCAAAACATACCGTCATTCGGCAACAATGCCGAGAACTTCATATATTGTAGTTGGATAGCTTATTATTTCAACACTAAGAACAGAGTGGTTTCACTGGGGATTGAACCCAGGACCTTCTGCGTGTGAAGCAGACGTGATGACCACTACACTATGAAACCTTTGAAATCCTGCAAAGTAATGGCAATTAGAGACGAGTTTTGACCGCCAGGGGAAAAAAAACAAATTTGTAGCTCTGTTGGTGATGGAGCTAAAACATCCAGTTATTCGGCAACAAACCCAAGAACTTTATATACTGCAGGTTGATAGGGTATTATTTAAACACAAGAACACATGGGTTTCACTGGGGATTGTATCCAGGACCTTCTGCGTGTAAAGCAGACATGATTTCCACTACACTATGAAACCTTTGAAAGCCTGCAAAGTAATGGCAATTAGAGACGAGTTTTGACCGCCAGGGAAAAAAAAAACAAATTCATAGCTCTGTTTGGGATGGAAGCCAAAACAACCCATCATTCGGCAACAAAGCCAAGAACTTCATATATTGTAGTTTAATTGAGTATTATTTCAACATCAAGAACAGATTGGTTTTACTGGGGATTGAACGCAGGACCTTCTGCGTGTTAAGCAGACGTGTTGACCACTACTCTATGTAACCTGATGGAAAGTTACTGTGTATTGGCTAGCAGAGCAGAATTGTGACTGACGGGGCCTTTTTATTGCTGAAGGAAATTATTTTTGGTTAATGAAACATTTACAATTTTTATTACATATTTTACCAGTTTTATTCCTACAAAGGGATTTTGCTTAAAAGGAAGTTTACATTGAATGTGTATCTTTTTTTCACATAGTTTAGTTGTTTGCTTTTGTATTTAAAGGAACTATATATTTTGAAACAAACAGGATTTTTATAATATGGGATTATGTTTTCTGCTAAAATGGTCAATAAAAAAGAAACCCAAAATCGTAGTTCTCTTGGTGATGGAAGCCAAAATATATTATCAGTTGGCAACAAAACAAAGAATTTCATATGTTACAGGTTGATAGCAAATTACTTCAACAGCGAAAATGGCTTGTTTTTACTAGGGATTGAACCTAGGTCCTTCTGCGTGTGAAGTAGACGTGATGACGACTCCACTATGAAACCTGTGAAGTCCTGCAAAGTAATGGCATTTAGAGACGAGTTTTGACCGCCAGGGGAAAAAAAATAATAATTTGTAGTTCTGTTTGTGATGGAAGCCAAAACATACCGTCATTCGGCAACAAAGCCGAGAACTTCATATTTTGGAGTTGGATAGCTTATTATTTCAACACTAAGAACAGATTGGTTTCACTGGGGATTGAACCCAGGATCTTCTGCGTGTTAAGCAGACGTGATGACCACTACACTATGAAACCTGACGAAAAGTTACTGTGTATTGGCTAGCAGAGCAGAATTGTGACTGACGGGGCCTTTTTATTGCTGAAGGAAAGTATTTTTGGTTAATGAAACATTTACAATTATTATTACATATTTTACCAGTTTTATTCCTACAAAGGGATTTTGCTTAAATTGAAGTTTATATTGAATGTGTTACTTTTTTCTCCATAGTTTGGTCTTTTGCTTTTGTATTTATGGGAACTATATATTTTGAAACAAATAGGATTTTTATAATATGGGATTATGTTTTCTGCTAAAATGGTCAATAAAAAAGAAACCCAAAATCGTAGTTCTCTTTGTGATGGAAGCCAAAATGTATAGTCATTTGGCAACGAAACCAAGAATTTCACATATTACAAGTCGATAGGAAATTACTTCAACACCAAAAACAGATTAGTTTCACTGGGGATTGAACCCAGGACCTTCTGCGTGTGAAGCAGACGTGATGACCACTACACTATGAAACCTTTGAAATCCTGCAAAGTAATGGCAATTAGAGACGAGTTTTGACCGCCAGGGGAAAAAAAACAAATTCGTAGCTCTGTTGGTGATGGAGCTAAAACATCCAGTTATTCGGCAACAAAGCCAAGAACTTAATATACTGCAGGTTGATAGGGTATTATTTAAACACAGGAACACATAAGTTTCACTGGGGATTGAACCCAGGACCTTCTACGTGTAAAGCAGACGTGCTTTCCACTACACTATGAAACCTTTGAAAGCCTGCAAAGTAATGGCAATTAGAGACGAGTTTTGACCGCCAAGGAAAAAAAAAACAAATTCGTAGCTCTGTTTGGGATGGAAGCCAAAACATCCCATCATTCGGCAACAAAGCCAAGAACTTCATATATTATAGTTTAATTGAGTATTATTTCAACATCAAGAACAGATTGGTTTTACTGGGGATTGAACGCAGGACCTTCTGCGTGTTAAGCAGACGTGATGACCACTACTCTATGTAACCTGATGGAAAGTTACTGTGTATTGGCTAGCAGAGCAGAATTGTGACTGACGGGGCCTTTTTATTGCTGAAGGAAAGTATTTTTGGTTAATGAAACATTTACAATTTTTATTACATTTTTAACCAGTTTTATTCCTACAAAGGGATTTTGCTTAAAAGGAAGTTTACATTGAATGTGTTACTTTTTTCCACATAGTTTAGTTGTTTGCTTTTGTATTTAAAGGAACTATATATTTTGAAACAAACAGGATTTTTATAATATGGGATTATGTTTTCTGCTAAAATGGTCAATAAAAAAGAAACCCAAAATCGTAGTTCTCTTTGTGATGGAAGCCAAAATGTATTGTCATTTGGCAACGAAACCAAGAATTTCACATATTACAAGTCGATAGGAAATTACTTCAACACCAAAAACGGATTGGTTTTACTGGGGATTGAACCCAGGACCTTCTGCGTGTGACGCAGACGTGATGACCACTACACTATGAAACCTTTGAAATCCTGCACAGTAATGGCAATTAGAGTCGAGTTTTGACCGCCAGGGGAAAAAAAACAAATTTGTAGCTCTGTTGGTGAAGGAAGCTAAAACATCCCGTTATTCGGCAACAAAGCCAAGAACTTTATATACTGCAGGTTGATAGGGGATTATTTCAACACCAAGAACACATAAGTTTCACTGGGGATTGAACCCAGGACCTTCTGCGTGTAAAGCAGGCGTGATTTCCACTATACTATGAAACCTTTGAAAGCCTGAAAAATAATGGCAATTAGAGATGAGTTTTGACCACCAGGGAAAAAAAAAACAAATTCGTAGCTCTGTTGGGGATGAAAGCCAAAACATCCCATCATTCGGAAACAAAGCCAAGAACTTCATATATTGTAGTTTAATTGAGTATTATTTCAACACCAAGAACAGATTGGTTTTACTGGGGATTGAACGCAGGACCTTCTGCATATTAAGCAGACGTGATGACCACTACACTATGAAACCTAATGGAAAGTTACTGTGTATTGGCCAGCAGAGCAGAATTGTGACTGACGGGGCCTTTTTATTGCTGAAGGAAAGTATTTTTGGTTAATGAAACATTTACAATTTTTATTACATATTTTACCAGTTTTATTCCTACAAAGGGATTTTGCTTAAAAGGAAGTTTACATTGAATGTGTTACTTTTTTCCACATAGTTTAGTTGTTTGCTTTTGTATTTAAAGGAACTATATATTTTGAAACAAACAGGATTTTTATAAAATGGGATTATGTTTTCTGCTAAAATGGTCAATAAAAAAACCCCCAAAATTGTAGTTCTCTTGGTGATGGAAGCCAAAATATATTATCAGTTGGCAACAAAACAAAGAATTTCATATGTTACAGGTTGAAAGCAAACTACTTCAACAGTGAAAACGGCTTGATTTTACTGGGGATTGAACCCAGGACCTTCTGCGTGTGAAGTAGACATGATGACGACTCCACTATGAAACCTGTGAAATCCTGCAAAGTAACGGCATTTAGAGATGAGTTTTGACCGCCAGGGGAAAAAAAAAAATTATTTGTAGTTCTGTTTGTGATGGAAGCCAAAACATCCCGTCATTCGGCAACATAGCCGAGAACTTCATATATTGTAGTTGGATAGCGTATTATTTCAACACTAAGAACAGATTGGTTTCACTGGGGATTGAATCCAGGACCTTCTGCGTGTTAAGCAGATGTGATGACCACTACACTATGAAACCTCATGAAAAGTTACTGTGTATTGGCTAGCAGAGCAGAATTGTGACTGACGGGGCCTTTTTATTGCTGAAGGAAAGTATTTTTGGTTAATGAAACATTTACAATTATTACTACATATTTTACCAGTTTTATTCCTACAAAGGGATTTTGCTTAAATTGAAGTTTATATTGAATGTGTTACTTTTTTCTCCATAGTTTGGTCTTTTGCTTTTGTATTTATGGGAACTATATATTTTGAAACAAATAGGATTTTTATAATATGGGATTATGTTTTCTGCTAAAATGGTCAATAAAAAAGAAACCCAAAATCGTAGTTCTCTTTGTGATGGAAGCCAAAATGTATTGTCATTTGGCAACGAAACCAAGAATTTTACATATTACAAGTCGATAGGAAATTACTTCAACACCAAAAACAGATTGGTTTCACTGGGGACTGAACCCAGGACCTTCTGCGTGTGAAGCAGACGTGATGACCACTACACTATGAAACCTTTGAAATCCTGCAAAGTAATGGCAATTAGAGACGAGTTTTGACCGCCAGGGGAAAAAAAACAAATTCGTAGCTCTGTTGGTGATGGAAGCTAAAACATCCAGTTATTCGGCAACAAAGCCAAGAACTTTATATACTGCAGGTTGATAGGGGATTATTTCAACACAAGAACACATGAGTTTCACTGGGGATTGAACCCAGGACCTTCTGCGTGTGAAGTAGACGTGATGACGACTCCACTATGAAACCTGTGAAATCCTGCAAAGTAATGGCATTTAGAGACGAGTTTTGACCGCCAGGGGAAAAAAAAAAATAATTTGTAGTTCTGTTTGTGATGGAAGCCAAAACATCCCGTCATTCGGCAACAAAGCCGAGAACTTAAAATATTGTAGTTAGATAGCGTATTATTTCAACAACAAGAACACATGGGTTTCTCTGGGGATTGAACCCAGGACCTTCTGCGTGTAAAGGAGACGTGATTTCCACTACACTATGAAACCTTTGAAAGCCTGCAAAGTAATGGCAATTAGAGACGAGTTTTGACCGCCAGGGAAAAAAAAAAAACAAATTCGTAGCTCTGTTGGGGATGGAAGCCAAAACATCCCATCATTCAGCATCAAAGCCAAGAACTTCATATATTGTAGTTTAATTGAGTATTATTTCAACACCTAGAACAGATTGGTTTTACTGGGGATTGAACGCAGGACCTTCTGCGTGTTAAGCAGACGTGATGACCACTACTCTATGAAACCTGATGGAAAGTTACTGTGTATTGGCTAGCAGAGCAGAATTGTGACTGACGGGGCCTTTTTATTGCTGAAGGAAAGTATTTTTGGTTAATGAAACATTTACAATTTTTATTACATATTTAACCAGTTTTATTCCTACAAAGGGATTTTGCTTAAAAGGAAGTTTACATTGAATGTGTTACTTTTTTCCAAATAGTTTAGTTGTTTGCTTTTGCATTTAAAGGAACTATATATTTTGAAACAAACAGGATTTTTATAATATGGTATTATGTTTTCTGCTAAAATGGTCAATAACAAAGAAACCCAAAATCGTAGTTCTCTTGGTGATACAAGCCAAAACATATTATCAGTTGGCAACAAAACAAAGAATTTCACATCTTACAGGTTGATAGCAAATTACTTCAACAGCGAAAACAGCTTGTTTTTACTGGGGATTGAACCCAGGACCTTCTGCGTGTGAAGTAGACGTGATGACGACTCCACTATGAAACCTGTGAAATCCTGCAAAGTAATGGCATTTAGAGACGAGTTTTGACCGCCAGGGAAAAAAAATAATAATTTGTAGTTCTGTTTGTGATGGAAGCCTAAACATCCCGTCATACGGCAACAAAGCCAAGAACTTCATATATTGTAGTTGGATAGCGTATTATTTCAACACTAAGAATAGATTGGTTTCACTGGGGATTGAACCCAGGACCTTCTGCATGTTAAGCAGACGTGATGACCACTACACTATGAAACCTGACAAAAAGTTACTGTGTATTGGCTAGCAGAGCAGAATTGTGACTGACGGGGCCTTTTTATTGCTGAAGGAAAGTATTTTTGGTTAATGAAACATTTACAATTATTATTACATATTTTACCAGTTTTATTCCTACAAAGGGATTTTGCTTAAATTGAAGTTTATATTGAATGTGTTACTTTTTTCTCCATAGTTTGGTCTTTTGCTTTTGTATTTATGGGAACTATATATTTTGAAGCAAACAGGATTTTTATAATATGGGATTATGTTTTCTGCTAAAATGGTCAATAAAAAAGAAACCCAAAATCGTAGTTCTCTTTGTGATGGAAGCCAAAATATATTATCAGTTGGCAACAAAAGGAAGAATTTCATATGTTACAGGTTGATAGCAAATTACTTCCCATCATTCGGCAACAAAGCCAAGAACTTCATAAACTGTAGTTTAATTGAGTATTATTTCAACTCCAAGAACAGATTGGTTTTACTGGGGATTGAACACAGGAGCTTCTGCGTGTTAAGCAGACGTGATGACTACTACTCTATGAAACCTGGTAGAAAGTTACTGTGTATTGGCTAGCAGAGCAGAATTGTGACTGACGGGGCCTTTTTATTGCTGAAGGAAAGTATTTTTGGTTAATGAAACATTTACAATTTTTATTACATATTTTACCAGTTTTATTCCTACAAAGGGATTTTGCTTAAAAGGAAGTTTACATTGAATGTGTTACATTTTTCCACATAGTTTAGTTGTTTGCTTTTGAATTTAAAGGAACTATATATTTTGAAACAAACAGGATTTTTATAATATGGGATTATGTTTTCTGCAAAAATGGTAAATAAAAAAGAAACCCAAAATCGTAGTTCTCTTGGTGAGGGAAGCCAAAATATATTATCAGATGGCAACAAAACCAAGAATTTCATAGGTTACAGGTTGATAGCAAATTACTTCCCATCATTCGGCAACAAAGCCAAGAACTTCATATATTGAAGTTTAATTGAGTATTATTTCAACACCAAGAACAGATTGGTTTTACTGGGGAATGAACGCAGGACCTTCTGCGTGTTAAGCAGACGTGATGACCACTACTCTATGAAACCTGATGGAAAGTTACTGTGTATTGGCTAGCAGAGCAGAATTGTGACTGACGGGGCCTTTTTATTGCTGAAGGAAAGTATTTTTGGTTAATGAAACATTTACAATTTTTATTACATATTTTACAAGTTTTATTCCTACAAAGGGATTTTGCTTAAAAGGAAGTTTACATTGAATGTGTTACTTTTTTCCACATAGTTTAGTTGTTTGCTTCTGTATTTAAAGGAACTATATATTTTGAAACAAATAGGATTTTTATAATATGGGAATATGTTTTCTGCTAAAATGGTCAATAAAAAAGAAACCCAAAATCGTAGTTCTCTTTGTGATGGAAGCCAAAATGTATTGTCATTTGGCAACGAAACCAAGAATTTCACATATTACAAGTCGATAGGAAATTACTTCAACACAAAAGACAGATTGGTTTCACTGGGGATTGAACCCAGGACCTTCTGCGTGTGAAGCAGATGTGATGACCACTACACTATGAAACCTTTGAAATCCTGCAAAGTAATGGCAATTTGAAACGAGTTTTGACCACCAGGGGGAAAAAACAAATTCGTAGCTCTGTTGGTGATGGAAGCTAAAACATCCCGTTATTCAGCAACAAAGCCAAGAATTTTATATACTGCAGGTTGATAGGGGATTATTTCAACACCAAGAACACATGGGTTTCACTGGGGATTGAACCCAGGACCTTCTGCGTGTAAAGCAGACGTGATTTCCACTACACTATGAAACCTTTGAAAGCCTGCAAAGTAATGGCAATTAGAGACGAGTTTTGACCGCCAGGGAAAAAAAAAACAAATTCGTAGCTCTGTTGGGGATGGAAGCCAAAACATCCCATCATTCGGCAACAAAGCCAAAAACGTCATATATTGTAGTTTAATTGAGTATTATTTCAACACCAAGAACAGATTGGTTTTACTGGGGATTGAACGCAGGACCTTCTGCGTGTTAAGCAGACGTGATGCCCACTACTCTATGAAACCTGATGGAAAGTTACTGTGTATTGGCTAGCAGAGCAGAATTGTGACTGACGGGGCCTTTTTATTGCTGAAGGAAAGTATTTTTGGTTAATGAAACATTCACAATTTTTATTACATATTTTACCAGTTTTATTCCTACAAAGGGATTTTGCTTAAAAGGAAGTTTACATTGAATGTGTCACTTTTTTCCACATAGTTTAGTTGTTTGCTTCTGTATTTAAAGGAACTATATATTTTGAAACAAATAGGATTTTTATAATATGGGATTATGTTTTCTGCTAAAATGGTCAATAAAAAAGAAACCCAAAATCGTAGTTCTCTTGGTGATGGAAGCCAAAATTTATTATCAGTTGGCAACAAAACATAGAATTTCATATGTTACAGGTTGATAGCAAATTACTTGAACAGCGAAAATGGCTTGTTTTTACTGGGGATTGAACCCAGGACCTTCTGCGTGTGAAGTAGACGTGATGACGACTCCACTATGAAACCTGTGAAATCCTGCAAAGTAATGGCATTTAGAGACGAGTTTTGACCGCCAGGGGAAAAAAAAAAATAATTTGTAGTTCTGTTTGTGATGGAAGCCAAAACATCCCGTCATTCGGCAACAAAGCCGAGAACTTCATATATTGTAGTTGGATAGCGTATTATATCAACACTAAGAACAGATTGGTTTCACTGGCGATTGAACCCAGGACCTTCTGCGAGTTAAGCAGACGTGATGACCACTACACTATGAAACCTGACGAAAAGTTACTGTGTATTGGCTAGCAGAGCAGAATTGTGACTGACGGGGCCTTTTTATTGCTGAAGGAAAGTATTTTTGGTTAATGAAACATTTACAATTATTATTACATATTTTACCAGTTTTATTCCTACAAAGGGATTTTGCTTAAATTGAAGTTTATATTGAATGTGTTACTTTTTTCTCCATAGTTTGGTCTTTTGCTTTTGTATTTATGGGAACTATATATTTTGAAACAAATAGGATTTTTATAATATGGGATTATGTTTTCTGCTAAAATGGTCAATAAAAAAGAAACACAAAATCGTAGTTCTCTTGGTGATGGAAGCCAAAATATATTATCAGTTGGCAACAAAACAAAGAATTTCATATGTTACAGGTTGATAGCAAATTACTTCAACAGCGAAAACGGCTTGTTTTTACTGGGGATTGAACCCAGGACCTTCTGCGTGTGAAGTAGACGTGATGACGACTCCACTATGAAACCTGTGAAATCCTGCAAAGCAATGACATTTAGAGACGAGTTTTGACCGTCAGGGGAAAAAATAAATAATTTGTAGCTCTGTTGGTGATGGAAGCCAAAACATCCCGTCATCCGTCAACAAAGCCGAGAACTTCATATATTGTAGTTGGATTGCGTATTATTTCAACTCTAAGAACTGATTGGTTTCACTGGGGATTGAACCCAGGACCTTCTGCGTGTTAAGCAGACGTGATGACCACTACACTATGAAACCTGACGAAAAGTTACTGTGTATTGGCTAGCAGAGCAGAATTGTGACTGACGGGGCCTTTTTATTGCTGAAGGATAGTATTTTTGGTTAATGAAACATTTACAATTATTATTACATATTTTACCAATTTTATTCCTACAAAGGGATTTTGCTTAAATTGATGTTTATATTGAATGTGTTACTTTTTTCTCCATAGTTTGGTCTTTTGCTTTTGTATTTATGGGAACTATATATTTTGAAACAAATAGGATTTTTATAATATGGGATTATGTTTTCTGCTAAAATGGTCAATAAAAAAGAAACACAAAATCGTAGTTCTCTTGGTGATGGAAGCCAAAATATATTATCAGTTGGCAACAAAACAAAGAATTTCATATGTTACAGGTTGATAGCAAATTACTTCAACAGCGAAAACGGCTTGTTTTTACTGGGGATTGAACCCAGGACCTTCTGCGTGTGAAGTAGACGTGATGACGACTCCACTATGAAACCTGTGAAATCCTGCAAAGTAATGACATTTAGAGACGAGTTTTGACCGTCAGGGGAAAAAATAAATAATTTGTAGCTCTGTTGGTGATGGAAGCCAAAACATCCCGTCATCCGTCAACAAAGCCGAGAACTTCATATATTGTAGTTGGATTGCGTATTATTTCAACACTAAGAACTGATTGGTTTCACTGGGGATTGAACCCAGGACCTTCTGCGTGTTAAGCAGACGTGATGACCACTACACTATGAAACCTGACGAAAAGGTACTGTGTATTGGCTAGCAAAGCAGAATTGTGACTGACGGGGCCTTTTTATTGCTGAAGGAAAGTATTTTTGGTTAATGAAACATTTACAATTATTATTACATATTTTACCAGTTTTATTCCTACAAAGGGATTTTGCTTAAATTGATGTTTATATTGAATGTGTTACTTTTTTCTCCATAGTTTGGTCTTTTGCTTTTGTATTTATGGGAACTATATATTTTGAAACAAATAGGATTTTTATAATATGGGATTATGTTTTCTGCTAAAATGGTCAATAAAAAAGAAACCCAAAATCGTAGTTCTCTTTGTGATGGAAGCCAAAATGTATTGTCATTTGGCAACGAAACCAAGAATTTCACATATTACAAGTCGATAGGAAATTACTTCAACACCAAAAACAGATTGGTTTCACTGGGGATTGAACCCAGGACCTTCTGCATGTGAAGCAGATGTGATGACCACTACACTATGAAACCTTCGAAATCCTGCAAAGTAATGGCAATTTGAAACGAGTTTTGACCGCCAGGGGGAAAAAACAAATTCGTAGCTCTGTTGGTGATGGAAGCTAAAACATCCCGTTATTCAGCAACAAAGCCAAGAATTTTATATACTGCAGGTTGATAGGGGATTATTTCAACACCAAGAACACATGGGTTTCACTGGGGATTAAACCCAGGACCTTCTGCGTGTAAAGCAGACGTGATTTCCACTACACTATGAAACCTTTGAAAGCCTGCAAAGTAATGGCAATTAGAGACGAGTTTTGACCGCCAGGGAAAAAAAAAACAAATTCGTAGCTCTGTTGGGGATGGAAGCCAAAACATCCCATCATTCGGCAACAAAGCCAAGAACTTCATATATTGTAGTTTAATTGAGTATTATTTCAACACCAAGAACAGATTGGTTTTACTGGGGATTGAACGCAGGACCTTCTGCGTGTTAAGCAGACGTGATGACCACTACTCTATGAAACCTGATGGAAAGTTACTGTGTATTGGCTAGCAGAGCAGAATTGTGACTGACGGGGCCTTTTTATTGCTGAAGGAAAGTATTTTTGGTTAATGAAACATTCACAATTTTTATTACATATTTTACCAGTTTTATTCCTACAAAGGGATTTTGCTTAAAAGGAAGTTTACATTGAATGTGTTACTTTTTTCCACATAGTTTAGTTGTTTGCTTCTGTATTTAAAGGAACTATATATTTTGAAACAAATAGGATTTTTATAATATGGGATTATGTTTTCTGCTAAAATGGTCAATAAAAAAGAAACCCAAAATCGTAGTTCTCTTGGTGATGGAAGCCAAAATATATTATCAGTTGGCAACAAAACAAAGAATTTCATATGTTACAGGTTGATAGCAAATTACTTGAACAGCAAAAACGGCTTGTTTTTACTGGGGATTGAACCCAGGACCTTCTGCGTGTGAAGTAGACGTGATGACGACTCCACTATGAAACCTGTGAAATCCTGCAAAGTAATGGCATTTAGAGACGAGTTTTGACCGCCAGGGGAAAAAAAAAAATAATTTGTAGTTCTGTTTGTGATGGAAGCCAAAACATCCCGTCATTCGGCAACAAAGCCGAGAACTTCATATATTGTAGTTGGATAGCGTATTATTTCAACACTAAGAACAGATTGGTTTCACTGGGGATTGAACCCAGGACCTTCTGCGTGTTAAGCAGACGTGATGACCACTACACTATGAAACCTGATGAAAAGTTACTGTGTATTGGCTAGCAGAGCAGAATTGTGACTGACGGGGCCTTTTTATTGCTGAAGGAAAGTATTTTTGGTTAATGAAACATTTACAATTATTATTACATATTTTACCAGTTTTATTCCTACAAAGGGATTTTGCTTAAATTGAAGTTTATATTGAATGTGTTACTTTTTTCTCCATAGTTTGGTCTTTTGCTTTTGTATTTATGGGAACTATATATTTTGAAACAAATAGGATTTTTATAATATGGGATTATGTTTTCTGCTAAAATGGTCAATAAAAAAGAAACCCAAAATCGTATTTCTCTTGGTGATGGAAGCCAAAATATATTATCAGTTGGCAACAAAACCAAGAATTTCATATGTTACAGGTTGATAGCAAATTACTTCAACAGCAAAAATGGCTTGTTTTTACTGGGGATTGAACCCAGGACCTTCTGCGTGTGAAGTAGACGTGATGACGACTCCACTATGAAACCTGTGAAATCCTGCAAAGTAATGGCATTTAGAGACAAGTTTTGACCGCCAGGGGAAAAAAAAAAAATAATTTCTAGTTCTGTTTGTGATGGAAGCCAAAACATCTCGTCATTCGGCAACAAAGCCGAGAACTTCATATATTGAAGTTGGATAGCGTATTATTTCAACACTAAGAACAGATTGGTTTCACTGGGGATTGAACCCAGGACTAGAGATGAGCGAACCGGTCGCGGTTCGGCTCGAGTCGGTTCGCCGAACGGTGGTCCCGTTCGAGTTCGGTTCGTCGAATGTTCGACGAACCGAACTCGAACCAATAGGCTATAATGGGAGGCAATCACAAACACATAAAAATGCATTATAAATGTACACAAACAGTTAATAAACATTGCCATAACACTTACCGGTCCCCGCGATCCCTCCTGTACTCTGTCTCCTGCCGCTATTCCATCCGATGATCGCTGAATCCTCCCCGTGACCAGCACTGCCAGCAGAGATGCAGGACCTATCATGACGTCAAAATAGCCATGTGACCAGTCACGTGGCTATTATCTCATTGGCTACAGACTGGTCACATGACTATGACGCGTCATGTAGGACCTGCGAGTGCATCTCTCCGGTATACGGTGCACATATGTGTATCGCCGTGTACCGGCGACATGCTCTAGCACACGGTCGACTCCCCATTCCGTTGGGGACCGGCTGACATAGCCGGTCATTAACGGAGATCACCGTTGCCATAGCAACGCAGTTAGTGGTGACGTCACCGCTAACCGCGGCTCCGAGAGCACTGTTGCTATGGTAACGCGTCTGTCAGCGTTACCGCTGTTACCGCTGACAGCCAGCACTGATCACTCATGGAGTGAAGGCTGCACGCTGCTTCCCGATTGTAGTGAGGATTGTAGTGAGGATGAGGTTCCTCAGCCCCAAGTGATGAGCTGGGTAAACTCATCCTCACTACAATCGTCACTACTACTACACTAGTGAGGATTGTAGTGAGGATGAGGTTCCTCAGCCCCAAGTGATGAGCTGGGTAAACTCATCCTCACTACAATCGTCACTACTACTACACTAGTGATGATTGTAGTGAGGATGAGGTTCCTCAGCCCCAAGTGATGAGCTGGGTAAACTCATCCTCACTACAATCGTCACTACTACTACACTAGTGATGATTGTAGTGAGGATGAGGTTCCTCAGCCCCAAGTGATGAGCTGGGTAAACTCATCCTCACTACAATCGTCACTACTACTACACTAGTGATGATTGTAGTGAGGATGAGGTTCCTCAGCCCCAAGTGATGAGCTGGGTAAACTCATCCTCACTACAATCGTCACTACTACTACACTAGTGAGGATTGTAGTGAGGATGAGGTTCCTCAGCCCCAAGTGATGAGCTGGGTAAACTCATCCTCACTACAATCGTCACTACTACTACACTAGTGAGGATTGTAGTGAGGATGAGGTTCCTCAGCCCCAAGTGATGAGCTGGTGAACCTCATCCTCACTACAATCGTCACTACTACTACACTAGAAAGAAAGAAGACAGAAGAGCAGGATCGTGGAGGGCTGACAGGGGGTAATAAAGATGGAGTCTCTAATGTGTCTGTGTATTTATTTCTATTAAAGTATTTTTTTCTCTGTGTGGTGTTTTTTTTAACCCTTTATTGGAGATTCTTAATGGCCGGGTCAAACGTGCCTGACATTAAGAATCTCTGGCTTTATTCTGGCTAGTAAAACAAAGCCAGTATTAACTCATGATTACCCAACAAGCCACCCGGCTTCAGGGCTGTTGGAAGAGTTGGATACAGCGCCAGATGATGGCGCTTCTATGAGAGCGCCATTTTCTGGGACGGCTGCGGACTGAAATTCGCAGCAGAGGCGCCCAGAAACCTCGGGCTAACCTGTGCTGCGGATTCCAATCCCCAGCTGCCTAGTTGTACCCGGCTGGACATAAAAAATGGGGCGAAGCCCACGTCATTTGTTTTTTAATTATTTCATGAAATAAGTGAAATAATTAAAAAAAACGGGCTTTACTATATTTTTGGTTCCCAGCCGGGTACAAATAGGCAACTGGGGGTTGGAGGCAGCCCGTGGGTGCCTGCTGTACCTGGCTAGCATACAAAAATATGGCGAAGCCCACGTCATTTTTTTGGTGGGCAAAAAAATTCTGCATACAGTCCTGGATGGAGTATGCTGAGCCTTGTAGTTCTGCAGCTGCTGTCTGCTCTTCTCCATACAGACACAAAGCAGCTGCAGAATTACAAGGCTCAGCATACTCCATCCAGGACTGTATGCAGAAGTTTTTTGCCCCCTGAAAAAATTATGTGGGCTTCGCCATATTTTTGTATGCTAGCCAGGTACAGCAGGCAGGTACGGCTGCCCCCAACCCCCAGTTGCCTATTTGTACCCGGCTGGGAACCAAAAATAAAGGGAAGCCCTTTTTTTTATTATTTCATGAATTTCATCAAATAATTAGAAAACAAATGACGTAGGCTTCACCCCATTTTTGTGTCCAGCCAGGTACAACTAGGCAGCTGGGGATTGGAATCCGCAGCACAGGTTGGCCTGACCTTTCTGGGCCCCACTGCTGCGAATTGCAGTCTGCAGCCGCCTCAGAAAATGGCATTTTCATAGAAGCGCCATCTTCTGGCGCTGTATCCAACTCTTCCAGCACCTGCCTGCTATACCTGGCTAGCATACAAAAATATGGCGAAGCTCACGTCCTTTTTTTGTAGTTTTTTGGCAAAAAAAATAAAAAATGCTTCCCTGGATTTTCCATTGCCAGTGAAGGTAACACCAAGCAGTGGGGGTTAGCAGCCAGTAGCTGCTTGGATTACCCTTACCTAGCAATACAAAAAATGCAGCGGGAGCCCATATATATTTTTTTTAATTATTTATTTAATTAACTAAAAACAAAATGGGCTTCCCTGTATTTTGATTGCTGGACATCACAGTGCTGTAAAAATAAATCTTTAAAAAAATGATGTAGCGCTCCGCGGTATTTTTGATTCTCAGCGCAGATAAAGCAGACAGCTATGGGTTGCCATCTCAGTCTGCCTGCCGTTACCTTGGTTGGCAATCAAAATACAGGGAAGCCCATTAATTTTTTCTATTTAAAAAATAGTTAAAAAAAAAAAATGACGTTGGGTCCCCCCATTTTTGATAGCCAGCTAGGGTAAAGCAGACGGCTGTAGCCTGAAAACCACAGCTGGCAGCTTTACCGTGGTTGGGGATCCAATGTGGAGGTCCCCTCAGGCTCTTTTTTATAATTATTTTATAAATATTAATAATTACACAATAAAAGTAGGGTCCCCCCCAAATTGGATCACCAGCCAAGGTAAAGCGGACAGCTGTGGTCTGGTATTCTCAGGGTGGGAAGGTACATAGTTATTGGGCCTTCACAGCCTAAAAATAGCAGGCCGCAGGCACCCCAGATGTGGCGCATCCACTAGATGCGCCAATCCAGGCGCTTCACCCCAGCTCATCCCGTGCCCTGGTGCAGTGGCAAACGGGGTAATAAATCGGGATGATACTAGCTGTAAAGTCACCTGAGATCAAGCCCAGCAGTTTGTGATGTTATGGCGTCTATTAGATACCCAACATCATAAACTGTCAGTACTAACAAAAAAAAAAATCGACAAAAGAAATTTATTTGAAAAAACAGTCCCCAAAACATTTCCTCTTTCACCAATTTATTGTAAGAAAAAAAATAAAGGGGTCCCACGACGACTCTGGACCGTCTAGAATATGGGGGGGAGACACTCAGGGAACGTATCCCCCATTTTCTAGGAGTGCGGACCCTTCATGTGAGGAGTGTGGGTGCAATGAATCTGCACTCACTCTCCCCGGGTCCACAGCAGCAGAGTCCATGTCGTAATGGTTGCTACCAAAGCTGCAATGCCCTGCTCATGAGGTAAGGGCATGCCTAATCAGGAGAACTACTGTAGAGGAAGCTCTGCTCACTGGTATATAGGTGCTCAGAGGTAATAATAGATAAAATTAGTGAGTAGCCTCGGCACTCTAAATCTCCCAGACTAAGTCAGTAAGTCACAGCGGATAGTAATGCAAAATCACTCTTTATTGGTCCGTATTAAGAAAAAAAAAATTTTCATAAGCATATATGTTTTTGTCCAAAACAAGTTACAAATGACGTTTCGGCCTGAGCCTTCGTCAGATTGGACTTATCTGCATGTAATCATGAAAAATGACAATAATCAGTATCACATAAGAGTGAGAGAACAATAACATAAACTCGAACAATGTAGAGGTACAATTGGGATGCAGCAAAAAAATTGCAACACAGCAAGAAATGAAACACATGATACAAATGTCATAATACAGTACAAGGACAATATAGTAATGACAAATATGGGGTCAGAGTAGGCTTAGACAGCTCTGGTACGAAAAAGATGTCAATCATAAAGTAACATGTGCAGTAGGTGTAGAGCTACAGTATGCATGGCAGAGCTAATGGGTAGACCGACCATAGAAAAAGAACAGAGAAAAAGTGGAGAAAAAGTGGAGAAAAAAATGGATAAAAAGTGGAGAAAAAGTGAAGAAAAAGTGGAGAAAAAGTGGAGAAAAAGTGGATAAAAAGTGGAGAAAAAGTGGAGAAAAAGTGGAGAAAAAGTGGAGAAAAAGTGGAGAAAAAGTGGAGCACCCTTTGGTGCCTTTCATGTGGCACTAAGGGGTGCTTAGCTTTGTATTTAGCCAAAAAAATGAAAACAAAATGACGTAGGGTTCCCCCTAGTTTTGTAGCCAGCTAGGGTAAAGCAGACAGCTGCAGCCTGCAGGCCACAGCTGGCAACCTCACCTTGGCTGGTAATCCAAAACTGAGGGCACCCCACGCTGTTATTGTAAATTAAATAAATAATTAAAAAAAAACCACGTAGGGGTCCCCCAAAATTGGATCACCAGCCAAGGTAAAGCAGACAGCTGAGGCCTGATATTCTCAGACTAGGGAGGTCCATGGTTATTGGACTCTCCCCAGCCTAAAAATAGCAGGCCGCAGCCGCCCCAGAAGTGGCGCATCCATTAGATGCGCCAATCCTGGTGCTTCGCCCCAGCTCATCCCGCGCCCTGGTGCGGTGGCAAACGGGGTAATATATGGGGTTAATACCAGATGTGTAATGTCACCTGGCATTAAGCCCTGGGGTTGGTGAGGTCAGGCGTCTATCAGATACCTGACATCACCAACCCAGTCAGTAATAAAAAAAAATAGACGACAAACACATTTTTATTTGAAAAAACACTCCCCAAAACATTCCCTCTTTAACCAATTTATTAGAATGAAAAACAAATCCAGGTCTGGTGTAATCCAAGGGGTTGCCATGACGATCCACACTGTCCCAGTCAATGAAGAGCAGGATGTTCCCCATTGGCTGGGAGAGCAGTGCAGTGACCTGAGCTAACATCAATGGGCCAGCCCAGGTCACTGCAGGGGATGACAAGTGCTGCTGTCAGCGAGGTACATTACCTGCGCTGATCTCCAGCACACTGACAGCCCCTGTCACTGAGTTCAATGACCGCCGCCTTCACAGCCAAGAATCGCGAGAGGCCCGTGACGTCACCGCTAGTCAGTCTCAGGTCAGAAGCGAGAGAAGGTGATGTGACAAGCGGCGGCCATGAAGGACAGTGACAGCGCTGAGGTCGGGATGGCGGAACTTCATCACCGCAGGCAGGGCCGGCTCCAGGTTTTTGTGGGCCCCGGGCGGAAGAGTCCCAGTGGGCCCCATAAACACGCAGACACACACACATACACAGATACATACACGTACATATACATATTTAAAGACAAACTCACAAAAATACATATAAACAGACAAATCTATACAGTCATATACACTGACATACATAGATACACATCATACATGCATACATACAGAGACACACACTGCTATGCTGCATACATACATACATACATACATACAGACACACACATACTGCTCTGCATGCATACATACATATAGACAGACACACACACACTGCTCTGCTACATACATACATATAGGCAGACACACACATACTGCTCTGCTGCATACATACATACATACAGACACACACACACACACACTGCTCTGCTGCATACATACATACAGACAGACACGCATACTGCTCTGCTGCATACATACATGCATACATACATACAAACAGACACACATACTGCTCTTCTGCATACATACATACATACAGACAGACACGCATACTGCTCTGCATGCATACATACAGACATGCATACTGCTCTGCTGCATACATACATGCATACATACAGACAGACACGCATATTGCTCTGCTGCATATATATATACATACATACATAGACACGCATACTACTCTGCTACATATATACATACATACATAGACACGCATACTGCTCTGCTGCATATATACATACATACATACAGACATGCATACTACTCTGCTACATATATACATACATACATAGACACGCATACTGCTCTGCTTCATATATACATACATACATATAGACACGCATACTGCTCTGCTGCATATATACATACATACATACAGACACGTATACTGCTCTGCTGCATACATACATGCATACATACAGACACGCATACTGCTCTGCTGCATACATACAAGCATACATACAGACACGCATACTGCTCTGCTGCATACATACATGCATACATACAGACAGACACGCATATTGCTCTGCTGCATATATATACATACATACAGACACGCATACTACTCTGCTACATATATACATACATACATACAGACACGCATACTGCTCTGCTGCATATATATATACATACACGCATACTGCTCTGCTGCATATATACATACATACATACATACAGACATGCATACTGCTCTGCTACATATATACATACATACAGACACGTATACTGCTCTGCTGCATACATACATGCATACATACAGACAGACACGCATACTACTCTGCTACATATATACATACATACATACAGACACGCATACTGCTCTGCTGCATATATACATACATACATACACGCATACTGCTCTGCTGCATATATACATACATACAGACACGCATACTGCTCTGCTGCATACATACATACATACATACAGACACATATATTGCTCTGCTGCATACATACATACATACATACAGACACGCATACTGCTCTGCTGCATATATACATACATACACGCATACTGCTCTGCTGCATATATACATACATACATACAGTCACGCATACTGCTCTGCTGCATATATACATACATACATACAGACACGCATACTGCTCTGCTGCATATATACATACATACATACAGACACGTATACTGCTCTGCTGCATACATACATGCATACATACAGACACGCATATTGCTCTGCTGCATATATATATACATACAGACACGCATACTACTCTGCTACATATATACATACATACAGACACGTATACTGCTCTGCTGCATACATACATGCATACATACAGACAGACACGCATATTGCTCTGCTGCATATATATATATATATACATACAGACACGCATACTACTCTGCTACATATATACATACATACATACATACAGACACGCATACTGCTCTGCTGCATATATGCATACATACAGACACGCATACTGCTCTGCTGCATATATACATACATACATACAGACACGCATACTGCTCTGCTGCATACATACATTCATACATACAGACAGACACGCATATTGCTCTGCTGCATATATATATACATACATACAGACACGCATACTACTCTGCTACATATATACATACATACATACAGACACGCATACTGCTCTGCTGCATATATACATACATACAGAAACGCATACTGCTCTGCTGCATATATACATACATTCATACAGACACGTATACTGCTCTGCTGCATATATATATACATACATACAGACACGTATACTGCTCTGCTGCATATATACATGCATACATACAGACACGCATACTGCTCCGCTGCATATATACATACATACAGACACGCATACTGCTCTGCTGCATATATACATACATACATACAGACACACATACTGCTCTGCTGCATATATACATACATTTAGACACGCATACTGCTCTGCTGCATGCATACATACAAACACACACCTTGCTCTGCGGGGCCCACACATGCGGCTCCGGGGGCCACACACACGGCTCTGCGGGGCCCACACACGCACGGGGGGACAGGGAGGGGTGGGGAGGGAGTGATGTCCCACATACTGATCAGGTCACGGTGCAGATGGGGCCCACACAGCGCCGGAGGGAAGCGATGTGCTGGGGGTCGCTGGCTGGCACTGTGACTCCTTCATCTGTGCGACCGAGCAGGACGCCGGGCGGTAGCTCCGCCCACAGATGATGCTCAATGCAGGAGAACACAGTGAACGCTGTGTTCTGCGGGCCTTAAAGGGCCGGCAGCCACAGTATCCAGTGCCAAGGACTGCTGCCCCCGGGCCGACCGCAGGTAAACCGAGCGGGACCGTGTGTGTGTGTGTGTGTGTGTGTGTGTGTATACGTGTGTACATGCCGTGGGCAGGAGGGGGCGGAGCGAGCTGAGCGGGGAAGTGTGGGCTTCCTGCACGTAACTAGGATAAACATCGGGTTACTAACCAAAGCGCTTTGGTTGGATACCCGATGTATATCTTGGTTACCAGCTTGTGGCAGGCTGCCAGCGATTGCTCCTGCACACTATAGCTGTCAAAAGCCCTGCTTTTTGCTGCTAGAACCGTTCTCGAACGTATCTAGAACTATCGAGCTTTTGCAAAAAGCTCGATTTCTAGTTCGATCAGCCCCCAAAATCACTCGTGCCTATAACTGGAGAACCTCGAACCTCGAACCGCGCTCAACTCTACCCAGGACCTTCTGCGTGTTAAGCAGAAATGATGACCACTACACTATGAATCCTGACGAAAAGTTACTGTGTATTGGCTAGCAGAGCAGAATTGTGACTGACGGGGCCTTTTTATTGCTGAAGGAAAGTATTTTTGGTTAATGAAACATTTACAATTATTATTACATATTTTACCAGTTTTATTCCTACAAAGGGATTTTGCTTAAATTGAAGTTTATATTGAATGTGTTACTTTTTTCTCCATAGTTTGGTCTTTTGCTTTTGTATTTATGGGAACTATATATTTTGAAACAAATAGGATTTTTATAATATGGGATTATGTTTTCTGCTAAAATGGTCAATAAAAAAGAAACCCAAAATCGTAGTTCTCTTTGTGATGGAAGCCAAAATGTATTGTCATTTGGCAACGAAACCAAGAATTTCACATATTACAAGTCGATAGGAAATTACTTCAACACTAAAAACAGATTGGTTTCACTGGGGATTGAACCCAGGACCTTCTGCGTGTGAAGCAGACGTGATGACCACTACACTATGAAACCTTTGAAATCCTGCAAAGTAATGGCAATTAGAGACTAGTTTTGACCGCCAGGGGAAAAAAAACAAATTCGTAGCTCTGTTGGTGATGGAAGCTAAAACATCCCGTTATTCGGCAACAAAGCCAAGAACTTTATATACTGCAGGTTGATAGGGGATTATTTCAACACCAAGAACACATGGGTTTCACTGGGGATTGAACCCAGAACCTTCTGCGTGTAAAGCAGACGTGATTTCCACTACACTATGAAACCTTTGAAAACCTGCAAAGTAATGACAATTAGAGACGAGTTTTGACCGCCAGGGAAAAAAAAAACAAATTCGTAGCTCTGTTGGTGATGGAAGCCAAAACATCCCATCATTCGGCAACAAAGCCAAGAACTTCATATATTGTAGTTTAATTAAGTATTATTTCAACACCAAGAACAGATTGGTTTTACTGGGGATTGAACGCAGGACCTTCTGCGTGATAAGCAGACGTGATGACCACTACTCTAAGAAACCTGATGGAAAGTTACTGTGTATTGGCTAGCAGAGCAGAATTGTGACTGACGGGGCCTTTTTATTGCTGAAGGAAAGTATTTTTGGTTAATGAAACATTTACAATTATTATTACATATTTTACCAGTTTTATTCCTACAAAGGGATTTTGCTTAAATTGAAGTTTATATTGAATGTGTTACTTTTTTCTCCATAGTTTGGTCTTTTGCTTTTGTATTTATGGGAACTATATATTTTGAAACAAACAGGATTTTTATAATGCAAAAGAAACAGGAGAGCAGATGTGGTTGAAATGCAAAAGAGAATGACAAATTTTATTACATCATAAAAAACAGTTTTTAGATGTAGCACAGAAAAATACATATAGGTGCAACAACAGAGGGCACCTTGGCACATAAAGAGTTAATCAGAATTAACAAGGCAAGTAAAATACATAAGACAACAAGTATACAGCACAGATGGCAAAAAATACAAAGTTACATGCCAGGTGATACCAGAGAACAATAGCTGGTGTGCAAGATAAGATAAAATTATACAGCACACTGGGTTTGTCAGTATATGCAAGCAATGATACATATCAGTGGCTAAATATATGCAAACACTGCTCACCAGCATGCCAGGTGATACCAGAGAACAATAGCTGGTGTGCAAGATAAGATAAAGTTATACAGCACACTGGGTTTGTCAGTATATGCAAACAATGATATATACCAGTGGCTAAAAGAATGTAAACACCGCTCACCAGCAATGATATAAAGTGCCAGATAAGTGCAGGAGCCAGAGACCAAAAGATCCCCCTCAGAAGCAAGATAACGCGCTTTTCAGGTCTTGTTAGTATAACCCTTCATCAGACCAAGGAGGGGTGGTGACTCATCTGTTCCCAGAAGCTTTAATAGACCATATGGTTCATCACATGGATTGGACCGGCCAGTCAGTGCAGGTTTAAGCTGGCACATGCGCGGTCATTGCTAATCCCACTAGCAGATGCGAGTGACGTCAAGCCGAGGAGTGCAGGGGAGAGGGTGAAGGCAACGCCCCCCACGAGCAAAACTCCGCCCTTGAGACATCGCTAAGCATGCCAGGGAGAGAAGAAAGACCAGGCATGTGCACACCACACATACTGGAACATTCAAAGATACAGATATATGGGCTCCCACACAAACAGCAGTATAGGAACGCCAAGGAAAGAGGGCAAAGAAATAATGAAATGGCAGGAATCACAAGAATAACAGTAGTTAGCCCTCGACCAAGCAGTATATAATCCCGGCTGTCATGGGGGAAGCCACCTTGTAATCATAGTCCAGATGCACGATGTATTCAGGTAGTCATATTAACAGAGGCAGTGATCCATAGGGAGCAGAAGATGGAAGCTGCAAAGAAAAGGGCACAAAATGGCATAAAACACTTGCAGCAATAAAATTAGAATATAAAAACAGAGGTAAAAAATTGCATAGGTGGTAAAAAACCACATCTAGCAAAAAAAGTGGGGGGGGGAAGGAGGACAGGGGTCTAAAGGAAGGGGGCAAAGCTAAGGGACTCATTCAGACCAGACGGAGCCATAGTACCCAGTAGGGTGATCCATTTGGTTTCTTTTTGGACGAGGATCTTTTTAAGGTTCCCGCCCCTATTGCCGCCATGTACGACATCTATCCCTATGACACGCAATGATCTCGCATTACATCCGTGATGGTTCCGAAAATGCCTAGGAAGGGTCTTAAGAGTAGAAATATCGGTCACCGTCTTGGCAGCACCAATGTCTCTCACATGTTCACGCACTCTCACCCGCAATTCCCTAGAAGTTAAACCTATGTATATCTTAGGGCAACTACATTTAGCATAATAGATAACATAGGAAGTTGCGCATGAGATGTAACACCTAATATCAAATGTCCGACTACCATCTGCGGTGGAAAAGGTCTTACTGCGAGAGACATTGGTGCACGCAAGACAGCGACCGCAGGGAAAACACCCGCGAATAGGATTAGTAGAACCAAAGGGATGGGAAATCACAGGAACGTAATGACTATGTACGAGAAAATCTCGTAGATTTTTGGAACGGCGTGCCGTCATTAGAGGATAATCAAAGACCAAATCCCTTAGGGTAGGATCAGATTTTAGTATCGGCCAGTGTTTGTTTAATATGGCACGCATGTTATGCCATTCATGGTTGCACGCAGATATGAATCGAGCCTCTCCTGCCCCCGTATTCGCCTGACTAGATGGCTGCAGAAGCTCCTGTCGATTGGTATTCTTTGCCCTATTGTACCCCTTCTTTATGACACGACGGCTATATCCCCTATTAACCAATCTCGATGTTAGATCATTGGCCTGGGACTGAAAATTATCAGATGTAGAGCATATCCGCCTCATTCTGAGAAATTGCCCAACCGGGATGGCTTGGATGGTACTAACAGGATGAGAAGATGAGGCATGTAAAAGGGAGTTGACCGAGGTAGGCTTCCTAAAGACATCCGTCTGTAGTTGCCGACCACGGTCAACTCCAATCATAATATCCAAAAAATCAATAGACTGTAAATCATATCTAAAAGTGAGCTTAAGTTTCAATGAATTATGGTTTAAAACACCCATAAAGTCCGAGAGCTGCTCCACGGTACCCTGCCACAAAACAAAAACATCATCTATATATCTTAACCAGCACTGCGCATGGGTAGCGACCGGCACGCCCTCGTCGCCAGAAATGCCCCTCTCCCAATGGCCGAGGAACATATTAGCGTACGAAGGCGCACAGGCCGCGCCCATCGCAGTGCCTCTGGTCAGTAAATTACAACCGGTCTTTGAAAATGAAGAAATTGTGTGTCAGGATAAAGTGGAGCAGCTCCAGGATCAGCTCACATAAATGGCCATCACGGTTGGTATTGCTCAGAAAGAAGCGGACTGCCTCCAGACCATCATCATGGTTAATATTGGTATAAAGTGACTCTATGTCCGACGTGACAAGAAGGGTATCAGAATCCACAAAAATCCCGTCGACCCTATTCAGGACGTCCGTCATATCCTTAACATAAGATGGCAATTTTTCCACAAGAGGTTTTAAATAATAGTCGATAAAGCGACAGACAGGGTCGCATAAGCCATCTATGCCGGATACGATAGGGCGCCCCGGAGGGTGTTCGGGATTCTTGTGGATCTTGGGCAGGAGATAAAAGGTGGGGATTTTGGGAGATGCAACGAAGAGGCCATCAAAAACCTTCTTTGTTATAATTCCTTCATCCAAATCCCCCTGCAAGATCCGGTATAGCAAATCTGAGAAGGGGAATGTATGTTTAATAGGATTTTTATAATATGGGATTATGTTTTCTGCTAAAATGGTCAATAAAAAAAGAAACCCAAAATCGTAGTTCTCTTGGTGATGGAAGCCAAAATGTATTGTCATTTGGCAACGAAACCAAGAATTTCATATATTACAAGTCGATAGGAAAATACTTCAACACCAAAAATAGATTGGTTTCACTGGGGTTGAACCCAAGACCTTCTGCGTATGAAGCAGACGTGATGACCTCTACACTACGAAACCTTTGAAATCCTGCAAAGTAATGTCAATTAGAGAGGAGTTTTCACCGCCAGGGGAAAAAAAACAAATTCGTAGCTCTGTTGGTGATGGAAGCCAAAACATCCTGTCATTCGGCAACAAAGCCAAGAACTTCATTTATAGCAGGTTGATAGCACTACACTATGAAACCTGATGGAAAGTTACTGTGTATTGGCTAGCAGAGCAGAATTGTGACTGACGGGGCCTTTTTATTGCTGAAGGAAAGTATTTTTAGTAATGAAACATTTACAAATATTATTACATATTTTACCAGTTTTATTCCTACAAAGGGATTTTGCTTAAATTGAAGTTTACATTGAATGTGTTACTTTTTTCTACATAGTTTAGTCGTTTGCTTTTGTATTTATGGGAACTATATATTTTAAAACAAATAGGATTTTTATAACATGGGATTATGTTTTCTGCTAAAATGGTCAATAAAAAAGAAACCCAAAATCGTAGTTCTCTTTGTGATGGAAGCCAAAATGTATTGTCATTTGGCAGCGAAACCAAGAATTTCACATATTACAAGTCGATAGGAAATTACTTCAACACCAAAAGCAGATTGGTTTCACTGGGGATTGAACCCAGGACTTTCTGCGTGTGAAGCAGACGTGATGACCACTACACTATGAAACCTTTGAAATCCTGCAAAGTAATGGCAATTAGAGACGAGTTTTGACCGCCAGGGGAAAAAAAGCAAATTCGTACCTCTGTTGGTGATGGAAGCTAAAACATCCCGTTATTCGGCAACAAAGCCAAAAACTTTATATATTGAAGTTTAATTGAGTATTATTTCAATACCAAGAACCGATTGGTTTTACTGGGGATTGAACGCAGGACCTTCCGCATGTTAAGCAGACGTGATGATCTCTACTCTATGAAACCTGATGTAAAGTTACTGTGTATTGGCTAGCAGAGCAGAATTGTGACTGACGGGGCCTTTTTATTGCTGAAGGAAAGTATTTTTGGTTAATGAAACATTTACAATTTTTATTACATATTTTACCAGTTTTATTCCTACAAAGGGATTTTGCTTAAATGGAAGTTTACATTGAATGTGTTACTTTTTTCTACATAGTTTAGTCGTTTGCTTTTGTATTTAAAGGAACTATATATTTTGAAACAAACAGGATTTTTATAATATGGGATTATGTTTTCTGCTAAAATGGTCAATAAAAAAGAAACCCAAAATCGTAATTCTTTTGGGATGGAAGCCAAAATATATTATCAGTGGCAACAAAACCAAGAATTTCATATATTACAGGTGTATAGCATATTAATTCAACAGCGAAAACGGCTTGTTTTTACTGGGGATTAAACCCAGGACCTTCTGCGTGTGAAGCAGACGTGATGAAAACTACACTATGAAACCTTTGAAATCCTGCAAAGTAATGGCAATTAGAGACGAGTTTTGACCGCCAGGGGAAACAAAACAAATTCGTAGCTCTGTTGTTGATTAAAGCTAAAACATCCTGTTATTCGGCAACAAAGCCTAGAACTTTATAGATTGCAGGTTGATAGGATATTATTTCAACACCAAGAACACATGGGTTTCACTGGGGATTGAACCTAGGCCTTCTGCGCGTAAAGCAGACGTGATTTCCACTACACTATGAAACCTTTGAAAGCCTGCAAAGTAATGGCAATTAGAGACGAGTTTTGACCGCCAGGGAAAAAAAAAAGAAATTCGTAGCTCTGTTGGTGATGGAAGCCAAAACATCCCATCATTCGGCAACAAAGCCAAGAACTTCATATATTGTAGTTTAATTGGGTATTATTTCAACACCAAGAACAGATTGGTTTTACTGGGGATTGAATGCAGGACCTTCTGCGTGTGAAGCAGACGTGATGACCACTACTCTATGAAACCTGATGGAAAGTTACTGTGTATTGGCTAGCAGAGCAGAATTGTGACTGACGGGGCCTTTTTATTGCTGAAGGAAAGTATTTTTGGTTAATGAAACATTTACAATTGTTATTACATATTTTACCAGTTTTATTCCTACTAAGGGATTTTGCTTAAATGGAAGTTTACTAGTGATGAGCGAGTACTAAAAAGCTCGGGTTCTCGAGGCTCGGGCCGAGCATCCCAAGATACTCTTGTACTCGGCCCGAGCACCGAGCCCAATGTTATCCTATGGGAGACCCGAGTATTTTTGTGAAATGACCCCCGGCAGCATGGAGAAACCCTAAAAATGTCACAAAAGTCTCAGAAGAGTGCTCAAATGACATGGCAACAGCATGGGGAAGACCCCTTGAAGCATTTATCACTCAAAAGTCACAGCTGTGAACAATTTTGTCCGCGTTTTACGCCATTTTTACGGACTCATCAGAAAACCTTCCAAAATGACCCCAAAATGATTTTTCATGGCAGAAATGTTAAGGGCACATACCCAATAGTGAGATAGAGCTGGTGTATGTTACTTTTTGAGATTAATACATGAAAGATTTTACGTAAAACATTGTGTGGCACTCCGATGTCCCTGAGAAGAGACGTACATGAAGGCCTCTTGAGTCTAATGTGCCGATTTTGAGGAAGTGAGTCTTTGTAGTATTTTGGTTTGCCAGGGCAGTCCAAAATTGTGAGGTTCACCAATGCCCCTGCATAGAGACGTGCATGAGGGCCTGTAAACCTGAAGTGCCCATTGTAAGGAAGTGGGTCTATTGTAGTATAGCCCTTTGGCAGGGCAGCCAAAAATTGGGAGGCTCCACGTTGTCCCTGGATAGAGACGTGCATGAGGGCCTGTAAACATGAAGTGCCCATTGTAAGGAAGTGGGTCTATTGTAGTATAGCCCTTTGGCAGGGCAGCCAAAAATTGGGAGGCTCCACGTTGTCCCTGGATAGAGACCTGTTAGGTTCTTAGTGCCTCCGTGCTTGCATTTAAAAACCGCACGTGTGTGCCTGTTGGTGGCAGCTTTCCGCTGCACTTGTGTGCGTTTTGCAAAAACTTGGATATAACGCACAAGTCTAGTGAATACACATCAGCACAGCATTGCAAAATGCGCAAGGGCGTTGGCAACGAACAAGGAAGTGGACGTGATGGTGGTGCAGGCAGAGACCGAGGTCGTGTGCAAGCTCTAATTTCGCCACAACAAAGGGCCACATCTACTCGCTCGCACGTCCTGTCCCAAATTCTTGGGGACCGCAGCAGTACACCGCTCTTGAACCAAGACCAGTGTCAACAGGTTGTTAGTTGGATAGCGGATAATGCTTCCAGTCAGATTGGCACCACCACAACCACTCTGTCTTCCACACGGTCAAGTGTCAGTAGCCGTGATACTGCACCGCACATTTTAGAACCTGATCCTCCTTCCTACCACCAGGCCGAGTACACGTCCACGGACATTACTGATCCCACACTTGGACACTCGGAAGAGCTGTTCGTTCACGTTTCCATTCACACATTCTGGCCTCTCGCCAGCTCCTGTTGAAGTGGGCCATGACGAGATTGTATGTACAGATGCCCAAATATTTGAGCAGCCACATTCTCACGAAGTTGGCAACGTGTCTCAACAAGGGGTGGACGATGATGAGACACAATTGTCAGGAAGTCAGGAGGAGCAGGGTGCGGAAGAGGAAGACGACGTGGTGGATGATCCAGTAACTGACCCAACCTGGCAGGAGGATATGCAGAGCGAGGACAGCAGTGCACAGGGGGAGGGAGGCGTAGCATCCCAACAGGAAGTAAGAAGCAGGGTGGTGGCCCCAGGCAGACATCAGGCAACTGTTCCCCGGAACAACACGACACAAGGTGCCTGTACAAATGTTAGGTCTTCCCGAGTCTGGCAGTTTTTTAAGTTGGCTCCAGATGATTCTAAAAAGGCCATTTGCAACACCTGCCGTGCCAGCATCAGCAGGGTTACCAAAACTAGCAGCCTGATCACCACCAGAATGATCAGGCACATGTCAGCCAAGCACCCGACTTTGTGGGATGTACAACAGAGTCGAGGAGCAGTGCTTGCTGATGTCACTGCTACATCTTCGCTTGTTGTGCATGCGAGCCAATCCCCTGTCCATGCTGCCCGCGAACAAGCCTCCTCCGGCCCTGCACCTGCAGTTGCCCATGCAGAAATAACACCATCATCAAGCACGTCCTTGTCCCAGCGCAGCGTTCAGTTATCCATTCAGCAAACCTTTGAACGCAGGCGCAAATACACTGCCAACGCCCCACATGCCACACTTCTAAATGCTAACATTTCGCGACTGCTTGCGCTGGAAATGTTGCCTTTTAGGCTGGTTGAGACAGAAGCATTCCGCGACCTGATGGTGGCAGCTGTCCCACGTTACTCGGTCCCCAGCCGCCACTATTTCTCCCGGTGTGCCGTCCCCGCATTGCATAACCACGTGTCACAAAACATCACACGTGCCCTGAACAACGCTGTTTCAGCCAAAGTCCACCTAACCACAGGCACGTGGACAAGTGCATGTGGGCAAGGCCGCTACATCTCGTTGACGTCACACTGGGTTAATATTGTGGAAGCTGGGACCCAGTCTGAGCGAGGGACGGAACACGTCCTTCACACACCAAGTTTTGCAGGCCCTACCTCAGTCAGGGTTTCACCCACACTCTACAGCTCCGGAATGTCATGCTCCTCAGCCTCCTCCTCCTCCTGCGCATCCTCATCCACTTTACCCTCCACATCAGTCCCAAGCTGGAATTGTCGCGGGCGGAAGAGGGGACGCTGCGCTCTCCCACTGCTCGGGTCCGGCTGCCGCTGCTCTACGGCTGCTGCTGCTCGGTGGCTCGAGCGATGGCCGGATCCCGGAGGCTCGAACGGCGCTCCTCGCCCGTGAGTGAAAAGGGGTGGTTTGGGTTTTGGGGATATTGTCCGTGACGCCACCCACGGTTGTGGTGATTGTGTGGACACCACCGCTGCTCTGGACGGGGATCCCGGGAGCCTGTGACAGGGAGCAGCTTTGTTGTTATTTCTCCCCTCCGTGGGTAGGGGGGTTGGTTGTCCTGGGGCCCGGTGATGGGGTAGAGATGGATGACAGGCAAGTAGCGGGGCCTGATGAGGTGCAGGGTCGCAGGGGCAGCGCTGTGCCGCACGGCACGGAGGTACTCACTCAGCCCAATGATTATGACACAGTTCACGGTAAAACAAGTGGCTGGATGGACGGGTCCCTCGGACGGCTGCGGATGTTCCTCCCTGCAGGTTAGTGAGGACTGTCTCTCCCTGCACCTAAGTTCAGTGTTAGTAGTGATGGTTTCCCACCGATATCCCGTTCCCCGACCTGGATATGGGCCGGAGGAGCCCCTTTTGCCCACAGGCGCTGGCCCTGGGAGACGGTTGCCCTTGGCGGTGGCGGTGTCTCCCCTTCACGGTTGGACGGTTGCCTTCTATCATGACTTGGCTGTTTGGAAACCCTGAGGTCCCCTTCACTAATGGATTTGGCAAATTCACGACGACACCAAGCCTTGCCGGGATCCGAAAGGCCCCTGCCAATGGTGCTGTCTTCTCTTTGTATACCGGTCCGGTACGGCCGGGTCACCACCCGTCCACGGTCCTTACGGCAGACTCCAATCGGCCTCCACTGCAGACGGTCACCACATCCTGCCAACCTTGCTGTCCTGTCCGGGCCACACACCCGGACCAACTTCAGGCTCTTTGCTGTCACTTTTCTCCTCTCTACTACTTTCCTCCTTCCACTTCCTTAGCTTAACTCTCACTGCCTGTGTTTTCCCTCCTCCTTGGTGGGTGGAGACCAACCGCCTGGCTCCACCACCTGGTGTGGACAACAGCCCCTGGGGAAGGCAACAAGGATTTTGTGTTTTGACTATGATATGCCTGCAGGGAGTGTGGGGTGTGTAAGTGTTGTGCTCTGTGGCCCCTGGCTTGTCCAGGGCGACACAGAAGCACTGCAGCACTGCCTCGGCGAAGCGGCAACAGGCTGTGCTGAAGCTAATCTGCATAGGTGACAAACCCCACAATGCAGAAGAGGTGTGGACAGCTCTGAAACAGCAGGCAGATCACTGGCTCACACCTCTGAACCTAAAGCCAGGAAAGGTTGTGTGTGACAATGGCCGGAACCTGGTGGCGGCTTTGAGGCGAGGCCAGCTGACACATGTTCCATGCGTGGCCCATGTGCTCAACCTCGTGGTTCAGCGTTTTCTAAAGTCATACCCAGAGCTGTCTGATCTGCTGGTAAAAGTTCGCCGCCTGTCTGTACATTTTCGAAAGTCACCTACTGCTTCAGCCAGCCTTGCCGGCTTTCAGCGCCATTTGCATCTTCCGGCTCACAGACTGGTGTGTGATGTCCCCACGCGTTGGAATTCAACTCTGCACATGTTGGTCATGATATGTGAGCAGAAGAGGGCAGTTGTTGAGTACCTGCATCACCTAAGCCGTCGGGAAATGGGTCAAACTCCACACATAACACCTGAGGAGTGGAGATGGATGTCCGACCTATGTACCATCCGCCAAAAGTTTGAGGACTCCACCAAGATGGTGAGCGGCGATGACGACATTATTAGCGTCACCATACCGCTTCTCTGCCTTCTAAAATGGTCTCTGCTCAAAAAACAACCATGATGCATTTCAGGCGGAGCGCGATGAGTTTGAGCAAGAAAAAGTAGTGGGTGTGGGTGATAACACACAGCCCAGCCTCGTCTCATCACAACGTGCAGTGGAGGACTATGACGAGGAGGAGGATGAAGACATGGAGCAACTCTCCGGCCAAATTGAGGATATGACATGCAGTCATATCCTCGGTTCAGCGTGGCTGGCCAGAGGACAGGGTAGATGAGGAGGAGGAGGAGGAGGAGGAGGAGGAGGACAGCATGTTCAGTCATCGTGTTGGTCAGGATACTGAAGTGATGGCTGTTAAGAGTCTGGCACACATGGCTGACTTTATGGTAAGCTGCCTGTCTCGTGACCCTCGCGTTAAGAACATCTTTGCCGACAATCATTACTGGTTGGTAACACTGTTAGACCCACGCTACAAGGAGAACTTTATGTCTCTTATTCCCGAGGCGAAGAGGTCAGGCAAAATGCAGCAGTTCCAGAAGCCCATAGTCACGGAAGTAGGCAAAGCATTCCCCTCACAAAACGCTAGCGGCATAGGTCAGGAATCAGTGGACAACCAAGGCGTACAGCCGAGAGGGGCACAAGTCCAATCCGCCAGAGGTAGGGGAACAGTCTTTAAGATGTGGGACAGTTTTCTCAGGCCCTCACATACCACAGCCCCTGAGGTGCGGGGTAGTGCCACAAAAAATCCTAAGTTTGCCCAGATGCTCAAGGAGTACCTTGCAGATCAAACAACTGTACTCCGACATTCCTCTGTGCCTTACAATTAATGGGTATCCAAGCTGGACACGTGGCATGAATTGGCTCTCTACGCCTTGGAAGTCCTGGCCTGCCCTGCCGCTAGCGTTTTGTCAGAGAGGGTTTTTAGTGCCGCAGGTGGAATCATTACAGATAAACGCACCTGCCTGTCAACTGTAAATGCTGACAGGCTGACTCTGATCAAGATGAACAAGGGTTGGATTGGGCCAGACTTCACCACACCACCAGCAAATGAGAGCGGAATTTAAAGTTTGCCATGTACCTACACTCACCCATGGGTACACACTTCTGGACTTTGGCTAATCGCTGGACTGCTCCTCCTTCTCCTCATGCGCCATCATGATGACCGTTACAATAGTTAGGCCGTTGTTTCTGGTATACCCCCAGTGGTAAATTTTTTCGACCATTCTTTCAGAATGGACATTACAACGACAGGAGACCCGCTCCTTTGCAATGGGAACAATGTTTTGAGACCCTTATGCACATCTCTATCCAGGGACAATGTGGAGCCTGACGCTGCCACCGACAGGCACACACGTGCGGTTTTTAAATGCAAGCATGGACGCAATAAGAACCTAACAGGTTTTTAGGAGCGACAATTACTGAGAAGTCTGACACTATCAGCCACTGCTGACTGACGTGTATTATACACTAGACTTGTGCGTTATATAATAGTTTGTGCAAAACGTGCACCTGTACGCTGCCACCGACAGGCACACACGTGCGGTTTTTAAATGCAAGCATGGACGCAATAAGAACCTAACAGGTTTTTAGGAGCGACAATTACTGAGAAGTCTGACACTATCAGCCACTGCTGACTGACGTGTATTATACACTAGACTTGTGCGTTATATAATAGTTTGTGCAAAACGTGCACCTGTACGCTGCCACCGACAGGCACACACGTGCGGTTTTTAAATGCAAGCATGGACGCAATAAGAACCTAACAGGTTTTTAGGAGCGACAATTACTGAGAAGTCTGACACTATCAGCCACTGCTGACTGACGTGTATTATACACTAGACTTGTGCGTTATATAATAGTTTGTGCAAAACGGGCACCTGTACGCTGCCACCGACAGGCACACACGTGCGGTTTTTAAATGCAAGCATGGACGCAATAAGAACCTAACAGGTTTTTAGGAGCGACAATTACTGAGAAGTCTGACACTATCAGCCACTGCTGACTGACGTGTATTATACACTAGACTTGTGCGTTATATAATAGTTTGTGCAAAACGTGCACCTGTACGCTGCCACCGACAGGCACACACGTGCGGTTTTTAAATGCAAGCATGGACACAATAAGAACCTAACAGGTTTTTAGGAGCGACAATTACTGAGAAGTCTGACACTATCAGCCACTGCTGACTGACGTGTATTATACACTAGACTTGTGCGTTATATAATAGTTTGTGCAAAACGTGCACCTGTACGCTGCCACCGACAGGCACACACGTGCGGTTTTTAAATGCAAGCATGGACGCAATAAGAACCTAAAAGGTTTTTAGGAGCGACAATTACTGAGAAGTCTGACACTATCAGCCACTGCTGACTGATGTGTATTATACACTAGACTTGTGCGTTATATAATAGTTTGTGCAAAACGTGCACCTGTACGCTGCCACCGACAGGCACACACGTGCGGTTTTTAAATGCAAGCATGGACGCAATAAGAACCTAACAGGTTTTTAGGAGCGACAATTACTGAGAAGTCTGACACTATCAGCCACTGCTGACTGACGTGTATTATACACTAGACTTGTGCGTTATATAATAGTTTGTGCAAAACGTGCACCTGTACGCTGCCACCGACAGGCACACACGTGCGGTTTTTAAATGCAAGCATGGACACAATAAGAACCTAACAGGTTTTTAGGAGCGACAATTACTGAGAAGTCTGACACTATCAGCCACTGCTGACTGACGTGTATTATACACTAGACTTGTGCGTTATATAATAGTTTGTGCAAAACGTGCACCTGTACGCTGCCACTGACAGGCACACACGTGCGGTTTTTAAATGCAAGCATGGATGCAATAAGAACCTAACAGGTTTTTAGGAGCGACAATTACTGAGAAGTCTGACACTATCAGCCACTGCTGACTGACGTGTATTATACACTAGACTTGTGCGTTATATAATAGTTTGTGCAAAACGTGCACCTGTACGCTGCCACCGACAGGCACACACGTGCGGTTTTTAAATGCAAGCATGGACGCAATAAGAACCTAACAGGTTTTTAGGAGCGACAATTACTGAGAAGTCTGACACTATCAGCCACTGCTGACTGACGTGTATTATACACTAGACTTGTGCGTTATATAATAGTTTGTGCAAAACGTGCACCTGTACGCTGCCACCGACAGGCACACACGTGCGGTTTTTAAATGCAAGCATGGACACAATAAGAACCTAACAGGTTTTTAGGAGCGACAATTACTGAGAAGTCTGACACTATCAGCCACTGCTGACTGACGTGTATTATACACTAGACTTGTGCGTTATATAATAGTTTGTGCAAAACGTGCACCTGTACGCTGCCACCGACAGGCACACACGTGCGGTTTTTAAATGCAAGCATGGACGCAATAAGAACCTAAAAGGTTTTTAGGAGCGACAATTACTGAGAAGTCTGACACTATCAGCCACTGCTGACTGATGTGTATTATACACTAGACTTGTGCGTTATATAATAGTTTGTGCAAAACGTGCACCTGTACGCTGCCACCGACAGGCACACACGTGCGGTTTTTAAATGCAAGCATGGACGCAATAAGAACCTAACAGGTTTTTAGGAGCGACAATTACTGAGAAGTCTGACACTATCAGCCACTGCTGACTGACGTGTATTATACACTAGACTTGTGCGTTATATAATAGTTTGTGCAAAACGTGCACCTGTACGCTGCCACCGACAGGCACACACGTGCGGTTTTTAAATGCAAGCATGGACACAATAAGAACCTAACAGGTTTTTAGGAGCGACAATTACTGAGAAGTCTGACACTATCAGCCACTGCTGACTGACGTGTATTATACACTAGACTTGTGCGTTATATAATAGTTTGTGCAAAACGTGCACCTGTACGCTGCCACTGACAGGCACACACGTGCGGTTTTTAAATGCAAGCATGGATGCAATAAGAACCTAACAGGTTTTTAGGAGCGACAATTACTGAGAAGTCTGACACTATCAGCCACTGCTGACTGACGTGTATTATACACTAGACTTGTGCGTTATATAATAGTTTGTGCAAAACGTGCACCTGTACGCTGCCACCGACAGGCACACACGTGCGGTTTTTAAATGCAAGCATGGACGCAATAAGAACCTAACAGGTTTTTAGGAGCGACAATTACTGAGAAGTCTGACACTATCAGCCACTGCTGACTGACGTGTATTATACACTAGACTTGTGCGTTATATAATAGTTTGTGCAAAACGTGCACCTGTACGCTGCCACCGACAGGCACACACGTGCGGTTTTTAAATGCAAGCATGGACACAATAAGAACCTAACAGGTTTTTAGGAGCGACAATTACTGAGAAGTCTGACACTATCAGCCACTGCTGACTGACGTGTATTATACACTAGACTTGTGCGTTATATAATAGTTTGTGCAAAACGTGCACCTGTACGCTGCCACCGACAGGCACACACGTGCGGTTTTTAAATGCAAGCATGGACGCAATAAGAACCTAAAAGGTTTTTAGGAGCGACAATTACTGAGAAGTCTGACACTATCAGCCACTGCTGACTGATGTGTATTATACACTAGACTTGTGCGTTATATAATAGTTTGTGCAAAACGTGCACCTGTACGCTGCCACCGACAGGCACACACGTGCGGTTTTTAAATGCAAGCATGGACGCAATAAGAACCTAACAGGTTTTTAGGAGCGACAATTACTGAGAAGTCTGACACTATCAGCCACTGCTGACTGACGTGTATTATACACTAGACTTGTGCGTTATATAATAGTTTGTGCAAAACGTGCACCTGTACGCTGCCACCGACAGGCACACACGTGCGGTTTTTAAATGCAAGCATGGACACAATAAGAACCTAACAGGTTTTTAGGAGCGACAATTACTGAGAAGTCTGACACTATCAGCCACTGCTGACTGACGTGTATTATACACTAGACTTGTGCGTTATATAATAGTTTGTGCAAAACGTGCACCTGTACGCTGCCACTGACAGGCACACACGTGCGGTTTTTAAATGCAAGCATGGATGCAATAAGAACCTAACAGGTTTTTAGGAGCGACAATTACTGAGAAGTCTGACACTATCAGCCACTGCTGACTGACGTGTATTATACACTAGACTTGTGCGTTATATAATAATTTGTGCAAAACGTGCACCTGTACGCTGCCACCGACAGGCACACACGTGCGGTTTTTAAATGCAAGCATGGACGCAATAAGAACCTAACAGGTTTTTAGGAGCGACAATTACTGAGAAGTCTGACACTATCAGCCACTGCTGACTGACGTGTATTATACACTAGACTTGTGCGTTATATAATAGTTTGTGCAAAACGTGCACCTGTACGCTGCCACCGACAGGCACACACGTGCGGTTTTTAAATGCAAGCATGGACGCAATAAGAACCTAACAGGTTTTTAGGAGCGACAATTACTGAGAAGTCTGACACTGTCAGCCACTGCTGACTGACGTGTATTATTCACTAGACTTGTGCATTATATAATAGTTTGTGCAAAACGTGCACCTGTACGCTGCCACCGACAGACACACACGTGCTGTTTTTAAATGCAAGCACGGACGCAATAAGAACCTAACAGGTTTTTAGGAGCGACAATTACTGAGAAGTCTGACACTATCTGGACTGTTTTAGACTGTGTACACCAGCCCCAGATATAATGAAGGCTGGTATACGGTCACCGCTAGGAATGGCTATATACCCTGCCTGCCTGCCTGCCTGTATACTGCTACAATAGTCCTGACAAGGACTCTTCTGGTCACTAGCCTGTATTCCGACCTGGCTATACCCTGCCTGTATATAGCAACAATAGTCCTGAGAAGGACTCTGCTACTGTACTCCGACCTGGCTATACCCTGTCTGCCTGTATACAACTAGAATAGTCCTGAGAAGGACTTCTGGTCACACTGTTTGCAGCCCTGCTACGGAACTAACTATAAAGGGCAGCAAACCTTTCCCTGAAGCAGCGACACTCTCCCTGCACTGACTGTCTGGATAGCTGTGAGCAGAGCACAGCGCGCCGGCTGGTATAAAGGCTCGGTCACGCTGTGCGGGCCGGCCAATCACTGCAATTCCACAACTAACAGGGCTGTGGCATTGCAGTGGTCTGCCAGCCAATCCCTGCATGAGGGCTGGCTCTCAAAAGAGCGCCAACATGCAGGGATGAAGACCACGAGTACAGCACGAGTATCGCGAGATTACTCGGTCCCCGCCGAGTAGCCCGAGTACAGTGATACTCGTGCGAGTACCGAGTAGTAACAAGCATGCTCGCTCATCACTAAAGTTTACATTGAATGTGTTACTTTTTTCTACATAGTTTAGTCGTTTGCTTTTGTATTTAAAGGAACTATATATTTTGAAACAAACAGGATTTTTATAATATGGGATTATGTTTTCTGCTAAAATGGTCAATAAAAAAGAAACCCAAAATCGTAGTTCTCTTGGTGATTGAAGCCAAAATATATTATCAGTTGGCAACAAAATTAAGAATTTCAAATATTACAGGTTGATAGCAAATTACTTCAACAGTGAAAACGGCTTGTTTTTACTGGGGATTGAACCCAGGACCTTCTGCGTGTGAAGTAGACGTGATGACCACTCCACTATGAAAGCTGTGAAATCCTGCAAAGTAATGGCATTTAGAGACGAGTTTTGACCGCCAGGGGAAAAAAAAAATAATAATTTGTAGTTCTGTTTGTAATGGAAGCCAAAACATCCCATCATTCAGCGACAAAGCCGAGAACTTCATATATTGCTGGTTGATAGGGTTTTATTTCAACACCATGAACAGATAGGTTTTCCTGGGGATTCAACCTAGGACCTTCTGCGTGTTAAGCAGACGTGATGAGCACTACACAATGAAACCTGATGGAAAGTTACTGTGTATTGGCTAGCAGAGCAGAATTGTGACTGATGGGGCCTTTTTATTGCTGAAGGAAAGTATTTTTGGTTAATGAAACATTTACAATTTTTATTATAGATTTCAACAGTTTTATTCCTACAAAGGGATTTTGCTTAAATTGAAGTTTACATTGAATGTGTTACTTTTTTCTACATAGTTTAGTCGTTTGCTTTTGTATTTATGGGAACTATATATTTTAAAACAAATAGGATTTTTATAATATGGGATTATGTTTTCTGCTAAAATGGTCAACAAAAAAAGAAACCCAAAATCGAAGTTCTCTTTGTGATGGAAGCCAAAATGTATTGTCATTTTTTCAACGAAACCAAGAATTTCACATATTACAAGTCAATAGGAAATTACATCAACACCAAAAACAGATTGTTTTCACTGGGGATTGAACCCAGGACCTTCTGCGTGTGAAGCAGACGTGATGACCACTACACTATGAAACCTTTGAAATCCTGCAAAGTAATGGCAATTACAGACGAGTTTTGACCGCCAGGGGAAAAAAAACAAATTCGTAGCTCTGTTGGTGATGGAAGCTAAAACATCCCATTATTCGGCAACAAAGCCAAGAACTTTATATATTGCAGGTTGATATGGAATTATTACAACACCATGAACACATGGGATTCACTGAGGATTGAACCCAGGACCTTCTGCGTGTGAAGCAGACGTGATGACCACTACACTATGAAACCTTTGAAAGCCTGCAAAGTAATGGCAATTAAAGACGAGTTTTGACCGCCAGGAAAAACAAAACAAATTCGTAGCTCTGTTGGGGATGGAAGCCAAAACATCCCATCATTCGGCAACAAAGCCAAGAACTTCATATATTGTAGTTTAATTGAGTATTATTTCAACACCAAAAACAGATTGGTTTTACTGGGGATTGAACGCAGGACCTTCTGCGTGTTAAGCAGACGTGATGACCACTACACTATGAAACCTGCCGAAAAGTTACTGTGTATTAGCTAGTAGAGCAGAATTTTGACTGACGGGGCCTTTTTATTGCTGAAGGAAAGTATTTTTGGTTAATGAAACATTTACAATTTTTATTATATATTTTACTAGTTTTATTCCTACAAAGGGATTTTGCTTAAATTGAAGTTTTTATTGAATGTGTTACTTTTTTCTACATAGTTTAGTCGTTTGCTTTTGTATTTATGGGAATTATATATTTTAAAACAAATAGGATTTTTATAACATGGGATTGTTTTCTGCTAAAATGGTCAATAAAAAAGAAACCCAAAATCGAAGTTCTCTTTGTGATGGAAGCCAAAATGTATTGTCATTTTTTCAACGAAACCAAGAATTTCACATATTACAAGTCAATAGGAAATTACATCAACACCAAAAACAGATTGGTTTCACTGGGGATTGAACCCAGGGCCTTCTGCGTGTGAAGCAGACGTGATGACCACTACACTATGAAACCTTTGAAATTTTGCAAAGTAATGGCAATTACAGACGAGTTTTGACCGCCAGGGGATAAAAAACAAATTCGTAGCTCTGTTGGTGATGGAAGCTAAAACATCCCATTATTCGGCAACAAAGCCAAGAACTTTATATATTGCAGGTTGATATGTAATTATTACAACACCATGAACACATGGGATTCACTGGGGATTGAACCTAGGACCTTCTGTGTGTGAAGCAGACGTGATGACCACTACACTATGAAACCTTTGAAATCCTGCAAAGTAATGGCAATTAGAGACGAGTTTTGACCGCCAGGGAAAAAAGAAACAAATTCGTAGCTCTGTTGGTGATGGAAGCTAAAACATCCCGTTATTCGGCAACAAAGCCAAGAACTTCATATATTGTAGTTTAATTGGGTATTATTTCAACACCAAGAACAGATTGGTTTTATTGGGGATTGAACGCAGGACCTTCTGCGTGTTAAGCAGACGTGAAGACCACTACACTATGAAACCTTTGAAATCCTGCAAAGTAATGGCAATTAGAGACGAGTTTTGACCACCAGGGAAAAAAAAAACAAATTCGTAGCTCTGTTGGTGATGGAAGCCAAAACGTCCCATCATTCGGCAACAAAGCCAAGAACTTCATATATTGTAGTTTAATTGGGTATTATTTCAACACCAAGAACAGATTGGATTTACTGGGGATTGAACGCAGGACCTTCTGCGTGTTAAGCAGACGTGATGACCACTACTCTATGAAACCTGATGGAAAGTTACTGTGTATTGGCTAGCAGAGCAGAATTGTGACTGACGGGGCCTTTTTATTGCTGAAGGAAAGTATTTTTGGTTAATGAAACATTTACATATTTTACCAGTTTTATTCCTACAAAGGGATTTTGCTTAAATGGAAGTTTACATTGAATGTGTTACTTTTTTCTACATTTTTTAGTCGTTTGCTTTTGTATTTAAAGGAACTATATATTTTGAAACAAACAGGATTTTTATAATATGGGATTATGTTTTCTGCTAAAATGGTCAATAAATTAGAAACCCAAAATCGTAGTTCTCTTGGTGATGGAAGCCAAAATATATTAACAGTTGGCAACAAAACCAAGAATTTCATATATTACAGGTTGATAACAAAATACTTCAACAGCAAAAACAGCTTGTTTTTACTGGGGATTGAACCCAGTAGCTTCTGCATGTTAAGCAGACGTGATGACCACTACACTGTGAAACCTGATGAAAAGTTACTGTGTATTGGCTAGCAGAGCAGAATTGTGACTGACGGGGCCTTTTTTATTGCTGAAGGAAAGTATTGTTGGTTAATGAAACATTTACAATTTGTATTACATATTTTACCAGTTTTATTCCTACTAAGGGATTTTGCTTAACCCCTTAAGGACGAAGCCAGTTTTGTCCTTAATGCCCAGGCCATTTTTTGCAATTCTGACCAGTGTCCCTTTATGAGGTTATAACTCTGGAACGCTTCAACGGATCCCGGTGATTCTGACATTGTTTTTTCGTGACATATTGTACTTCATGACAGTTATAAATTTAGAACGATATTTTTTGCTTTTATTTGTGAAAAAATCGGAAGTTTGATGAAAATTTTGAAAATTTTGCAATTTTCAAACTTTTAATTTTTATGCCCTTAACCCAGAGAGTTATGTCACACAAAACAGTTAATAAATAACATTTCCCACTTGTCTACTTTACATTAGCGCAATTTCTGAAACAAAATGTTTTGGGGTTAGGAAGTTAGAACGGGTCAAAGTTCATCTGCAATTTCCCATTTTTTCAACAAAATTCACAAAACCATTTTTTTAGGGACCACATCACATTTGAAGTGACTTTGAGAGGCCTAAGTGACAGAAAATACCTAAAAGTGACACCATTCTCAAAACAGCACCCCTCAAAGTACTCAAAACCATATCCAAGAAGTTTATTAACCCTTCAGGTGCTTCACAGGAACTAAAGCAAAGTGGAATGAGAAAAGCAAAAAATAAAATTTTACCCAAAATGTTGCTCTACCCCAAATTTATTCACTTTTAGAAGAAATAACACAACAAAATGAACCCCAAAACTTGTTACCCACTTTCTTATGAACGCGCCAATACCCCACATGTGGTCAGAAACCTTTGTTTGGACAAATGGGAGGGCTCGGAACAGAAGGAGCAATATTTGAATTTTGGAAAGCAAATTTGGCTGAAATAGATTGCGGGCACCATGTTGCATTTACATGTCCGCTAAGGTACCTAAACAGCAGAAACCCCTCACAAGTGACACCATTTTGGAAACTAGACCCCTTAAGGCTTCTATGTAGGGGTATAGTGAGCATTTTGGATCCACAAGTACTTCACAGATTTTGATAACGTTACGTTGTCACATTGAAAATTTTCATTTTTTTCTCAAAAATGTTGCTTTAGCATCAATTTTTTCACTTTTTCAAGAGGTAATTCCAAAAATTTGACCCCAATGTTTGTTACCCACTTTTTTATGAGCGCGGTGATACCTCACTTGTGGTCTGAAACCTTTGTTTGGAGAAATGGGAGGGCTTGGAACGGAAGGAGCAATATTTGAATTTTGGAAAGGAAATTTGGCTGAAAAAGATTGCGGGCACCATGTCGCATTTGGAGGACCCCTAAGGTACGTAAACAGCAAAAAAACACCACAAGTGACCCCATATTGGAAACTAGGCCCCTCAAGGAATTTATCTTGATGTTTAATGAGTACCCTGAACCTCCAGGTGCTTTACAGAAGTTTATAACGTTGAGCCATGAAAATAAAAAAATAAAATTTTACCACAAAATTGTTACTTCAACCAGGTAGCTTTTTTTTTCACAAGGGTAACAGGAAAAAAATCACCATGAAATTTATTGCGCAATTTCTCCTGAGTTTGTTGATATCTTATATGTGGTGGAAATCAACTGTTTGGGTACACTACAGGGCTCAGAAGAGAAGGAGTGCAATTTGACTGCAAAATTGGCTGGAATCAATAGCGGACGCCATGTTGCATTAGGAGAGCCCCTGAGGTGCCTAAGCAGTGGAGGTCCCCCACAAGTGACCCCATTCTGGAAATAAGACCCCTCAAGGCTTTAATCTAGGTGTATATTGAGCATTTTGAATCCACGAATACTTCACAGAATTTGATAAGGTTAGGTTGCCATATTGAAATTTTCATTTTTTTCACAAAAATGTTGATTTAGCGACACATTTTTCACTTTTTCAAGAGGTAACAACAAAACGTGTACCCCACAGGTTGTTATCTAATTTCTTGTGAGCGCAGGGATACCCCACATGTGGCCAAAAACCTTTGTTTGGATAAATGGGAGGGCTTGGAATGGAAGGAGCACCATTTGAATTTTGGAAAAGTTGAAGTAAATTGCGCGCACCATGTCACATTAGCAGGGCCCCTTGGGTACCTATACATCAGAAACCCCCCACAAGTGACCTCATTTTGGAAACTGGACCCCTCAAGTATTTTATTCAGGAGTATAGTAAACATTTTGAATCCACAGGTACTTCACAAAAATGTTGCTGTAGCAACAAATTTCTCACTGTTAAGGGGGCTTTACACGCTGCGACATCGCTAATGCGGAGTCGTTAGGGTCACGGAATTGGTGACGCACATCCGGCCGCATTAGCGATGTTGCTGCGTGTGACACCGATGAGCGATTTTGCATCGTTGCAAAAACGTGCAAAATCGCTCATCGTTGACATGGGGGTCCATTCTCGATTATCGTTACTGCAGCAGTAACGATGTAGTTCGTCGCTCCTGCGGCAGCACACATCGCTATGTGTGACGCCGCAGGAACGAGGAAGCTCTCCTTACCTGCCTCCCGGCCGCTATGAGGAAGGAAGGAGGTGGGCGGGATATTCCGGCCACTCATCTCCGCCCCTCCGCTTCTATTGGGCGGCCGCTCAGTGACGTCACTGTGACGCCACACGGACCGCCCCCTTAGAAAGGAGGCGGTTCGCCGGTCACAGCGACGTCGCCGGGCAGGTAAGTATGTGTGATGCGTCTGCGCGATGTTGTGCGGCACGGGCAGCGATTTGCCCTTGTCGCACAACAGATGGGGGCGGGTACCCACGCTAGCGATATCGGGACCGATATCGCAGCGTGTTAAGTAGCCTTTAGGCTATGTGGCCATGATCCAGCGACACGGCGTCTAGTACCCAGTGTCAGCCTTCCTGCAGAGATGTGAGTGTTGTCCACGGGAGAACGCAGCTGCCCATGCCCACGATTTGGGTTCAGGCTGCTGTGGACTTTAGTTCTGTTCTACCTGCAAAGAACACTCATCTCCGCAGCATAAATTGACATGCTGAGGCTCGGGAAGCTGCGCCACAGGTCGATTTATGCTGCGGAGAAAAGAAACACAGTGGGCACGGGATTTCTAAAAATCCTGCCACTGTGCTTCTACTGCACAACGCAGCGTCATGGACGCAGGGAAAACACTCTGCGCCCAAAACGCTGCAAACCCTGATTGTGGGCACACAGCGTAAAATGCTACAATGGATGAATGGATAGATGTCAAACATATATAACGTCCCACCCCCCTGCATATTCTAAGCTGGCGCCCTTTAGTGCCTTTCATGTGACACTAAAGGATGCCTAGCCTTGTATTTAGCCCAAAAAGAAAAAAAAATAATTAAAATAAATGACGTGGGGTCCCCCCTATTTTTGAAAGCCAGCTAGGGTAAAGCAGACAGCTGTAGCCTGCAAACCACAGCTGACAGCTTCATCTTGTCTGGTGATCAATTTGGAGGGCTCCCCAAGCTGTTTTTTTTTTTTTAATTATTTATAAATAAATAATTAAAAAAACAAACAAACGTGGGGTCCCCCCAAATTAGATCACCAGCCAAGGTGAAGCTGACAGCTGGGGTCTGGTATTTTCAGGATGGGAAGAGCCATGGTTATTGGACTCTTCCCAGCCTAAAAATAGCAGGCCGCAGCCGCCCCAGAAGTGGCGCATCCATTAGATGCGCCAATTCTGGCGCTTCGCCCCAGCTCATCCTGCGCCCTGGTGCGTTGGCTAACGGGGTAATGAATGGGGTTGATACCAGGTGTGTAATGTCACCTGGCATCAAGCCCAGCAATTAGTTATGTCACGGCGTCTATCAGATACCCGACATAACTAATTGACAGTAATAAGAAAAAAAATTGACAACAAAAAAAAATTTATTTGAAAAAACACTCCCCAAAACATTCCCTGATTGACCAATTTATTGAAAAGAAAACAAAAATCCACTATAATCCATTTGGACGTCCCACGTCGACTCTGGACCTTCTAGAATATGGGGGACACGTTCAGGGAACGTATCCCCCATTTTCTAGGAGGGCAGACCCTCCATTTGAGGAGAGTGGGTGCAAAGAATCTGCACCCACCCTCCCCGGGTCACAGCTGCAGACTCTGTGCAGCAGCCAGCGTCCTGAACACAGGAAGCTGTCAGCCGCGCTCTGCACATGTGACCGGAGTCTGCTGAGAAGGAGCCGGAGGAGGGGGCCGCGGGGGATCAGCGCTCCGGTATGTATGACACCGGGGGACACCGGGGGACACCAGGGGGGGTAGGGGGGGACCCGGTAGGGCCTAGGGAGCAGGTTTCTGTCGTATGTGTTATGGCACATACGACAGAAACCATAGGAACACTGTAAATGCGGCCGGCGCGCTGCTGTGCTCTCCGATGCGCACGGCCATCTTGGATTTTCGGGAGGGGGTTGGGGGTCGGGGGGGGCACTTTGGGGATACCGAGGGGACCGAAGGGAACCGGGAAAAAGATTTATCTCCCATCTGGCATGTTTGATCATGCCAGATGGGAGATAAATGATTTTTTACCGGCGCGGTCATTTACTATAACTTGATGATCGGTATACGGTGTATACCGGTCATCAGGTGAGCGGGGACCGGAAAAACCGGCCCGAATTATGATCTCCAGGGTCTCAGCTACCCCCGGCAGCTGAGACCCCGGAAATTTTCTGACTCTGGGGGGCGCTAGACCCTTTTTTCCGACCGCCGTTTTAAAACGGCAGAAAGGAATAAGTACCCTTTTTTAGTGCCGTTTTAAAACGTAACGCGGTCGTAATGGGGTTAAATTGAAGTTTATATTCAATGTGTTACTTTTTTCTCCATAGTTTTGTCTTTTGCTTTTGTATTTATGGGAACTATATATTTTGAAACAAACAGGATTTTTATAATATGGGATTATGTTTTCTGCTAAAATGGTCAATAAAAAAGAAACCCAAAATCGTAGTTCTCTTGGTGATGGAAGCCAAAATGTATTGTCATTTGGCAACGAAACCAAGAATTTCATATATTACAAGTCGATAGGAAAATACTTCAACACCAAAAATGGATTGGTTTCACTGGGGTTGAACCCAGGACCTTCTGCGTATGAAGCAGACGTGATGACCTCTACACTATAAAACCTTTGAAATCCTGCAAAAAAAATGGCAATTAGAGATCAGTTTTCACCGCCAGGGGAAAAAAAAAACAAATTCGTAGCTCTGTTGGTGATGGAAGCCAAAACATCCCATCATTCGGCGACAAAGCCGAGAACTTCATATTTTGCGGGTTGATAGGGTTTTATTTCAACACCATGAACAGATAGGTTTTCCTGGGGATTCAACCTAGGACCTTCTGCGTGTTAAGCAGACGTGATGAGCACTACACTATGAAACCTGATGGAAAGTTACTGTGTGTTGGCTAGCAGAGCAGAATTGTGACTGATGGGGCCTTTTTATTGCTGAAGGAAAGTATTTTTGGTTAATGAAACATTTACAATTTTTATTATATATTTCAACAGTTTTATTCCTACAAAGGGATTTTGCTTAAATTGAAGTTTACATTGAATGTGTTACTTTTTTCTACATAGTTTAGTCGTTTGCTTTTGTATTTATGGGAACTATATATTTTAAAACAAATAGGATTTTTATAATATGGGATTATGTTTTCTGCTAAAATGGTCAATAAAAAAGAAACCCAAAATCGAAGTTCTCTTTGTGATGGAAGCCAAAATGTATTGTCATTTTTTCAACGAAACCAAGAATTTCACATATTACAAGTCAATAGGAAATTACATCAACACCAAAAATAGATTGGTTTCACTGGGGATTGAACCCAGGACCTTCTGCGTGTGAAGCAGACGTGATGACCACTACACTATGAAACCTTTGAAATCCTGCAAAGTAATGGCAATTACAGACGAGTTTTGACCGCCAGGGGAAAAAAAAACAAATTCGTAGCTCTGTTGGTGATGGAAGCTAAAACATCCCATTATTTGGCAACAAAGCCAAGAACTTTATATATTGCAGGTTGATATGGAATTATTACAACACCATGAACACATGGGATTCACTGGGGATTGAACCCAGGACCTTCTGCGTGTGAAGCAGACGTGATGACCACTACACTATGAAACCTTTGAAAGCCTGCAAAGTAATGGCAATTAGAGACGAGTTTTGACCGCCAGGAAAAACAAAACAAATTCGTAGCTCTGTTGGGGATGGAAGCCAAAACATCCCATCATTCGGCAACAAAGCCAAGAACTTCATATATTGTAGTTTAATTGAGTATTATTTCAACACCAAGAACAGATTGGTTTCACTGGGGATTGAATCCAGGACCTTCTGCGTGTTAAGCAGACGTGAAGACCACTACACTATGAAACCTTTGAAATCCTGCAAAGTAATGGCAATTAGAGACGAGTTTTGACCACCAGGGAAAAAAAAAACAAATTCGTAGCTCTAATGGTGATGGAAGCCAAAACGTCCCATCATTCGGCAACAAAGCCAAGAACTTCATATATTGTAGTTTAATTGGGTATTATTTCAACACCAAGAACAGATTGGATTTATTGGGGATTGAACGCAGGACCTTCTGCGTGTTAAGCAGACGTGATGACCACTACTCTATGAAACCTGATGGAAAGTTACTGTGTATTGGCTAGCAGAGCAGAATTGTGACTGACGGGGCCTTTTTATTGCTGAAGGAAAGTATTTTTGGTTAATGAAACATTTACAATTGTTATTACATATTTTACCAGTTTTATTCCTACAAAGGGATTTTGCTTAAATGGAAGTTTACATTGAATGTGTTACTTTTTTCTACATTTTTTAGTCGTTTGCTTTTGTATTTAAAGGAACTATATATTTTGAAACAAACAGGATTTTTATAATATGGGATTATGTTTTCTGCTAAAATGGTCAATAAATTAGAAACCCAAAATCGTAGTTCTCTTGGTGATGGAAGCCAAAATATATTAACAGTTGGCAACAAAACCAAGAATTTCATATATTACAGGTTGATAACAAAATACTTCAACAGCAAAAACAGCTTGTTTTTACTGGGGATTGAACCCAGTACCTTCTGCGTGTGAAGCAGACGTGATGACCACTACACTGTGAAACCTGATGAAAAGTTACTGTGTATTGGCTAGCAGAGCAGAATTGTGACTGACGGGGCCTTTTTTATTGCTGAAGGAAAGTATTGTTGGTTAATGAAACATTTACAATTTGTATTACATATTTTACCAGTTTTATTCCTACTAAGGGATTTTGCTTAAATTGAAGTTTATATTGAATGTGTTACTTTTTTCTCCATAGTTTGGTCTTTTGCTTTTGTATTTATGGGAACTATATATTTTGAAACAAACAGGATTTTTATAATGCAAAAGAAACAGGAGAGCAGATGTGGTTGAAATGCAAAAGAGAATGACAAATTTTATTACATCATAAAAAACAGTTTTTAGATGTAGCACAGAAAAATACATATAGGTGCAACAACAGAGGGCACCTTGGCACATAAAGAGTTAATCAGAATTAACAAGGCAAGTAGAATACATAAGACAACAAGTATACAGCACAGATGGCAAAAAATACAAAGTTACATGCCAGGTGATACCAGAGAACAATAGCTGGTGTGCAAGATAAGATAAAATTATACAGCACACTGGGTTTGTCAGTATATGCAAGCAATGATACATATCAGTGGCTAAATATATGCAAACACTGCTCACCAGCATGCCAGGTGATACCAGAGAACAATAGCTGGTGTGCAAGATAAGATAAAGTTATACAGCACACTGGGTTTGTCAGTATATGCAAGCAATGATACATATCAGTAGCTAAATATATGCAACACTGCTCACCAGCATGCCAGGTGATACCAGAGAACAATAGCTGGTGTGCAAGATAAGATAAAGTTATACAGCACACTGGGTTTGTCAGTATATGGAAACAATGATATATACCAGTGGCTAAAAAAATGTAAACACCGCTCACCAGCAATGATATAAAGTGCCAGATACGTGCAGGAGCCAGAGACCAAAAGATCCACCTCAGAAGCAAGATAACGCGCGTTTCAGGTCTTGTTAGTATAACCCTTCATCAGACCAGGGAGGGGTGGTGACTCATCTGTTCCCAGAAGCTTTAATAGACCATATGGTTCATCACATGGATCGGACCGGCCAGTCAGTGCAGGTTTAAGCTGGCACATGCGCGGTCATTGCTAATCCCACTAGCAGATGCGAGCGAAGTCAAGCCGAGGAGTGCAGGGGAGAGGGCGAAGGCAACGCCCCCCCACGAGCAAAACTCCGCCCTTGAGACATCGCTAAGCATGCCAGGGAGAGAAGAAAGACCAGGCATGTGCACACCACACATACTGGAACATACAAAGATACAGATATACGGGCTCCCACACAAACAGCAGTATAGGAGCGCCAAGGAAAGAGGGCAAAGAAATAATGAAATGGCAGGAATCACAAGAATAACAGTAGTTAGCCCTCGACCAAGCAGTATATAATCCCGGCTGTCATGGGGGAAGCCACCTTGTAATCATAGTCCAGATGCACGATGTATTCAGGTAGTCATATTAACAGAGGCAGTGATCCATAGGGAGCAGAAGATGGAAGCTGCAAAGAAAAGGGCACAAAATGGCATAAAACACTTGCAGCAATAAAATTAGAATATAAAAACAGAGGTAAAAAATTGCATAGGTGGTAAAAAACCATATCTAGCAAAAAAAGGGTGGGGGAAGGAGGACAGGGGTCTAAAGGAAGGGGGCAAAGCTAAGGGACTCATTCAGACCAGACGGAGCCATAGTACCCAGTAGGGTGATCCATTTGGTTTCTTTTTGGGCGAGGATCTTTTTAAGGTTCCCGCCCCTATTGCCGCCATGTACGACATCTATCCCTATGACACGCAATGATCTCGCATTACATCCGTGATGGTTCCGAAAATGCCTAGGAAGGGTCTTAAGAGTAGAAATATCGGTCACCGTCTTGGCAGCACCAATATCTCTCACATGTTCACGCACTCTCACCCGCAATTCCCTAGAAGTTAAACCTATGTATATCTTAGGGCAACTACATTTAGCATAATAGATAACATAGGAAGTTGCGCATGAGATGTAACACCTAATATCAAATGTCCGACTACCATCTGCGGTGGAAAAGGTCTTACTGCGAGAGACATTGGTGCACGCAAGACAGCGACCGCAGGGAAAACACCCACGAATAGGATTAGTAGAACCAAAGGGATGGGAAATCACAGGAACGTAATGACTATGTACGAGAAAATCTCGTAGATTTTTGGAACGGCGTGCCGTCATTAGAGGATAATCAGGGACCAAATCCCTTAGGGTAGGAACAGATTTTAGTATCGGCCAGTGTTTGTTTAATATGGCACGCATGTTATGCTATTCATGGTTGCACGCAGATATGAATCGAGCCTCTCCTGCCCCCGTATTCGCCTGACTAGATGGCTGCAGAAGCTCCTGTTGATTAGTATTCTTTGCCCTATTGTACCCCTTCTTTATGACACGACGGCTATATCCCCTATTAACCAATCTCGATGTTAGATCATTGGCCTGGGACTGAAAATTATCAGATGTAGAGCATATCCGCCTCATTCTGAGAAATTGCCCAACCGGGATGGCTTGGATGGTACTAACAGGATGAGAAGATGAGGCATGTAAAAGGGAGTTGACCGAGGTAGGCTTCCTAAAGACATTCGTCTGTAGTTGCCGACCACGGTCAACTCCAATCATAATATCCAAAAAAATCAAAAGACTGTAAATCATATCTAAAAGTGAGCTTAAGGTTCAATGAATTATGGTTTAAAACACCCATAAAGTCCGAGAGCTGCTCCACGGTACCCTGCCACAAAACAAAAACATCATCAATATATCTTAACCAGCACTGCGCATGGGTAGCGGCCGGCACGCCCTCGTCACCAAAAATGCCCCTCTCCCAATGGCCGAGGAACATATTAGCCTACGAAGGCGCACAGGCCGCGCCCATCGCAGTGCCTCTGGTCTGTAAATTAAAACCGGTCTTTGAAAATGAAGAAATTGTGTGTCAGGATAAAGTGGAGCAGCTCCAGGATCAGCTCACACAAATGGCCATCACGGTTGGTATTGCTCAGAAAGAAGCGGACTGCCTCCAGACCATCATCATGGTTAATATTGGTATAAAGTGACTCTATGTCCGACGTGACAAGAAGGGTATCAGAATCCACAAAAATCCCGTCGACCCTATTCAGGATGTCCGTCATATCCTTAACATAAGATGGCAATGTTTCCACAAGAGGTTTTAAATAATAGTCGATAAAGCGACAGACAGGGTCGCATAAGCCATCTATGCCGGATACGATAGGGCGCCCCGGAGGGTGTTTGGGATTCTTGTGGATCATGGGCAGGAGATAAAAGGTGGGGATTTTGGGAGATGCAACGAAGAGGCCATCAAAAACCTTCTTTGTTATAATTCCTTCATCCAAAGCCCCCTGCAAGATCCGGTATAGCAAATCTGAGAAGGGGAATGTATGTTTAATAGGATTTTTATAATATGGGATTATGTTTTCTGCTAAAATGGTCAATAAAAATGAAACCCAAAATCGTAGTTCTCTTGGTGATGGAAGCCAAAATGTATTGTCATTTGGCAATGAAACCAAGAATATCATATATTACAAGTCGATAGGAAAATACTTCAACACCAAAATTAGATTGGTTTCACTGGGGTTGAACCCAGGACCTTCTGCGTATGAAGCAGAAGTGATGACCTCTACACTATGAAACCTTTGAAATCCTGCAAAGTAATGTCAATTAGAGACGAGTTTTCACCGCCAGGGGAAAAAAACCAAATTCGTAGCTCTGTTGGTGATGGAAGCAAAAACATCCTGTCATTCGGCAACAAAGCCAAGAACTTCATATATGGCAGGTTGATAGCACTACACTATGAAACCTGATGGAAAGTTACTGTGTATTGGCTAGCAGAGCAGAATTGTGACTGACGAGGCCTTTTTATTGCTGAAGGAAAGTATTTTTGGTTAATGAAACATTTATAATTTTTATTATATATTTTACCAGTTTTATTCCTACAAAGGGATTTTGCTTAAATTGAAGTTTACATTGAATGTGTTACTTTTTTCTACATAGTTTAGTCGTTTGCTTTTGTATTTAAAGAAACTATATATTTTGAAACAAACAGGATATTTATAATATGGAATTATGTTTTCTGCTAAAATGGTCAATAAAAAAGAAACCCAAAATCGTAGTTCTCTTGGTGATGGAAGCCAAAATATATTATCAGTTGGCAACAAAACCAAGAATTTTATATATTACAGGTTGATAGCAAATTACTTACACAGCGAAAACGGCTTGTTTTTACTTCGGATTAAACCCAGGACTTTCTGCGTGTGAAGTAGACGTGATGACCACTCCACTATGAAACCAGTGAAATCCTGCAAAGTAATGGCATTTAGAGACGAGTTTTGACCGCCAGGGGAAAAAAAATAATAATTTGTACTTCTGTTTGTGATGGAAGCCAAAACATCCCGTCATTCGGCAAAAAAGCCGAGAACTTCATATATTGTAGGTGGATAGCGAATCATTTCAACACTAAGAACAGATTGGTTTCACTGGGGATTGAACCCAGGTCCTTCTGCGAGTTAAGCAGACGTGATGACCACTACACTATGAAACCTGACGAAAATTTACAGTGTATTGGCTAGCAGAGCAGAATTGTGACTGACAGGGCCTTTTTATTGCTGAAGGAAAGTATTTTTGGTTAATGAAACATTTACAATTTTTATTACTTATTTTACCAGTTTTATTCCTACAAAGGGATTTTGCTTAAATTTTAGTTTATATTGAATGTTTAGCACCAGTGAGGATAAATTACTAAAACTTAGCTTTTATTTAAGCTCTTAAAAATTCAAAGATAAACAAACAATAGTAAAATACACTTAGGATCACCCTGCAGGTAGCCAAGGTGCATGTTACCATGCCATGATAAACAACCCTTGGACCAACACCAATAGGGGAATACAGTTATGTGTAATGCAGATATCAATTACTGTTATACACAAAGCATTATGAAGATGTTGGACAGGGGTTCCATTATCTAAATGCCAATAAATGGAGACCTATCTCCTCAAAACCAGTAAGATATAGACTATCCCCTAATACAGGGATCGCTTACACATAAGCCCTCAGAACGAGCACATATAGAAAACCGACATCTACTAATTCCATTCTAAGATGGGAAAGTAATCACCCCGTTCCCCTCAAGAGGGGAATACCTAAAGGGCAATATCTTAGAGTGCGCAGAAATTGCTCAGATGAGGGTACCTTTAAAAACCAGGCTAACGACCTCAAAAGGAGGTTCCTGGCAAGAGGCTACCCTGATAGGGTCTTAAAGAAGGCCTATAATGACACTAAAAAAATGAACAGAGCAGATCTCTTGGTCCCAGCCCCTGCAAAGGGTGATGAGGGTCTAACTAGATTCATTACGACCTTTTCTAACGGATCAAACCAGGTAAGAAACATCCTGGATAGACATTGGTCCATCCTTCAGATGGACAAAGATCTTGAGGATAAGATAGGCACATATCCACATGTCACATACAAAAAAGGACGGTCTATCCAGGATAGACTCGTCCATAGCCACTTTCAAACACCTCAGCAGGAAACATGGCTGAAATCTAATGTAAAAGGTTGTTACAGATGTGGAGGATGTGTAGCTTGTCCATTTATCAAAACCTCAAAGAAATTTGAATCTAATGTCACCCATGAACAATTTGATATACGTCACTTTATCAACTGTCGCTCTCGAGGGATTATCTATAAAGCCACCTGCGAATGCGGAGTGGAGTATGTTGGGAAGACCATCAGAGAGTTTAGACGACGAATTGGGGACCACTTGGGTGACATGGAACATAAGAGAGAGACCCCCTTGGCGCGCCATGTGAATAACATACATGGAGGAAGGAAAACTGTGATCTCCTTCATTGGCATCGATAAAGTCGAACCACCAATTAGGGGTGGAAATTGGGATCGCCTGATCCTACAGCGCGAAACTAGGTGGATCTTTAAGTTGGATACGGTTTCACCCAGGGGTCTTAATGAACAACTACAATATGGCTGCTATATTTAACCTGGCCCCCCATATTCATCACTTCTTTAATATGACGCATACCCCTCTATGAATTTACTCCTACTGCTATCTATAAACATGTGCCATTTTCTAGTCTGTCTAAATATTACTGGACATTTTTGGGGTGTGCTATGGCCCCCTTCTGTATATGTGTGGCAAAAGACAACAACTTTCTCTGCCACCCTGTCATTTTGTTAAAATACACTAACTCCTACTATACTCATGATTAATATACACTCCCCCTGGGGAATGGGTGTAGATAAGATATAACCTTTAAGTAACCCCCTGAAATAAAATTGTTGTTGTGTAATTTGAGCTGCATTAGTAAGTATAAGTGACATCATAACAACCAAACAAATAAATTAGTGATGTATGTGAAAAATATATCAGGGATATAGGCTGCATGTGTTTGTAAGACTCCTTTTGTAACCATGAGTCACTACAACACGTAAACATGTGTTTTCACTGCAGCAGTCCCCTTCTGAGAGGTAATATTTTTGGTCACATGTGCAGTACAATTGCCTATTACATGTATCCCCTTCCACTGTTGGTCGATACATGGCATTGTTTTTAATATGCACAGTGCAATATATGATGCTCTACGTGGCACGTTTGGCCCCCTTTTTAGAGGGGCAGGGGGCGTGCTTATAGCCTGCATTCCCTCCGTTGTTGATACGATGGTAGGGTGGATCACGTGGTGATGTCTGCATCACGTGACTCTGCTGGGTCTCCTCTATGTGTTGAGGGGTTCCCTGATATAAAATCACATTTACATAATTGAGCACAACAACGACACTATAACCCAATGAAACACTTTGAGGGATTTTGTACTTTGTGCGTGATTATTGATTCTGTGCCCTGTGGGCGTGCACGATGTCGGAGGACCGTACTGAAGGACATGATGACGTGCCGGATTACATACCTGACCACGTGGTGCCGAGTGCACCACATGATGCGGATCCAGCCTCATTCTGTGGGCGTGCCCGATATGGGAGGACCGCACCGAAGGACATGGTGACGCGCCGGATCATATGTCTGACCACGTGGTGCCGAGTGCACCACGTGATGCGGATCAGTCCTCTTTCTCGTGACCGCCACCCGGAAGTGCGGCGCACGCTTGGGGATAATGGAGTTTGGATAACATCGTAATGCCCGGGACACGTGGAAACCCGTTGGCATGGCGATGATTATGAATAAAATGGTGAGTTATATATTACTCATGAGTTGCACCTGATTGGAGGTTACTAGGATTGGCTGTGCGGGCCCTTAACTATATATTTATAGATGACTAATTAGGGGGCTGGCGGTTGGCAGCATTTGGTGTTTGGACTCTGCAGGTCACACACCACTCTTTGACCCACTACATGATCTTTCATGCTTGGACCCCTGAGGAGTCACAAAAAGTGACGAAACGCGTCGGGAGGTGGGAGGCATGTGGGACTACCTTTTGCAAGGACACAGGTTCAGATGTGGACCGTCCTTGTAAGGACGGGAGACAAGGGGGTTTAGGGCAAGCCATATCCAGCCTGGACCACAGGCCCCTTTGTGACCCCTCCAAAAGACGAACTGCCGTACCAAACGTCTGAAGATCCTCCAAATGGGTGAGATCTTTCTAAGTTTTATATGCTATTATGTGTAAGCGATCCCTGTATTAGGGGATAGTCTATATCTTACTGGTTTTGAGGAGATAGGTCTCCATTTATTGGCATTTAGATAATGGAACCCCTGTCCAACATCTTCATAATGCTTTGTGTATAACAGTAATTGATATCTGCATTACACATAACTGTATTCCCCTATTGGTGTTGGTCCAAGGGTTGTTTATCATGGCATGGTAACATGCACCTTGGCTACCTGCAGGGTGATCCTAAGTGTATTTTACTATTGTTTGTTTATCTTTGAATTTTAAAGAGCTTAAATAAAAGCTAAGTTTTAGTAATTTATCCTCACTGGTGCTAAATATCCAACTGTTTGTGAGTATTGTCCCCCAGAAACACCAACTGGTGATTTCTTGCTTCATTCTCTTATATATATTGTTGTAATATGGCAGGATTTTTGTCTGATGGTCTAAAGACGGATAGCTGGTTGGAGGAAGCAAGAGAGGTTTTTTCTGATCGTGTCACTATAACCAAAAAATATACCCCCACCTATGGTTTGATATTTAAGGATCTAACCAGACTGTATAAAGACCAAGTCATTTCTTGGTGGGAGGTACAAACTTTGGAAAATTATCTGAAAGAAAATATAGTACCTAGAGGTCTTAGAATAACTCTGAACCCAGGGAATAGATCTAAAAGTCCAGAATTCATCAAAAAGTGGGAGAGAGAGGCCACGGAGAGTGCTCATAGGTTTATGAGACTTCTCCTGGAGGAGGAGAAAAATACTCTCTCACACCTCAACGAAAGCCTCAGAGAATTGATAGATTCAGCTAAAAAATTCTCTGGAGAGGTTGACTTCTCTACAAAAGAATTGACACTCCAAAACGATATCGAGAGATTTCAACATAACGTGAAAGAAAGGAAACACAAACAATTTGTCCGCGATCTACAAGACTTTAGGGAAAACAGAGCGTACGTTTTCCTGAACAACAAAACCCTGCAAACTGAGACTCCCATAGACCCCTCCTCCTCTGATACAGAGGCTTCTGAAAGTGACACCAGGGGGGGCAGAGGGGGACAAGGACGAAAGGGAAAGGGCTCCTATACCAACAGGGGCAGAGGTAACCAATTCACACAAGGGCCTCATTTTTTAGATCGCGAGTACTCACTGAGGAGCCGAACGGAGGGGAGGGGCCAGTTCCCAAAATAGGCACGCAGGTCCTTAACCTGTCCTCACGACCCCTCAGTGAGTTGGAAGAATCCATTCTTAAAAAAGGTCTCTCTTTCGTCCCCACTTCGGACTTTGATCTATTTGAAAGTGTTAAGGACCTTAACCTCTTTGCGCGGAAGCTGAAATGGAGGAAGCACTTTTGTAGGCAGGATAATAAAACCTGTGAGGAGTTGGGAATTCCTCCCGACATGTTGCCTGATGTAAGATTGCTCGACTCATTGACTGAGGTTAATCCCAACGACAGGGGTGAAGGTCCCTTTACCAGCCTTAGGGGCAAAAGCACTAAGATGCCACCCCCGCAGGGTGACATCTCTGCTGTGGATGTTTTTGTTAACCTGGTAACGGAGGATCTGAGAAAATTGAGGCAACAGAATGCATTTGCGTCATTCAATTGTACCAGGGAAGAGATGTTGGCTCTGCGTGGGTTGGAGCGGGACCACCACATTGTCATTAAGCCCTCTGACAAGGGTGGCAATGTGGTGGTCCTTGACTCTGAGAGGTACCGCGATATGTGCATGAACCTTCTCGGAGACAGAGAGGCATATGACATTCTTAAGGAAAACCCGACCAAGCCTTTCTTATCTGAACTAAAAAACTTGTTGGATGAGGCTTTGGCCTTCAGGTCTATTGATAAGAAAGAACATGAATTCCTGCTGCCCCAAAATCCGGTAGTCGCTACCTTTTATGGATTACCGAAAGTGCATAAAGGGTTGGATCCATTAAAGGGTAGGCCTATAGTGTCAGGAATTAATAGTATTTGCCAAAATCTGGGACAATACCTAGACATTATTCTGCGTCCATTCGTCGTATCCCTACAATCGTATACGAGGGACTCCATGGATTTTCTCAGGAAGATCGAGGGGATATGTATAGACGATGACTGCATTTTGGTGAGCATCGATGTGGAGGCTTTGTATTCCTCTATACCACACGACAAGGGTTTACAGGCGGTGGAATATTTTTTGTCCACTAGAGGTTGCCAGTTTGCTCAACACAATGCCTTCATACTGAAAGCACTTAACTTCTGCCTAACCAGAAATTACTTCGTCTTTGATGGCCGATTCTACCACCAGCGCAGGGGCACCGCGATGGGGAGCCCTTGTGCCCCCTCGTATGCCAACTTGCTCCTGGGCTGGTGGGAGGAGAGGATGGTCTTTACCGGCGAGGACGAAGTAAGTGACACACACAGAATTGAATTCTGGACACGATATATCGACGACGTGTTTATTGTCTGGCGCGGCACGGAGAGTGCTCTTGGGGACTTTGTGAGGGGTTTGAATGGCAACCCTATTGGACTACATTTCACCTATGAGGCAAATCACACCAGCCTGCCCTTTCTGGACGTCCTTGTCACTAAAATGGAGGGGGGTACCCTCAGAACGAGCACATATAGAAAACCGACATCTACTAATTCCATTCTAAGATGGGAAAGTAATCACCCTGTTCCCCTCAAGAGGGGAATACCTAAAGGGCAATATCTTAGAGTGCGCAGAAATTGCTCAGATGAGGGTACCTTTAAAAACCAGGCTAACGACCTCAAAAGGAGGTTCCTGGCAAGAGGCTACCCTGATAGGGTCTTAAAGAAGGCCTATAATGACACTAAAAAAATGAACAGAGCAGATCTCTTGGTCCCAGCCCCTGCAAAGGGTGATGAGGGTCTAACTAGATTCATTACGACCTTTTCTAACGGATCAAACCAGGTAAGAAACATCCTGGATAGACATTGGTCCATCCTTCGGATGGACAAAGATCTTGAGGATAAGATAGGCACATATCCACATGTCAGGTACAAAAAAGGACGGTCTATCCAGGATAGACTCGTCCATAGCCACTTTCAAACACCTCAGCAGGAAACATGGCTGAAATCTAATGTAAAAGGTTGTTACAGATGTGGAGGATGTGTAGCTTGTCCATTTATCAAAACCTCAAAGAAATTTGAATCTAATGTCACCCATGAACAATTTGATATACGTCACTTTATCAACTGTCGCTCTCGAGGGATTATCTATAAAGCCACCTGCGAATGCGGAGTGGAGTATGTTGGGAAGACCATCAGAGAGTTTAGACGACGAATTGGGGACCACTTGGGTGACATGGAACATAAGAGAGAGACCCCCTTGGCGCGCCATGTGAATAACATACATGGAGGAAGGAAAACTGTGATCTCCTTCATTGGCATCGATAAAGTCGAACCACCAATTAGGGGTGGAAATTGGGATCGCCTGATCCTACAGCGCGAAACTAGGTGGATCTTTAAGTTGGATACGGTTTCACCCAGGCGTCTTAATGAACAACTACAATAAGGCTGCTATATTTAACCTGGCCCCCCATATTCATCACTTCTTTAATATGACGCATACCCCTCTATGAATTTACTCCTACTGCTATCTATAAACATGTGCCATTTTCTAGTCTGTCTAAATATTACTGGACATTTTTGGGGTGTGCTATGGCCCCCTTCTGTATATGTGTGGCAAAAGACAACAACTTTCTCTGCCACCCTGTCATTTTGTTAAAATACACTAACTCCTACTATACTCATGATTAATATACACTCCCCCTGGGGAATGGGTGTAGATAAGATATAACCTTTAAGTAACCCCCTGAAATAAAATTGTTGTTGTGTAATTTGAGCTGCATTAGTAAGTATAAGTGACATCATAACAACCAAACAAATAAATTAGTGATGTATGTGAAAAATATATCAGGGATATAGGCTGCATGTGTTTGTAAGACTCCTTTTGTAACCATGAGTCACTACAACACGTAAACATGTGTTTTCACTGCAGCAGTCCCCTTCTGAGAGGTAATATTTTTGGTCACATGTGCAGTACAATTGCCTATTACATGTATCCCCTTCCACTGTTGGTCGATACATGGCATTGTTTTTAATATGCACAGTGCAATATATGATGCTCTACGTGGCACGTTTGGCCCCCTTTTTAGAGGGGCAGGGGGCGTGCTTATAGCCTGCATTCCCTCCGTTGTTGATACGATGGTAGGGTGGATCACGTGGTGATGTCTGCATCACGTGACTCTGCTGGGTCTCCTCTATGTGTTGAGGGGTTCCCTGATATAAAATCACATTTACATAATTGAGCACAACAACGACACTATAACCCAATGAAACACTTTGAGGGATTTTGTACTTTGTGCGTGATTATTGATTCTGTGCCCTGTGGGCGTGCACGATGTCGGAGGACCGTACTGAAGGACATGATGACGTGCCGGATTACATACCTGACCACGTGGTGCCGAGTGCACCACGTGATGCGGATCCAGCCTCATTCTGTGGGCGTGCCCGATATGGGAGGACCGCACCGAAGGACATGGTGACGCGCCGGATCATATGTCTGACCACGTGGTGCCGAGTGCACCACGTGATGCGGATCAGTCCTCTTTCTCGTGACCTCCACCCGGAAGTGCGGCGCACGCTTGGGGATAATGGAGTTTGGATAACATCGTAATGCCCGGGACACGTGGAAACCCGTTGGCATGGCGATGATTATGAATAAAATGGTGAGTTATATATTACTCATGAGTTGCACCTGATTGGAGGTTGCTAGGATTGGCTGTGCGGGCCCTTAACTATATATTTATAGATGACTAATTAGGGGGCTGGCGGTTGGCAGCATTTGGTGTTTGGACTCTGCAGGTCACACACCACTCTTTGACCCACTACATGATCTTTCATGCTTGGACCCCTGAGGAGTCACAAAAAGTGACGAAACGCGTCGGGAGGTGGGAGGCATGTGGGACTACCTTTTGCAAGGACACAGGTTCAGATGTGGACCGTCCTTGTAAGGACGGGAGACAAGGGGGTTTAGGGCAAGCCATATCCAGCCTTGACCACAGGCCCCTTTGTGACCCCTCCAAAAGACGAACTGCCGTACCAAACGTCTGAAGATCCTCCAAATGGGTGAGATCTTTCTAAGTTTTATATGCTATTATGTGTAAGCGATCCCTGTATTAGGGGATAGTCTATATCTTACTGGTTTTGAGGAGATAGGTCTCCATTTATTGGCATTTAGATAATGGAACCCCTGTCCAACATCTTCATAATGCTTTGTGTATAACAGTAATTGATATCTGCATTACACATAACTGTATTCCCCTATTGGTGTTGGTCCAAGGGTTGTTTATCATGGCATGGTAACATGCACCTTGGCTACCTGCAGGGTGATCCTAAGTGTATTTTACTATTGTTTGTTTATCTTTGAATTTTAAAGAGCTTAAATAAAAGCTAAGTTTTAGTAATTTATCCTCACTGGTGCTAAATATCCAACTGTTTGTGAGTATTGTCCCCCAGAAACACCAACTGGTGATTTCTTGCTTCATTCTCTTTTATATTGAATGTGTTAATTTTTTCTCCATAGTTTGGTCTTTTGCTTTTGTATTTATAGGAACTATATATTTTGAAACAAACAGGATATTTATAATATGGGATTATGTTTTCTGCTAAAATGGTCAATAAAAAAGAAACCCAAAATCGTAGTTCTCTTGGTGATGGAAGCCAAAATATATTATCAGTTGGCAACAAAACCTAGAATTTCATATATTACAGGTTGATAGCAAATTACTTCAACAGCGATAACGGCTTGTTTATACTGGGGATTGAACCCAGGACCTTCTGCATGTGAAGCAGACGTGATGACCACTACACTATGAAACCTTTGAAATCCTGTAAAGTAATGGCAATTAGAGACAAGTTATGACCGCCAGGGGAAAAAAAACAAATTTGTAGCTCTGTTGGTGATGGAAGCTAAAACATCCCATCATTCGGCAACAAAGCCAAGAACATCATATACTGCAGGTTGATAGGGTTTTATTTCAACACCATGAACAGATAGGTTTTACTGGGGATTCAACGTAGGACCTTCTGCGTGTTAAGCAGACGTGATGAGCACTACACTATGAAACCTGATGGACAGTTACTGTGTATTGGCTAGCAGAGCAGAATTGTGACTGACGGGGCCTTTTTATTGCTGAAGGAAAGTATTTTTCGTTAATGAAACATTTACAATTATTATTACATATTTTACCAGTTTTATTCCTACAAAGGGATTTTGCTTAAATTGAAGTTTACATTGAATGTGTTATTTTTTCTACATAGTTTAGTCGTTTGCTTTTGTATTTAAAGGAACTATATATTTTGAAACAAACAGGATTTTTATAATATGGGATTATGTTTTCTGCTAAAATGGTCAATAAAAAAGAAACCCAAAATCGTAGTTCTCTTGGTAATGGAAGCCAAAATATATTATCAGTTGGCAACAAAACCAAGAATTTCATATATTACAGGTTGATAGCAAATTACTTCAACAGCGAAAACGGCTTGTTTTTACTGGGGATTAAACCCAGGACCTTCTGCGTGTGAAGTAGACGTGATGACCACTCCACTATGAAAGCTGTGAAATCCTGCAAAGTAATGGCAATTAGAGACGAGTTTTCACCGCCAGGGGAAAAAAAAACAAATTCGTAGCTCTGTTGGTGATGGAAGCCAAAACATCCCGTCATTCGGCGACAAAGCCAAGAACTTTATATATTGCGGGTTGATAAGGTTTTAGTTCAACACCATGAACAGATTGGTTTTCCTGGGGATTCAACCTAGGACCTTCTGCGTGTTAAGCAGACGTGATGAGCACTACACTATGAAACCTGATGGAAAGTTACTGTGTATTGGCTAGCAGAGCAGAATTGTGACTGATGGGGCCTTTTTTTTGCTGAAGGAAAGTATTTTTGGTTAATGAAACATTTACAATTTTTATTATATATTTTACCAGTTTTATTCCTACAAAGGGATTTTGCTTAAATTGAAGTTTACATTGAATGTGTTACTTTTTTCTACATAGTTTAGTCGTTTGCTTTTGTATTTATGGGAACTATATATTTTAAAACAAATAGGATTTTTATAATATGGGATTATGTTTTCTGCTAAAATGGTCAATAAAAAAGAAACCCAAAATCGAAGTTCTCTTTGTGATGGAAGCCAAAATGTATTGTCATTTGGCAACGAAACCAAGAATATCACATATTACAAGTCAATAGGAAATTACATCAACACCAAAAACAGATTGGTTTCACAGGGGATTGAACCCAGGACCTTCTGCGTGTGAAGCAGACGTGATGACCACTACACTATGAAACCTTTGAAATTCTGCAAAGTAATGGCAATTAGAGACGAGTTTTGACCGCCAGGGAAAAAAAAAAAAAATTCGTAGCTCTGTTGGTGATGGAAGCCAAAACATCCCATCATTTGGCAACACAGCCTAGAACTTCATATATTGTAGTTTAATTGGGTATTATTTCAGCACCAAGAACAGATTGGTTTTACTGGGGATTGAACGCAGGACCTTCTGTGTGTTAAGCACACGTGATGGCCACTACTCTATGAAACCTGATGGAAAGTTACTGTGTATTGGCTAGCAGAGCAGAATTGTGACTGACGGGGCCTTATTATTGCTGACGGAAAGTATTTTTGGTTAATGAAACATTTACAATTATTATTACATATTTTACCAGTTTTATTCCTACAAAGGGATTTTGCTTAAATTGAAGTTTATATTGAATGTGTTACTTTTTTCTCCATAGTTTGGTCTTTTGCTTTTGTATTTATGGGAACTATATATTTTGAAACAAATAGGATTTTTATAATATGGGATTATGTTTTCTGCTAAAATGGTCAATAAAAAAGAAACCCAAAATCGTAGTTCTCTTTGTGATGGAAGCCAAAATGTATTGTCATTTGGCAACGAAACCAAGAATTTCACATATTACAAGTCGATAGGAAATTACTTCAACACCAAAAACAGATTGGTTTCACTGGGGATTGAACTTAGGACCTTCTGTATGTGAAGCAGACGTGATGACCACTACACTATGAAACCTTTGAAATCCTGCAAAGTAATGGCAATTAGAGACGAGTTTTGACCGCCAGGGGAAAAAAAAAAATTCGTAGCTTTGTTGGTGATGGAAGCTAAAACATCCAGTTATTCGGCAACAAAGCCAAGAACTTTATATACTGCAGGATGATAGGGGATTGTTTCAACACAAGAACACATGGGTTTCACTGGGGATTGAACCCAGGACCTTCTGCGTGTACAGCAGACGTGATTTCCACTACACTATGAAACCTTTGAAAGCCTGCAAAGTAATGGCAATTAGAGACGTGTTTTGACCGCCAGGGGAAAAAAAATAATAATTTGTAGTTCTGTTTGTGATGGAAGCCAAAACATCCTGTCATTCGGCAACAAAGCCGAGAACTTCATATATTGTAGTTGGATAGCATATTATTTCAACACTAAGAACAGATTGGTTTCACTGGGGATTGAACCCAGGACCTTCTGCGTGTTAAGCAGACGTGATGACCACTACACTATGAAACCTGACAAAAAGTTACTGTGTATTGGCTAACAGAGCAGAATTGTGACTGACGGGGCCTTATTATTGCTGACGGAAAGTATTTTATTCCTACAAAGGGATTTTGCTTAAATTGAAGTTTATTTTGAATGTGTTACTTTTTTCTCCATAGTTTGGTCTTTTGCTTTTGTATTTATGGGAACTATATATTTTGAAACAAACAGGATTTTTATAATATGGGATTATGTTTTCTGCTAAAATGGTGAATAAAAAAGAAACCCAAAATCGTAGTTTTCTTTGTGATGGAAGCCAAAATGTATTGTCATTTGGCAACGAAACCAAGAATTTCACATATTACAAGTCGATCGGAAATTACTTCAACACCAAAAACAGATTGGTTTCACTGGGGATTGAACCCAGGACTTTCTGCATGTGAAGCAGACGTGATGACCACTACACTATGAAACCTTTGAAATTCTGCAAAGTAATGGCAATTAGAGACGAGTTTTGACCGCCAGGGAAAAAAAAAAAAAATTCGTAGCTCTGTTGGTGATGGAAGCCAAAACATCCCATCATTTGGCAACACAGCCTAGAACTTCATATATTGTAGTTTAATTGGGTATTATTTCAGCACCAAGAACAGATTGGTTTTACTGGGGATTGAACGCAGGACCTTCTGTGTGTTAAGCACACGTGATGGCCACTACTCTATGAAACCTGATGGAAAGTTACTGTGTATTGGCTAGCAGAGCAGAATTGTGACTGACGGGGCCTTATTATTGCTGACGGAAAGTATTTTTGGTTAATGAAACATTTACAATTATTATTACATATTTTACCAGTTTTATTCCTACAAAGGGATTTTGCTTAAATTGAAGTTTATATTGAATGTGTTACTTTTTTCTCCATAGTTTGGTCTTTTGCTTTTGTATTTATGGGAACTATATATTTTGAAACAAATAGGATTTTTATAATATGGGATTATGTTTTCTGCTAAAATGGTCAATAAAAAAGAAACCCAAAATCGTAGTTCTCTTTGTGATGGAAGCCAAAATGTATTGTCATTTGGCAACGAAACCAAGAATTTCACATATTACAAGTCGATAGGAAATTACTTCAACACCAAAAACAGATTGGTTTCACTGGGGATTGAACTTAGGACCTTCTGTATGTGAAGCAGACGTGATGACCACTACACTATGAAACCTTTGAAATCCTGCAAAGTAATGGCAATTAGAGACGAGTTTTGACCGCCAGGGGAAAAAAAAAAATTCGTAGCTTTGTTGGTGATGGAAGCTAAAACATCCAGTTATTCGGCAACAAAGCCAAGAACTTTATATACTGCAGGATGATAGGGGATTGTTTCAACACAAGAACACATGGGTTTCACTGGGGATTGAACCCAGGACCTTCTGCGTGTACAGCAGACGTGATTTCCACTACACTATGAAACCTTTGAAAGCCTGCAAAGTAATGGCAATTAGAGACGTGTTTTGACCGCCAGGGGAAAAAAAAAAAATAATTTGTAGTTCTGTTTGTGATGGAAGCCAAAACATCCTGTCATTCGGCAACAAAGCCGAGAACTTCATATATTGTAGTTGGATAGCGTATTATTTCAACACTAAGAACAGATTGGTTTCACTGGGGATTGAACCCAGGACCTTCTGCGTGTTAAGCAGACGTGATGACCACTACACTATGAAACCTGACAAAAAGTTACTGTGTATTGGCTAACAGAGCAGAATTGTGACTGACGGGGCCTTATTATTGCTGACGGAAAGTATTTTATTCCTACAAAGGGATTTTGCTTAAATTGAAGTTTATTTTGAATGTGTTACTTTTTTCTCCATAGTTTGGTCTTTTGCTTTTGTATTTATGGGAACTATATATTTTGAAACAAACAGGATTTTTATAATATGGGATTATGTTTTCTGCTAAAATGGTGAATAAAAAAGAAACCCAAAATCGTAGTTTTCTTTGTGATGGAAGCCAAAATGTATTGTCATTTGGCAACGAAACCAAGAATTTCACATATTACAAGTCGATCGGAAATTACTTCAACACCAAAAACAGATTGGTTTCACTGGGGATTGAACCCAGGACTTTCTGCATGTGAAGCAGACGTGATGACCACTACACTATGAAACCTTTGAAATCCTGCAAAATAATGGCAATTAGAGACGAGTTTTGACCGCCAGGGGAAAAAAAACAAATTCGTAGCTCTGTTGGCGATGGAAGCTAAAACATCCCGTTATTCGGCAACAAAGCCAAGAACTTCATTTACTGCAGATTGATAGGGGATTATTTCAACACCAAGAACACATGGGTTTCACTGGGGATTCAACCCAGGACGTGCTGCGTGTAAAGCAGACGTGATTTCCACTACACTATGAAACCTTTGGTAGCCTGCAAAGTAATGGCAATTAGAGACGAGTTTTGACCGCCAGGGAAAAAAAAACCAAATTCGTAGCTCTGTTAGAGGTGGATGCCAAAACATTCCATCCTTCGGCAACAAAGCCAAGAACTTCATATATTGTAGTTTAATTGAGTATTATTTTTACACCAAGAACAGATTGGTTTTACTGGGGATTGAACGCAGGACCTTCTTCGTGTTAAGCAGACGTGATGACCACTACTCTATGAAACCTGATGGAAAGTTACTGTGTATTGGCTAGCAGAGCAGAATTGTGACTGACGGGGCCTTTTTATTGCTGAAGGAAAGTATTTTTGGTTAATGAAACATTTACAATTTTTATTACATATTTTAAAAGTTTTATTCCTACAAAGGGATTTTGCTTAAAAGGAAGTTTACATTGAATGTGTTACTTTTTTCCACATAGTTTAGTTGTTTGCTTTTGTATTTAAAGGAACTATATATTTTGAAACAAACAGGATTTTTATAATATGGGATTATGTTTTCTGCTAAAATGGTAAATAAAAAAGAAACCCAAAATCGTAGTTCTCTTGGTGATGAAAGCCAAAATATATTATCAGTTGGCAACAAAACAAAGAATTTCATCTGTTATAGGTTGATAGCAAATTACATCAACAGCGAAAACGGCTTGTCTTTACTGGGAATTGAACCCAGGACTTTCTGCGTGTGAAGTAGACGTGATGACGACTCCACTATGAAACCTGTGAAATCCTGCAAAGTAATGGCATTTAGAGATGAGTTTTGACCGCCAGGGGAAAAAAAAAATAATTTGTAGTTCTGTTAGTGATGGAAGCCAAAACATCCCGTCATTCTGCAATAAAGCCGAGAACTTCATATATTGTAGTTGGATAGCGTATGATTTCAACACTAAGAACAGATTGGTTTCACTGGGGATTGAACCCAGGACCTTCTGCGTGTTAAGCAGTCATGATGACCACTACATTATGAAACCTGACGAAAAGTTACTGTGTATTGGCTAGCAGAGCAGAATTGTGACTGACGGGGCCTTTTTATTGCTGAAGGAAAGTATTTTTGGTTAATGAAACATTTACAATTATTATTACATATTTTACCAGTTTTATTCCTACAAAGGGATTTTGCTTAAATTGAAGTTTATATTGAATGTGTTACTTTTTTCTCCATAGTTTGGTCTTTTGCTTTTGTATTTATGGGAACTATATATTTTAAAACAAATAGGATTTTTATAATATGGGATTATGTTTTCTGCTAAAATGGTCAATAAAAAAGAAACCCAAAATCGAAGTTCTCTTTGTGATGGAAGCCAAAATGTATTGTCATTTGGCAACGAAACCAAGAATATCACATATTACAAGTCAATAGGAAATTACATCAACACCAAAAACAGATTGGTTTCACAGGGGATTGAACCCAGGACCTTCTGCGTGTGAAGCAGACGTGATAACCACTACACTATGAAACCTTTGAAATCCTGCAAAGTAATGGCAATTAGAGACGAGTTTTGACCGCCAGGTGGAAAAAAAACAAATTCGTAGCTCTGTTGGTGATGGTAGCTAAAACCTCCCATTATTCGGCAACAAAGCCAAGAACTTAATATATTGCAGGTTGATATGGAATTATTACAACACCATGAACACATGGGTTTCACTGGGGTTTAAACCCAGGACCTTCTGCATGTGAAGCAGACGTGATAACCACTACACTATGAAACCTTTGAAATTCTGCAAAGTAATGGCAATTAGAGACGAGTTTTGACCGCCAGGGAAAAAAAAAAAAAATTCGTAGCTCTGTTGGTGATGGAAGCCAAAACATCCCATCATTTGGCAACACAGCCTAGAACTTCATATATTGTAGTTTAATTGGGTATTATTTCAGCACCAAGAACAGATTGGTTTTACTGGGGATTGAACGCAGGACCTTCTGTGTGTTAAGCACACGTGATGGCCACTACTCTATGAAACCTGATGGAAAGTTACTGTGTATTGGCTAGCAGAGCAGAATTGTGACTGACGGGGCCTTATTATTGCTGACGGAAAGTATTTTTGGTTAATGAAATATTTACAATTATTATTACATATTTTACCAGTTTTATTCCTACAAAGGGATTTTGCTTAAATTGAAGTTTATATTGAATGTGTTACTTTTTTCTCCATAGTTTGGTCTTTTGCTTTTGTATTTATGGGAACTATATATTTTGAAACAAATAGGATTTTTATAATATGGGATTATGTTTTCTGCTAAAATGGTCAATAAAAAAGAAACCCAAAATCGTAGTTCTCTTTGTGATGGAAGCCAAAATGTATTGTCATTTGGCAACGAAACCAAGAATTTCACATATTACAAGTCGATAGGAAATTACTTCAACACCAAAAACAGATTGGTTTCACTGGGGATTGAACTTAGGACCTTCTGTATGTGAAGCAGACGTGATGACCACTACACTATGAAACCTTTGAAATCCTGCAAAGTAATGGCAATTAGAGACGAGTTTTGACCGCCAGGGGAAAAAAAAAAATTCGTAGCTTTGTTGGTGATGGAAGCTAAAACATCCAGTTATTCGGCAACAAAGCCAAGAACTTTATATACTGCAGGATGATAGGGGATTGTTTCAACACAAGAACACATGGGTTTCACTGGGGATTGAACCCAGGACCTTCTGCGTGTACAGCAGACGTGATTTCCACTACACTATGAAACCTTTGAAAGCCTGCAAAGTAATGGCAATTAGAGACGTGTTTTGACCGCCAGGGGAAAAAAAAAAATAATTTGTAGTTCTGTTTGTGATGGAAGCCAAAACATCCTGTCATTCGGCAACAAAGCCGAGAACTTCATATATTGTAGTTGGATAGCGTATTATTTCAACACTAAGAACAGATTGGTTTCACTGGGGATTGAACCCAGGACCTTCTGCGTGTTAAGCAGACGTGATGACCACTACACTATGAAACCTGACAAAAAGTTACTGTGTATTGGCTAACAGAGCCGAATTGTGACTGACGGGGCCTTATTATTGCTGACGGAAAGTATTTTATTCCTACAAAGGGATTTTGCTTAAATTGAAGTTTATTTTGAATGTGTTACTTTTTTCTCCATAGTTTGGTCTTTTGCTTTTGTATTTATGGGAACTATATATTTTGAAACAAACAGGATTTTTATAATATGGGATTATGTTTTCTGCTAAAATGGTGAATAAAAAAGAAACCCAAAATCGTAGTTTTCTTTGTGATGGAAGCCAAAATGTATTGTCATTTGGCAACGAAACCAAGAATTTCACATATTACAAGTCGATCGGAAATTACTTCAACACCAAAAACAGATTGGTTTCACTGGGGATTGAACCCAGGACTTTCTCCATGTGAAGCAGACGTGATGACCACTACACTATGAAACCTTTGAAATCCTGCAAAATAATGGCAATTAGAGACGAGTTTTGACCGCCAGGGGAAAAAAAACAAATTCGTAGCTCTGTTGGCGATGGAAGCTAAAACATCCCGTTATTCGGCAACAAAGCCAAGAACTTCATTTACTGCAGATTGATAGGGGATTATTTCAACACCAAGAACACATGGGTTTCACTGGGGATTCAACCCAGGACGTTCTGCGTGTAAAGCAGACGTGATTTCCACTACACTATGAAACCTTTGGTAGCCTGCAAAGTAATGGCAATTAGAGACGAGTTTTGACCGCCAGGGAAAAAAAAACCAAATTCGTAGCTCTGTTAGAGGTGGATGCCAAAACATTCCATCCTTCGGCAACAAAGCCAAGAACTTCATATATTGTAGTTTAATTGAGTATTATTTTTACACCAAGAACAGATTGGTTTTACTGGGGATTGAACGCAGGACCTTCTTCGTGTTAAGCAGACGTGATGACCACTACTCTATGAAACCTGATGGAAAGTTACTGTGTATTGGCTAGCAGAGCAGAATTGTGACTGACGGGGCCTTTTTATTGCTGAAGGAAAGTATTTTTGGTTAATGAAACACTTACAATTTTTATTACATATTTTAAAAGTTTTATTCCTACAAAGGGATTTTGCTTAAAAGGAAGTTTACATTGAATGTGTTACTTTTTTCCACATAGTTTAGTTGTTTGCTTTTGTATTTAAAGGAACTATATATTTTGAAACAAACAGGATTTTTATAATATGGGATTATGTTTTCTGCTAAAATGGTAAATAAAAAAGAAACCCAAAATCGTAGTTCTCTTGGTGATGAAAGCCAAAATATATTATCAGTTGGCAACAAAACAAAGAATTTCATCTGTTATAGGTTGATAGCAAATTACATCAACAGCGAAAACGGCTTGTCTTTACTGGGAATTGAACCCAGGACTTTCTGCGTGTGAAGTAGACGTGATGACGACTCCACTATGAAACCTGTGAAATCCTGCAAAGTAATGGCATTTAGAGATGAGTTTTGACCGCCAGGGGAAAAAAAAAATAATTTGTAGTTCTGTTAGTGATGGAAGCCAAAACATCCCGTCATTCTGCAATAAAGCCGAGAACTTCATATATTGTAGTTGGATAGCGTATGATTTCAACACTAAGAACAGATTGGTTTCACTGGGGATTGAACCCAGGACCTTCTGCGTGTTAAGCAGTCATGATGACCACTACATTATGAAACCTGACGAAAAGTTACTGTGTATTGGCTAGCAGAGCAGAATTGTGACTGACGGGGCCTTTTTATTGCTGAAGGAAAGTATTTTTGGTTAATGAAACATTTACAATTATTATTACATATTTTACCAGTTTTATTCCTACAAAGGGATTTTGCTTAAATTGAAGTTTATATTGAATGTGTTACTTTTTTCTCCATAGTTTGGTCTTTTGCTTTTGTATTTATGGAAACTATATATTTTGAAACAAATAGGATTTTTATAATATGGGATTATGTTTTCTGCTAAAATGGTCAATAAAAAAGAAACCCAAAATCGTAGTTCTCTTTGTGATGGAAGCCAAAATGTATTGTAATTTGGCAACGAAACCAAGAATTTCACATATTACAAGTCGATAGGAAATTACTTCAACACCAAAAACAGATTGGTTTCACTGGGGATTGAACCCAGGACCTTCTGCGTGTGAAGCAGACGTGATGACCACTACACTATGAAACCTTTGAAATTCTGCAAAGTAATGGCAATTAGAGACGAGTTTTGACCGCCAGGGGAAAAAAAACAAATTCGTAGCTCTATTGGTGATGGAAGCTAAAACATACTGTTATTCGGCAACAAAGCCAAGAACTTCATATATTGTAGTTTAATTGAGTATTATTTCAACACCAAGAACAGATTTGTTTTACTGTGGATTGAACGCAGGACCTTCTGTGTGTGAAGCAGACGTGATGACCACTACACTATGAAACCTTTGAAATTCTGCAAAGTAATGGCAATTAGAGACGAGTTTTGACCGCCAGGGGAAAAAAACAAATTCGTAGATCTGTTGGTGATGGAAGCTAAAACATCCCGTTATTCGGCAACAAAGCCAAGAACTTTATATACTGCAGGTTGATAGGGGATTATTTCAACACCAAGAACACATGGGTTTCACTGGGGATTGAACCCAGAACCTTCTGCATGTAAAGCAGACGTGATTTCCACTACACTATGAAACCTTTAAAAGCCTGCAAAGTAAAGGCAATTAGAGACGAGTTTTGACCGCCAGGGAAAAAAAAAACAAATTCATAGCTCTGTTGGGGATGGAAGCCAAAACATCCCATCATTCAGCAACAAAGCCTAGAACTTCATATATTGTAGTTTAATTAAGTATTATATCAACACCAAGAACAGAGTGGTTTTACTGGGGATTGAACGCAGGACCTTCTGCGTGTTAAGCAGACGTGATGACCACTACTCTATGAAACCTGATGGAAAGTTACTGTGTATTGGCTAGCAGAGCAGAATTGTGACTGACGGGGCCTTTTTATTCCTGAAGGAAAGTATTTTTGGTTAATGAAACATTTACAATTTTTATTACATATTTTACCAGTTTTATTCCTACAAAGGGATTTTGCTTAAAAGGAAGTTTACATTGAATGTGTTACTTTTTTCCACATAGTTTAGTTGTTTGCTTTTGTATTTAAAGGAACTATATATTTTGAAACAAACAGGATTTTTATAATATGGGATTATGTTTTCTGCTAAAATGGTCAATAAAAAAGAAACCCAAAATCGTAGTTCTCTTGGTGATGGAAGCCAAAATATATTATCAGTTGGCAACAAAACATAGAATTTCATATGTTACAGGATGATAGCAAATTACTTCAACAGCGAAAACGGCTTGTTTTTACTGGGGATTGAAAACAGGACCTTCTGCGTGTGAAGTAGACGTGATGACGACTCCACTATGCAACCTGGGAAATCCTGCAAAGTAATGGCATTTAGAGACGAGTTTTGACCGCCAGGGGAAAAAAAAATAATTTGTAGTTCTGTTTGTGATGGAAGCCAAAACATCCCGTCATTCTGCAATAAAGCCGAGAACTTCATATATTGTAGTTGGATAGCGTATGATTTCAACACTAAGAACAGATTGGTTTCACTGGGGATTGAACCCAGGACCTTCTGCGTGTTAAGCAGTCATGATGACCACTACATTATGAAACCTGACGAAAAGTTACTGTGTATTGGCTAGCAGAGAAGAATTGTGACTGACGGGGCCTTTTTATTGCTGAAGGAAAGTATTTTTGGTTAATGAAACATTTACAATTATTATTACATATTTTACCAGTTTTATTCCTACAAAGGGATTTTGCTTAAATTGAAGTTTATATTGAATGTGTTACTTTTTTCTCCATAGTTTGGTCTTTTGCTTTTGTATTTATGGGAACTATATATTTTGAAACAAATAGGATTTTTATAATATGGGATTATGTTTTCTGCTAAAATGGTCAATAAAAAAGAAACCCAAAATCGTAGTTCTCTTTGTGATGGAAGCCAAAATGTATTGTCATTTGGCAACGAAACCAAGAATTTCACATATTACAAGTCGATAGGAAATTACTTCAACACCAAAAACAGATTGGTTTCACTGGGGATTGAACCCAGGACCTTCTGCGTGTGAAGCAGACGTGATGACCACTACACTATGAAACCTTTGAACTTCTGCAAAGTAACGGCAATTAGAGACGAGTTTTGACCGCCAGGGGAAAAAAAACAAATTCGTAGCTCTATTGGTGATGGAAGCTAAAACATACCGTTATTCGGCAACAAAGCCAAGAACTTCATATATTGTAGTTTAATTGAGTATTATTTCAACACCAAGAACAGATTGGTTTTACTGGTGATTGAACGCAGGACCTTCTGCGTGTTAAGCAGACGTGATGACCACTACTCTATGAAACCTGATGGAAAGTTATTGTGTATTGGCTAGCAGAGCAGAATTGTGACTGACGGGGCCTTTTTATTGCTGAAGGAAAGTATTTTTGGTTAATGAAACATTTACAATTTTTATTACATATTTAACCAGTTTTATTCCTAGAAAGGGATTTTGCTTAAAAGGAAGTTTACATTAAATGTGTTACTTTTTTCCACATAGCTTAGTTGTTTGCTTTTGTATTTAAAGGAACTATATATTTTGAAACAAAAAGGATTTTTATAATATGGGATTATGTTTTCTGCTAAAATGGTCAATAAAAAAGAAACCCAAAATCGTAGTTCTCTTGGTGATGGAAGCCAAAATATATTATCAGTTGGCAACAAAACAAAGAATTTCATATGTTACAGATTGATAACAAATTACTTCAACAGCGGAAACTGCTTGTTTTTCCTGGGGATTGAACCAAGGACCTTCTGCGTGTGAAGTAGACGTGATGACGACTCCACTATGAAACCTGTGAAATCCTGCAAAGTAATGGCATTTAGAGACGAGTTTTGACCGCCAGGGGAAAAAAAACAAATTCGTAGCTCTGTTGGTGATGGAAGCTAAAACATCCTGTTATTCAGCAACAAAGCCAAGAACTTTATATACTGCAGGTTGATAGGGGATTATTTCAACATCAAGAACACATGGGTTTCACTGGGGATTGAACCCAGGACCTTCTGCGTGTTAAGCAGACGTGATTTCCACTACACTATGAAACCTTTGAAACCCTGCAAAGTAATGGCAATTAGAGACGAGCTTTGACCGCCAGGGAAAAAAAAAACAAATTCGTAGCTCTGTTGGGGATGGAAGCCAAAACATCCCGTCATTCGGCAACAAAGCCGAGAACTTCATATATTGTAGTTGGATAGCGTATTATTTCAACACTAAGAACAGATTGGTTTCACTGGGGATTGAACCCAGGACTAGAGATGAGCGAACCGGTCGCGGTTCGGCTCGCCGAACGGGTGTCCCGTTCGAGTTCGGTTCGTCGAACGTTCGACGAACCGAACTCGAACCAATAGGCTATAATGGGAGGCAATCACAAACACATAAAAATGCATTATAAATGTACACAAACAGTTAATAAACATTGCCATAACACTTACCGGTCCCCGCGATCCCTCCTGTACTCTGTCTCCTGCCGCTATTCCATCCGATGATCGCTGAATCCTCCCCGTGACCAGCACTGCCAGCAGAGATGCAGGACCTATCATGACGTCAAAATAGCCATGTGACCAGTCACGTGGCTATTATCTCATTGGCTACAGACTGGTCACATGACTATGACGCGTCATGTAGGACCTGCGAGTGCATCTCTCCGGTACACGGTGCACATATGTGTATCGCCGTGTACCGGCGACATGCTCTAGCACACGGTCGACTCCCCGTTCCGTTAGGGACCGGCTGACACAGACGGTCATTAACGGAGATCACCGTTGCCATAGCAACGCAGTTAGCGGTGACGTCACCGCTAACCGCGGCTCCGAGAGCACCGTTGCTATGGTAACGCGTCTGTCAGTGTTACCGCTGACAGCCAACACTGATCACTCACGGAGTGAAGGCTGCACGCTTCTTCCCGATTGTAGTGAGGATTGTAGTGAGGATGAGGTTTCTCAGCCCCATGTGATGAGCTGGGTAAACTCCTCCTCACTACAATCGTCACTACTACTACACTAGTGAGGATTGTAGTGAGGATGAGGTTCCTCAGCCCCAAGTGATGAGCTGGGTAAACTCATCCTCACTACAATCGTCACTACTACTACACTAGTGATGATTGTAGTGAGGATGAGGTTCCTCAGCCCCAAGTGATGAGCTGGGTAAACTCATCCTCACTACAATCGTCACTACTACTACACTAGTGATGATTGTAGTGAGGATGAGGTTCCTCAGCCCCAAGTGATGAGCTGGGTAAACTCATCCTCACTACAATCGTCACTACTACTACACTAGTGATGATTGTAGTGAGGATGAGTTTCCTCAGCCCCAAGTGATGAGCTGGGTAAACTCATCCTCACTACAATCGTCACTACTACTACACTAGTGAGGATTGTAGTGAGGATGAGGTTCCTCAGCCCCAAGTGATGAGCTGGGTAAACTCATCCTCACTACAATCGTCACTACTACTACACTAGTGAGGATTGTAGTGAGGATGAGGTTCCTCAGCCCAAGTGATGAGCTGGTGAACCTCATCCTCACTACAATCGTCACTACTACTACACTAGAAAGAAAGAAGACAGAAGAGCAGGATCATGGAGGGCTGACAGGGGGTAATAAAGATGGAGTCTCTAATGTGTCTGTGTATTTATTTCTATTAAAGTATTTTTTTCTCTGTGTGGTGTTTTTTTTTAACCCTTTATTGGAGATTCTTAATGGCCGGGTCAAACGTGCCTGACATTAAGAATCTCTGGCTTAATACTGGCTAGTAAAACAAAGCCAGTATTAACTCATGATTACCCAACAAGCCACCCGGCTTCAGGGCTGTTGGAAGAGTTGGATACAGCGCCAGATGATGGCGCTTCTATGAGAGCGCCATTTTCTGGGACGACTGCGGACTGAAAGTCGCAGCAGAGGCGCCCAGAAACCTCGGGCTAACCTGTGCTGCGGATTCCAATCCCCAGCTGCCTAGTTGTACCCGGCTGGACACAAAAAATGGGGCGAAGCCCACGTCATTTGTTTTTTAATTATTTCATGAAATAAGTGAAATAATTAAAAAAACGGGCTTCCCTATATTTTTGGTTCCCAGCCGGGTACAAATAGGCAACTGGGGGTTGGAGGCAGCCCGTGGCTGCCTGCTGTACCTGGCTAGCATACAAAAATATGGCGAACCCCACATCATTTTTTTGGTGGGCAAAAAAATTCTGCATACAGTCCTGGATGGAGTACGCTGAGCCTTGTAGTTCTGCAGCTGCTGTCTGCTCTTCTCCATACAGACACACAGCAGCTGCAGAACTTCAAGGCTCAGCATACTCCATCCAGGACTGTATGCAGAAGTTTTTTGCCCCCTGAAAAAATTATGTGGACTTCGCCATATTTTTGTATGCTAGCCAGGTACAGCAGGCAGGTACGACTGCCCCCAACCCCCAGTTGCCTATTTGTACCCGGCTGGGAACCAAAAATAAAGGGAAGCCCTTTTTTTATTATTTCATGAATTTCATTAAATAATTAGAAAACAAATGACGTAGCCTTCGCCCCATTTTTGTGTCCAGCCAGGTACAACTAGGCAGCTGGGGATTGGAATCCGCAGCACATTTTCCATTGCCAGTGAAGGTAACACCAAGCAGTGGGGGTTAGCAGCCAGTAGCTGCTTGGATTACCCTTACCTAGCAATACAAAAAATGCAGCGGGAGCCCATATATATTTTTTTTAATTATTTATTTAATTAACTAAAAACAAAATGGGCTTCCCTGTATTTTGATTGCTGGACATCACAGTGCTGTAAAAATAAATCTTTAAAAAAATGATGTAGCGCTCCGCGGTATTTTTGATTCTCAGCGCAGATAAAGCAGACAGCTATGGGTTGCCATCTCAGTCTGCCTGCCGTTACCTTGGTTGGCAATCAAAATACAGGGAAGCCCATTAATTTTTTCTATTTAAAAAATAGTTAAAAAAAAAAATGACGTTGGGTCCCCCCATTTTTGATAGCCAGCTAGGGTAAAGCAGACGGCTGTAGCCTGAAAACCACAGCTGGCAGCTTTACCGTGGTTGGGGATCCAATGTGGAGGTCCCCTCAGGCTCTTTTTTATAATTATTTTATAAATATTAATAATTACACAATAAAAGTAGGGTCCCCCCCAAATTGGATCACCAGCCAAGGTAAAGCGGACAGCTGTGGTCTGGTATTCTCAGGGTGGGAAGGTACATAGTTATTGGGCCTTCACAGCCTAAAAATAGCAGGCCGCAGGCACCCCAGACGTGGCGCATCCACTAGATGCGCCAATCGTGGTGCTTAACCCCAGCTCATCCCGTGCCCTGGTGCAGTGGTAAACGGGGTAATAAATCGGGTTGATACTAGCTGTAAAGTCACCTGAGATCAAGCCCAGCAGTTTGTGATGTTATGGCGTCTATTAGATACCCAACATCATAAACTGTCAGTACTAACAAAAAAAAAAAAAATCGACAAAAGAAATTTATTTGAAAAAACAGTCCCCAAAACATTTCCTCTTTCACAAATTTATTGTAAGAAAAAAAATAAAGGGGTCCCACGACGACTCTGGACCGTCTAGAATATGGGGGGGAGACACTCAGGGAACGTATCCCCCATTTTCTAGGAGTGCGGACCCTTCTTGTGAGGAGTGTGGGTGCAATGAATCTGCACTCACTCTCCCCGGGTCCACAGCAGCAGAGTCCATGTCGTAATGGTTGCTACCAAAGCTGCAATGCCCTGCTCATGAGGTAAGGGCATGCCTAATCAGGAGAACTACTGTAGAGGAAGCTCTGCTCACTGGTATATAGGTGCTCAGAGGTAATAATAGATAAAATTAGTGAGTAGCCTCGGCACTCTAAATCTCCCAGACTAAGTCAGTAAGTCACAACGGATAGTAATGCAAAATCACTCTTTATTGGTCCGTATTAAGAAAAAAAATTTTTTCATAAGCATATATGTTTTTGTCCAAAACAAGTTACAAATGACGTTTCGGCCTGAGCCTTCGTCAGATTGGACTTATCTGCATGTAATCATGAAAAATGACAATAATCAGTATCACATAAGAGTGAGAGAACAATAACATAAACTCGAACAATGTAGAGGTATAATTGGGATGTAGCAAAAAAATTGCAACACAGCAAGAAATGAAACACATGATACAAATGTCATAATACAGTACAAGGACAATATAGTAATGACAAATATGGGGTCAGAGTAGGCTTAGACAGCTCTGGTACGAAAAAGATGTCAATCATAAAGTAACATGTGCAGTAGGTGTAGAGCTACAGTATGCATGGCAGAGCTAATGGGTAGACCGATTATAGAAAAAGAACGGAGAAAAAGTGGAGAAAAAGTGGAGAAAAAATGGATAACAAGTGGAGAAAAAGTGAAGAAAAAGTGGAGAAAAAGTGGAGAAAAAAATGGATAAAAAGTGGAGAAAAAAATGGATAAAAAGTGGAGAAGAAGTGGAGAAAAAGTGGAGAAGAAGTGGAGAAGAAGTGGAGAAGAAGTGGAGAAAAAGTGGAGAAAAAGTGGAGAAAAAGTGGAGAAAAAGTGGAGAAAAAGTGGAGAAAAAGTGGAGCACCCTTTGGTGCCTTTCATGTGGCACTAAGGGGTGCTTAGCTTTGTATTTAGCCAAAAAAATGAAAACAAAATGACGTAGGGTTCCCCCTAGTTTTGTAGACAGCTAGGGTAAAGCAGACGGCTGCAGCCTGCAGGCCACAGCTGCCAACCTCACCTTGACTGGTAATCCAAAACTGAAGGCACCCCACGCTGTTATTTTAAATTAAATAAATAATTAAAAAAAAAACACGTAGGGGTACCCCAAAATTGGATCACCAGCCAAGGTAAAGCAGACAGCTGAGGCCTGATATTCTCAGACTAGGGAGGTCCATGGTTATTGGACTCTCCCCAGCCTAAAAATAGCAGGCCGCAGCCTCCCCAGAAGTGGCGCATCCATTAGATGCGCCAATCCTGGTGCTTCGCCCCAGCTCATCCCGCGCCCTGGTGCGGTGGCAAACGGGGTAATATATGGGGTTAATACCAGATGTGTAATGTCACCTGGCATTAAGCTCTGGGGTTGGTGAGGTCAGGCGTCTATCAGATACCCGACATCACCAACCCAGTCAGTAATAAAAAAAAATAGACGACAAACACATTTTTATTTGAAAAAACACTCCCCAAAACATTCCCTCTTTAACCAATTTATTAGAATGAAAAACAAATCCAGGTCTGGTGTAATCCAAGGGGTTGCCATGACGATCCACACTGTCCCAGTTAATGAAGAGCAGGATGTTCCCCATTGGCTGGGAGAGCAGTGCAGTGACCTGAGCTAACATCAATGGGTCAGCCCAGGTCACTGCAGGGGATGACAAGTGCTGCTGTCAGCGAGGTACATTACCTGCGCTGATCTCCAGCACACTGACAGCCCCTGTCACTGAGTTCAATGACCGCCGCCTTCACAGCCAAGAATCGCGAGAGGCCCGTGACGTCACCGCTAGTCAGTCTCAGGTCGGAAGCGAGAGAAGGTGATGTGACAAGCGGCGGCCATGAAGGACAGTGACAGCGCTGAGGTCGGGATGGCGGGACTTCATCACCGCAGGCAGGGCCGGCTCCAGGTTTTTGTGGGCCCCGGGCGGAAGAGTCCCAGTGGGCCCAATAAACACGCAGACACACACACATACACAGATACAAACACGTACATATACATATTTAAAGACAAACTCACAAAAATACATATAAACAGACAAATCTATACAGTCATATACACTGACATACATAGATACACATCATACATGCATACATACAGAGACACACACTGCTATGCTGCATACATACATACATACAGACACACACATACTGCTCTGCATGCATACATACATATAGACAGACACACACACACTGCTCTGCTGCATACATACATATAGACAGACACACACATACTGCTCTGCTGCATACATACATACAGACACACACACACACACACACTGCTCTGCTGCATACATACATACAGACAGACACGCATACTGCTCTGCTGCATACATACATGCATACATACATACAAACAGACACGCATACTGCTCTTCTGCATACATACATACATACAGACAGACACGCATACTGCTCTGCATGCATACATACAGACACGCATACTGCTCTGCTGCATACATACATGCATACATACAGACAGTCACGCATATTGCTCTGCTGCATATATATATACATACATACAGACACGCATACTACTCTGCTACATATACACATACATACATAGACACGCATACTGCTCTGCTGCATATATACATACATACAGACACGCATACTACTCTGCTACAAATATACAGACATACATAGACACGCATACTGCTCTGCTGCATATATACATACATACATACAGACACGCATACTACTCTGCTACATATATACATACATACATAGACACGCATACTGCTCTGCTGCATATATACATACATACATATAGACACGCATACTGCTCTACTGCATATATACATACAAACATACAGACACAAATACTGCTCTGCTGCATACATACATGCATACATACAGACACGCATACTGCTCTGCTGCATACATATATGCATACATACAGACACGCATACTGCTCTGCTGCATACATACATGCATACATACAGACAGACACGCATATTGCTCTGCTGCATATATATATACATACATACAGACACGCATACTACTCTGCTACATATATACATACATATATACAGACACGCATACTGCTCTGCTGCATATATATATACATGCACGCATACTGCTCTGCTACATATATACATACATACAGACACGTATACTGCTCTGCTGCATACATACATGCATACATACAGACAGACACGCATATTGCTCTGCTGCATATGTATATACATACAGACACGCATACTACTCTTCTACATATATACATACATACATACAGACACGCATACTGCTCTGCTGCATATATACATACATACACGCATACTGCTCTGCTGCATATATACATACATACATACATACAGACATGCATACTGCTCTGCTACATATATACATACATACAGACACGTATACTGCTCTGCTGCATACATACATGCATACATACAGACAGACACGCATACTACTCTGCTACATATATACATACATTCATACAGACACGCATACTGCTCTGCTGCATATATACATACATACACGCATACTGCTCTGCTGCATATATACATACATACAGACACGCATACTGCTCTTCTGCATACATACATACATACATACAGACACATATACTGCTCTGCTGCATACATACATACATACATACAGACACGCATACTGCTCTGCTGCATATATACATACATACACGCATACTGCTCTGCTGCATATATACATACATACATACAGACACGCATACTGCTCTGCTGCATATATACATACATACATACAGACACGCATACTGCTCTGCTGCATATATACATACATACACACAGACACGTATACCGCTCTGCTGCATACATACATGCATACATACAGACACGCATATTGCTCTGCTGCATATATATATACATACAGACACGCATACTACTCTGCTACATATATACATACATACAGACACGTATACTGCTCTGCTGCATACATACATGCATACATACAGACAGACACGCATATTGCTCTGCTGCATATGTATATACATACAGACACGCATACTACTCTGCTACATATATACATACATACATACAGACACGCATACTGCTCTGCTGCATATATACATACATACACGCATACTGCTCTGCTGCATGTATACATACATACATACATACAGACATGCATACTGCTCTGCTACATATATACATACATACAGACACGTATACTGCTCTGCTGCATACATACATGCATACATACAGACAGACATGCATACTACTCTGCTACATATATACATACAGACACGCATACTGCTCTGCTGCATATATACATACATACACGCATACTGCTCTGCTGCATATATACATACATACAGACATGCATACTGCTCTTCTGCATACATACATACATACATACAGACACATATACTGCTCTGCTGCATACATACATACATACATACAGACACGCATACTGCTCTGCTGCATATATACATACATACACGCATACTGCTCTGCTGCATATATACATACATACATACAGACACGCATACTGCTCTGCTGCATATATACATACATACATACAGACACGCATACTGCTCTGCTGCATATATACATACATACACACAGACACGTATACCGCTCTGCTGCATACATACATGCATACATACAGACACGCATATTGCTCTGCTGCTAATATATATACATACAGACACGCATACTACTCTGCTACATATATACATACATACAGACACGTATACTGCTCTGCTGCATACATACATGCATACATACAGACAGACACGCATATTGCTCTGCTGCATATATATATACATACATACAGACACACATACTACTCTGCTACATATATACATACATACATACATACAGACACGCATACTGCTCTGCTGCATATATACATACATACAGACACGCATACTGCTCTGCTGCATATATACATACATACATACAGACACGCATACTGCTCTGCTGCATACATACATGCATACATACAGACAGACATGCATATTGCTCTGCTTCATATATATATATACATACAGACACGCATACTACTCTGCTACATATATACATACATACAGACACGTATACTGCTCTGCTGCATACATACATACATGCATACATACAGACAGACACGCATATTGCTCTGCTGCATATATATATATATATACATACATACAGACACGCATACTACTCTGCTACATATATACATACATACATAAAGACACGCATACTGCTCTGCTGCATATATACATACATACAGACACGCATACTGCTCTGCTGCATATATACATACATACATACAGACACGTATACTGCTCTGCTGCATATATATACATACATACAGACACGTATACTGCTCTGCTGCATATATACATACATACATACAGACACGTATACTGCTCTGCTGCATATATATATACATACATACAGACACGCATACTGCTCTGCTGCATATATACATACATACAGACACGCATACTGCTCTGCTGCATATATACATACATACATACAGACACGCATACTGCTCTGCTGCATAAATACATACATATAGACACGCATACTGCTCTGCTGCATGCATACATACAAACACACACCTTGCTCTGCGGGGCCCACACACGCGGCTCCGGGGGCCACACACACGGCTCTGCGGGGCCCACACATGCAAGGGGGGACAGGGAGGGGCGGGGAGGGAGTGATGTCCCACATACTGAAAAGGTCACGGTGCAGATAAGGCCCACACAGCGCCAAAGGAAAGCGATGTGCTGGGGGTCGCTGGCTGGCACTGTGACTCCTTCATCTGTGCGACCGAGCAGGACGCCGGGCGGTAGCTCCGCCCACAGATGATGCTCAATGCAGGAGAACACAGTGAACGCTGTGTCCTGCGGGCCTTAAAGGGCCGGCAGCCACAGTTTCCAGTGCCAAGGACTGCTGCCCCCGGGCTGACCGCAGGTAAGCCGAGCAGGACCGTGTGTGTGTGTGTGTGTGTGTGTGTATACGTGTGTACGTGTGTACATGCCGCGGGCAGGAGGGGGCGGAGCGAGCTGAGCGGGGAAGTGTGGGCCTCCTTCACGTAACTAGGATAAACATCGGGTTACTAACCAAAGCGCTTTGGTTGGATACCCGATGTATATCTTGATTACCAGCTTGTGGCAGGCTGCCAGCGATGGCTCCTGCACACTATAGCTGTAAAAAGCCCTGCTTTTTGCTGCTAGAACCGTTCTCGAACGTATCTAGAACTATCGAGCTTTTGCAAAAAGCTCGAGTTCTAGTTCGATCTCGAACAGCCCCCAAAATCACTCGAGCCTAGAACTGGAGAACCTCGAACTGCGCTCAACTCTACCCAGGACCTTCTGCGTGTTAAGCAGAAATGATGACCACTACACTATGAAACCTGACGAAAAGTTACTGTGTATTGGCTAGCAGAGCAGAATTGTGACTGACGGGGCCTTTTTATTGTTGAAGGAAAGTATTTTTGGTTAATGAAACATTTACAATTATTATTACATATTTTACCACTTTTATTCCTACAAAGGGATTTTGCTTAAATTGAAGTTTATATTGAATGTGTTACTTTTTTCTCCATAGTTTGGACTTTTGCTTTTGTATTTATGGGAACTATATATTTTGAAACAAATAGGATTTTTATAATATGGGATTATGTTTTCTGCTAAAATGGTCAATAAAAAAGAAACCCAAAATCGTAGTTCTCTTTGTGATGGAAGCCAAAATGTATTGTCATTTGGCAACGAAACCAAGAATTTCACATATTACAAGTCGATAGGAAATTACTTCAACACCAAAAACAGATTGGTTTCACTGGGGAGTGAACCCATGACCTTCTGCGTGTGAAGCAGACGTGATGACCACTACACTATGAAACCTTTGAAACCCTGCAAAGTAATGGCAATTAGAGTCGAGTTTTGACCGCCAGGGGAAAAAAAACAAATTCGTAGCTCTGTTGGTGATGGAAGCTAAAACATCCCATCATTCGGCAACAAAGCCAAGAACTTCATATATTGTAGTTTAATTGAGTATTGTTTTAACACCAAGAACAGATTGGTTTAACTGGGGATTGAACGCAGGTCCTTCTGCGTGTTAAGCAGACGTGATGACCACTACTCTATGAAACCTGATGGAAAGTTACTGTGTATTGGCTAGCAGAGCAGAATTGTGACTGACGGGGCCTTTTTATTGCTGAAGGAAAGTATTTTTTGTTAATGAAACATTTACAATTTTTATTACAAATTTTACCAGTTTTATTCCTACAAAGGGATTTTGCTTAAAAGGAAGTTTACATTGAATGTGTTACTTTTTTCCACATAGTTTAGTTGTTTGCTTTTGTATTTAAAGGAACTATATATTTTGAAACAAACAGGATTTTTATAATATGGGATTATGTTTTCTGCTAAAATGGTCAATAAAAAAGAAACCCAAAATCGTAGTTCTCTTGGGGATAAAAGCCAAAATATATTATCAGTTGGCAACAAAACAAAGAATTTCATATGTTACAGGATGATAGCAAATTACTTCAACAGCGAAAACGGCTTGTTTTTACTGGGGATTGAAAACAGGACCTTCTGCGTGTGAAGTAGATGTGATGACGACTTCACTATGAAACCTGTAAAATCCTGCAAAGTAATGGCATTTAGAGACGAGTTTTGACCACCAGGGGAAAAAAAAATAATAATTTGTAGTTCTGTTTGTGATGGAAGCCAAAACATCCCGTCATACGGCAACAAAGCCGAGAACTTCATATATTGTAGTTGGATAGCGTATTATTTCAACACTAAGAACAGATTGGTTTCACTGGGGATTGAACCCAGGACCTTCTGCGTGTGAAGCAGACGTGATGACAACTACACTATGAAACCTTTGAAATTCTGCAAAGTAATGGCAATTAGAGACGAGTTTTAACCGCCAGGGGAAAAAAAACAAATTCGTAGCTCTGTTGGTGATGGAAGCTAAAACATCCCGTTATTCGGCAACAAAGCCAAGAACTTTATATACTGCAGGTTGATAGGGGATTATTTCAACACCAAGAACACATGGGTTTCACTGGGGATTGAACCCAGGACCGTCTGCGTGTAAAGCAGACGTGATTTCCACTACACTATGAAACCTTTGAAAGCTTGCAAAGTAATGGCAATTAGAGACGAGTTTTGACCGCTAGGGAAAAAAAAAACAAATTCGTAGCTCTGTTGGGGATGGAAGCCAAAACATCCCATCATTCGGCAACAAAGCCAAGAACTTCATATATTGTAGTTTAATTGAGTATTATTTCAACACCAAGAACAGATTGGTTTTACTGGGGATTGAACGCAGGACCTTCTGCGTGTTAAGCAGACGTGATGACCACTACTCTATGAAATCTGATGGAAAGTTATTGTGTATTGGCTAGCAGAGCAGAATTGTGACTGACGGGGCCTTTTTATTGCTGAAGGAAAGTATTTTTGGTTAATGAAACATTTACAATTTTTATTACATATTTAACCAGTTTTATTCCTACAAAGGGATTTTGCTTAAAAGGAAGCTTAGATTGAATGTGTTACTTTTTTCCACATAGTTTAGTTGTTTGCTTTTGTATTTAAAGGAACTATATATTTTGAAACAAACAGGATTTTTATAATATGGGATTATGTTTTCTGCTAAAATGGTCAATAAAAAAGAAACCTAAAATCGTAGTTCTCTTGGTGATGGAAGCCAAAATATATTATCAGTTGGCAACAAAACCAAGAATTTCATATATTACAGGTTGATAGCAAATTACTTCAACAGCGAAAACGGCTTGTTTTTCCTGGGGATTGAACCCAGAACCTTCTGCATGTGAAGTAGACGTGATGGCTAGTGATGAGCGAGTACTAAAAAGCTCGGGTGCTCGAGGCTCAGGCCGAGCATCCCAAGATACTCGTGTACTCGGCCCGAGCAACGAGCCCAATGTTATCCTATGGGAGACCCGAGTATTTTTGTGAAATGACCCCCGGCAGCATAAAAATGTCACAAAAGTCTCAGAAGAGTGCTCAAATGACATGGCAACTGCATGGGGAAGACCCCTTGAAGCATTTATCACTCAAAAGTCACAGCTGTGAACAATTTTGTCCGCGTTTTATGCCATTTTTACGGACTCACCAGAAAACCTTCCAAAATGACCCCAAAATGATTTTTCATGGCAGAAATGTTAAGGGCAAATACCCAATAGTGAGATAGAGCTGGTGTATGTTACTTTTTGAGATTAATACATGAAAGATTTTACGTAAAACATTGTGTGGCACTCCGATGTCCCTGAGAAGAGACGTACATGAAGGCTTCTTGAGTCTAATGTGCCCATTTTGAGGAAGTGAGTCTTTGTAGTATTTTCCTTTGGCAGGGCAGCCAAAAATTGGGAGGTTCACCAATGCCCCTGCATACAGACGTGCATGAGGGCCTGTAAACCTGAAGTGCCCATTGTAAGGAAGTGGGTCTATTGTAGTATAGCCCTTTGGCAGGGCAGCCAAAAATTGGGAGGCGCCACATTGTCCCTAGATAGAGACGTGCATGAGGGCCTGTAAACCTGAAGTGCCCATTGTAAGGAAGTGGGTCTATTGTAGTATAGCCCTTTGGCAGGGCAGCCAAAAATTGGGAGGCGCCACGTTGTCCCTAGATAGAGACGTGCATGAGGGCCTGTAAACCTGAAGTGCCCATTGTAAGGAAGTGGGTCTATTGTAGTATAGCCCTTTGGCAGGGCAGCCAAAAATTGGGAGGCGCCACATTGTCCCTAGATAGAGACGTGCATGAGGGCCTGTAAACCTGAAGTGCCCATTGTAAGGAAGTGGGTCTATTGTAGTATAGCCCTTTGGCAGGGCAGCCAAAAATTGGGAGGCTCCACGTTGTCCCTGGATAGAGACCTGTTAGGTTCTTAGTGCCTCCGTGCTTGCATTTAAAAAACGCACGTGTGTGCCTGTTGGTGGCAGCTTTCCGCTGCACTTGTGTGCGTTTTGCAAAAACTTGGATATAACGCACAAGTCTAGTGAATACACATCAGCACAGCATTGCAAAATGCGCAAGGGCGTTGGCAACGAACAAGGAAGTGGACGTGATGGTGGTGCAGGCAGAGACCGAGGTCGTGTGCAAGCTCTAATTTCGCCACAACAAAGGGCCACATCTACTCGCTCGCACGTCCTGTCCCAAATTCTTGGGGACCGCAGCAGTACACCGCTCTTGAACCAAGACCAGTGTCAACAGGTTGTTAGTTGGATAGCGGATAATGCTTCCAGTCAGATTGGCACCACCACAAACACTCTGTCTTCCACACGGTCAAGTGTCAGTAGCCGTGATACTGCACCGCACATTTTCGAACCTGATCCTCCTTCCTACCACCAGGCCGAGTACACGTCCACGGACATTACTGATCCCACACTTGGACACTCGGAAGAGCTGTTCGTTCACGTTTCCATTCACACATTCTGGCCTCTCGCCAGCTCCTGTTGAAGTGGGCCATGACGAGATTGTATGTACAGATGCCCAAATATTTGAGCAGCCATTTTCTCACGAAGTTGGCAACGTGTCTCAACAAGGGGTGGACGATGATGAGACACAATTGTCAGGAAGTCAGGAGGAGCAGGGTGCGGAAGAGGAAGACGACGTGGTGGATGATCCAGTAACTGACCCAACCTGGCAGGAGGATATGCAGAGCGAGGACAGCAGTGCACAGGGGGAGGGAGGCGTAGCATCCCAACAGGCAGTAAGAAGCAGGGTGGTTGCCCCAGGCAGACGTCAGGCAACTGTTCCCCGGAACAACACGACACAAGGTGCCTGTACAAATGTTAGGTCTTCCCGAGTCTGGCAGTTTTTTAAGTTGGCTCTAGATGATTCTAAAAAGGCCATTTGCAACACCTGCCGTGCCAGCATCAGCAGGGGTACCAAAACTAGCAGCCTGACCACCACCAGAATGATCAGGCACATGTCAGCCAAGCACCCGACTTTGTGGGATGTACAACGGAGTCGAGGAGCAGTGCTTGCTGATGTCACTGCTACATCTTCGCTTGTTGCGCATGCGAGCCAATCCCCTGTCCATGCTGCCCGCAAACAAGCCTCCTCCGGCCCTGCACCTGCAGTTGCCCACGCAGAAAAAACACCATCATCAAGCACGTCCTTGTCCCAGCGCAGCGTTCAGTTATCCATTCAGCAAACCTTTGAACGCAGGCGCAAATACACTGCCAACGCCCTACATGCCACACTTCTAAATGCTAACATTTCGCGACTGCATGCGCTGGAAATGTTGCCTTTTAGGCTGGTTGAGACAGAAGCATTCCGCGACCTGATGGTGGCAGCTGTCCCACGTTACTCGGTCCCCAGCCGCCAATATTTCTCCCGGTGTGCCGTCCCCGCATTGCATAACCACGTGTCACAAAACATCACACGTGCCCTGAACAACGCTGTTTCACCCAAAGTCCACCTAACCACAGGCACGTGGACAAGTGCATGTGGGCAAGGCCGCTACATCTCGTTGACATCACACTGGGTTAATATTGTGGAAGCTGGGACCCAGTCTGAGCGAGGGACGGAACACGTCCTTCACACACCAAGTTTTGCAGGCCCTACCTCAGTCAGGGTTTCACCCACACTCTACAGCTCCGGAATGTCATGCTCCTCAGCCTCCTCCTCCTCCTGCGCATCCTCATCCACTTTACCCTCCACACCAGTCCCAAGCTGTAAGTGTCGCGGGCGGAGGAGGGGACGCTGCGCTCTCCCACTGCTCGGGTCCGGCTGCCGCTGCTCTACGGCTGCTGCTGCTCGGTGGCTCGAGTGATGGCCGGATCCCGGTGGCTCGAGCGGCGCTCCTCGCCCGTGATTGAAAAGGGGTGGTTTGGGTTTTGGGGATATTGTTCGTGACGCCACCCACGGTTGTGGTGATTGTGTGGACACCACCGCTGCTCTGGACGTGGATCCCGGGAGCCTGTGACAGGGAGCAGCTTTGTTGTTATTTCTCCCCTCCGTGGGTAGGGGGGTTGGTTGTCCCGGGGCCCGGTGATGGGGTAGAGATAAATGACAGGCGGGTTGCGGGGCCTGATGAGGTGCAGGGGCAGCGCTGTGCCGCACGGCACGGAGGTACTCACTCAGCCCAATGATGATGACACAGTTCACGGTAAAACAAGTGGCTGGATGGACGGGTCCCTCGGACGGCTGCGGTTGTTCCTCCCTGCAGGTTAGTGATGACTGTCTCTCCCTGCACCTAAGTTCAGTGTTGGTAGTGATGGCTTCCCACCGGTAACCCGCTCCCCGACCTGGATATGGGCCGGAGGAGCCCCTTTTGCCCACAGGCGCTGGCCCTGGGAGACGGTTGCCCTTGGCGGTGGCGGTGTCTCCCCTTCACGGTTGGACGGTTGCCTTCTATCGTGACTTGGCTGTTTGGAAACCCTGAGGTCCCCTTCACTAACGGATTTGGCAAATTCACGGCGACACCAAGCCTTGCCGGGATCCGAAAGGCCCCTGCCAATGGTGCTGTCTTCTCTTTGTATACCGGTCCGGTACGGCCGGGTCACCACCCGTCCACGGTCCTTACGGCAGACTCCAATCGGCCTCCACTGCAGACGGTCACCACATCCTGCCAACCTTGCTGTCCTGTCCGGGCCACACACCCGGACCAACTTCAGACTCTTTGCTGTCACTTTTCTCCTCTCTACTACTTTCCTCCTTCCACTTCCTTAGCTTAACTCTCACTGCCTGTGTTTTCCCTCCTCCTTAATGGGTGGAGACCAACCGCCTGGCTCCACCCCCTGGTGTGGACAACAGCCCCTGGGGAAGGCAACAAGGATTTGGTGTTTTGACTATGATATGCCTGCAGGGAGTGTGGGGTGTGTAAGTGTTGTGCTCTGTGGCCCCTGGCTTGTCCAGGGCGACACAGAAGCACTGCAGCACTGCCTCGGCGAAGCGGCAACAGGCTGTGCTGAAGCTAATCTGCATAGGTGACAAACTCCACAATGCAGAAGAGGTGTGGACAGCTCTGAAACAGCAGGCAGATCACTGGCTCACACCTCTGTACCTAAAGCCAGGAAAGGTTGCGTGTGACAATGGCCGGAACCTGGTGGCGGCTTTGAGGCGAGGCCAGCTGACACATGTTCCATGCGTGGCCCATGTGCTCAACCTCGTGGTTCAGCGGTTTCTAAAGTCATACCCAGAGCTGTCTGATCTGCTGGCCTGTCTGCACATTTTCGAAAGTCACCTACTGCTTCAGCCGGCCTTGCCGGCTTTCAGCGCCATTTGCATCTTCCGGCTCACAGACTGGTGTGTGATGTCCCCACGCGTTGGAATTCAACTCTGCACATGTTGGTCATGATATGTGAGCAGAAGAGGGCAGTTGTTGAGTACCTGCATCACCTAAGCCGTCGGGAAATGGGTCAAACTCCACACATAACACCTGAGGAGTGGAGATGGATGTCCGACCTATGTACCATCCGCCAAAAGTTTGAGGACTCCACCAAGATGGTGAGCGGCGATGATGACATTATTAGCGTCACCATACCGCTTCTCTGCCTTCTAAAATGGTCTCTGCTCAAAAAACAACCATGATGCATTGCAGGCGGAGCGCGATGAGTTTGAGCAAGAAACAGTAGTGGGTGTGGGTGATAACACACAGCCCAGCCTCGTCTCATCACAACGTGCAGTGGAGGACTATGACGAGGAGGAGGATGAAGACATGGAGCAACTCTCTGGCCAAATTGAGGATATGACATGCAGTCATATCCTCGGTTCAGCGTGGCTGGCCAGAGGACAGGGTAGATGAGGAGGAGGAGGAGGAGGACAGCATGTTCAGTCATCGTGTTGGTCAGGATACTGAAGTGATGGCTGTTAAGAGTCTGGCACACATGGCTGACTTTATGGTAAGCTGCCTGTCTCGTGACCCTCGTGTTAAGAACATCTTTGCCGACAATCATTACTGGTTGGTAACACTGTTAGACCCACGCTAAAATGAGAACTTTATGTCTCTTATTCCCGAGGCGAAGAGGTCTGGCAAAATGCAGCAGTTCCAGAAGGCCATAGTCACGGAAGTAGGCAAAGCATTACCCTCACAAAACGCTAGCGGCATAGGTCAGGAATCAGTGGACAACAAAGCCGTACAGCCGAGAGGGGCACAAGTCCAATCCGCCAGAGGTAGGGGAACAGTCTTTAAGATGTGGGACAGTTTTCTCAGGCCCTCACATACCACAGCCCCTGAGGTGCGGGGTAGTGCCACAAAAAATCCTAAGTTTGCCCAGATGCTCAAGGAGTACCTTGCAGATCAAACAACTGTACTCCGACATTCCTCTGTGCTTTACAATTAATGGGTATCCAAGCTGGACACGTGGCATGAATTGGCTCTCTACGCCTTGGAAGTCCTGGCCTGCCCTGCCGCTAGCGTTTTGTCAGAGCTTGTTTTTAGTGCCGCAGGTGGAATCATTACAGATAAACGCACCTGCCTGTCAACTGTAAATGCTGACAGGCTGACTCTGATCAAGATGAACAAGGGATGGATTTGGCCAGACTTCACCACACCACCAGCAAATGACAGCGAAATTTAAAGTTTGTAACGGGAATTTGCCATGTACCTCCACTCACCCATGGTAACACACTTCTGGACTTTGGCTAATCGCTGGACTGCTCCTCCTTCTCCTCATGCGCTATCATGATGACCGTTACAATAGTTAGGCCGTTGTTTCAGGTATACCCCCAGTGGTAAATTTTTTCGACCATTCTTTCAGAATGGGCATTACAACGACAGGAGACCCGCTCCTTTTGCAATGGGAACAATGTTTTGAGGCCCTTATGCACATCTCTATCCAGGGACAATGTGGAGCCTCCAAATTTTTGGCTGCCCTGCCTAAGGGCTATACTACAATAGACCCACTGCCTTACAATGGGCACTTCAGGTTTACAGGCCATCATGCACGTCTCTATCCAGGGACAATATGGAGCCTGACACTTCCACCTACTGCCACACACGTGCGGTTTTTAAATGCAAGCACGGACGCACTAAGAACCTAACAGGTTTTTAGGAGCGACAATTACTGAGAAGTCTGACACTATCAGCCACTGCTGACTGACGTGTATTATTCACTAGACTTGTGCGTTATATAATAGTTTGTGCAAAACGTGCACCTGTACGCTGCCACCGACAGACACACACGTGCTGTTTTTAAATGCAAGCACGGACGCAATAAGAACCTAACAGGTTTTTAGGAGCGACAATTACTGAGAAGTCTGACACTATCAGCCACTGCTGACTGACGTGTATTATTCACTAGACTTGTGCGTTATATAACAGTTTGTGCAAAACGTGCACCTGTACGCTGCCACCGACAGACACACACGTGCTGTTTTTAAATGCAAGCACGGACGCAATAAGAACCTAACAGGTTTTTAGGAGCGACAATTACTGAGAAGTCTGACACTATCTGGACTGTTTTAGACTGTGTACACCAGCCCCAGATATGATGAAGGCTGGTATACGGTCACCACTAGGAATGGCTATATACCCTGCCTGCCTGCCTGCCTGTATACTGCTACATTAGTCCTGACAAGGACTCTTCTGGTCACTAGCCTGTATTCCGACCTGGCTATACCCTGCCTGTATATAGCAACAATAGTCCTGAGAAGGACTCTGCTACTGTACTCCGACCTGGCTATACCCTGCCTGCCTGTATACAACTAGAATAGTCCTGAGAAGGACTTCTGGTCACACTGTTTGCAGCCTTGCTCCGGAACTAATATAAAGGGCCGCAAACCTTTCCCTGAAGCAGCGACACTCTCCCTGCACTGACTGTCTGGATAGCTGTGAGCAGAGCACAGCGCGCCGGCCGGTACAAAGGCTCGGTCACGCTGTGCAGGCCGGCCAATCACTGCAATTCCACAACTAACAGGGCTGTGGCATTGCAGTGGTCTGCCAGCTAATCCCTGCATGAGGGCTGACTCTCAAAAGAGCGCCAACATGCAGGGATGAAGACCACGAGTACAGCACGAGTATCGCGAGATTACTCGGTCCCCGCCGAGCAGCCCGAGTACAGTGATACTCGTGCGAGTACCGAGTAGAGTTGAGCGCGGTTCGTGGTTCGTGGTTCTCCAGTTCTAGGCTCGAGTGATTTTGGGGCATGTTCTAGATCGAACTAGAACTCGAGCTTTTTGCAAAAGCTCGATAGTTCTAGAAACGTTCGAGAACGGTTCTAGCAGCCAAAAAACAGCTAAATCTTAGCTTGGTTTCTGCTGTAATAGTGTAAGTCACTCTGTGAATCAAACTATTATCACATTTTACATACTAGCACACACTCAGTGTACCTAGTGGCATCCTATACGTGGCTATTGGACTTTGCTATAGTCCCACTAGTGCTAAGACATTTGCAGAGCACATCTGCCTGCATTGCACACTCCAAGTTTTTTAAACTCAGCCATTATACTAGCAAACAGTCAGTGTACCTAGTGGCATCCTAAACGTGGCTATTGTACTTTGTCAATTCACAGTATTGGAACGTTATTTGCAGCACGTCTGCCTGTATTGCACACTCTAACTTTTTTAAACTCAGCCATTATACTAGCAAACAGTCAGTGTACCTAGTGGCATCCTAAACGTGGCTATTGTACTTTTGTCAATTCACAGTATTGGAACGTTATTTGCAGCACGTCTGCCTGCATTGCACACTCTAACTTTTTTAAACTCAGCCATTATACTAGCAAACAGTCAGTGTACCTAGTGGCATCCTAAACGTGGCTATTGTACTTTTGTCAATTCACAGTATTGGAACGTTATTTGCAGCACGTCTGCCTGCATTGCACACTCTAACTTTTTTAAACTCAGCCATTATACTAGCAAACACTCACTGTACCTAGTTGTATCCTAAACGTGGCTATTGTACTTTTGTCAATTCACAGTATTGGAACGTTATTTGCAGCACGTCTGCCTGCATTGCACACTATAACTTTTTTAAACTCAGCCATTATACTAGCAAACACTCACTGTACCTAGTTGTATCCTAAACGTGGCTATTGTACTTTTGTCAATTCACAGTATTGGAACGTTATTTGCAGCACGTCTGCCTGCATTGCACACTCTAACTTTTTTAAACTCAGCCATTATACTACCAAACAGTCAGTGTACCTAGTGGCATCCTAAACGTGGCTATTGTACTTTTGTCAATTCACAGTATTGGAACGTTATTTGCAGCACGTCTGCCTGCATTGCACACTCTAACTTTTTTAAACTCAGCCATTATACTACCAAACAGTCAGTGTACCTAGTGGCATCCTAAACGTGGCTATTGTACTTTTGTCAATTCACAGTATTGGAACGTTATTTGCAGCACGTCTGCCTGCATTGCACACTCTAACTTTTTTAAACTCAGCCATTATACTAGCAAACAGTCAGTGTACCTAGTGGCATCCTAAACGTGGCTATTGTACTTTTGTCAATTCACAGTATTGGAACGTTATTTGCAGCACGTCTGCCTGCATTGCACACTCTAACTTTTTTAAACTCAGCCATTATACTAGCAAACAGTCAGTGTACCTAGTGGCATCCTATACGTGGCTATTGTACTTTTGTCAATTCACAGTATTGGAACGTTATTTGCAGCACGTCTGCCTGCATTGCACACTCTAACTTTTTTAAACTCAGCCATTATACTAGCAAACAGTCAGTGTACCTAGTGGCATCCTATACGTGGCTATTGGACTTTGCTATAGTCCCACTAGTGCCAAGACATTTGCAGAGCGCATCTGCCTGCGTTGCACACTCCAACAAATTTTAACGAAGCCATTATACTAGCACACACTCAGTGTACCTAGTGGCATCCTATACGTGGCTTTTGGACTTTGCTATAGTCCCACTAGTGCAAAGACATTTGCATAGCACGTCTGCCTGCATTGCACACTACAACTTTTTTAAACTAAGCAATTTTACTAGCAAACACTCACTGTACCTAGTTGTATCCTAAACGTGGCTATTGTACTTTTGTCAATTCACACTACTGCAAATCTATGTGCAGCACCTCTGCATGACAACCTCGTGCTCTGTTTTTAATAAGCTATAATGATAGCACAAAATACTGCCATTTTGTGGCATCACAGAACTGGCTGTTGTATTCCATTAGTGCCCCACTGGTGACAAGCTATTTCTAGCACCTCTACATCACACCCTCATGCACATTTTGCTACGCTAATGTTATAGCAAACTCATGGAATTCATTGCTGCATTTCATAATTCGGAGGGATAGAAAGTCAGGCTTCCTTTAGCTTTTCCTTCTGTTCATAGACAGCATCTCCAAGACAAATTTCCCCTCCACGTCTAAGTGTGGAGAGGCAGCTAGTGCGCATGCGTGTGCCGATGTACCCCAGCTGCAGCATAATTACAGTGTTTCGCCTAGTGAGTATGCTCAGCCTGACTGTGCCATTCCTGACGCTAAGTTTTCATTTCGGGATACAGCGCATGCTCCCACACTAAGTGTGAAAAGCATCTTTGCACAGGTGCTTGCATTCCGTGCCGGGTCTAAGTCCTGTTTTGGGCATAGACACCATGCTAAAGCTGATAGTCTTTTTTCAGAGACTGTATTTCATGCTACTGAGCATGCTCAGGCACTTCCTGCATCAGAGACTAGGTCCGGTAATGAACTCTTTGGCCCTGGCCCTGATGTGGGGGTCCCATATAGACCACAGGGCATCAGGTGTCCTCCCAAATGGCTTGCAGAGGCCCACACCTATGACTTGTCACCGCATTATTGATGCTCAGACGATGACTGGTGAGGTGTTTGGGTCATGGCAGCCATGAGGTCATCATTGAAGTTGCGTTTCCAAATAGGACGCTAGTTATGCCACTCATGACGTGTCACTCTACTTTTGTCTCCAGGAGGTGCATTGTGGTTCACCCTGGTTTGGGGCGGACCCAGGTTATAAAAGGGGCTGGAGCCAACAAGGAGGTGCGCAGTCTTCTATTATGCTCCGAAAGAGCACACCTCCATGTGTTGAACCCATTGCGGCTTTAGGCCAGAGGTAGGCAGGGATCGGGTGGTGGATGCAGGCCACCACCACAGTTGGTAACGCAGAACGGTTAAGACCAGCTCCTGTCCTAACAGTCCTGCTTGTGCAGCCCAGTGGCATTAACAGGCCTGCTGCTGCTGATGCGCCTGCTGTCCACAGGTGTGGCCCCTACGCACACGGTCAGCGTACTCAATGGCCCCTGTGTTGTTAACAGGGAGTTCCTGGGCTGGGTGGGCATGTGGACCCTGTGACGCTAACAGGGCTCACAGTCTCCAGATCCGAATGGCGTCTAACTCGGTTCAGGCTACTATTAGTTTCATAGCCACACAGCTCTGTATCCTCCACCAAACCTTCAAGTTGCCAACCTCTCCTTTTCCAACTGGGAGCACGGTGGACACTGACTGCTGATGGGGATATATACCTTTCTCTTTCTTTTCTTATTAATTTTCGTTATATAGCGGTCACAGATTATATACCACTTTATCCAAATCTGCCAGTCCCACTGTAACAGATGTTGTTTCTTCAGCAAATGTTACAGTTGCTTAACCACCAAATCCACGGACCAAAACTTTTTTCCCCTTTCCAACACACCTGTTCCCCTTTCCAACAGCATCTGTCCTTTTTCAACTCATTTTGGGATATGACCAAAAGTGCAACTGTGCAGGGACACCGTACTCAACGCCATCTCAGCACAGCAGCCATCCCTCGGTCCCTCCGATGTGGACAAGTAAAAGACCATTTCCTCCTATCCATGACAAAGCGTTGAGATTCACTCTGTGCAGCACTGGTGTTTAGTGGACAAGTAGATCTAAGATTGCGTACCACATTCTGCAGATACTCCTGTATACGTGCGTCTATTTCTATGGCAGGAATTAGTTCGCCAAATTTTGTCTTGTACCGGGGATCTAACAGTGTGGCAACCCAGTATTCAGGATTAGTTCAAATTCATACAATCCGAGGGTCATGTAGGTAGTGCAGCAAGAAGGCGCTCATGTGTCTTGTGCATCCAGGAGGACCAAGTCCTTGGTGTGTTGGTGGCAGAGAGGTGAGAATCGTGCATCCTTCCTCTGCCCTCTACCCACAACCTCGCACAACCGAAATGTGAGCAAGCTCTCACTCATCTGCTGAGTCTTCCATGCCCATCGCCAGTTCGTCCTCCATTTCTTCATGGGCTCCTGCACTTTCATCAACACTTTTTGCTGATACTATGCGCCCTTGTTAATCCCTCTCCCTCACCATGAATGCCGCATAGGTGCCGCTGACCATCTGGACCTCGTAGATCTTGTTATCCCTTCCGCATATGACTCCTCCTGTACTTCCTCCCCTTCCTCTTGTCCCAACACCTGACTCAGAATAATAATTACAGTGTGCTCCATCATGTAGATGACCAGAATTGTCACGCTGAGAATGACATTGCCAGTGCTAAACATCTTCGTCGACATTTCAAAACTGTGTAGCAGGGTGCATAGGTCCTTGATCTGACACCACTCCAGCAGCGTGATCTGCACCACCTCTGGATCAAGTTATCCCAGGCTATATGTCTTACCGTATTTCAGCAGGGCTCTGCGGTGCTGCCACACACGCTGCAACATGTGCAGATTCCAATTCCTGCGTGTCGAAACATCGCATTTACGGCGTTTAACTGCCAGACCCTAAGACTTCCGGAGTGATGAAAGTTGTTGAGCTGCTGTGTGCGCACGATGGAAGTGAGCACATAGCGAGCGTGCCCACTGCACAAGGCCATGTAGGCCGTGATGGTGTTTTAAAAATTGCTGGCGAATTCGGTTCAACACGTGAGCCCTAAAAGGCACGTGTGTCACATTGCCCTGAGGATGGCCCGCAGCCAGGTTTGCATCATTGCCGCACACGGCTGTTAAGTCACCAACGTAGTCCGCTCCGTCAATTTGTACTCCGGTTGCCAGGTGACAACGTGTTCCTTTCATGAATAGTGCTGATGATGTGAGAGTAGTCGATGCCAGCGGCGCAGGTGGATGCAGGTTATGCTCACCCACTGGGCTGCATTACCTTGACAGATGCAGAATCTCTGGCTGAATGTAGCTGGTGGGTATCTCACAGATGAAATACCATCATTCAGCTACAACCAATGGGAAGACACCACACCCTTTTTTATGCCCATCCTGTCTGCAGACCACTGCCAGACATAGCTATGAACCTCTGGTTAATTTTACCCCCAGTTCAGTTTTATGATTTTGTGTGCTTGTTACCTGACTACTTTTCCTGCTTGCTGTTTATGTACCTTGTTGGCCGATACGCATTTCAACTCTGCTTGTTTTCTGATTCTTTCCTGGCCGTCCCATTCTGTTCCTGTTCCTCAATTAATGTTTTGACCCTGCCTGACTACTATTCTCTGTAATAGCGGTGTGACTCACATTTCCCATACATTTCAAAGTAAAGCTTTGACCGCCTGATGGCATTGAGCTCTGCTGCCAGCATAGTAAGGAGGTGTGTGGTAGTCCTTGTGCGCAGTTGCAAGGAAGGGTGGCCTGACCACACAGGGTTTGCGCCAAGGTAGAGGACCCACACGAGGTTGAAGAGGCAGAAGCAGTGTATTAACTTCTACATACAGAACAAGGATTGAAACAACTCGTGGGGACGGCAAGACTTGTACAGCAGACCCTTCTCCATCTCTCACCATAGTTTGCCAGTGCCCAGTCAGTGACATGTAATGACCCTGTCTATGCTTACTGGTCCAAGTATCTGTGTTGAAATGCACCCTGTCGCACACAGATTTTCTCAAGGAAGTGGTGATGTTGTGTGCGACATGCTGGTGTAGCGCGGGCATGCTTTTCTTGGAGAAGCAGTGGTGATTGGGCATGTGGTACTGGGGCACAGCGACAGACATAAGGTCTGTAAAATCCTGTGTGTCCACTACGCGTAAAGGCAGCATTTCGGTAGCCAACAGCTTACAGAGGGATAGAGTCAACCACTTAGCTTTGTCATGGGTCGCAGTAAGTGGCCTTTTATTTGACCACATCTGAGGGAAAAAGATCTGGCTGCTGTCTGTAGACGGTGTTGAGTAGGGTGTCCCTGGAAAAATGCAGGTTTGTGAGAAAAGTGCAGGCGGAGACATGATGTTGCCTTCATCTTGCCTTCAGATCTGTTCATCTTGTATCATTTTTAAAAAACACATCAAGCAAGGGTTACTCCAAGCGGAGTCTACCTTTTTTCCCAACATTGGGCACACAGACACCCCATCAGTGGCAGCACTTGTGCCCTAGTTGCAAACAGGATGTTTTGATTTGCATCAAGCACATTCCAAATCCACAAGCATTTACTCTCCCCAGGCTGACACAGGGGTAGTAAATTCCTTCTGGATCCATGACTTGTTCATTTTGATGAACGTCAGTGTGTCCACATTGTCACTGGACAGACGCGTGCGCTTATCTGTCAGCACACACCCAGCAGCACTGAAGAAGACACGTTCAGAGACAACGCTGGCAGCTGCACACGACAAAATCTCCAAGGCGTAACTGGAGAGCTCTGTCAATTTTTCTAGATTTGAAGCCCAAAAGGAGCAAGGCTCCATTTGCAAAGTCATTGCATCGATGTTCATTTGGAGATACTCCTGTATCATCCTCTCCATCCGTTGACTATGTGTCAGACTTGTTGTCTCTGGTGGCCTTGCAAAGGAGGGTCTAAAAAAATTATGAAAATATTCCATAAAATTGCTGTTACCAGCACCAGATACGGTCCTACTGGTACGGGTAGACTGTTGAAGATGACGATGCCGTCCCATGTTTGTCAAGTTACAACTGGGAGAATCACTCCCTTCACCTGCACGGTTGTTTGGTGTAAAAGCCGAGCTAAGATCGAGTAACAGCTTATGCTGATACTCCAGCATACGTGCGTCCCTTTCTATGGGTGGAATTATGTCACAAAATTTGGACTTGTCCCGGGGATCTAATAGTGTGGCAAGCCAGTAGTCATCATCACTTCTAATTTTGACAATCCGAGGGTCATGTTGGAGGTAGTGCAACAAGAAGGCACTCATGTGTCTTGCGCAGCCATGCGGACCAAGTCCACGCTGTGTTTGTGGCATAGAGGTGCTAACCGTTCTTTCTTCCTCTGACATCTCCCCCCAACCTCTTTCAACTGAATTTTGACCAAGGTCTCCCTCATCCGCTGAGTCTTCCATGTCCATGGACAGTTCGTCCTCCATATTTTCATGTCCTCCTGCACCTTCCTCAACATCTCGCCTGCTACCATGCGCCCTTGTTGATCCCTGTCCCCCATGGTCCCATGCCTGCCGCGTTGGTGATGATGAACGTCTGGACCTTGGTGATGTTGTTGTGTCTTGCGCATATGAATCCTCCTGTAGTTCCTCCCCTTCCTGTTGTCCCACCCCCTGACTCCGAATAGTGTTTAGCGTGTGCTCCAGCATGTAAATGACTGTAATCGTCATGCTGATAATGGCATTGTCAGCGCTAAACATATTCGTCGCCATGTCGAAACTGTGCAGAACGGTGCATAGGTCCTTGATCTGAGATCACTCCATCAGGGTGATCTGCCCCACTTCTGCATCTCGTTGGCCCAGGCTATACATCATGACGTATTGCACCAGGGCTCGCCGGTGCTGCCACAGTCGCTGTAACATGTGGAGAGTTGAATTCCAGCGTGTCGCCACATCGCATTTCAGGCGATGAACCGGCAGGCCGAAAGACTTCTGGAGCGATGCAAGTCGCTCGGCTGCGGCGGTTGAACGGCGGAAGTGAGCACTGCAGACAGTTTACGTGCCCTGGTCAGAAGGCCATCTAGGCCGGGATAGTGTGTTAAAAATTGCTGGACAACAAGGTTCAACACGTGAGCCATACAAGGCACGTGTGTCACCTTGCCCAGGCGAAGGGCCGCACCCAGGTTTGCAGCATTGTCGCACACGGCCTTACCAGGCTGCAGGTTGAGTGGAGACAACCATTTATTAAACTCGGACCGCAGAGCTGACCACAACTCCTCAGCTGTGTGACTCTTATTCCCAAGACATGTCAAGCTAAAGACCGCCTGATGCCGTTGCGCTCTGCTGCCAGCATAGTAATGAGGGGTGCGTGATTCCTTCTGCGCAGTGAGAACGCTGGTGGCCTGACCAGGCAGGCTTGGGGCGGAGGTGGAGGACCCAGATGAGGTGGAGGATGCAGAAGCAGTGGCGGAACTTGGACAGACAGAGGATTGACACACAAGTCGTGGGGACGGCAAGACTTGTGCAGCAGACCCTTCACCATCTATCAACATAGTTACCCAGTGCCCAGTCAGCGACATGTAACGTCCCTGTCCATGCTTACTGGTCCAAGTATCGGTGGTGAAATGCACCCGTTCACACACAGAGTTTCTCAAGGAAGCGGTGATGTTGTGTGCGACATGCTGGTGTAGCGCGGGCACACCTTTCTTAGAGAAGTAGTGGCGACTAGGCATCTGGTACTGGGGCACAGCGACAGACATAAGGTCTCTAAAATCCTGTGTGTCCACTAGGCGGAAAGGCAGCATTTCGGTAGCCAACAGCTTACAGAGGGATAGAGTCAACCTCTTAGCTTTGTCATGGGTCGGAGGAAGTGGCCTTTTATTTGACCACATCTGAGGGACAGAGATCTCGCTGCTGTGTGTAGACGGTGTTGAGTAGGGTGTCCCTGGAAAAATGCAGGTTTGTGAGGAAAGTGCAGGCGGAGACATGATGTTGCCTTCATCCAACGTAGGTGCTATCGATGTCTGAGAGAGCTGTACACACTCAGTTGTTTCCCCTTCCAAACCAACTGACGACCTACCAAGCAAACTGCCTGTTGCGGTTACAGTGGTGGAAGTTTTGCGTGGAAAAACAGGTGTGACAGCTGTCCCCACAGTCCTAGAAGATGAAGAGCGCGCGGATGCACTGGAAGGGGCGGGCGGTGGATGGTTCGCTCCGCTAGGCCGCATTGCAGCACAGTGAGCTTCCCACCGGGACCTATGATATTTATTCATGTGACGATTCATGGAAGAAGTTGTCAAACTGCTGAGGTTTTGACCTCTACTAAGAGAATCATGACAAATTTTACATATCACATGATTTGGGCGATCTTTTTCTATGTCAAAAAAGGAACAGGCTAGGCAAGGCTTAGAGGCCATGCGACCTGTTGATGCACCCCGAATAATGCTCATAGGCAGAGTGGTGGCTGAGGATGCAGTTGTAGACGTGCTACCAGTGCTCCGACTCTGTCCAGGAAGGCGCAAGGTAATTTCGTCGTCGGTTGCATCCTCCTCCACCGCCTCTGTTGACCTCCTCGAGTGCCTGACTGGGGGTTGACAGTAGGTGGGATCTAGAACTTCATCATCAATTGTTGTGTTTGCACTCCCCTCCCCCTCAGACCAAGCCTCTTCTTGCCCTGACCGAATATTTAAGTTGTCATCCCAATCGGGTATCTGCGTCTCATCTTCATCAGTATGTTCCTCATTGCCTATAACCACAGTTGTTGGAAAGGCAGCATTTTGGTAGCCAACAGTTTGCATTTTATGAAAGTCAACCTCCAAGCCATGTCATGCCCTTCTAAAAGCATGTATAACACAGCGAGGGGACTCCAACCACAGTCTCCCTCGTTTCCACTCACTGGGCCACACACACCCCACTTGACTGGCATCGGTTGAGCTCCCTTTTGAAAAAGAAAAAGATGCTTTGCATGAAGCACTCTCAAAAATACGCGTGCCTTTCCCGTCCCCTGGCTGACCCAGGGGAAGAAAAGTCCTCTGAGAGCCATGACTTGTTCATCTTGGTTCTTTTAGAGACACAGCGAGGGGACTCCAACCACAGTCTCCCTGGTTGCCACTCACTGGGCCACACACACCCCACTTGACTGGCATCGGTTGAGCTCCCTTTTGAAAAAGAAAAAGATGCTTTGCATGAAGCACTCTCAAAAATACGCGTGCCTTTCCCGTCCCCTGGCTGACCCAGGGGAAGAAAAGTCCTCTGAGAGCCATGACTTGTTCATCTTGGTTCTTTTAGAGACACAGCGAGGGGACTCCAACCACAGTCTCCCTCGTTTCCACTCACTGGGCCACACACACCCCACTTGACTGGCATCGGTTGAGCTCCCTTTTGAAAAAGAAAAAGATGCTTTGCATGAAGCACTCTCAAAAATACGCGTGCCTTTCCCGTCCCCTGGCTGACCCAGGGAAAGAAAAGTCCTCTGAGAGCCATGACTTGTTCATCTTGGTTCTTTTAGAGACACAGCGAGGGGACTCCAACCACAGTCTCCCTCGTTTCCACTAACTGGGCCACACACACCCCACTTGACTGGCATCGGTTGAGCCCCCTTTTGAAAAAGAAAAAGATGCTTTGCATGAAGCACTCTCAAAAATACGCGTGCCTTTCCCGTCCCCTGGCTGACTCAGGGGAAGAAAAGTCCTCTGAGAGCCATGACTTGTTCATCTTGGTTCTTTTAGAGACACAGCGAGGGGACTCCAACCACAGTCTCCCTGGTTGCCACTCACTGGGCCACACACACCCCACTTGACTGGCATCGGTTGAGCTCCCTTTTGAAAAAGAAAAAGATGCTTTGCATGAAGCACTCTCAAAAATACGCGTGCCTTTCCCGTCCCCTGGCTGACCCAGGGGAAGAAAAGTCCTCTGAGAGCCATGACTTGTTCATCTTGGTTCTTTTAGAGACACAGCGAGGGGACTCCAACCACAGTCTCCCTGGTTGCCACTCACTGGGCCACACACACCCCACTTGACTGGCATCGGTTGAGCTCCCTTTTGAAAAAGAAAAAGATTCTTTGCATGAAGCACTCTCAAAAATACGCGTGCCTTTCCCGTCCCCTGGCTGACCCAGGGGAAGAAAAGTCCTCTGAGAGCCATGACTTGTTCATCTTGGTTCTTTTAGAGACACAGCGAGGGGACTCCAACCACAGTCTCCCTGGTTGCCACTCACTGGGCCACACACACCCCACTTGACTGGCATCGGTTGAGCTCCCTTTTGAAAAAGAAAAAGATGCTTTGCATGAAGCACTCTCAAAAATACGCGTGCCTTTCCCGTCCCCTGGCTGACCCAGGGGAAGAAAAGTCCTCTGAGAGCCATGACTTGTTCATCTTGGTTCTTTTAGAGACACAGCGAGGGGACTCCAACCACAGTCTCCCTGGTTGCCACTCACTGGGCCACACACACCCCACTTGACTGGCATCGGTTGAGCTCCCTTTTGAAAAAGAAAAAGATGCTTTGCATGAAGCACTCTCAAAAATACGCGTGCCTTTCCCGTCCCCTGGCTGACCCAGGGGAAGAAAAGTCCTCTGAGAGCCATGACTTGTTCATCTTGGTTCTTTTAGAGACACAGCGAGGGGACTCCAACCACAGTCTCCCTCGTTTCCACTCACTGGGCCACACACACCCCACTTGACTGGCATCGGTTGAGCTCTCTTTTGAAAAAGAAAAAGATGCTTTGCATGAAGCACTCTCAAAAATACGCGTGCCTTTCCCGTCCCCTGGCTGACCCAGGGGAAGAAAAGTCCTCTGAGAGCCATGACTTGTTCATCTTGGTTCTTTTAGAGACACAGCGAGGGGACTCCAACCACAGTCTCCCTCGTTTCCACTCACTGGGCCACACACACCCCACTTGACTGGCATCGGTTGAGCTCCCTTTTGAAAAAGAAAAAGATGCTTTGCATGAAGCACTCTCAAAAATACGCGTGCCTTTCCCGTCCCCTGGCTGACCCAGGGGAAGAAAAGTCCTCTGAGAGCCATGACTTGTTCATCTTGGTTCTTTTAGAGACACAGCGAGGGGACTCCAACCACAGTCTCCCTCGTTTCCACTAACTGGGCCACACACACCCCACTTGACTGGCATCGGTTGAGCCCCCTTTTGAAAAAGAAAAAGATGCTTTGCATGAAGCACTCTCAAAAATACGCGTGCCTTTCCCGTCCCCTGGCTGACTCAGGGGAAGAAAAGTCCTCTGAGAGCCATGACTTGTTCATCTTGGTTCTTTTAGAGACACAGCGAGGGGACTCCAACCACAGTCTCCCTGGTTGCCACTCACTGGGCCACACACACCCCACTTGACTGGCATCGGTTGAGCTCCCTTTTGAAAAAGAAAAAGATGCTTTGCATGAAGCACTCTCAAAAATACGCGTGCCTTTCCCGTCCCCTGGCTGACCCAGGGGAAGAAAAGTCCTCTGAGAGCCATGACTTGTTCATCTTGGTTCTTTTAGAGACACAGCGAGGGGACTCCAACCACAGTCTCCCTGGTTGCCACTCACTGGGCCACACACACCCCACTTGACTGGCATCGGTTGAGCTCCCTTTTGAAAAAGAAAAAGATGCTTTGCATGAAGCACTCTCAAAAATACGCGTGCCTTTCCCGTCCCCTGGCTGACCCAGGGGAAGAAAAGTCCTCTGAGAGCCATGACTTGTTCATCTTGGTTCTTTTAGAGACACAGCGAGGGGACTCCAACCACAGTCTCCCTCGTTTCCACTCACTGGGCCACACACACCCCACTTGACTGGCATCGGTTGAGCTCCCTTTTGAAAAAGAAAAAGATGCTTTGCATGAAGCACTCTCAAAAATACGCGTGCCTTTCCCGTCCCCTGGCTGACCCAGGGGAAGAAAAGTCCTCTGAGAGCCATGACTTGTTCATCTTGGTTCTTTTAGAGACACAGCGAGGGGACTCCAACCACAGTCTCCCTCGTTTCCACTAACTGGGCCACACACACCCCACTTGACTGGCATCGGTTGAGCTCCCTTTTGAAAAAGAAAAAGATGCTTTGCATGAAGCACTCTCAAAAATACGCGTGCCTTTCCCGTCCCCTGGCTGACCCAGGGGAAGAAAAGTCCTCTGAGAGCCATGACTTGTTCATCTTGGTTCTTTTAGAGACACAGCGAGGGGACTCCAACCACAGTCTCCCTCGTTTCCACTCACTGGGCCACACACACCCCACTTGACTGGCATCGGTTGAGCTCCCTTTTGAAAAAGAAAAAGATGCTTTGCATGAAGCACTCTCAAAAATACGCGTGCCTTTCCCGTCCCCTGGCTGACCCAGGGGAAGAAAAGTCCTCTGAGAGCCATGACTTGTTCATCTTGGTTCTTTTAGAGACACAGCGAGGGGACTCCAACCACAGTCTCCCTCGTTTCCACTAACTGGGCCACACACACCCCACTTGACTGGCATCGGTTGAGCCCCCTTTTGAAAAAGAAAAAGATGCTTTGCATGAAGCACTCTCAAAAATACGCGTGCCTTTCCCGTCCCCTGGCTGACCCAGGGGAAGAAAAGTCCTCTGAGAGCCATGACTTGTTCATCTTGGTTCTTTTAGAGACACAGCGAGGGGACTCCAACCACAGTCTCCCTGGTTGCCACTCACTGGGCCACACACACCCCACTTGACTGGCATCGGTTGAGCTCCCTTTTGAAAAAGAAAAAGATGCTTTGCATGAAGCACTCTCAAAAATACGCGTGCCTTTCCCGTCCCCTGGCTGACCCAGGGGAAGAAAAGTCCTCTGAGAGCCATGACTTGTTCATCTTGGTTCTTTTAGAGACACAGCGAGGGGACTCCAACCACAGTCTCCCTGGTTGCCACTCACTGGGCCACACACACCCCACTTGACTGGCATCGGTTGAGCTCCCTTTTGAAAAAGAAAAAGATGCTTTGCATGAAGCACTCTCAAAAATACGCGTGCCTTTCCCGTCCCCTGGCTGACCCAGGGGAAGAAAAGTCCTCTGAGAGCCATGACTTGTTCATCTTGGTTCTTTTAGAGACACAGCGAGGGGACTCCAACCACAGTCTCCCTCGTTTCCACTCACTGGGCCACACACACCCCACTTGACTGGCATCGGTTGAGCTCCCTTTTGAAAAAGAAAAAGATGCTTTGCATGAAGCACTCTCAAAAATACGCGTGCCTTTCCCGTCCCCTGGCTGACCCAGGGGAAGAAAAGTCCTCTGAGAGCCATGACTTGTTCATCTTGGTTCTTTTAGAGACACAGCGAGGGGACTCCAACCACAGTCTCCCTCATTTCCACTAACTGGGCCACACACACCCCACTTGACTGGCATCGGTTGAGCCCCCTTTTGAAAAAGAAAAAGATGCTTTGCATGAAGCACTCTCAAAAATACGCGTGCCTTTCCCGTCCCCTGGCTGACCCAGGGGAAGAAAAGTCCTCTGAGAGCCATGACTTGTTCATCTTGGTTCTTTTAGAGACACAGCGAGGGGACTCCAACCACAGTCTCCCTGGTTGCCACTCACTGGGCCACACACACCCCACTTGACTGGCATCGGTTGAGCTCCCTTTTGAAAAAGAAAAAGATGCTTTGCATGAAGCACTCTCAAAAATACGCGTGCCTTTCCCGTCCCCTGGCTGACCCAGGGGAAGAAAAGTCCTCTGAGAGCCATGTCCACATTGTCAGTGGACAGACACGTGTGCTTATCTGCCAGCAGACCCACAGCAGCACTGAAGACAGGTTCCGAGAGAACGCTGGCTGCAGGACACGACAAGATCCCCAAGACGTACGTGGCGAGCTCAGGCAATTTATCAAGATTGGAAGCCAAGAATGAGCAGGGCTCAAGTTGCACATTAATGGAATCGATGTTTCCTTGCATATACTCATATATCTGTGTGTCCTCCTCTTTTTCCTTGTCCAGCTCTTTTGTTTTCGCATGAGTATATGTCCTTGTCACTTTCCCATGTGTTGTGAGTTGTTTGTGACCTTTTGGACACCTTTGAGGGTGTTTTCTAGGTGTTTTTCTGTGTTTGTGATTGCCTGCCATTGTTTCCTATGCAGTTCGAGTTCGGTTCGTCGAACGTTCGACGAACCGAACTCGAACGGGAGGTCCGTTCGGCGAACCAACCTCGAGCCGAACCGCGACCGGTTCGCTCATCTCTAGTACCGAGTAGTAACAAGCATGCTCGCTCATCAATAGTGATGACCACTCCACTATGAAACCTGTGAAATCCTGCAAAGTAATGGCATTTAGAGACGAGTTTTGACAGCCAGGGGAAAAAAAAAATAATTTGTAGTTCTGTTTGTGATGGAAGCCAAAACATACCGTTATTCGGCAACAATGCCAGAACTTCATATATTGTAGTTGGATAGCGTATTATTTCAACACTAAGAACAGATTGGTTTCACTGGGGATTGAACCCAGGACCTTCTGCGTGTTAAGCAGACGTGATGACCACTACACTATGAAACCTGACAAAAAGTTACTGTGTATTGGCTAGCAGAGCAGAATTGTGTCTGACGGGGCCTTTTTATTGCTGAAGGAAAGTATTTTTGATTAATGAAACATTTACAATTATTATTACATATTTTACCAGTTTTATTCCTAGAAAGGGATTTTGCTTAAATTGAAGTTTATATTGAATGTGTTACTTTTTTCTCCATAGTTTGGTCTTTTGCTTTTGTATTTATGGGAACTATATAATTTGAAACAAATAGGATTTTTATAATATGGGATTATGTTTTCTGCTAAAATGGTCAATAAAAAAGAAACCCAAAATCGTAGTTCTCTTTGTGATGGAAGCCAAAATGTATTGTCATTTGGCAACGAAACCAAGAATTTCACATATTACAAGTCGATAGGAAATTACTTCAACACTAAAAACAGATTGGTTTCACTGGGGATTGAACCCAGGACTTTCTGCGTGTGAAGCAGACGTGATGACCACTACACTATGAAACCTTCGAAATCCTGCAAAATAATGGCAATTAGAGACGAGTTTTGACCGCCAGGGGAAAAAAAACAAATTCGTAGCTCTGTTGTTGATGGAAGCTAAAACATCCCGTTATTCGGCAACAAAGCCAAGAACTTTATATACTGCAGGTTGATAGGGGATTATTTCAACACCAAGAACACATGGGTTTCACTGGGGATTGAACCCAGGACCTTCTGCGTGTAAAGCAGACGTGATTTCCACTACACTATGAAACCTTTGAAAGCCTGCAAAGTAATGGCAATTAGAGACGAGTTTTGACCGCCAGGGAAAAAAAAAACAAATTCGTAGCTCTGTTGGGGATGGAAGCCAAAACATTCCATCCTTCGGCAACAAAGCCAAGAACTTCATATATTGTAGTTTAATGGAGTATTATTTCTACACCAAGAACAGATTGGCTTTACTGGGGATTGAACGCAGGACCTAATGCGTGTTAAGCAGACGTGATGACCACTACTCTATGAAACCTGATGGAAAGTTACTGTGTATTGGCTAGCAGAGCAGAATTGTGACTGACGGGGCCTTTTTATTGCTGAAGGAAAGTATTTTTGGTTAATGAAACATTTACAATTTTTATTACATATTTTACCAGTTTTATTCCTACAAAGGGATTTTGCTTAAAAGGAAGTTTACATTGAATGTGTTACTTTTTCCACATAGTTTAGTTGTTTGCTTTTGTATTTAAAGGAACTATATATTTTGAAACAAACAGGATTTTTATAATATGGGATTATGTTTTCTGCTAAAATGGTCAATAAAAAAGAAACCCAAAATCGTAGTTCTCTTGGTGATGGAAGCCAAAATATATTATCAGTTGGCAACAAAAGAAAGAATTTCATATGTTACAGGTTGATAGCAAATTACTTCCCATCATTCGGCAACAAAGCCAAGGACTTCATATATTGTAGCTTAATTGAGTATTATTTCAACACCAAGAACAGATTGGTTTTACAGGGGATTGAACGCAGGACCTTCTGCGTGTTAAGCAGACGTGATGACCACTACTCTATGAAACCTGATGAAAAGTTACTGTGTATTGGCTAGCAGAGCAGAATTGTGACTGACGGGGCCTTTTTATTGCTGAAGGAAAGTTTTTTTTGTTAATGAAACATTTACAATTTTTATTACATATTTTACCAGTTTTATTCCTACAAAGGGAATTTGCTTAAAAGGAAGTTTACATTGAATGTGTTACTTTTTTCCACATAGTTTAGTTGTTTGCTTTTGTATTTAAAGGAACTATATATTTTGAAACAAACAGGATTTATATAATATGGGATAATGTTTTCTGCTAAAATGGTCAATAAAAAAGAAACCCAAAATCGTAGTTCTCTTGGTGATAAAAGCCAAAATATATTATCAGTTGGAAACAAAACAAAGAATTTCATATGTTACAGGTTGATAGCAAATTACTTCAACAGCGAAAACGGCTTGTTTTTACTGGGGATTGAACCCAGGACCTACTGCGTGTGAAGTAGACGTGATGACGACTCCACTATGAAACCTGTGAAATCCTGCAAAGTAATGGCATTTAGAGACGAGTTTTGACCGCCAGGGGAAAAAAAATAATAATTTGTAGTTCTGTTTGTGATGGAAGCCAAAACATCCAGTCATACGGCAACAATGCCGAGAACTTCATATATTGTAGTTGGATAGCGTATTATTTCAACACTAAGAACAGATTGGTTTCACTGGGGATTGAACCCAGGACCTTCTGCGTGTTAAGCAGACGTGATGACCACTACACTATGAAACCTGACGAAAAGTTCCTGTGTATTGGCTAGCAGAGCAGAATTGTGACTGACGGGGCCTTTTTATTGCTGAAGGAAAGTATTTTTGGTTAATGAAACATTTACAATTATTATTACATATTTTACCAGTTTTATTCCTACAAAGGGATTTTGCTTAAATTGAAGTTTATATTGAATGTGTTACTTTTTTCTCCATAGTTTGGTCTTTTGCATTTATGGGAACTATATATTTTGAAACAAATGAAGGGAATTTTGTTACTTACCGTAAATTCCTTTTCTTCTAGCTCTTATTGGGAGACCCAGACGATTGGGGTATAGCTACTGCCCTCCGGAGGCCACACAAAGCACTACACTAAAAAGTGCAAGGCCCCTCCCCTTCTGGCTATACCCCCCCGTGATATCACGGGTTCTCCAGTTTTAGTGCCAAAGCAAGAAGGAGGAAAGCCAATAACTGGTTTAAACAAATTAACTCCGAGTAACATCGGAGAACTGAAAAACCGTTCAACATGAACAACATGTGTACCCGCAAACAACAAAAAAATCCCGAAGGACAACAGGGCGGGTGCTGGGTCTCCCAATAAGAGCTAGAAGAAAAGGAATTTACGGTAAGTAACAAAATTCCCTTCTTCTTCAGCGCTCTATTGGGAGACCCAGACGATTGGGACGTCCAAAAGCTGTCCCTGGGTGGGTAAAGAAATACCTCATGTTAGAGCTGCAAGACAGCCCTCCCCTATGGGGAAGCCACTGCCACCTGCAGGGCTCTTCTACCTAGGCTGGCGTCCGCCGAAGCATAGGTATGCACCTGATAATGTTTGGTGAAAAATGTGCAGGCTCGACCAGGTAGCTGCCTGGCACACCTGTTGAGCCGTAGCCTGGTGTCGTAATGCCCAAAACGCACATACGGCTCTGGTAGAATGGACCTTCAGCCCTGAAGGAACCGGAAGCCCCGCAGAACGGTAGTCTTCAAGAATTGGTTCTTTGATCCATCGAGCCATGGTGGCTTTAGAAACCTGCAACCCCTTGCGCGTACCAGCGACAAGGACAAAAAATGCATCAGAGCGGCGCATGGGCGCCGTGCGGGAAATGTAGATTCTGAGTGCTCTCACCAGAACTAACAACTGTAAATCGTTTTCATACCGGAGAACCGGATGAGAACAAAAGGAAGGAAAGGGTATATCCCGATTAAGAAGAAACGCGGATACAACCTTAGGGAGAAACTCCTGAATAGGGCGCAGCACTACCTTGTCCTGGTGGAACACTAGGAAGAGAGCCTTGAATGACAGAGCCGCCAGCTTAGACACTCGCCGAAGCGACGTGATCGCAACCAGAAAGGCCACTTTCTGTGACAGGCGCGAAAGGGAAACTTCCCTCAGAGGCTCGAAATGCGGCTTCTGGAGAGCAACTAGTACCCTGTTCAGATCCCATGGATCTAACGGCCGCTTGTACGGGGGCACAATATGACAAACCCCCTGTAGTAACGTGCGCACCTTAGGAAGACGTGCTAGACGCTTCTGAAAAGAACACGGATAGTGCCGAGACTTGCCCTTAAAGGGAGCCGAGCGACCAACCTCTTTCCCAACCAGATTGCAGGAGGGAAGGCAAAGTAGGCAATGCCGATGGCCAGGGAGACCCTCCCTGAGCAGAACACTAAGATAAGAATATCTTCCACGAGTTGTGGTAGATCTTGGCAGACCGCGGCTGGCTAGCCCGTCTCATGGTGGCAATGACGTCGTGCTCACGGTCGACCGACGGTGAGATGCCACAGATCACGGTACCACGACCTCCCCGGCCAGTCTGGGGCGACGAGGATGGTGTGGCAGCAATCGGTAGCTGGAACTGTGACCAATCCTGAGCCAAGGCGCCTGTCGCCAGAGCTCTTTGATCGTAAGACCGCGTCATGAAAATCGGGACCTTGTTGTTGCCGAGAAGCCATGACGTCGACGTCCGTCTTCATCCTGCGTCTACAGAATTCTTGCAAACAAACGGGTGCAGAGCCCATTCCCCTGCGTCCACGCCCTGGCGACTGAAGAAGTCTGCTTCCTAGTGTCGTACGCCCGGGATGTGAACAGCTGATATGGTGTATGCTCTGTCTTCTACCCATAGCAGAATCCGCCGGACCTCTTGGGAGTCTTGTCGACTGCGTAGTCCGCCTTGGTGGTTGGTGTATGCCACCGCTGTGGATAGTCCGACTGAATTCGGATCTATTTGCATTCCAGCCACTGCAGGAAGGCTTGCAGTGCAAGATACACTGCCCAGAGCTCCAGACCACTGAGTTGAAGAGTGGACTCCTCTGAAGATGGTCTTTGACCGTCTGGAAAAGCTAAAACTCGCCTCTGGATGAGGCGCCTCCTTGAAGGAGAGACTGTCCCCTCGTCTGTAGTGAACGCTGTTTGTCCAGCAGAAGCTTCACTATCGCTGAGAGAGTGTGAAAACTCTCCAGGAGATGCCAGCGATTGGGTTCAACCTTGAAAAGTTGAAGACCCACCCGAAACTCTGGGAAGGGTCCAGCGCCATGTTCAGGTTGTGTTGGCATGCTTGTAAAGGAGAGTGCCTTGACCAGTAGATTGCCCAAGTAAAGGATCACAGAGTGACCGTGAGAGCGCGGGACTGCTCCCTCTGCTGCCACGAACTTGGTGAACACCCGTGGGGCTGTCGCCAGCCAAAGGGTATGGCTACGAAACGAAATATTCTCGTCTTTAATAACGAATCGTAGCCAACGCCGGTGCCTCGGAGCAATCGGCACGTGTAGATAAGCATCCTGATGTCTATTGAAGCTAGGAAAACTCCTTGAGACAGAGAGGCAATGACGGAGCGGAGTGATGCCATCCGGAACCGCCTGGTTTTCACGTGCTCGTTAAGCAGTATAAAGTCCAGAACGGGACGGAAGGAGCCGTCCTATTTTGGCACCACGACCAGGTCGGGGCAAAATGCGTATCTGGTTCCTGAAGAGGAACAGGGATTACCGCTCTTTCCGCCTGCAGAAGAGCCTCGGCTCGGTCGGTGCGGTAGTTTGAAAACAAACTGACTCTCACTCACAGGCCCTCAACCTGCGGTAGGTAAATGCCGCTAAAGCGGGGGAGTCTGCCCCCCCGCGGTTGCGGAGTGAGAGGGCTGAAAATTATGAGGAAAAACGCTTTGGTAGCGGATCCTCCGGCTGCCTTCCCCGGGCGTGAATTGAGCCCGCTAGGAATCTATGCCCTTCTGGGCTTTTTGAGTCGTCTTGGATAGTTGAATGATTTCATTCAACCCTTACCAACAGACTATCACTAGATAAAGGCAACCTGGTTAAGCACTTCGTTGGAAGCAGCCTCTGTTCCAATCTCTCAACTACTAGCCTCTGCGTAAAAACACGGAGTTGGCGGATGCCACTGACGTCCGGCTCGTAGAGTCTCGGACAGCAATAACAGCATGATTCGCCATGCCGACATTGCGAGTTAAAGACGCTGCTGGGACCGAGAGTACCTGTGACAGCGACCCTCTGCGCAATACTAGCTGAAATAGCTTGGAGTGCCTTCACGGCTGCGACTGCCGGAGCAGCCGACCTGCCGATAGCTTCATAGACAGATTGCAACCAGAGGCCAATCTGCCTGTCAATGGCATTTTGAAGTGAAGTCCTATCCACCACTACAACTATAGATCTAGCTGCAAGCATGGAGATTGGGGGATCCACATTTGGATACTGGGTCTAGCGCTTGACCACGTCAGGGGGAGCGACACGTGTCTCATTAATACGGTCGGAGAAACGCTTATCGTGATAAGCGTGTCGTTTCTGGACTGCGTCTCTGGAGTCAGAGTGCTAAACAAGTACTCAATATATAGAGATTTCTCTTGCTGTGAAGCTGACCCCTCCACTGGAGGAGTTGAGGGAGAAATACCCAACCTTTCGTTGATGGACGCAATAAGATTATTCACTATAGCGTCACCATCCGGTGTATCCGGATAGAGAGCGGTCTCAGGAACAGAGTCCTGAACAGCTACGTCTGCCTCATCGTACAGAGAGTACTCCAGCTGGGACCTTGCCCAGTGATGTAGTCGAGGGCTAATGCCAGCGAGCCCGCTTAGGCCATCTGGGACTGTCGACCGTGTCGGATGCCTGCTCTCTGGGATGCCTGGAATCACTCTGGCGCCTTGAGATGCTCCAGATCAGGGCGGCCAGGGTCATTGCAACCATATTGCCCACGGTCTGCTTGGGGTGCAAAGTCTGTAAGATGTCTGTCATAGTCACAGACAATATATCAGCGGAAAAAACTGCAACTTCGTCCCTGTCTCTGGACAGAGATCACAGGTGGTTCCTTTGGCCACATATAGCAGAGACCCCGGTTGAGCAATTGCACGCACTGGGGGTCCTGAAACCGTATGACATGCAGTACAAGCAGCATAGAAAGCCCGTGCATTGGCAACTTGTCTTTTTCTGCTGTTGTTGTCTAGCTATCTAAGAGCCTAGCCGAGGATAGCGACCGTACAGTGAATAGTCATACAAGCATGAAGTACAAATAAACACTTCAGCACATGTAGTACACGCAGCATTGAAAACTTGTGGCTTGGCACATTTGCTCTTCTGCTGCTGTTGTCTATTTATCTAGGAGCATGAGACAAGGATAGCGACATACAGTGAATGTATAGCATACAGCATGACAGTAAACACTGCAGCCCATGCAATCCAAGCAGCATTGAAAGCTTGCGCGTTAGCACCCTAGCCTTTCTGCTGCTGTTGTCTATTTATCCAGGAACATTAGCCAAGGATAGCGACATACAGTGAATGTATAGCATACAAGCATGACAGTAAACACTGCAGCCAATGCAAGTCAAGCAGCATTGAAAACTTGTGCCGTAGCACCATTGCTCTACTGCTGCTTTTGTCTGTTTATCTGGGCGCATTAGCCAAGAATAGCGACATACAGTGAATGTATATCATAACAATAAACCGTGCAGCACATGCAAGCGAAGCAGCATTGAAAGCTTGTGCCTTAGCACAAATTGCTCTACTGCTGCTGTTGCCCAATCTGACAGTAAACACTGCAGCACATGCAAACGAAGAAGCATTGAAAGCTTGTGCCTCAGCAGCATTGCTTATTTGCTGCTGTTGCCCAGAATAGCGACAGTACAGTACAGTGCATAGCATATCAGCACACAGCCCAAAAACCCACTTCAGCATTAGTGGTGTCAGTTGCTTACCGCCCGCACAAGAGCGGGTGCGAGGTCGCCCAAAAACCTGTGACTGGTTCCGTTCTCCCAGAGTGGAAACCATAATGGCTGCCGGCTTCTCTTCCCCGTCCTGTGCAGAGGGGCGGGCCGTGGGCGAGCCCCAGCCAAGAGCGGGAACCCGGCGTCTCACTGTGTTCAGTGAGAGGGGGCTGGAGAATGCAAAGCAGACTCCAGCTCCCTGCGCTGAGCTACTGTACAGCGTCCCGCCCCTCCTCTGACTGGCAGGGCTGGGGCGGGAACGAAACGAAAACTAGGCCGCAAAGCCGGGGACTCTAGTAATAAGCGCGGCCGTCCTATGTGCACGGCCGACGCCGAAGTCCCCCGGCGCACCACAAGTCCCAGCCGCGCCACAATGTAAAAAACAACCAGCAGCGGCCGGCGCGGCCGTTTTCAATACATAAATTCACTCAGCAAAGCTGCAGTGAATAATAGCACCAGCGCTCCGCGCTGTTGTCCCCGGCGCACTAACACTCCCAGCAATGCTGGTGTGTGTGGGCGCGATGTGCATGGGAACACAGAGTACCTTGATGTAGCAGGGCCCTGTCCCTGACGATACTCAGCTCCATATCCAGCAGGTTCTTTTGGGTCTGTGGATGGAGCTCGGTCTCTGTGCCTGGAGACCGGTAAGATCCCACTTCACCCAGAGCCCCTCATGGGGATGGGGAAGGAAAACAGCATGTGGGCTCCGGCCTCTGTACTAGCAATAAGTACCTCAACCTTACAACACCATCCACGGGTGAGAAGGGAGCATGCTGGGGGCCCTACATGGGCCCTCTTTTCTTCCATCCGACATAGTCAGCAGCTGCTGCTGACTAAAATCTGTGGAGCTATGCATGGATGTCTGACCTCCTTCGCACACAAAGCTAAAACTGGAGAACCCGTGATATCACGGGGGGGTATAGCCAGAAGGGGAGGGGCCTTGCACTTTTTAGTGTAGTGCTTTGTGTGGCCTCCGGAGGGCAGTAGCTATACCCCAATCGTCTGGGTCTCCCAATAGAGCGCTGAAGAAAGGATTTTTATAATATGGGATTATGTTTTCTGCTAAAATGGTCAATAAAAAAGAAACCCAAAATCGTAGTTCTCTTTGTGATGGAAGCCAAAATGTATTGTCATTTGGCAACGAAACCAAGAAATTCACATATTACAAGTCGATAGGAAATTACTTCAACACCAAAAACATAGTGGTTTCACTGGGGATTGAACCCAGGAGCTTCTGCGTGTGAAGCAGACGTGATGACCACTACACTATGAAACCTTTGAATTCCTGCAAAGTAATGGCAATTAGAGACGAGTTTTGACCGCCAGGGGAAAAAAAACAAATTCGTAGCTCTGTTGGTGATGGAAGCTAAAACATCCCGTTATTCGGCAACAAAGCCAAGAACTTTATATACTGCAGGTTGATAGGGGATTATTTCAACACCAAGAACACATGGGTTTCACTGAGGATTGAACCCAGGACCTTCTGCGTGTAAAGCAGACGTGATTTCCACTACACTATGAAACCATTGAAAGCCTGCAAAGTAATGGCAATTAGAGACGAGTTTTGACCGCCAGGGAAAAAAAAAACAAATTCGTAGCTCTGTTGGGGATGGAAGCCAAAACATCCCATCATTCGGCAACAAAGCCAAAAACTTCATATATTGTAGTTTAATTGAGTATTATTTCAACATCAAGAACAGATTGGTTTTACTGGGGACTGAACGCAGGACCTTCTGCGAGTTAAGCAGACGTGATGACCACTACTCTATGAAACCTGATGGAAAGTTACTGTGTATTGGCTAGCAGAGCAGAATTGTGACTGACGGGGCCTTTTTATTGCTGAAGGAAAGTATTTTTGGTTAATGAAACATTTACAATTTTTATTACATATTTTACCAGTTTTATTCCTACAAAGGGATTTTGCTTAAAAGGAAGTTTACATTGAATGTGTTACTTTTTTCCACATAGTTTAGTTGTTTGCTTTTGTATTTAAAGGAACTATATATTTTGAAACAAACAGGATTTTTATAATATGGGATTATGTTTTCTGCTAATATGGTCAATAAAAAAGAAACCCAAAATAGTAGTTCTCTTGGTGAGGGAAGCCAAAATAAATTATCAGTTGGCAACAAAACCAAGCATTTCATATACTACAGGTTGATAGCAAATTACTTCAACAGCGAAAACAGTTTGTTTTTCCTGGGGATTGAACCCAGGACCTTCTGCGTGTGAAGTAGACGTGATGACCACTCCACTATGAAACCTGTGAAATCCTGCAAAGTAATGGCATTTAGAGATGAGTTTTGACCGCCAGGGGAAAAAAAAAATAATAATTTGTAGTTCTGTTTGTGATGGAAGCCAAAACATACCATCATTCGGCAACAATGCCGAGAACTTCATATATTGTAGTTGGACAGCAAATTATTTCAACACAAAGAACAGATTGGTTTCACTGGGGATTGAACCCAGGACTTTCTGCGTGTTAAGCAGACGTGATGACCACTACATTATGAAACCTGACGAAAAGTTACTGTGTATTGACTAGCAGAGCAGAATTGTGACTGACGGGGCCTTTTTATTGCTGAAGGAAAGTATTGTTGGTTAATGAAACATTTACAATTATTATTACATATTTTACCAGTTTTATTCCTACAAAGGGATTTTGCTTAAATTGAAGTTTATATTGAATGTGTTACTTTTTTCTCCATAGTTTGGTCTTTTGCTTTTGTATTTATGGGAACTATATATTTTGAAACAAATAGGATTTTTATAATATGGGATTATGTTTTCTGCTAAAATGGTCAATAAAAAAGAAACCCAAAATCATAGTTCTCTTTGTGATGGAAGCCAAAATGTATTGTCATTTGGCAACGAAACCAAGAATTTCACATATTACAAGTCGATAGGAAATTACTTCAACACCAATAACAGATTGGTTTCACTGGGGATTGAACCCAGGACCTTCTGCGTGTGAAGCAGACATGATTTCCACTACACTATGAAACCTTTGAAATCCTGCAAAGTAATGGCAATTAGAGACGAGTTTTGACCGCCAGGGGAAAAAAAACAAATTCGTAGCTCTGTTGGTGATGGAAGCTAAAACATCCCGTTATTCGGCAACAAAGCCAAGAACTTTATATACTGCAGGTTGATAGGGGATTATTTCAACACCAAGAACACATGGGTTTCACTGGGGATTGAACCCAGAACCTTCTGCGTGTAAAGCAGACGTGATTTCCACTACACTATGAAACCTTTAAAAGCTTGCAAAGTAATGGCAATTAGAGACGAGTTTTGACCGCCAGGGAAAAAAAAAAACAAATACGTAGCTCTGTTGGGGATGGAAGCCAAAACATCCCATCATTCGGCAACAAAGCCAAGAACTTCATATATTGTAGTTTAATTGAGTATTATTTCAACACCAAGAACAGATAGGTTTTACTGGGGATTGAACTCAGGACCTTCTGCGTGTTAAGCAGACGTGATGACCACTACTCTATGAAACCTGATGGAAAGTTACTGTGTATTGGCTAGCAGAGCAGAATTGTGACTGACGGGGCCTTTTTATTGCTGAAGGAAAGTATTTTTGGTTAATGAAACATTTACAATTTTTATTACATATTTTACCAGTTTTATTCCTACAAAGGGATTTTGCTTAAAAGGAAGTTTACATTAAATGTGTTACTTTTTTCCACATAGTTTAGTTGTTTGCTTTTGTATTTAAAGGAACTATATATTTTGAAACAAACAGGATTTTTATAATATGGGATTATGTTTTCTGCTAAAATGGTCAATAAAAAAGAAACCCAAAATCGTAGTTCTCTTTGTGATGGAAGCCAAAATGTATTGTCATTTGGCAACGAAACCAAGAATTTCACATATTTCAAGTCGACAGGAAATTACTTCAACACCAAAAACAGATTGGTTTCACTGGGGATTGAACCCAGGATCTTCTGCGTGTGAAGCAGACGTGATGACCACTACACTATGGAACCTTTAAGATCCTGCAAAGTAATGGCAATTAGAGACGAGTTTTGACCGCCACGGGAAAAAAAACAAATTCGTAGCTCTGTTGGTGATGGAAGCTAAAACATCGCGTTATTCGGCAACAAAGCCAAGAACTTTATATACTGCAGGTTGATAGGGGATTATTTCAACACCAAGAACACATGGGTTTCACTGGGGATTGAACCCAGGACCTTCTGCGTGTAAAGCAGACGTGATTTCCACTACACTATGAAACCTTTGAAAGCCTGCAAAGTAATGGCAATTAGAGACGAGTTTTGACCGCCAGGGAAAAAAAAAACAAATTCGTAGCTCTGTTGGGGATGGAAGCCAAAACATCCCATCATTCGGCAACAAAGCCAAGAACTTTATATATTGTAGTTTTATTGAGTATTATTTCAACACCAAGAACAGATTGGTTTTACTGGGGATTGAACGCAGGACCTTCTGCGTGTGAAGTAGCCATGATGACGACTCCACTATGAAACCTGTGAAATCCTGCAAAGTAATGGCATTTAGAGACGAGTTTTGACCGCCAGGGGAAAAAAAAAAATAATTTGTAGTTCTGTTTGTGATGGAAGCCAAAACATCCCGTCATTCGGCAACAAAGCCGAGAACTTCAAATATTGTAGTTGGATAGCGTATTTTTTCAACACTAAGAACAGATTGGGTTCACTGGGGATTGAACTCAGGACCTTCTGCGTGTTAAGCAGACGTGTGACCACTACACTATGAAACCTGATGAAAAGTTACTGTGTATTGGCTAGCAGAGCAGAATTGTGACTGACGGGGCCTTTTTATTGCTGAAGGAAAGTATTTTTAGTTAATGAAACATTTACAATTATTATTACATATTTTACCAGTTTTATTCCTACAAAGGGATTTTGCTTAAATTGAAGTTTATATTGAATGTGTTACTTTTTTCTCCATAGTTTGGTCTTTTGCTCTTGTATTTATGGGAACTATATAATTTGAAACAAATAGGATTTTTATAATATGGGATTATGTTTTCTGCTAAAATGGTCAATAAAAAAGAAACCCAAAATCGTAGTTCTCTTTGTGAAGGAAGCCAAAATGTATTGTCATTTGGCAACGAAACCAAGAATTTCACATATTACAAGTCGATAGGAAATTACTTCAACACCAAAAACAGATTGGTTTCACTGGGGATTGAACCCAGGACCTTCTGCGTGTGAAGAAGACGTGATGACCACTACTCTATGAAACCTTTGAAAGCCTGCAAAGTAATGGCAATTAGAGACGAGTTTTGACCGCCAAGGGAAAAAAAACAAATTCGTAGCTCTGTTGGTGATGGAAGCTAAAACATCTCGTTATTCGGCAATAAAGCCAAGAACTTTATATACTGCAGGTTGATAGGGGATTATTTCAACACCAAGAACACATGGGTTTCACTGGGGATTGAACCCAGGACCTTCGGCGTGTAAAGCAGACGTGATTTCCACTACACTATGAAACCTTAGAAAGCCTGCAAAGTAATGGCAATTAGAGATGAGTTTTGACTGCCAGGGAAAAAAAAAACAATTTCGTAGCTCTGTTGGGGATGGAAGCCAAAACATCCCATCATTCGGTAACAATGCCGAGAACTTCATATATTGTAGTTGGATAGCGTATTATTTCAACACTAAGAACAGATTGGTTTCACTGGGGATTGAACTCAGGACCTTCTGCGTGTTAAGCAGGCGTGTGACCACTACACTATGAAACCTGACAAAAAGTTACTGTGTATTGGCTAGCAGAGCAGAATTGTGACTGACGGGGCCTTTTTATTGCTGAAGGAAAGTATTTTTAGTAATGAAACATTTACAAATATTATTACATATTTTACCAGTTTTATTCCTACAAAGGGATTTTGCTTAAATTGAAGTTTATATTGAATGTGTTACTTTTTTCTCCATAGTTTGGTCCTTTGCTTTTGTATTTATGGGAACTATATATTTTGAAACAAACAGGATTTTTATAATATGGGATTATGTTTTCTGCTAAAATGGTCAATAAAAAAGAAACCCAAAATCGTAGTTCTCTTTGTGATGGAAGCCAAAATGTATTGTCATTTGGCAACGAAACCAAGAATTTCACATATTTCAAGTCGACAGGAAATTACTTCAACACCAAAAACAGATTGGTTTCACTGGGGATTGAACCCAGGATCTTCTGCGTGTGAAGCAGACGTGATGACCACTACACTATGGAACCTTTAAGATCCTGCAAAGTAATGGCAATTAGAGACGAGTTTTGACCGCCACGGGAAAAAAAACAAATTCGTAGCTCTGTTGGTGATGGAAGCTAAAACATCGCGTTATTCGGCAACAAAGCCAAGAACTTTATATACTGCAGGTTGATAGGGGATTATTTCAACACCAAGAACACATGGGTTTCACTGGGGATTGAACCCAGGACCTTCTGCGTGTAAAGCAGACGTGATTTCCACTACACTATGAAACCTTTGAAAGCCTGCAAAGTAATGGCAATTAGAGACGAGTTTTGACCGCCAGGGAAAAAAAAAACAAATTCGTAGCTCTGTTGGGGATGGAAGCCAAAACATCCCATCATTCGGCAACAAAGCCAAGAACTTTATATATTGTAGTTTTATTGAGTATTATTTCAACACCAAGAACAGATTGGTTTTACTGGGGATTGAACGCAGGACCTTCTGCGTGTGAAGTAGCCATGATGACGACTCCACTATGAAACCTGTGAAATCCTGCAAAGTAATGGCATTTAGAGACGAGTTTTGACCGCCAGGGGAAAAAAAAAAATAATTTGTAGTTCTGTTTGTGATGGAAGCCAAAACATCCCGTCATTCGGCAACAAAGCCGAGAACTTCAAATATTGTAGTTGGATAGCGTATTTTTTCAACACTAAGAACAGATTGGGTTCACTGGGGATTGAACTCAGGACCTTCTGCGTGTTAAGCAGACGTGTGACCACTACACTATGAAACCTGATGAAAAGTTACTGTGTATTGGCTAGCAGAGCAGAATTGTGACTGACGGGGCCTTTTTATTGCTGAAGGAAAGTATTTTTAGTTAATGAAACATTTACAATTATTATTACATATTTTACCAGTTTTATTCCTACAAAGGGATTTTGCTTAAATTGAAGTTTATATTGAATGTGTTACTTTTTTCTCCATAGTTTGGTCTTTTGCTCTTGTATTTATGGGAACTATATAATTTGAAACAAATAGGATTTTTATAATATGGGATTATGTTTTCTGCTAAAATGGTCAATAAAAAAGAAACCCAAAATCGTAGTTCTCTTTGTGAAGGAAGCCAAAATGTATTGTCATTTGGCAACGAAACCAAGAATTTCACATATTACAAGTCGATAGGAAATTACTTCAACACCAAAAACAGATTGGTTTCACTGGGGATTGAACCCAGGACCTTCTGCGTGTGAAGAAGACGTGATGACCACTACTCTATGAAACCTTTGAAAGCCTGCAAAGTAATGGCAATTAGAGACGAGTTTTGACCGCCAGGGGAAAAAAAACAAATTCGTAGCTCTGTTGGTGATGGAAGCTAAAACATCTCGTTATTCGGCAATAAAGCCAAGAACTTTATATACTGCAGGTTGATAGGGGATTATTTCAACACCAAGAACACATGGGTTTCACTGGGGATTGAACCCAGGACCTTCGGCGTGTAAAGCAGACGTGATTTCCACTACACTATGAAACCTTAGAAAGCCTGCAAAGTAATGGCAATTAGAGATGAGTTTTGACTGCCAGGGAAAAAAAAAACAATTTCGTAGCTCTGTTGGGGATGGAAGCCAAAACATCCCATCATTCGGTAACAATGCCGAGAACTTCATATATTGTAGTTGGATAGCGTATTATTTCAACACTAAGAACAGATTGGTTTCACTGGGGATTGAACTCAGGACCTTCTGCGTGTTAAGCAGGCGTGTGACCACTACACTATGAAACCTGACGAAAAGTTACTGTGTATTGGCTAGCAGAGCAGAATTGTGACTGACGGGGCCTTTTTATTGCTGAAGGAAAGTATTTTTAGTAATGAAACATTTACAAATATTATTACATATTTTACCAGTTTTATTCCTACAAAGGGATTTTGCTTAAATTGAAGTTTATATTGAATGTGTTACTTTTTTCTCCATAGTTTGGTCCTTTGCTTTTGTATTTATGGGAACTATATATTTTGAAACAAATAGGATTTTTATAATCTGGGATTATGTTTTCTGCTAAAATGGTCAATAAAAAAGAAACCCAAAATCGTAGTTCTCTTTGTGATGGAAGCCAAAATGTATTGTCATTTGGCAACGAAACCAAGAATTTCACATATTACAAGTCGATAGGAAATTACTTCAACACCAAAAACAGATTGGTTTCACTGGGGATTGAACCCAGGACCTTCTGCGTGTGAAGCAGACGTGATTTCCACTACACTATGAAACCTTTGAAATCCTGCAAAGTAATGGCAATTAGAGACGAGTTTTGACCGCCAGGGGAAAAAAAACAAATTCGTAGCTCTGTTTGTGATGGAAGCTAAAACATCCCGTTATTCGGCAACAAAGCCAAGAACTTTATATATTGCAGGTTGATAGGGGATTATTTCAACACCAAGAACACATGGGTTTCACGGGGGATTGAACCCAGGACCTTCTGCGTGTAAAGCAGACATGATTTCCACTACACTATGAAACCTTTGAAAGCCTGCAAAGTAATGGCAATTAGAGACGAGTTTTGACCGCCAGGGAAAAAACAAACAAATTCGTAGCTCTGTTGGGGATGGAAGCGAAAACTACCTTCTGATCCGACAAAAAACTATATGGATCTCCTTCTCCTTCTACTAAGCAATGCTAAACAAAACAAAATTATCTCTGCCAATGAATTTGAATTTCTGGTACCACACTGCCCTGTAATTCCTGTATTTTATGCACTCCCGAAAGTGCATAAAGGCCTTGACCCTTTAAAGGGTAGGCCTATTGTTGCAGGAATTAATTCACTGTCCCAAAACATCGGCATCTATATTGATAATATACTTAGGCCCTTTGTTGTGTCGTTACCATCTTATGTCCGCGATACTCCGCATCTTTTACAGATTTTAGAGGATATCAATGTAGGCCCAGATACTATTCTGGCATCCATTGATGTTGAGGCGCTCTATAGCTCCATCCCCCATGACCTTGGAATTCAAGCAGTGGACTTTTTTCTCAAGACACGATCAATTGACTGTAATATGCACAATGTGTTCATTGAAGAACTATTATCATTTGTTCTTCATCATAATTATTTTTTGTTCAACGCAAAATACTTCCACCAGCTCAGGGGTGTGGCTATGGGGAGCCCATGTGCCCCCAGTTACGCTAATATATTCCTGGGCTGGTGGGAGGAAACGGTGGTTTTTGGGGGGGAAGACGAGACCTTTCATCAATGTGTCGGACTATGGGTCCGATACATTGATGATATTCTCGTCTTCTGGAATGGACTAGCTATTGATTTTGAGCGATTTATTATTAATCTCAATGAGAACACGCTAGGGCTGAGATTTACTTATTCTTACGATCTTAATTCCATCTCATTCCTGGATTTAATTATTTCAAAAGATGACAGGGGCAAGATTCATACGGCAACTTATCGTAAACCAACGGCCACTAACTCCCTGCTAAAATGGGATAGTCATCATCCCATCCCTCTAAAAAGAGGGATTCCAAAAGGGCAGTTTCTGAGAGTGCGCAGAAACTGCTCCAGGGATGTAGATTTTAAAATACAGGCCTCAGATATGTTTGGAAGATTCCTGGACAGAGGGTACCCAAAAAGAATCTTACAGCAATCCTATGCATTTGCCAGAGATAGTGATAGACATACACTTATGTCTTCAAAAAAGAAAAAGGAGGATTTGAATATTACACGTATTATCGGTACCTTTGACGTCCAATCTGAACGGATATTTAGAATTATTAACAAACATTGGAATATTTTAAAGGCAGATAGAGATCTGGCCAAATATATTCCAAACAATCCATGCATTACCTATAGAAGGGGCCAAACTATAGGAGATAGACTCATGCATAGCATATATCAAGGACCTCGTCCGTTAGGGACTTGGCTGGACAGACAGATATGCGGTATGTTCCGATGTGGGACCTGTAGTTATTGTGATTCTATGGATTCATGTAAAATAGTAAGAAGTGCAGCAACAGGAAAAATTTTCACTCTACGAGATTTTAGTAATTGTAAATCTACAGGAGTTGTTTATAGAGCCACCTGCAACTGCCCCCTTGACTATGTAGGTAAAACAAGACGAGAATTTCGGAGAAGGGTAGGGGAGCATTTATCCGATATACGGAATAAAAGGGATACCCCAATTTCCCGGCATATAAATACCATACATCACGGGGATATAAAGCATATCCGATTCTCTATACTTGAAGTAGTAAGGCGTAATCCAAGGGGGGGGGACTTCGATAGAATTCTACTACAGAAAGAATCTGAATGGATTTTTAAAATGGGTTCCTTATCTCCAAAAGGGCTTAACGAACTGCTCTCTTTTAGTTGTTTCCTACCTATGTAAAAGTACCTAAGGACTTATCTGTTTAATATCCTATAACGCTATAACATTAGAGATAGAATGCCTATGGCATTCATCCAAATTTTTGGAAAATATTGAATTATAAATTTATCTTCTTGCTTTGATAAATTGGAGTATATTAATGATCAGTCTTGGAGAAAATTTCTGCATCTAGGGTTGCCTGTTTATGTATACGTTATTAATCTTACACAGGGCCCCTGTTTTATGTTGTATAATAAGCTACATTGATTAATATATGAATATATATAAGTATGATTATGTAAAAGAAATATATGCAACAGAGATCTAATTTATGATCATGAAATGTATCTGCCGTGCATATTTGTCTATGTAAAGATCAGATCTGTGTGCCCTATAGCGATGTGGTAGTATATACTGAAAATAGTTATATGATCTATACCTGCTATATATATAAAGCAAGCTTCATCTTGTAATATATATTGGCGTTGTAGAGATCATATGCCAATATGTAACCGCAAGGGTTCGCTGCGATACGCAGGCGCAATAGTAATCTGCCCAAGACGGCTGAGTGTGGCGGAATGTGGTGTATTGCGCATGCGCTATGACGTCAGAGATGACGCATCGCGCATGCGCACTAACATTGCCACTGTGATTGCCGGTATTTTATCGATTTATGCATATTTATTGCGGGTAATCAGATGGGCATATGCGGCACTTAGCCTTGATGTGGCATTATGAGACACGGAAGGCCGCAGCTAATCTGTCCGAGTTGAGATGGATGTGCACCTGCGGGACGCGGTGCGATGCACTGCGCATGCGCGCTGACGTCATGGTGACAATTCGCGCATGCGCGGTGGGGTCATGCGCCGCGCACGCGTGCGGACATCGTTCATAAACTATTCATGATACACAGCTGCAGTGTTTTAATTACTGCACGCAGGCGCAATAGCGGCATTATGACGCGCCAGCCCATCTTACCTAGGGGCACACAGCTGATCTAAGTTATGCCGGCTTTATAAACCTCCACGGTTATGCAGATCCATAGAGTCTCCAGGGACGGAAGTGGCTGTTTATCTTGACAGGATCGCTCTGTGCTACCGCCGATTCCATTAAGGAAAGACTCCGTGGATCTGCATACCCTATTGATTCTTTGTTATGGCAAGTAGATACAATGTATATTGACTATGTCTATGTTTATTTTCCACACATGCATGTGTTATTTTTAATGATACAAATATGCAAACCTGATAGACTATATTCTGCTTTTTGTAGCCTCCTGATGAACCACAATAATTCATGTGGGGAAACGCGTTGAGGTGAAGATCAAACTAACAGGCTTGATGTCAAACTCACTTTGAATATACTGGGACTGGATTCTATATGCTTGCCTATTCTGGACTTGCTTAAATCATAATAGCGTCTGCCATGAGTATAATGGGAAAGAGCATATAAGCCCACAAGTTAAGTGTTTGTGAAGCATTATCCATAATCCTGGAGTGAGCGGCCTGTATTTATGTTGAATAATCATTGTATGCTATATGCAAATTTCCTTGTTATCAAGGACCTATATGTACTATAAACTACTGTATGCTATATGTATGCGAACTGTCTTTGATACCAAAGGTACATGTACTATAATTAATTCACTGTAGGTGTGGATATTTAATTTATATACTTAAAATAAAGAAATATTTGGGAATATAATTGTCTGTTACATCCCATCATTCGGCAACAAAGCCAAGAACTTCATATATTGTAGTTTAATTGAGTATTATTTCAACACCAAGAACAGATTGGTTTTACTGGGGATTGAACGCAGGACCTTCTGCGTGTTAAGCAGACGTGATGACTAGAGATGAGCAAACTGGTCCCGGTTCGGCTCGAGGCGGTTCGCCGAACGGAGGTCCCGTTCGAGTTCAGTTCGTCGAACGTTCGACGAACCGAACTCGAACGTATAGGCTATAATGAGAGGCAATCACAAACATATAAAAATGCATGATAAATGTACACAAAAAGTTAATAAACATTGCCATAACACTTACCGGTCCTCGCGATCCCTTCTGCACTCTGTCTCCTGCCGCTATTCCATCCTATGATCGCTGAATCCTCCCCGTGACCAGCACTGCCAGCAGAGATGCAGGACCTATCGTGACGTCAAAATAGCCATGTGACCAGTCACGTGGCTATTATCTCATTGGCTACAGACTGGTCACATGACTATGACACGTCATGTAGGACCTGCGAGTGCATCTCTCCGGTACACGGTGCACATATGTGTATCGCCGTGTACCGGCGACATGCTCTAGCATACGGTCGACTCCCCGTTCCGTTAGGGACCGGCTGACACAGCCGGTCATTAACGGAGATCACCGTTGCCATAGCAACGCAGTTAGCGGTGACGTCACCGCTAACCGCGGCTCCGAGAGCACCATTGCTATGGTAACGCGTCTGTCAGCGTTACCGCTGTTACCGCTGACAGCCAGCACTGATCACTCACGGAGTGAAGGCTGCACGATTGTAGTGAGCATTGTAGTGAGGATGAGGTTCCCCAGCCCCAAGTGATGAGCTGGTGAACCTCATCCTTCCTCACTACAATCGTCACTACTACTACACTAGAAAGAAGACAGAAGAGCAGGATCGTGGAGGGCTGACAGGGGGTAATAAAGATGGAGTCTCTAATGTGTCTGTGTATTTATTTCTATTAAAGTATTTTTTCTCTGTGTGGTGTCTTTTTTTTAACCCTTTATTGGAGATTCTTAATGGCCGGGTCAAACGTGCCTGACATTAAGAATCTCTGGCTTAATACTGGCTAGTAAAACAAAGCCAGTATTAACTCATGATTACCCAACAAGCCACCCGGCTCCAGGGCTGTTGGAAGAGTTGGATACAGCGCCAGATGATGGCGCTTCTATGAGAGCGCCATTTTCTGGGACGGCTGCGGACTGAAATCCGCAGCAGAGGCGCCCAGAAACCTCGGGCTAACCTGTGCTGCGGATTCCAATCCCCAGCTGCCTAGTTGTACCCGGCTGGACACAAAAATGGGGCGAAGCCCACGTCATTTGTTTTTTAATTATTTCATGAAATAAGTGAAATAATTAAAAAAAAATGGGCTTCCCTATATTTTTGGTTCCCAGATGGGTACAAATAGGCAACAGGGGGTTGGAGGCAGCCCGTGGCTGCCTGCTGTACCTGGCTAGCATACAAAAATATGGCGAAGCCCACGTCATTTTTTTGGTGGGCAAAAAAATTCTGCATACAGTCCTGGATGGAGTATGCTGAGCCTTCTAGTTCTGCAGCTGCTGTCTGCTCTTCTCCATACAGACAGACAGCAGCTGCAGAACTACAAGGATCAGCATACTCCATCCAGGACTGTATGCAGAAGTTTTTTGCCCCCTGAAAAAATTATGTGGGCTTCGCCATATTTTTGTATGCTAGCCAGGTACAGGAGGCAGGTACGGCTGCCCCCAACCCCCAGTTGCCTATTTGTACCCGGCTGGGAACCAAAAATAAAGGGAAGCCCTTTTTTATTATTTCATGAATTTCATGAAATAATTAGAAAACAAATGACGTAGGCTTCGCCCCATTTTTGTGTCCAGCCAGGTACAACTAGGCAGCCGGGGATTGGAATCCGCAGCACAGGTTGGCCTGAGCTTTCTGGGCCCCACTGCTGCGAATTGCAGTCTGCAGCCGCCTCAGAAAATGGCATTTTCATAGAAGAACTCTTCCAGCACCTGCCTGCTATACCTGGCTAGCATACAAAAATATGGCGAAGCTCACGTCCTTTTTTTGTAGTTTTTTGGCAAAAAAAATAAAAACTGCTTCCCTGGATTTTCCATTGCCAGTGAAGGTAACACCAAGCAGTGGGGGTTAGCAGCCAGTAGCTGCTTGGATTACCCTTACCTAGCAATACAAAAAATGCAGCGGGAGCCCATATATATTTTTTTTAATTATTTATTTAAATAACTAAAAATAAAATGGGCTTCCCTGTATTTTGATTGCTGGACATCACAGTGCTGTAAAAATAAATCTTTAAAAAAATGACGTAGCGCTCCGCGGTATTTTTGATTCTCAGCGCAGATAAAGCAGACAGCTATGGGTTGCCACCCCCATCTGCCTACCGTTACCTTGGTTGGCAATCAAAATACAGGGAAGCCCATTAATTTTTTCTATTTAAAAAATAGTTAAAAAAAAATGACGTTGGGTCCCCCCATTTTTGATAGCCAGCTAGGGTAAAGCAGACGGCTGTAGCCTGAAAACCACAGCTGGCAGCTTTAGCGTGGTTGGGGATCCAATGTGGAGGTCCCCTCAGGCTCTTTTTTATAATTATTTTATAAATATTAATAATTACACAATAAAAGTAGGGTCCCCCCAATTGGATCACCAGCCAAGGTAAAGCGGACAGCTGTGGTCTGGGATTCTTAGGGTGGGAAGGTCCATAGTTATTGGGCCTTCACAGCCTAAAAATAGCAGGCCGCAGGCACCCCAGACGTGGCGCATCCACTAGATGCGCCAATCCTGGAGCTTCACCCCAGCTCATCCCGTGCCCTGGTGCAGTGGCAAACGGGGTAATAAATCGGGAAAAAGTGGAGAATAAGTGGAGAAAAAGTGGAGAAAAAAATGGAGAAAAAGTGGAGAAAAAGTGGAGAAAAAGTGGAGAAAAAAATGTAGAAAAAGTGGAGAAAAAATGTAGAAAAAGTGGAGAAAAAGTGGAGAATAAGTGGAGAAAAAGTGGAGAATAAGTGGAGAAAAAGTGGAGAAAAAAGTGGAGAAAAAAATAGAGAAAAAGTGGAGAAAAAGTGGAGAAAAAGTGGAGAAAAAGTGGAGAAAAAAAATGGAGAAAAAGTGGAGAAAAAGTGGAGAAAAAGTGGAGAAAAAAATGGAGAAAAAGTGGATTATAAGTGGAGAAAAAGTGGAGAATAAATGGAGAAAAAGTGGAGAAAAAGTGGAGAAAAAGTGGAGAATAAGTGGAAAAAAATGGAGAAAAAGTGGAGAAAAAGTGGAGAAAAAGTGGAGAAAAAAATGGAGAAAAAGTGGAGAATAAGTGGAGAAAAGTTAAGAATAAGTGGAGAAAAAAATGGAGAAAAAGTGGAGAAAAAAATGGTGAAAAAGTGGAGAAAAAGTGGAGAAAAAGTGGAGAAAAAGTATAGAAAAAATGTAGAAAAAGTGGAGAAAAAGTGGAGAATAAGTGGAGAAAAAATGGAGAATAAGTGGAGAAAAAGTGGAGAAAAAAATGGAGAAAAAGTGGAGAAAAAAATGGAGAAAAAGTGGAGAAAAAGTGGAGAAAAAGTGGAGAAAAAGTGGAGAAAAAAATGGAGAAAAAGTGGAGAAAAAGTGGAGAATAAGTGGAGAAAAAGTGGAGAAAAAAATGTAGAAAAAGTGGAGAAAAAATGTAGAAAAAGTGGAGAATAAGTGGAGAAAAAGTGGAGAATAAGTGGAGAAAAAGTGGAGAATAAGTGGAGAAAAAGTGGAGAATAAGTGGAGAAAAAGTGGAGAAAAAGTGGAGAAAAAAATGGAGAAAAAGTGGAGAAAAAGTGGAGAAAAAAATGGAGAAAAAGTGGAGAATAAGTGGAGAAAAAGTGGAGAATAAGTGGAGAAAAAAATGGAGAAAAAGTGGAGAAAAAGTGGAGAAAAAGTGGAGAAAAAAATGGAGAAAAAGTGGAGAATAAGTGGAGAAAAAGTGGAGAATAAGTGGAGAAAAAAATGGAGAAAAAGTGGAGAAAAAGTGGAGAAAAAGTGGAGAAAAAAATGGAGAAAAAGTGGAGAAAAAGTGGAGAATAAGTGGAGAAAAAGTGGAGAATAAGTGGAGAAAAAGTGGAGAAAAAAATGTAGAAAAAGTGGAGAAAAAATGTAGAAAAAGTGGAGAATAAGTGGAGAAAAAGTGGAGAATAAGTGGAGAAAAAGTGGAGAAAAAGTGGAGAATAAGTGGAGAAAAAGTGGAGAATAAGTGGAGAATAAGTGGAGAAAAAGTGGAGAAAAAGTGGAGAAAAAAATGGAGAAAAAGTGGAGAAAAAGTGGAGAAAAAAATGGAGAAAAAGTGGAGAATAAGTGGAGAAAAAGTGGAGAATAAGTGGAGAAAAAAATGGAGAAAAAGTGGAGAAAAAGTGGAGAAAAAGTGGAGAAAATTGGAGAAAAGTGGAGAATAAGTGGAGAAAAAGTGGAGAATAAGTGGAGATAAAAATGGAGAAAAAGTGGAGAAAAAGTGGAGAAAAAGTGGAGAAAAAGTGGAGAAAAAAATGGAGAAAAAGTGGAGAAAAAATGTAGAAAAAGTGGAGAATAAGTGGAGAAAAAGTGGAGAAAAAATGTAGAAAAAGTGGAGAAAAAGTGGAGAATAAGTGGAGAAAAAGTGGAGAATAAGTGGAGAAAAAAATGTAGAAAAAGTGGAGAAAAAATGTAGAAAAAGTGGAGAAAAAATGGAGAAAAAGTGGAGCACCCTTTGGTGCCTTTCATGTGGCACTAAGGGGTGCTTAGCTTTTTATTTAGCCAAAAAAATGAAAAAAAAAATGACGTAGGGTTCCCCCTAGTTTTGTAGCCAGCTGGGGTAAAGTAGACGGCTGCAGCCTGCAGACCACAGCTGGCAACCTCACCTTGGCTGGTAATCCAAAACTGAGGGCACCCCACGCTGTTATTTTAAATTAAATAAATAATTAAAAAAAAAAACACGTAGGGGTCCCCCAAAATTGGATCACCAGCCAAGGTAAAGCAGACAGCTGGGGCCTGATATTCTCAGACTAGGGAGGTCCATGGTTATTGGACTCTCCCCAGCCTAAAAATAGCAGGCCGCAGCCGCCCCAGAAGTGGCGCATCCATTAGATGCGCCAATCCTGGTGCTTCGCCCCAGCTCATCCCGCGCCCTGGTTCGGTGGCAAACGGGGTAATATATGGGGTTAATACCAGATGTGTAATGTCACCTGGCATTAAGCCCTGGGGTTGGTGAGGTCAGGCGTCTATCAGATACCCGACATCACCAACCCAGTCAGTAATAAAAAAAAATAGACGACAAACACATTTTTATTTGAAAAAACACTCCCCAAAACATTCCCTCTTTAACCAATTTATTAGAATGAAAAACAAATCCAGGTCTGGTGTAATCCAAGGGGTTGCCATGACGATCCACACTGTCCCAGTCAATGAAGAACAGAATGTTCCCCATTGGCTGGGAGAGCAGTGCAGTGACCTGAGCTAACATCAATGGGTCAGCCCAGGTCACTGCAGGGCATGACAAGTGCTGCTGTCAGCGAGGTACATTACCTGCGCTGATCTCCAGCACTGCCGACAGCCCCTGTCACTGAGTTCAATGACCGGAGCCTTCACACCAAGTCTCGCGAGAGGCCCGTGACGTCACCGCTAGTCAGTCTCGGGTCGGAAGCGAGAGGTGATGTGACAAGCGGTGGCCATGGAGGACAGTGACAGCGCTGAGGTCGGGATGGCGGGACTTCATCACCACAGGTAAGCCGAGCGGGAACACATGTGTGTGTGTGTGTATGTGTGTGTGTGTGAGTGTATGTGTACATGCCGCGGGCAGGAGGGGGAGGAGCGAGCTGAGCGGGGAAGTGTGGGCTTCCTGCACGTAACTAGGATAAACATCGGGTTACTAACCAAAGCGCTTTGGTTGGATACCCGATGTTTATCTTGGTTACCAGCTTGTGGCAGGCTGCCAGTGATGGCTCCTGCACACTGTAGCCGTAAAAAGCCCTGCTTTTTACTGCTAGAACCGTTCTCGAACGTTTCTAGAACTATCGAGCTTTTGCAAAAAAGCTCGAGTTCTAGTTCGATCTAGAACAGCCCCCAAAATCACTCGAGCCCCGAACTGGAGAACCTCGAACCGCGAACCGCGCTCAACTCTAGTGATGACCACTACTCTATGAAACCTGATGGAAAGCTACTACTACTGTATTGGCCAGCAGAGCAGAATTGTGACTGACAGGGCCTTTTTATTGCTGAAGGAAAGTATTTTTGGTTAATGAAACATTTACAATTTTTATTACATATTTTACCAGTTTTATTCCTACAAAGGGATTTTGCTTAAAAGGAAGTTTACATTGAATGTGTTACTTTTTTCCACATAGTTTAGTTGTTTGCGTTTGTATTTAAAGGAACTATATATTTTGAAACAAACAGGATTTTTATAATATGGGATTATGTTTTCTGCTAAAATGGTCAATAAAAAAGAAACCCAAAATCGTAGTTCTCTTGGTGATGGAAGCCAAAATATATTATCAGTTGGCAACAAAAGAAAGAATTTCATATGTTACAGGTTGATAGCAAATTACTTCAACAGCGAAAACGGCTTGTTTTTACTGGGGATTGAACCCAGGACCTTCTGCGTGTGAAGTAGACGTGATGATGACTCCACTATGAAACCTGTGAAATCCGGCAAAGTAATGGCATTTAGAGACGAGTTTTGACCGCCAGGGGAAAAAAAAAAAATAATTTGTAGATCTGTTTGTGATGGAAGCCAAAACATCCCGTCATTCGGCAACAAAGCCGAGAACTTCATATTTTGTAGTTGGATAGCGTATTATTTCAACACTAAGAACAGATTGGTTTCACTGGGGATTGAACCCAGGACCTTCTGCGTGTTAAGCAGACGTGATGACCACTACACTATGAAACCTGACAAAACGTTACTGTGTATTGGCTAGCAGAGCAGAATTGTGACTGACGGGGCCTTTTTATTGCTGAAGGAAAGTGTTTTTGGTTAATGAAACATTTACAATTAATATTACATATTTTACTAGTGATGAGCGAGTACTAAAAAGCTCGGGTGCTCGAGGCTCGGGCCGAGCATCACAAGATACTCGTGTACTCGGCCCGAGCACCGAGCCCAATGTTATCCTATGGGAGACCCGAGTATTTTTGTGAAATGACCCCCGGCAGCATGTAGAAACCCTAAAAATGGCACAAAAGTCTCAGAAGAGTGCTCAAATGACATGGCAACAGCATGGGGAAGACCCCTTGAAGCATTTATCACTCAAAAGTCACAGCTGTGAACAATTTTGTCCGCGTTTTACGCCATTTTTACGGACTCACCAGAAAACCTTCCAAAATGACCCCAAAATGATTTTTCATGGCAGAAATGTTAAGGGCACATACCCAATAGTGAGATAGAGCTGGTGTATGTTACTTTTTGAGATTAATACATGAAAGATTTTACGTAAAACATTGTGTGGCACTCCGATGTCCCTGAGAAGAGACGTACATGAAGGCCTCTTGAGTCTAATGTGCCCATTTTGAGGAAGTGAGTCTTTGTAGTATTTTCCTTTGCCAGGGCAGTCCAAAATTGTGAGGTTCACCAATGCCCCTGCATACACATGTGCATGAGGGCCTGTAAACCTGAAGTGCCCATTGTAAGGAAGTGGGTCTATTGTAGTATAGCCCTTTGGCAGGGCAGCCAAAAATTGGGAGGCTCCACGTTGTCCCTGGATAGAGACGTGCATGAGGGCCTGTAAACATGAAGTGCCCATTGTAAGGAAGTGGGTCTATTGTAGTATAGCCCTTAGGCAGGGCAGCCAAAAATTGGGAGGCTCCACGTTGTCCCTGGATAGAGACGTGCATGAGGGCCTGTAAACATGAAGTGCCCATTGTAAGGAAGTGGGTCTATTGTAGTATAGCCCTTAGGCAGGGCAGCCAAAAATTGGGAGGCTCCACGTTGTCCCTGGATAGAGACGTGCATGAGGGCCTGTAAACATGAAGTGCCCATTGAAAGGAAGTGGGTCTATTGTAGTATAGCCCTTTGGCAGGGCAGCCAAAAATTGGGAGGCTCCACGTTGTCCCTGGATAGAGACCTGTTAGGTTCTTAGTGCCTCCGTGCTTGCATTTAAAAACCGCACGTGTGTGCCTGTTGGTGGCAGCTTTCCGCTGCACTTGTGTGCGTTTTGCAAAAACTTGGATATAACGCACAAGTCTAGTGAATACACATCAGCACAGCATTGCAAAATGCGCAAGGGCATTGTCAACGAACAAGGAAGTGGACGTGATGGTGGTGAAGGCAGAGACCGAGGTCGTGTGCAAGCTCTAGTTTCGCCACAACAAAGGGCCACATCTACTCGCTCGCACGTCCTGTCCCAAATCCTTGGGGACTGCAGCAGTATACCGCTCTTGAACCAAGACCAGTGTCAACAGGTTGTTAGTTGGATAGCGGATAATGCTTCCAGTCAGATTGGCACCACCACAAACACTCTGTCTTCCACACGGTCAAGTGTCAGTAGCCGTGATACTGCACCGCACATTTTAGAACCTGATCCTCCTTCCTACCACCAGGCCGAGTACACGTCCACGGACATTACTGATCCCACACTTGGACACTCGGAAGAGCTGTTCGTTCACGTTTCCATTCACACATTCTGGCCTCTCGCCAGCTCCTGTTGAAGTGGGCCATGACTAGATTGTATGTACAGATGCCCAAATATTTGAGCAGCCACGTTCTCACGAAGTTGGCAACGTGTCTCAACAAGGGGTGGACGATGATGAGACACAATTGTCAGGAAGTCAGGAGGAGCAGGGTGCGGAAGAGGAAGACGACGTGGTGGATGATCCAGTAACTGACCCAACCTGGCAGGAGGATATGCAGAGCGAGGACAGCAGTGCACAGGGGGAGGGAGGCGTAGCATCCCAACAGGCAGTAAGAAGCAGGGTGGTGGCCCCAGGCAGACATCAGGCAACTGTTCCCCGGAACAACACGACACAAGGTGCCTGTACAAATGTTAGGTCTTCCCGAGTCTGGCAGTTTTTTAAGTTGGCTCCAGATAATTCTAAAAAGGCCATTTGCAACACCTGCCGTGCCAGCATCAGCAGGGGTACCAAAGCTAGCAGCCTGACCACCACCAGAATGATCAGGCACATGTCAGCCAAGCACCCGACTTTGTGGGATGTACAACAGAGTCGAGGAGCAGTGCTTGCTGATGTCACTGCTACATCTTCGCTTGTTGTGCATGCGAGCCAATCCCCTGTCCATGCTGCCCGCGAACAAGCCTCCTCCGGCCCTGCACCTGCAGTTGCCCACGCAGAAATAACACCATCATCAAGCACGTCCTTGTCCCAGCGCAGCGTTCAGTTATCCATTCAGCAAACCTTTGAACGCAGGCGCAAATACACTGCCAACGCCCCACATGCCACACTTCTAAATGCTAACATTTCGCGACTGCTTGCGCTGGAAATGTTGCCTCTTAGGCTGGTTGAGACAGAAGCATTCCGCGACCTGATGGTGGCAGCTGTCCCACGTTACTCGGTCCCCAGCCGCCACTATTTCTCCCGGTGTGCCGTCCCCGCATTGCATAACCACGTGTCACAAAACATCACACGTGCCCTGAACAACGCTGTTTCAGCCAAAGTCCACCTAACCACAGGCACGTGGACAAGTGCATGTGGGCAAGGCCGCTACATCTCGTTGACGTCACACTGGGTTAATATTGTGGAAGCTGGGACCCAGTCTGAGCGAGGGACGGAACACGTCCTTCACACACCAAGTTTTGCAGGCCCTACCTCAGTCAGGGTTTCACCCACACTCTACAGCTCCGGAATGTCATGCTCCTCAGCCTCCTCCTCCTCCTGCGCATCCTCATCCACTTTACCCTCCACACCAGTCCCAAGCTGAAAGTGTCGCGGGCGGAGGAGGGGACGCTGCGCTCTCCCACTGCTCGGGTCCGGCTGCCACTGCTCTACGGCTGCTACTGCTCGGTGGCTCGAGCGATGGCCGGATCCCGGAGGCTCGAGCGGCGCTCCTCGCCCGTGAGTGAAAAGGGGTGGTTTGGGTTTTGGGGATATTGTCCGTGACGCCACCCACGGTTGTGGTGATTGTGTGGACACCACCGCTGCTCTGGACGTGGATCCCGGGAGCCTGTGACAGGGAGCAGCTTTGTTGTTATTTCTCCCCTCCGTGGGTAGGGGGGTTGGTTGTCCCGGGGCCCGGTGATGGGGTAGAGATGGATGACAGGCGGGTTGCGGGGCCTGATGAGGTGCAGGGTCGCAGGGGCAGCGCTGTGCCGCATGGCACGGAGGTACTCACTCAGCCCAATGATGATGACACAGTTCACGGTAAAACAAGTGGCTGGATGGACGGGTCCCTCGGACGGCTGCGGTTGTTCCTCCCTGCAGGTTAGTGATGACTGTCTCTCCCTGCACCTAAGTTCAGTGTTGGTAGTGATGGTTTCCCACCGGTAACCCGCTCCCCCTCCTGGATATGGGCCGGAGGAGCACCTTTTGCCCACAGGCGCTGGCCCTGGGAGACGGTTGCCCTTGGCGGTGGCTGTGTCTCCCCTTCACGGTTGGACGGTTGCCTTCTATCGTGACTTGGCTGTTTGGAAACCCTGAGGTCCCCTTCACTAACGGATTTGGCAAATTCACGGCGACACCAAGCCTTGCCGGGATCCGAAAGGCCCCTGCCAATGGTGCTGTCTTCTCTTTGTATACCGGTCCGGTACGGCCGGGTCACCACCCGTCCACGGTCCTTACGGCAGACTCCAATCGGCCTCCACTGCAGACGGTCACCACATCCTGCCAACCTTGCTGTCCTGTCCGGGCCACACACCCGGACCAACTTCAGGCTCTTTGCTGTCACTTTTCTCCTCTCTACTACTTTCCTCCTTCCACTTCCTTAGCTTAACTCTCACTGCCTGTGTTTTCCCTCCTCCTTGGTGGGTGGAGACCAACCGCCTGGCTCCACCCCCTGGTGTGGACAACAGCCCCTGGGGAAGGCAACAAGGATTTGGTGTTTTGACTATGATATGCCTGCAGGGAGTGTGGGGTGTGTAAGTGTTGTGCTCTGTGGCCCCTGGCTTGTCCAGGGCGACACAGAAGCACTGCAGCACTGCCTCGGCGAAGCGGCAACAGGCTGTGCTGAAGCTAATCTGCATAGGTGACAAACCCCACAATGCAGAAGAGGTGTGGACAGCTCTGAAACAGCAGGCAGATCACTGGCTCACACCTCTGAACCTAAAGCCAGGAAAGGTTGTGTGTGACAATGGCCGGAACCTGGTGGCGGCTTTGAGGCGAGGCCAGCTGACACATGTTCCATGCGTGGCCCATGTGCTCAACCTCGTGGTTCAGCGTTTTCTAAAGTCATACCCAGAGCTGTCTGATCTGCTGGTAAACGTTCGCCGCCTGTCTGCACATTTTCGAAAGTCACCTACTGCTTCAGCCGGCCTTGCCGGCTTTCAGCGCCATTTGCATCTTCCGGCTCACAGACTGGTGTGTGATGTCCCCACGCGTTGGAATTCAACTCTGCACATGTTGGTCATGATATGTGAGCAGAAGAGGGCAGTTGTTGAGTACGTGCATCACCTAAGCCGTCGGGAAATGGGTCAAACTCCACACATAACACCTGAGGAGTGGAGATGGATGTCCGACCTATGTACCATCCGCCAAAAGTTTGAGGACTCCACCAAGATGGTGAGCGGCGATGACGACATTATTAGCGTCACCATACCGCTTCTCTGCCTTCTAAAATGGTCTCTGCTCAAAAAACAACCATGATGCATTGCAGGCGGAGCGCGATGAGTTTGAGCAAGAAACAGTAGTGGGTGTGGGTGATAACACACAGCCCAGCCTCGTCTCATCACAACGTGCAGTGGAGGACTATGACGAGGAGGAGGATGAAGACATGGAGCAACTCTCTGGCCAAATTGAGGATATGACATGCAGTCATATCCTCGGTTCAGCGTGGCTGGCCAGAGGACAGGGTAGATGAGGAGGAGGAGGAAGAGGAGGACAGCATGTTCAGTCATCGTGTTGGTCAGGATACTGAAGTGATGGCTGTTAAGAGTCTGGCACACATGGCTGACTTTATGGTAAGCTGCCTGTCTCGTGACCCTCGCGTTAAGAACATCTTTGCCGACAATCATTACTGGTTGGTAACACTGTTAGACCCACGCTACAAGGAGAACTTTATGTCTCTTATTCCCGAGGCGAAGAGGTCAGGCAAAATGCAGCAGTTCCAGAAGGCCATAGTCACGGAAGTAGGCAAAGCATTCCCCTCACAAAACGCTAGCGGCATAGGTCAGGAATCAGTGGACAACCAAGGCGTACAGCCGAGAGGGGCACAAGTCCAATCCGCCAGAGGTAGGGGAACAGTCTTTAAGATGTGGGACAGTTTTCTCAGGCCCTCACATACCACAGCCCCTGAGGTGCGGGGTAGTGCCACAAAAAATCCTAAGTTTGCCCAGATGCTCAAGGAGTACCTTGCAGATCAAACAACTGTACTCCGACATTCCTCTGTGCCTTACAATTAATGGGTATCCAAGCTGAACACGTGGCATGAATTGGCTCTCTACGCCTTGGAAGTCCTGGCCTGCCCTGCCGCTAGCGTTTTGTCAGAGCGTGTTTTTAGTGCCGCAGGTGGAATCATTACAGATAAACGCACCTGCCTGTCAACTGTAAATGCTGACAGGCTGACTCTGATCAAGATGAACAAGGGTTGGATTGGGCCAGACTTCACCACACCACCAGCAAATGAGAGCGGAATTTAAAGTTTGCCATGTACCTACACTCACCCATGGGTACACAGTTCTGGACTTTGGCTAATCGCTGGACTGCTCCTCCTTCTCCTCATGCGCCATCATGATGACTGACCGTTACAATAGTTAGGCCGTTGTTTCAGGTATACCCCCAGTGGTAAATTTTTTCGACCATTCTTTCAGAATGGGCATTACAACGACAGGAGACCCGCTCCTTTGCAATGGGAACAATGTTTTGAGGCCCTTATGCACATCTCTATCCAGGGACAATGTGGAGCCTCCAAATTTTTGGCTGCCCTGCCTAAGGGCTATACTACAATAGACCCACTGCCTTACAATGGGCACTTCAGGTTTACAGGCCATCATGCACGTCTCTATCCAGGGACAATATGGAGCCTGACGCTGCCACCGACTGCCACACACGTGCGGTTTTTAAATGCAAGCACGGACGCAATAAGAACCTAACAGGTTTTTAGGAGCGACAATTACTAAGAAGTCTGACACTATCAGCCACTGCTGACTGACGTGTATTATTCACTAGACTTGTGCGTTATATAATAGTTTGTGCAAAACGTGCACCTGTACGCTGCCACCGACAGGCACACACGTGCGGTTTTTAAATGCAAGCATGGACGCAATAAGAACCTAACAGGTTTTTAGGAGCGACAATTACTGAGAAGTCTGACACTATCAGCCACTGCTGACTGACGTGTATTATACACTAGACTTGTGCGTTATATAATAGTTTGTGCAAAACGTGCACCTGTACGCTGCCACCGACAGGCACACACGTGCGGTTTTTAAATGCAAGCATGGACGCAATAAGAACCTAACAGGTTTTTAGGAGCGACAATTACTGAGAAGTCTGACACTATCAGCCACTGCTGACTGACGTGTATTATACACTAGACTTGTGCGTTATATAATAGTTTGTGCAAAACGTGCACCTGTACGCTGCCACCGACAGGCACACACGTGCGGTTTTTAAATGCAAGCATGGACGCAATAAGAACCTAACAGGTTTTTAGGAGCGACAATTACTGAGAAGTCTGACACTATCAGCCACTGCTGACTGACGTGTATTATACACTAGACTTGTGCGTTATATAATAGTTTGTGCAAAACGTGCACCTGTACGCTGCCACCGACAGGCACACACATGCGGTTTTTAAATGCAAGCATGGACGCAATAAGATTCAAAGAAAAAAGGGGGGATGGTCCAGCACCATTCCGCGTTTTTACCTGCGGTACTGCATGTATCCGGAGGGATGTAGCTGCCAAGCTGCAAAGTGATTAATCCAGAGCGGGGGTGCACGTCAGCACTGAAGATCCGAAGGTAGTGGGAGAGGTAAGAAAAAGACCGCACTCCATCCGCTGTACTTGTGCTGGAAAACGTTTATTTGGTCAGGTGCATGGGTGAGAGGAGGGCTGGAGGCAACCTGCCTGGCGGCTCCCAAGAGAGGACGACGGCCGTTTCGCCTTGATTAGGCTTCCACAGGTCCACATGTGGAAAGGGAACGTCACACCTTAAATAGGAGCGCCCAGACAGGCTGCAACCCAAACCACAATTAAAAACAATCACAATGGAGAATGCACAATAAAATACATTGTATACAGACAAGAAATGTCTCAAATACAAAATTCACAAAAAACAAAAGACAAAGACACCAAAAGACACATAGGAATATGCATACCCTATGTTAAGCAGACGTGATGACCACTACACTATGAAACCTTACGAAAAGTTACTGTGTATTGGCTAGCAGAGCAGAATTGTGACTGACGGGGCCTTTTTATTGCTGAAGGAAAGTATTTTTGGTTAATGAAACATTTACAATTATTATTACATATTTTACCAGTTTTATTCCTACAAAGAGATTTTGCTTAAATTGAAGTTTATATTGAATGTGTTACTTTTTTCTCCATAGTTTGGTCTTTTGCTTTTGTATTTATGGGAACTATATATTTTGAAACAAATAGGATTTTTATAACATGGGATTATGTTTTCTGCTAAAATGGTCAATAAAAAAGAAACCCAAAATCGTAGTTCTCTTGGTGATGGAAGCCAAAATATATTATTAGTTGGCAACAAAACAAAGAATTTCATATGTTACAGGTTGATAGCAAATTACTTCAACAGCGAAAACGGCTTGTTTTTACTGGGGATTGAACCCAGGACCTTCCGCGTGTGAAGTAGACGTGATGACGACTCCACTATGAAACCTGTGAAATCCTGCAAAGTAATGGCATTTAGAGACGAGTTTTGACCGCCAGGGGAAAAAAAAAAAATAATTTGTAGTTCTGTTTGTGATGGAAGCCAAAACATCCCGTCATTCGGCAACAAAGCCAAGAACTTCATATATTGGAGTTGGATAGCGTATTATTTCAACACTAAGAACAGATTGGTTTCACTGGGGATTGAACCCAGGACTAGAGATGAGTGAACCGATCGCGGTTCGGCTCGAGTCGGTTCGCCGAACGGGGGTCCTGTTCGAGTTCGGTTCGTCGAACGTTCGACGAACCGAACTCGAACCAATAGGCTATAATGGGAGGCAATCACAAACACATAAAAATGCATTATAAATGTACACAAACAGTTAATAAACATTGCCATAACACTTACCGGTCCCCGCGATCCCTCCTGTACTCTGTCTCCTGCCGCTATTCCATCCGATGATCGCTGAATCCTCCCCGTGACCAGCACTGCCAGCTGAGATGCAGGACCTATCATGACGTCAAAATAGCCATGTGACCAGTCACGTGGCTATAATCTCATTGGCTACAGACTGGTCACATGACTATGACGCGTGTACCGGCGACATGCTCTAGCACACGGTCGACTCCCCATTCCGTTAGGGACCGGCTGACACAGCCGGTCATTAACGGAGATCACCGTTGCCATAGCAACGCAGTTAGCGGTGATGTCACCGCTAACCGCGGCTCCGAGAGCACCGTTGCTATGGTAACGCGTCTGTCAGCGTTACCGCTGTTACCGCTGACAGCCAGCACTGATCACTTACGGAGTGAAGGCTGCACGCTGCTTCCCGATTGTAGTGAGGATGAGGTTCCTCAGCCCCAAGTGATGAGCTGGGTAAACTCATCCTCACTACAATCGTCACTACTACTACACTAGTGAGGATTGTAGTGAGGATGAGGTTCCTCAGCCCCAAGTGATGAGCTGGGTAAACTCATCCTCACTACAATCATCACTACTACTACACTAATGATGATTGTAGTGAGGATGAGGTTCCTCAGCCCCAAGTGATGAGCTGGGTAAACTCATCCTCACTACAATCGTCACTACTACTACACTAGTGATGATGGTAGTGAGGATGAGGTTCCTCAGCTCCAAGTGATGAGCTGGGTAAACTCATCCTCACTACAATCGTCACTACTACTACACTAGTGAGGATTGTAGTGAGAATGAGGTTCCTCAGCCCCAAGTGATGAGCTGGGTAAACTCATCCTCACTACAATCATCACTACTACTACACTAGTGAGGATTGTACTGAGGATGAGGTTCCTCAGCCCCAAGTGATGAGCTGGTGAACCTCATCCTCACTACAATCGTCACTACTACTACACTAGAAAGAAAGAAGACAGAAGAGCAGGATCTTGGAGGGCTGACAGGGGGTAATAAAGATGGAGTCTCTAATGTGTCTGTGTATTTATTTCTATTAAAGTATTTTTTTCTCTGTGTGGTGTTTTTTTTTAACCCTTTATTAGAGATTCTTAATGGCCGGGTCAAACGTGCCTGACATTAAGAATCTCTGGCTTAATACTGGCTAGTAAAACAAAGCCAGCATTAACTCATGATTACCCAACAAGCCACCCGGCTTCAGGGCTGTTGGAAGAGTTGGATACAGCGCCATTTTCTGGGACGGCTGCGGACTGAAATTCGCAGCAGAGGCGCCCAGAAACCTCGGGCTAACCTGTGCTGCGGATTCCAATCCCCAGCTGCCTAGTTGTACCCGGCTGGACACAAAAAATGGGGCGAAGCCCACGTCATTTGTTTTTTAATTATTTCATGAAATAAGTGAAATAATTAAAAAAAACGGGCTTCCCTATATTTTTGGTTCCCAGCCGGGTACAAATAGGCAACTGGGGGTTGGAGGCAGCCCGTGGCTGCCTGCTGTACCTGGCTAGCTTACAAAAATATGGCGAAGCCCACGTCATTTTTTTAGTGGGCAAAAAAATTCTGCATACAGTCCTGGATGGAGTATGCTGAGCCTTGTAGTTCTGCAGCTGCTGTCTGCTCTTCTCCATACAGACACACAGCAGCTGCAGAACTACAAGGCTCAGCATACTCCATCCAGGACTGTATGCAGAAGTTTTTTGCCCCCTGATAAAATTATGTGGGCTTCGCCATATTTTTGTATGCTAGCCAGGTACAGCAGGGAGGTACGGCTGCCCCCAACCCCCAGTTGCCTATTTGTACCCGGCTGGGAACCAAAAATAAAGGGAAGCCCTTTTTTTATTATTTTATGAATTTCATTAAATAATTAGAAAACAAATGACGTAGGCTTCGCCCCATTTTTGTGTCCAGCCAGGTAAAACTAGGCAGCTGGGGATTGGAATCCGCAGCACAGGTTGGCCTGAGCTTTCTGGGCCCCACTGCTGCGAATTGCAGTCTGCAGCCGCCTCAGAAAATGGCATTTTCATAGAAGCGCCATCTTCTGGCGCTGTATCCAACTCTTCCAGCACCTGCCTGCTATATCTGGCTAGCATACAAAAATATGGCGAAGCTCACGTCCTTTTTTTGTAGTTTTTTGGCAAAAAAAATAAAAAATGCTTCCCTGGATTTTCCATTGCCAGTGAAGGTAACACCAAGCAGTGGGGGTTAGCAGCCAGTAGCTGCTTGGATTACCCTTACCTAGCAATACAAAAAATGCAGCGGGAGCCCATATATATTTTTTTTTAATTATTTATTTAAATAACTAAAAACAAAATGGGCTTCCCTGTATTTTGATTGCTGGACATCACAGTGCTGTAAAAATAAATCTTTAAAAAAATGACGTAGCGCTCCGCGGTATTTTTGATTCTCAGCACAGATAAAGCAGACAGCTATGGGTTGCCACCCCAGTCTGCCTGCCGTTACCTTGGTTGGCAATCAAAATACAGGGAAGCCCATTAATTTTTTCTATTTAAAAAATATTTAAAAAAAAAATGACGTTGGGTCCCCCCATTTTTGATAGCCAGCTAAGGTAAAGCAGACGGCTGTAGCCTGAAAACCACAGCTGGCAGCTTTACCGTGGTTGGGGATCCAATGTGGAGGTCCCCTCAGGCTCTTTTTTATAATTATTTTATAAATATTAATAATTACACAATAAAAGTAGGGTCCCCCCCAAATTGGATCACCAGCCAAGGTAAAGCGGACAGCTGTGGTCTGGTATTCTCAGGGTAAGAAGGTACATAGTTATTGGGCCTTCACAGCCTAAAAATAGCAGGCCGCAGGCACCCCAGACGTGGCGCATCCACTAGATGCGCCAATCCTGGCGCTTCACCCCAGCTCATCCCGTGCCCTGGTGCAGTGGCAAACGGGGCAATAAATCAGGTTGATACTAGCTGTAAAGTCACCTGAGATCAAGCCCAGCAGTTTGTGATGTTATGGCGTCTATTAGATACCCAACATCATAAACTGTCAGTACTAACAAAAAAAAAAATTGACAAAAGAAATTTATTTGAAAAAACAGTCCCCAAAACATTTCCTCTTTCACCAATTTATTGTAAGAAAAAAAATAAAGGGGTCCCACGACGACTCTGGACCGTCTAGAATATGGGGGGGAGACACTCAGGGAACGTATCCCCCATTTTCTAGGAGTGCGGACCCTTCATGTGAGGAGTGTGGGTGCAATGAATCTGCACTCACTCTCCCCGGGTCCACAGCAGCAGAGTCCATGTCGTAATGGTTGCTACCAAAGCTGCAATGCCCTGCTCATGAGGTAAGGGCATGCCTAATCAGGAGAACTACTGTAGAGGAAGCTCTGCTCACTGGTATATAGGTGCTCAGAGGTAATAATAGATAAAATTAGTGAGTAACCTCGGCACTCTAAATCTCCCAGACTAAGTCAGTAAGTCACAATGGATAGTAATGCAAAATCACTCTTTATTGGTCCGTATTAAGAAAAAAATTTTTTTCATAAGCATATATGTTTTTGTCCAAAACAAGTTACAAATGACGTTTCGGCCTGAGCCTTCGTCAGATTGGACTTATCTGCATGTAATCATGAAAAATGACAATAATCAGTATCACATAAGAGTGAGAGAACAATAACATAAACTCGAACAATGTAGAGGTACAATTGGGATGCAGCAAAAAAATTGCAACACAGCAAGAAATGAAACACATGATACAAATGTCATAATACAGTACAAGGACAATATAGTAATGACAAATATGGGGTCAGAGTAGGCTTAGACAGCTCTGGTACGAAAAAGATGTCAATCATAAAGTAACATGTGCAGTAGGTGTAGAGCTACAGTATGCATGGCAGAGCTAATGGGTAGACCGACCATAGAAAAAGAACGGAGAAAAAGTGGAGAAAAAGTGGAGAAAAAATGGATAACAAGTGGAGAAAAAGTGAAGAAAAAGTGGAGAAAAAGTGGAGAAAAAAATGGCTAAAAAGTGGAGAAAAAGTGGAGAAAAAGTGGAGAAAAAAATGGATAAAAAGTGGAGAAGAAGTGGAGAAAAAGTGGAGAAAAAGTGGAGAAAAAGTGGAGCACCCTTTGGTGCCTTTCATGTGGCACTAAGGGGTGCTTCGCTTTGTATTTAGCCAAAAAAATGAAAACAAAATGACGTAGGGTTCCCCCTAGTTTTGTAGCCAGCTAGGGTAAAGCAGACGGCTGCAGCCTGCAGGCCACAGCTGGCAACCTCACCTTGGCTGGTAATCCAAAACTGAGGGCACCCCACGCTGTTATTTTAAATTAAATAAATAATTAAAAAAAAACCACGTAGGGGTCCCCCAAAATTGGATCACCAGCCAAGGTAAAGCAGACAGTTGAGGCCTGATATTCTCAGACTAGGGAGGTCCATGGTTATTGGACTCTCCCCAGCCTAAAAATAGCAGGCCGCAGCCGCCCCAGAAGTGGCGCATCCATTAGATGCGCCAATCCTGGTGCTTCGCCCCAGCTCATCCCGCGCCCTGGTGCGGTGGCAAACGGGGTAATATATGGGGTTAATACCAGATGTGTAATGTCACCTGGCATTAAGCCCTGGGGTTGGTGAGGTCAGGCGTCTATCACATACCCGACATCACCAACCCAGTCAGTAATAAAAAAAAATAGACGACAAACACATTTTTATTTGAAAAAACACTCCCCAAAACATTCCCTCTTTAACCATTTTATTAGAATGAAAAACAAATCCAGGTCTGGTGTAATCCAAGGGGTTGCCATGGCGATCCACACTGTCCCAGTCAATGAAGATCAGGATGTTCCCCATTGGCTGGGAGAGCAGTGCAGTGACCTGAGCTAACATCAATGGGTCAGCCCAGGTCACTGCAGGGGATGACAAGTGCTGCTGTCAGTGAGGTACATTACCTGCGCTGATCTCCAGCACACTGACAGCCCCTGTCACTGAGTTCAATTACCGCCGCCTTCACAGCCAAGAATCGCGAGAGGCCCGTGTCGTCACCGCTAGTCAGTCTCGGGTCGGAAGCGAGAGAAGGTGATGTGACAAGCGGCGGCCATGAAGGACAGTGACAGCGCTGAGGTCGGGATGGCGGGACTTCATCACCGCAGGCAGGGCCGGCTCCAGGTTTTTGTGGGCCCCGGGCGGAAGAGTCCCAGTGGGCCCCATAAACACGCAGACATACACACATACACAGATACATACACGTACATATACATATTTAATGACAAACTCACAAAAATACATATAAACAGACAAATCTATACAGTCATATACACTGACATACATAGATACACATCATACATGCATACATACAGAGACACACACTGCTATGCTCCATACATACATACATACAGACACACACATACTGCTCTGCATGCATACATACATATAGACAGACACACACACACTGCTCTGCTACATACATACATATAGACAGACACACACATACTGCTCAGCTGCATACATACATACAGACACACACACACACACTGCTCTGCTGCATACATACATACAGACAGACACGCATACTGCTCTGCTGCATACATACATGCATACATACATACAAACAGACACGCATACTGCTCTTCTGCATACATACATACATACATACAGACAGACACGCATACTGCTCTGCATGCATACATACAGACACGCATACTACTCTGCTGCATACATACATGCATACATACAGACAGACATGCATATTGCTCTGCTGCATATATATATACATACATACAGACACGCATACTACTCTGCTGCATATATACATACATACAGACATGCATACTGCTCTGCTACATATACATACATACAGACACGTATACTGCTCTGCTGCATACATACATGCATACATACAGACAGACACGCATACTACTCTGCTACATATATACATACATACATACAGACACGCATACTGCTCTGCTGCATATATACATACATACACGCATACTGCTCTGCTGCATATATACATACATACATACACGCATACTGCTCTGCTGCATATATACATACATACAGACACGCATACTGCTCTGCTGCATACATACATACATACATACAGACACATATACTGCTCTGCTGCATACATACATACATACATACAGACACGCATACTGCTCTGCTGCATATATACATACATACACGCATACTGCTCTGCTGCATATATACATACAGACACGCATACTGCTCTGCTGCATATATACATACATACATACAGACACGCATACTGCTCTGCTGCATATATACATACATACATACAGACACGCATATTGCTCTGCTGCATATATATATACATACAGACACGCATACTACTCTGCTACATATATACATGCATACAGACACATATACTGCTCTGCTGCATACATACATGCATACATACAGACAGACACGCATATTGCTCTGCTGCATATATATATATACATACATACAGACACGCATACTACTCTGCTACATATATACATACATACATACAGACACGCATACTGCTCTGCTGCATATATACATACATACAGACATGCATACTGCTCTGCTGCATATATACATACATACATACAGACACGCATACTGCTCTGCCGCATACATACATGCATACATACAGACAGACACGCATATTGCTCTGCTGCATATATATATATACATACAGACACGCATACTACTCTGCTACATATATACATACATAGACACGTATACTGCTCTGCTGCATACATACATACATGCATACATACAGACAGACACGCATATTGCTCTGCTGCATATATATATATATACATACATACAGACACTCATACTACTCTGCTACATATATACATACATACATACAGACACGCATACTGCTCTGCTGCATATATACATACATACAGACACGCATACTGCTCTGCTGCATATATACATACATACATACAGACACGTATACTGCTCTGCTGCATATATATATACTTACATACAGACACGTATACTGCTCTGCTGCATATATACATGCATACATACAGACACGCATACTGCTCTGCTGCATATATACATACATACAGACACGCATACTGCTCTGCTGCATATATACATACATACATACAGACACGCATACTGCTCTGCTGCATATATACATACATATAGACACGCATACTGCTCTGCTGCATGCATACATACAAACACACACCTTGCTCTGCGGGGCCCACACACGCGGCTCCGGGGGCCTCACACAAGGCTCTGCGGGGCCCACACATGCACGGGGGGACAGGGAGGGGCGGGGAGGGAGTGATGTCCCACATACTGATCAGGTTACGGTGCAGATGGGGCCCACACAGCGCCGGAGGGAAGCAATGTGCTGGGGGTCGCTGGCTGGCACTGTGACTCCTTCATCTGTGTGACCGAGCAGGACGCCGGGCGGTAGCTCCGCCCACAGATGATGCTCAATGCAGGAGAACACAGTGAACGCTGTGGTCTGTGGGCCTTAAAGAGCCGGCAGGCACAGTTTCCAGTGCCAAGGACTGCTGCCCCCGGGCCGACCGCAGGTAAGCCGAGCGGGACCGTGTGTGTGTGTGTGTGTGGGTGTATACGTGTGTACGTGTGTACATGCCGCGGGCAGGAGGGGGCGGAGCGAGCTGAGCGGGGAAGTGTGGGCTTCCTGCACGTAACTAGGATAAACATCGGGTTACTAACCAAAGCGCTTTGGTTTGATACCCGATGTTTATCTTGGTTACCAGCTTGTGGCAGGCTGCCAGCGATGGCTCCTGCACACCATAGCTGTAAAAAGCCCTGCTTTTTGCTGCTAGAACCGTTCTCGAACGTATCTAGAACTATCGAGCTTTTGCAAAAAGCTCGAGTTCTAGTTCGATCTCGAACAGCCTCCAAAATCACTCGAGCCTAGAACTGGAGAACCTCGAACCTCGAACCGCGCTCAACTCTACCCAGGACCTTCTGCATGTTAAGCAGAAATGATGACCACTACACTATGAAACCTGACGAAAAGTTACTGTGTATTGGCTAGCAGAGCAGAATTGTGACTGACGGGGCCTTTTTATTGCTGAAGGAAAGTATTTTTGGTTAATGAAACATTTACAATTATTATTACATATTTTACCAGTTTTATTCCTACAAAGGGATTTTGCTTAAATTGAAGTTTATATTGAATGTGTTACTTTTTTCTCCATAGTTTGGTCTTTTGCTTTTGTATTTATGGGAACTATATATTTTGAAACAAATAGGATTTTTATAATATGGGATTATGTTTTCTGCTAAAATGGTCAATAAAAAAGAAACCCAAAATCGTAGTTCTCTTGGTGATGGAAGCCAAAATATATTATCAGTTGGCAACAAAACAAAGAATTTCATATGTTACAGGTTGATAGCAAATTACTTCAACAGCTAAAACGGCTTGTTTTTACTGGGGATTGAACCCAGGACCTTCTGAGTGTGAAGTAGACGTGTTGACGACTCCACTATGAAACCTGTGAAATCCTGCAAAGTAATGGCATTTAGAGACGAGTTTTGACCGCCAGGGGAAAAAAAATAATAATTTGTAGTTCTGTTTGTGATGGAAGCCAAAACATCCCGTCATTCTGCTACAAAGCCGAGAACTTCATATATTGGAGTTGGATAGCGTATTATTTCAACACTAAGAACAGATTGGTTTCACGGGGGATGAAACGCAGGATCTTCTGCGTGTTAAGCAGACGTGATGACCACTACACTATGAAACCTGATGAAAAGTTACTGTGTATTGGCTAGCAGAGCAGAATTGTGACTGACGGGGCCTTTTTATTGCTGAAGGAAAGTATTTTTGGTTAATGAAACACAATTATTATTACATATTTTACCAGTTTTATTCCTACAAAGGGATTTTGCTTAAAAGGAAGTTTATATTGAATGTGTTCCTTTTTTCCACATAGTTTAGTTGTTTGCTTTTGTATTTAAAGGAACTATATATATAATATGGGATTATGTTTTCTGCTAAAATGGTGAATAAAAAAGAAACCCAAAATCGTAGTTCTCTTTGTGATGGAAGCCAAAATTCCATCACAAATTCGTAGCTCTGTTGGGAACGGAAGCCAAAACATTCCATCCTTCGGCAACAAAGCCAAGAACTTCATATATTGTAGTTTAATTGAGCATTATTTCTACACCAAGAACAGATTGGTTTTACTGGGGATTGAACGCAGGACCTTCTGCGTGTTAAGCAGACGTGATGACCACTACTCTGTGACACCTGATGAAAAGTTACTGTGTATTGGCTAGCAGAGCAGAATTGTGACTGACGGGGCCTTTTTATTGCTGAAGGAAGGTATTTTTGGTTAATGAAACATTTACAATTTTTATTACATATTTTACCAGTTTTATTCCTACAAAGAGATTTTGCTTAAAAGGAAGTTTACATTGAATGTTTTACTTTTTTCCACACAGTTTAGTTGTTTGCTTTTGTATTTAAAGGAACTATATATTTTGAAACAAACAGGATTTTTATAATATGGGATTATGTTTTCTGCTAAAATTGTCAATAAAAAATAAACCCAAAATCGTAGTTCTCTTGGTGAGGGAAGCCAAAATATATTATCAGTTGGCAATAAAACCAAGAATTTCATATATTACAGGTTGATAGCAAATTACTTCAACAGCGAAAACGGCTTGTTTTTACTGGGGATTGAACCCAGGACCTTCTGCATGTGAAGTAGACGTGATGACCACTCCACTATGAAACCTGTGAAATCCTGCAAAGTAATAGCATTTAGAGACGAGTTTTGACCGCCAGGGGAAAAAAAAAAAAAATATTTGTAGTTCTGTTTGTGATGGAAGCCAAAACATACCGTCATTCGGCAACAATGCCGAGAACTTCATATATTGTAGTTGGATAGCTTATGATTTCAACACCAAGAACAGATTGGTTTCACTGGGGATTGAACCCAGGACCTTCTGCGAGTTAAGCAGACGTGATGACCACTACATTATGAAACCTGACAAAAAGTTACTGTGTATTGGCTAGCAGAGCAGAATTGTGACTGACGGGGCCTTTTTATTGCTGAAGGAAAGTATTTTTGGTTAATGAAACATTTACAATTATTATTACATATTTTACCAGTTTTATTCCTACAAAGGGATTTTGCTTAAATTGAAGTTTATATTGAATGTGTTACTTTTTTCTCCATAGTTTGGTCTTTTGCTTTTGCATTTATGGGAACTATATATTTTGAAACAAATAGGATTTTTATAATATGGGATTATGTTTTCTGCTAAAATGGTCAATAAAAAAGAAACCCAAAATCGTAGTTCTCTTTGTGATGGAAGCCAAAATGTATTGTCATTTGGCAACGAAACCAAGAATTTCACATATTACAAGTCGATAGGAAATTACTTCAACACCAAAAACAGATTGGTTTCACTGGGGATTGAACCCAGGACTTTCAGCGTGTGAAGCAGACGTGATGACCACTACACTATGAAACCTTTGAAATCCTGCAAAATAATGGCAATTAGAGACGAGTTTTGACCGCTAGGGGAAAAAAAACAAATTCGTAGCTCTGTTGGTGATGGAAGCTAAAACATCCCGTTATTCGGCAACAAAGCCAAGAACTTCATATATTGTAGTTTAATTAAGTATTATTTCAACACCAAGAACAGATTGGTTTTACTGGGGATTGAATGCAGGACCTTCTGCGTGAAAGCAGACGTGATGACCACTACTCTATGAAACCTGATGGAAAGTTACTGTGTATTGGCTAGCAGAGCAGGATTGTGACTGACGGGGCCTTTTTATTGCTGAAGGAAAGTATTTTTGGTTAATGAAACATTTACAATTTTTATTACATATTTTACCAATTTTTATCCTACAAAGGGATTTTGCTTAAAAGGAAGTTTACATTGACTGTGTTACTTTTTTCCACATAGTTTAGTTGTTTGATTTTGTATTTAAAGGAACTATATATTTTGAAGCAAACAGGATTTTTATAATATGGGATTATGTTTTCTGCTAAAATGGTCAATAAAAAAGAAACCCAAAATCGTAGTTCTCTTGGTGATGGAAGCCAAAATATATTATCAGTTGGCAACAAAAGAAAGAATTTCATGTTACAGGTTGATATCAAATTACTTCCCATCATTCGGCAACAAAGCCAAGAACTTCATATATTGTAGTTTAATTGAGTATTATTTCAACACCAAGAACAAATTGGTTTTACTGGGGATTGAACGCAGGACCTTCTGCGCGTTAAGCAGACGTGATGACCACTACACTATGAAACCTGACGATAAGTTACTGTGTATTGGCTAGCAGAGCAGAATTGTGACTGACGGGGCCTTTTTATTGCTGAAGGAAAGTATTTTTGGTTAATGAAACATTTACAATTATTATTACATATTTTACCAGTTTTATTCCTACAAAGGGATTTTGCTTAAATTGAAGTTTATATTGAATGTGTTACTTTTTTCTCCATAGTTTGGTCTTTTGCTTTTGTATTTATGGGAACTATATATTTTGAAACAAATAGGATTTTTATAATATGGGATTATGTTTTCTGCTAAAATGGTCAATAAAAAAGAAACCCAAAATCGTAGTTCTCTTTGTGATGGAAGCCAAAATGTATTGTCATTTGGCAACGAAACCAAGAATTTCACATATTACAAGTCGATAGGAAATTACTTCAACACCAAAAACGGATTGGTTTCACTGGGGATTGAACCCAGGACCTTCTGCGTGTGAAGCAGACGTGATGACCACTACACTATGAAACCTTTGAAGTTCTGCAAAGTAATGGCAATTAGAGACGAGTTTTGACTGCCAGGGGGAAAAAAAAAAATTCGTAGCTCTGTTGGTGATGGAAGCTAAAACATCCCGTTATTCGGCAACAAAGCCAAGAACTTTATATACTGCAGGTTGATAGGGGATTATTTCAACACCAAGAACACATGGGTTTCACTGGGGATTGAACCCAGGACCTTCTGCGTGTAAAGCAGACGTGATTTCCACTACACTATGAAACCTTTGAAAGCCTGCAAAGTAATGGCAATTAGAGACGAGTTTTGACCGCCAGGGAAAAAAAAAACAAATTCGTAGCTCTGTTGGGGATGGAAGCCAAAACATCCCATCATTCGGCAACAAAGCCAAGAACTTCATATATTGTAGTTTAATTGAGTATTATTTCAACACCAAGAACAGATTGGTTTTACTGGGGATTGAACGCAGTACCTTCTGCGTGTTAAACAGACGTGATGACCACTACTCTGTGAAACCTGATGGAAAGTTACTGTGTATTGGCTAGCAGAGCAGAATTGTGACTGACGGGGCCTTTTTATTGCTGAAGGAAAGTATTTTTGGTTAATGAAACATTTACAATTTTTATTACATATTTTACCAGTTTTATTCCTACAAAGGGATTTTGCTTAAAAGGAAGTTTACATTGAATGTGTTACTTTTTTCCACATAGTTTAGTTGTTTGCTTTTGTATTTAAAGGAACTATATATTTTGAAACAAACAGGATTTTTATAATATGGGATTATGTTTTTTGCTAAAATGGTCAATAAAAAAGAAACCCAAAATCGTAGTTCTCTTGGTGAGGGAAGCCAAAATATATTATCAGTTGGCAACAAAACTAAGAATTTCATATATTACAGGTTGATAGCAAATTACTTCAACAGCGAAAACGGCTTGTTTTTACTGGGGATTGAACCCAGAACCTTCTGCATGTGAAGTAGACGTGATGACCACTCCACTATGAAACCTGTGAAATCCTGAAAAGTAATGGCATTTAGAGACGAGTTTTGACAGCCAGGGGAAAAAAAAAAAATAATTTGTAGTTCTGTTTTTGATGGAAGCCAAAACATACCGTCATTCGGCAACAATGCCGAGAACTTCATATATTGTAGTTGGATAGTGTATGATTTCAAAACTAAGAACAGATTGGTTTCACTGGGATTGAACCCAGGACCTTCTGCGTGTTAAGCAGACGTGATGACTAGAGATGAGCGAACCAGTCCCGGTTCGGCTCGAGGTCGGTTCGCCGAACGGGGGTCCCGTTTGAGTTCGGTTCGTCGAACGTTCGACGAACCGAACTCGAACTGCATAGGAAACAATGACAGGCATTCATAAACACATAAAAACACCTAGAAAACACCCTCAAAGGTGTTCAAAAGGTGACAAACAACTCACAACACAACACAAACACATGGGAAAGTGACAAGGACATATACTCATGCGAAAACAAAACAGCTGGACAAGGAAAAAGAGGAGGACACACAGATATAGGCATGGCACGCCCTTCTGAAATCATGTAAAACACCGCAAGGTTACTCCAAGCGGAGCCTCCCTTTTTTCAAAAAATTGTGCCCCACACACACCCACTCAGTGGCAGCACTTGTGCCCTAGTTGTACACTTCACAGCTAGATTTGCATCAAGCACATTCAAACATACGCCATTGTTATCCGTCCCCAGGATGACACCGGGGTAGGTAGCAAAGTGTTTCCTGATCCCAGCTCTGTTCATCTTGGCTTCTTTTAAAAACACATCAAGCAAGGGTTACTCCAAGCAGAGCCTCTTTTTTTTCCAAAAATTGTGCCCCACACACACCCACCCATTCAGTGGCAGCACTTGTGCCCTAGTTGTACACTTCACAGCTAGATTTGCATCAAGCACATTCAAAAATACGCCATTGTTATCCGTCCCCAGGATGACACCAGGGTAGGTAGCAAAGTCTTTGCTGAACCATGACTTGTTCATCTTGGCTTCTTTTAAAAACACATCAAGCAAGGGTTACTCCAAGCGGAGCCTCCCTTTTTTTCAAAAAATTGTGCCCCACACACACCCACTCAGTGGCAGCACTTGTGCCCTAGTTGTACACTTCACAGCTAGATTTGCATCAAGCACATTCAAAAATACGCCATTGTTATCCGTCCCCAGGAAGACACCGGGGTAGGTAGCAAAGTGTTTCCTGATCCCAGCTCTGTTCATCTTGGCTTCTTTTAAAAACACATCAAGCAAGGGTTACTCCAAGCGGAGCCTCCCTTTTTTCCAAAAATTGTGCCCCACACACACCCACCCATTCAGTGGCAGCACTTGTGCCCTAGTTGTACACTTCACAGCTAGATTTGCATCAAGCACATTCAAAAATACGCCATTGTTATCCGTCCCCAGGATGACACCAGGGTAGGTAGCAAAGTCTTTGATGAACCATGACTTGTTCATCTTGGCTTCTTTTAAAAACACATCAAGCAAGGGTTACTCCAAGCGGAGCCTCCCTTTTTTCCAAAAATTGTGCCCCACACACACCCACCCATTCAGTGGCAGCACTTGTGCCCTAGTTGTACACTTCACAGCTAGATTTGCATCAAGCACATTCAAAAATACGCCATTGTTATCCGTCCCCAGGATGACACCAGGGTAGGTAGCAAAGTCTTTGCTGAACCATGACTTGTTCATCTTGGCTTCTTTTAAAAACACATCAAGCAAGGGTTACTCCAAGCGGAGCCTCCCTTTTTTTCAAAAAATTGTGCCCCACACACACCCACCCATTCAGTGGCAGCACTTGTGCCCTAGTTGTACACTTCACAGCTAGATTTGCATCAAGCACATTCAAAAATACGCCATTGTTATCCATCCCCAGGATAACACCAGGGTAGGTAGCCAAGTCTTTGATGAACCATGACTTGTTCATCTTGGCTTCTTTTAAAAACACATCAAGCAAGGGTTACTCCAAGCAGAGCCTCCCTTTTTTTCCAAAAATTGTGCCCCACACACACCCACCCATTCAGTGGCAGCACTTGTGCCCTAAATGTACACTTCACAGCTAGATTTGCATCAAGCACATTCAAAAATACGCCATTGTTATCCGTCCCCAGGATGACACCAGGGTAGGTAGCAAAGTCTTTGCTGAACCATGACTTGTTCATCTTGGCTTCTTTTAAAAACAATGTAAGCAAGGGTTACTCCAAGCGGAGCCTCCCTTTTTTAAAAAAATTGGGCCACACACACACACACACACCCCATCAGTGGCAGCAGTTGTGCCCTAGTTGCAAACAGGATGTTTTGATTTGCATCAAGCACATTCCAAATCCACAAGCATTTACTCTCCCCAGGATGACACAGGGGTAGTAAATTCCTTCTGGATCCATGACTTGTTCATTTTGATGAACGTCAGTCTGTCCACATTGTCACTGGACAGACGCGTGCGCTTATCTGTCAGCACACACCCAGCAGCACTGAAGACACGTTCAGAGACAACGCTGGCAGCTGGACACGACAAAATCTCCAAGGCGTAACTGGAGAGCTCTGGCCATTTTTCTAGATTTGAAGCCCAAAAGGAGCAAGGCTCCATTTGCAAAGTCATGGCATCGATGTTCATTTGGAGATACTCCTGTATCATCCTCTCCAGCCGTTGACTGTGTCAGACTTGTTGTCTCTGGTGGCCTTACAAAAGAGGGTTTAAAAAAATTATGAAAAGATTCCATAAAATTGCTGTTACCAGCACCAGATACGGTCCTACTGGTATGGGTAGACTGTTGAAGATGACGAGACCGTCCCATGTTTGTCAAGTTACAACTGGGAGATTCACTCCCAGCACCTGCACGGTTGTTTGGCGGAAAAGCCGATCTAAGATCGAGTAACAGCTTCTGCTGATACTCCTGCATACGTGCGTCCCTTTCTATGGCTGGAATTATGTCACAAAATTTGGACTTGTACCGGGGATCTAATAGTGTGGCAAGCCAGTAGTCATCATCACTTCTAATTTTGACAATACGAGGGTCATGTTGGAGGTAGTGCAACAAGAAGGCGCTCATGTGTCTGGCGCAGCCATGCGGACCAAGTCCACACTGTGTTTGTGGCATAGAGGTGCTAACCGTTCTTTCTTCCTCTGACATCTCCCCCCAACCTCTTTCAACTGAAATTTGACCAAGGTCTCCCTCATCTGCTGAGTCTTCTATGTCCATGGACAGTTCGTCCTCCATTTCTTCATGTTCTCCTGCACCTTCCTCAACATCTCGCCTGCTAACATGCGCCCTTGTTGATCCCTGTCCCCCATGGTCCCATGCCTGGCGCCTTGGTGATGATGAACGTCTGGACCTTGGTGATGTTGTTGTGTCTTGCGCATATGAATCCTCCTGTAGTTCATCCTCTTCCTGTTGTCCCACCCCCTGACTCCGAATAGTGTTTAGCGTCTGCTCCAGCATGTAAATGACTGGAATCGTCATGCTGATAATGGCATTGTCAGCGCTAAACATATTCGTCGCCATGTCGAAACTGTGCAGAAGGGTGCATAGGTCCTTGATCTGAGACCACTCCATCAGGGTGATCTGACCCACCTCTGCATCTCGTTGGCCCAGGCTATACGTCATGACGTATTGCACCAGGGCTCGGCGGTGCTGCCACAGTCGCTGTAACATGTGGAGAGTTGAATTCCAGCGTGTCGCCACATCGCATTTCAGGCGATGAACCGGCAGGCCGAAAGACTTCTGGAGCGATGCAAGTCGCTCTTCTGCGGCGCTTGAACGGCGGAAGTGAGCAGACAGTTTTCGTGCCCTGTTCAGAAGGCCATCTAGGCCGGGATAGTGTGTTAAAAATTGCTGCACGACAAGGTTCAACACGTGAGCCATACAAGGTACGTGTGTCACCTTGCCCAGGCGAAGGGCCGCACCCAGGTTTGCAGCATTGTCGCACACGGCCTTACCAGGCTGCAGGTTGAGTGGAGACAACCATTTATTAAACTCGGACCGCAGAGCTGACCACAACTCCTCAGCTGTGTGACTCTTATTACCAAGACATGTCAAGCTAAAGACCGCCTGATGCCGTTGCGCTCTGCTGCCAGTATAGTAATGATGGGTGCGTGATTCCTTCTGCGCAGTGAGAACGCTGGTGGCCTGACCAGGCAGGCTTGGGGCGGAGGTGGAGGACCCAGATGAGGTGAAGGATGCAGAAGCAGTGGCGGAACTTGGACAGACAGAGGATTGACACACAAGTCGTGGGGACGGCAAGACTTGTGCAGCAGACCCTTCACCATCTATCACCATAGTTACCCAGTGCCCAGTCAGCGACATGTAACGTCCCTGTCCATGCTTACTGGTCCAAGTTTCGGTGGTGAAATGCACCCGTTCACACACAGAGTTTCTCAAGGAAGCGGTGATGTTGTGTTCGACATGCTGGTGTAGCGCGGGCACACCTTTCTTAGAGAAGTAGTGGCGACTAGGCATCTGGTACTGGGGCACAGCGACAGACATAAGGTCTCTAAAATCCTGTGTGTCCACTAGGCGGAAAGGCAGCATTTCGGTAGCCAACAGCTTACAGAGGGATAGAGTCAACCTCTTAGCTTTGTCATGGGTCGCAGGAAGTGGCCTTTTATTTGACCACATCTGAGGGACAGAGATCTGGCTGCTGTGTGTAGACGGTGTTGAGTAGGGTGTCCCTGGAAAAATGCAGGTTTGTGAGGAAAGTGCAGGCGGAGACATGATGTTGCCTTCATCCAACGTTGGTGCTATCGATGTCTGAGATTGCTGTACACACTCACTTGTTTCCCCTTCCAAACCAACTGACGACCTACCAAGCAAACTGCCTGTTGCGGTTACAGTGGTGGAAGTTGTGGGTGGAAAAACAGGTGTGACAGCTGTCCCCACAGTCCTAGAAGATGACGAGCGCGCGGATGCCATGGAAGGGGCAGGCGGTGGATGGTTCGCTCCGCTACGCCGCATTGCAGCACGGTGAGCTTCCCACCGGGCCATATGATGTTTATTCATGTGACGATTCATGCAAGAAGTTGTCAAACAGCTGAGGTTTTGACCTCTACTAAGAGAACCATGACAAATTTTACAGATCACATGATTTGGGCGATCTTTTTCTTTGTCAAAAAAGGACCAGGCTAGGCAAGGCTTAGAGGCCATGCGACCTGTTGATCCACCCCGAATAATGCTCAGAGGCAGAGTGGTGGCTGAGGATGCAGTTGTAGACGTGCTACCAGTACTCCGACTCTGTCCAGGAAGGCGCAAGGTAACTTCGTCATCAGTTGCATCCTCCTCCACCACCTCTGTTGACCTCCTCAAGGGCCTGACTGTGGGTTGACAGTAGGTGGGATCTAGAACTTCATCATCAATTGTTGTGTTTGCACTCCCCTCCCACTCAGACCGAACCTCTTCTTGCCCTGACCGAATATTTAAGTTGTCATCCCAATCGGGTATCTGCGTCTCATCTTCATCAGTATGTTCCTCATTGTCTATAACCACAGGTGTTACAGTTTGTGACAAAGGGTCAACATTATGCTCAGAAACTTTGTCCTCACGGCCTGAATCAGAGTCACAAAGGTTCTGGGCATCACTGCAGACCATTTCCTGTTCTGTACTCACTTTAGCTTGGGAGCAGACCTCTGATTCCCAGGCTATAGTGTGACTGAACAGCTCTGCAGACTCAGCCATCTCAGTTCCACAATACTGTGCAGGGCTGATGGAGACTTCAGAGCTGGGAGAAATCAAGTTTGATTGGGATGACAACTCAAAGGACTGGTGTTTTTTGGATGCGGTACTTGAAGTGGCTGAGAGGGCACTTGTTGGACCACTTGAGATCTATTCAAGCATTTTCCTTTTTTGGCTATCATCTACCTTTGTTCCTGTTGTTCGTGTCCGTAAAAAAGGGAGCACATCGGATTGTCCACGGTAAGTAGTAGACATCTTACTTTTGCTGGTAGATGGTCTATCTTCAGCAGATGATAATGGAGCTTTGCCACCTTCCCCACGTACAAAACCTTTTTTGCCTTTTCCACCACGCCTCTTCCCCTTTCCACCAGCATCTGTCATTTTGCCACTCATGTTGATTGCAACAAGATTGTGCACTGAAAATGTGGTAGTAAAAATTGAGAGGTGGTGTAGATTGCAGTAATGGTCTAGCTTTATTAACAGCAGAATAATAAAGAATAAATATCCCTGACAATGCAACTACGGCCCTTAAACTGGCAGCAAAAATTGCTAGTATAATGGCTTAGTTATAATGAGTTGGAGTGTGCAATGCAGGTAGAGGTGCTGCAAATGTCTTTGCACTAGTGGGACTATAGCAAAGTCCAATAGCCACGTTTAGGATGCCACTAGGTACACTGAGTGTTTGCTAGTATAATGGTTTAGTTATAATGAGTTGGAGTGTGCAATGCAGGTAGAGGTGCTGCAAATGTCTTTGCACTAGTGTGACTAGACAAATGTCCAATAGCCACGTTTAGGATGCCACTAGGTACACTGAGTGTTTGCTAGTATAATGGCTTAGTTATAATGAGTTGGAGTGTGCAATGCAGGTAGAGGTGCTGCAAATGTCTTTGCACTAGTGTGACTAGACAAATGTCCAATAGCCACGTTTAGGATGCCACTAGGTACACTGAGTGTTTGCTAGTATAATGGCTTAGTTATAATGAGTTGGAGTGTGCAATGCAGGTAGAGGTGCTGCAAATGTCTTTGCACTAGTGTGACTAGACAAATGTCCAATAGCCACGTTTAGGATGCCACTAGGTACATTGAGTGTTTGCTAGTATAATGGCTTAGTTATGAGTTGGAGTGTGCAATGCAGGTAGAGGTGCTGCAAATGTCTTTGCACTAGTGTGACTAGACAAATGTCCAATAGCCACGTTTAGGATGCCACTAGGTACACTGAGTGTTTGCTAGTATAATGGCTTAGTTATAATGAGTTGGAGTGTGCAATGCAGGTAGAGGTGCTGCAAATGTCTTTGCACTAGTGTGACTAGACAAATGTCCAATAGCCACGTTTAGGATGCCACTAGGTACACTGAGTGTTTGCTAGTATAATGGCTTAGTTATAATGAGTTGGAGTGTGCAATGCAGGTAGAGGTGCTGCAAATGTCTTTGCACTAGTATGACTAGACAAATGTCCAATAGCCACGTTTAGGATGCCACTAGGTACACTGAGTGTTTGCTAGTATAATGGCTTAGTTATAATGAGTTGGAATGTGCAATGCAGGTAGAGGTGCTGCAAATGTCTTTGCACTAGTGTGACTAGACAAATGTCCAATAGCCACGTTTAGGATGCCACTAGGTACACTGAGTGTTTGCTAGTATAATGGCTTAGTTATAATGAGTTGGAGTGTGCAGAGGACAGGAGGGTACAGTGCCAGGATTGTGGGGCTCTGGGTAGAGGAATGGAAGCCTGCCTTTCTATTCCCTCCTAATGGGGAAATGGAGCGACGAAATCCCTGACCTTGGCTACACAGACGCTATCCCTGTTTTCAGGACCTGTCACCTATGGCTCTGACCCTGCCAATGCGAGCCCTTAAAAGGACTGATGGAAAGTGCTATCCCTATGCTGTCCAGCGCTGTGTATGGAGCGCATACAGCTGTATCAGCGATAGGACTCAGGACGGAGCTTCGCAAGTGATGACTGACACCAAGGACGCAGAAGAGATAATGGCGTCCTGGAGGAAAATGTCCGGTTTTATAATGCAGGGACATGTGACATGGACATCCTATCACACATGCCGTTGCTTCTCTGGCTAAAAGTCCACTTAGCTGTGTGTGTGTCTGGGATTGGCTGACATGCTGGCCCGCCCCACAAGACGCGCGCGCTTAGGGAAGGAAGACAAGGATAAAAAAAAAAAAAAAATGGCGATCGCCATTATACAAACAGTAGTGATCTGAAGGCGCTGTTCACGAACACTATACACTGAAATGTCATAATAGTGTGAGTCACAGAGTGACTTACACTATTACAGCGGAAAGCCAGCTAGGAATTAGCTGGTTTTTTGCTGCTAGAACCGTTCTCGAACGTTTCTAGAACTACCGAGCTTTTGCAAAAAAGCTCGAGTTCTAGTTCGATCTAGAACAGGCCCCAAAATCACTCGAGCCTAGAACTGGAGAACCTCGAACCGCAAACCGCGCTCAACTCTAGTGATGACCACTACACTATGAAACCTGACGAAAAGTTACTGTGTATTGGCTAGCAGAGCAGAATTGTGACTGACGGGGCCTTTTTATTGCTGAAGGAAAGTATTTTTGGTTAATGAAACATTTACAATTATTATTACATATTTTACCAGTTTTATTCCTAGAAAGGGATTTTGCTTAAATTGAAGTTTATATTGAATGTTTTACTTTTTTCTCCATAGTTTGGTCTTTTGCTTTTGTATTTATGGGAACTATATATTTTGAAACAAATAGGATTTTTATAACATGGGATTATGTTTTCTGCTAAAATGGTCAATAAAAAAGAAACCCAAAATCGTAGTTCTCTTTGTGATGGAAGCCAAAATGTATTGTCATTTGGCAACGAAACCAAGAATTTCACATATTACAAGTCGATAGGAAATTACTTCAACACCAAAAACAGATTGGTTTCACTGGGGATTGAACCCAGGACCATCTGCGTGTGAAGCAGACGTGATGACCACTACACTATGAAACCTTTGAAATCCTGCAAAGTAATGGCAATTAGAGATGAGTTTTGACCGCCAGGGGAAAACAAACAAATTCGTAGCTCTGTTGGTGATGGAAGCTAAAACATCCCGTTATTTGGCAACAAAGCCAAGAACTTCATATATTGTAGTTTAATTGAGTATTATTTCAACACCAAGAACAAATTGGTTTTACTGGGGATTGAACGCAAGACCATCTGTGTGTTAAGCAGACGTGATGACCACTACTCTATGAAACCTGATGGAAAATTACTGTGTATTGGCTAGCAGAGCAGAATTGTGACTGACGGGGCCTTTTTATTGCTGAAGAAAGTATTTTTTGTTAATGAAACATTTACAATTTTTATTACATATTTTACCAGTTTTATTCCTACAAAGGGATTTTGCTTAAAAGGAAGTTTACATTGAATGTGTTACTTTTTTCCACATAGTTTAGTTGTTTGCTTTTGTATTTAAAGGAACTATATATTTTGAAACAAACAGGATTTTTATAATATGGGATTATGTTTTCTGCTTAAATGGTCAATAAAAAAGAAACCCAAAATCGTAGTTCTCTTGGTAATAAAAGCCAAAATATATTATCAGTTGGCAACAAAACAAAGAATTTCATATGTTACAGGTTGATAGCAAATTTCTTCAAGAGCGAAAACGGCTTGTTTTTACTGGGGATTGAACTCAGGACCTTCTGCGTGTGAAGTAGACGTGATGACGACTCCACTATGAAACTTGTGAAATCCTGCAAAGTAATGGCATTTAGAGACGAGTTTTGACCGCCAGGGGAAAAAAAATAATAATTTGTAGTTCTGTTTGTGATGGAAGCCAAAACATCACGTCATACGGCAACAAAGCCGAGAATTTCATATATTGTAGTTGGATAGCGTATTATTTCAACACTAAGAACAGATTGGTTTCACTGGCGATTGAACCCAGGACTTTCTGCGTGTTAAGCAGACGTGATGACCACTACACTATGAAACCTGACGATAAATTACTGTGTATTGGCTAGCAGAGCAGAATTGTGACTGACGGGGCCTTTTTATTGCTGAAGGAAAGTATTTTTGCTTAATGAAACATTTACAATTATTATTACATATTTTACCAGTTTTATTCCTACAAAGGGATTTTGCTTAAATTGAAGTTTATATTGAATGTGTTACTTTTTTCTCCATAGTTTGGTCTTTTGCTTTTGTATTTATGGGAACTATATATTTTGAAACAAATAGGATTTTTATAATATGGGATTATGTTTTCTGCTAAAATGGTCAATAAAAAAGAAACCCAAAATCGTAGTTCTCTTTGTGATGGAAGCCAAAATGTATTGTCATTTGGCAACGAAACCAAGAATTTCACATATTACAAGTCGATAGGAAATTACTTCAACACCAAAAACAGATTGGTTTCACTGGGGATTGAACGCAGGACCTTCTGCGTGTTAAGCAGACGTGATGACCACTACTCTATGAAACCTGATGGAAAATTACTGTGTATTGGCTAGCAGAGCAGAATTGTGACTGACGGGGCCTTTTTATTGCTGAAGGAAAGTATTTTTGGTTAATGAAACATTTACAATTTTTATTACATATTTTACCAGTTTTATTCCTACAAAGGGATTTTGCTTAAAAGGAAGTTTACATTGAATGTGTTACTTTTTTCCACATAGTTTAGTTGTTTGCTTTTGTATTTAAAGGAACTATATATTTTGAAACAAACAGGATTTTTATAATATGGGATTATGTTTTCTGCTAAAATGGTCAATAAAAAAGAAACCCAAAATCGTAGTTCTCTTGGTGATGGAAGCCAAAATATATTATCAGTTGGCAACAAAACAAAGAATTTCATATGTTACAGGTTGATAGAAAATTACTTCAACAGCGAAAACGGCTAGTTTTTACTGAGGATTGAACCCAGGACCTTCGGCGTGTGAAGTAGACGTGATGACAACTCCACTATGAAACCTGTGAAAACCTGCAAAGTAATGGCATTTAGAAACGAGTTTTGACCGTTAAGCAGACGTGATGACCACTACAATATAAAACCTGACGAAAAGTTACTGTGTATTGGCTAGCAGAGCAGAATTGTGACTGACGGGGCCTTTTTATTGCTGAAGGAAAGTATTTTTGGTTAATGAAACATTTACAATAATTATTACATATTTTACCAGTTGTATTCCTACAAAAGGATTTTGCTTAAATTGAAGTTTATATTGAATGTGTTACTTTTTTCTCCATAGTTTGGTCTTTTGCTTTTGTATTTATGGGAACTATATATTTTGAAACAAATAGGATTTTTATAATATGGGATTATGTTTTCTGCTAAAATGGTCAATAAAAAAGAAACCCAAAATCGTAGTTCTCTTTGTGATGGAAGCCAAAATGTATTGTCATTTGGCAACGAAACCAAGAATTTCACATATTACAAGTCGATAGGAAATTACTTCAACTCCAAAAACAGATTGGTTTCACTGGGGATTGAACCCCGGACCTTCAGCGTGTGAAGCAGACGTGATGACCACTACACTATGAAACCTTTGAAATCCTGCAAAGTAATGGCAATTAGAGACGAGTTTTGACCGCCAGGGGAAAAAAAACAAATTTGTAGCTCTGTTGGTGATGGAAGCTAAAACATCCCGTTATTTGGCAACAAAGCCAAGCACTTCATATATTGTAGTTTAATTGAGTATTATTTTAACACCAAGAACAGATTTGTTTTACTGTGGATTGAACGCAGGACCTTCTGCGTGTTAAGCAGACGTGATGACCACTACTCTATGAAACCTGATGGAAAATTACTGTGTATTGGCTAGCATAGCAGAATTGTCACTGACGGGGCCTTTTTATTGCTGAAGGAAAGTATTTTTTGTTAATGAAACATTTACAAATTTTATTACATATTTTACCAGTTTTATTCCTACAAAGGGATTTTGCTTAAAAGGAAGTTTACATTGAATGTGTTACTTTTTTCCACATAGTTTAGTTGTTTGCTTTTGTATTTAAAGGAACTATATATTTTGAAACAAACAGGATTTTTATAATATGGGATTATGTTTTATGCTAAAATGGTCAATAAAAAAACCCCCAAAATCGTAGTTCTCTTGGTGATAACAGCCAAAATATATTATCAGTTGGCAACAAAACAAAGAATTTCATATGTTACAGGTTGATAGCAAATTACTTCAACAGCGAAAACGGCTTGTTTTTACTGGGGATTGAACCCAGGACCTTCTGCGTGTGTAGTAGACGTGATGACGACTCCACTATGAAACCTGTGAAATCCTGCAAAGTAATGGCATTTAGAGACGAGTTTTGACCGCCAGGGGAAAAAAAATAATAATTTGTAGTTCTGTTTGTGATGGAAGCCAAAACATCCCATCATACGGCAACAAAGCCAAGAACTTCATATATTGTAGTTGGATAGCGTATTATTTCAACATTAAGAACAGATTGGTTTCACTGGGGATTGAACCCAGGACCTTCTGCGTGTTAAGCAGACGTGATGACCACTACACTATGAAACCTGACAATAAGTTACTGTGTATTGGCTAGCAGAGCAGAATTGTGACTTACGGGGCCTTTTTATTGCTGAAGGAAAGTATTTTTGGTTAATGAAACATTTACAATTATTATTACATATTTTACCAGTTTTATTCCTACAAAGGGATTTTGCTTAAATTGAAGTTTATATTGAATGTGTTACTTTTTTCTCCATAGTTTGGTCTTTTGCTTTTGTATTTATGGGAACTATATATTTTGAAACAAATAGGATTTTTGTAATATGGGATTATGTTTTCTGCTAAAATGTTCAATAAAAAAGAAACCCAAAATCGTAGTTCTCCTTGTGATGGAAGCCAAAATGTATTGTCATTTCGACACGAAACCAAGAATTTCACATATTACAAGTCGATAGGAAATTACTTCAACACCAAAAACAGATTGGTTTCACTGGGGATTGAACCCAGGACCTTCTGCGTGTGAAGCAGACATGATGACCACTACACTATGAAACCTTTGAAATCCTGCAAAGTAATGGCAATTAGAGACGAGTTTTGACCGCCAGGGGAAAAAAAACAAATTCGTAGCTCTGTTGGTAATGGAAGCTAAAACATCCAGTTATTCGGCAACAAAGCCAAGAACTTTATATACTGCAGGTTGAAAGGGGATTATTTCAACACAAGAACACATGGGTTTCACTGGGGATTGAACCCAGGACCTTCTGCATGTAAAGCAGATGTGATTTCCACTACACTATGAAACCTTTGAAAGCCTGCAAAGTAATGGCAATTAGAGATGAGTTTTGACCGCCAGGGAAAAAAAAAACAAATTTGTAGCTCTGTTGGGGATGGAAGCCAAAACATCCCATCATTCGGCAACAAAGCCAAGAACTTCATATATTGTAGTTGGATAGCGTATTATTTCAACACTAAGAACAGATTGGTTTCACTGGGGATTGAACCCAGGACTAGAGATGAGCGAACCGGTCGCGGTTCGGCTCGAGTCGGTTCGCCGAACGGGGGTCCCGTTCGAGTTCGGTTCGTCGAACGTTCGACGAACCGAACTCGAACAAATAGGCTATAATGGGAGGCAATCACAAACACATAAAAATGCATTATAAATGTACACAAACAGTTAATAAACATTGCCATAACACTTACCGGTCCCCGCGATCCCTCCTGTACTCTGTCTCCTGCCGCTATTCCATCCGATGATCGCTGAATCCTCCCCGTGACCAGCACTGCCAGCAGAAATGCAGGACCTATCATGACGTCAAAATAGCCATGTGACCAGTCACGTGGCTATTATCTCATTGGCTACAGACTGGTCACATGACTATGACGCGTCATGTAGGACCTGCGAGTGCATCTCTCCGGTACACGGTGCACATATGTGTATCGCCGTGTACCGGCGACATGCTCTAGCACACGGTCGACTCCCCATTCCATTAGGGACCGGCTGACACAGCCGGTCATTAACGGAGATCACCGTTGCCATAGCAACGCAGTTAGCGGTGACGTCACCGCTAACCGCGGCTCCGAGAGCACCGTTGCTATGGTAACGCGTCTGTCAGTGTTACCACTGTTACCGCTGACAGCCAGCACTGATCACTCACGGAGTGAAGGCTGCACGCTTCTTCCCGATTGTAGTGAGGATTGTAGTGAGGATGAGGTTTCTCAGCCCCAAGTGATGAGCTGGGTAAACTCATCCTCACTACAATCGTCACTACTACTACACTAGTGAGGATTGTAGTGAGGATGAGGTTGCTCAGCCCCAAGTGATGAGCTGGGTAAACTCATCCTCACTACAATCGTCACTACTACTACACTAGTGAGGATTGTAGTGAGGATGAGGTTCCTCAGCCCCAAGTGATGAGCTGGGTAAACTCATCCTCACTACAATCGTCACTACTACTACACTAGTGAGGATTGTAGTGAGGATGAGGTTCCTCAGCCCCAAGTGATGAGCTGGGTAAACTCATCCTCACTACAATCGTCACTACTACTACACTAGTGAGGATTGTAGTGAGGATGAGGTTCCTCAGCCCCAAGTGATGAGCTGGTGAACCTCATCCTCACTACAATCGTCACTACCACTACACTAGAAAGAAAGAAGACAGAAGAGCAGGATCATGGAGGGCTGACAGGGGGTAATAAAGATGGAGTCTCTAATGTGTCTGTGTATTTATTTCTATTAAAGTATTTTTTTCTCTGTGTGGTGTTTTTTTTTAACCCTTTATTGGAGATTCTTAATGGCCGGGTCAAACGTGCCTGACATTAAGAATCTCTGGCTTAATACTGGCTAGTAAAACAAAGCCAGTATTAACTCATGATTACCCAACAAGCCACCCGGCTTCAGGGCTGTTGGAAGAGTTGGATACAGCGCCAGATGATGGCGCATCTAAGAGAGCGCCATTTTCTGGGACGATTGCGGACTGAAATTCGCAGCAGAGGCGCCCAGAAACCTCGGGCTAACCTGTGCTGCGGATTCCAATCCCCAGCTGCCTAGTTGTACCCGGCTGGACACAAAAAATGGGGCGAAGCCAACGTCATTTGTTTTTTAATTATTTCATGAAATAAGTGAAATAATTAAAAAAAACGGGCTTCCCTATATTTTTGGTTCCCAGCCGGGTACAAATAGGCAACTGGGGGTTGGAGGCAGCCCGTGGCTGCCTGCTGTACCTGGCTAGCATACAAAAATATGGCGAAGCCCACGTCATTTTTTTGCTGGGCAAAAAAATTCTGCATACAGTCCTGGATGGAGTACGCTGAGCCTTGTAGTTCTGCAGCTGCTGTCTGCTCTTCTCCATACAGACACACAGCAGCTGCAGAACTACAAGGCTCAGCATACTCCATCCAGGACTGTATGCAGAAGTTTTTTGCCCCCTGAAAAAATTATGTGGGCTTCGCCATATTTTTGTATGCTAGCCAGGTACAGCAGGCAGGTACGGCTGCCCCCAACCCCCAGTTGCCTATTTGTACCCGGCTGGGAACCAAAAATAAAGGGAAGCCCTTTTTTTATTATTTCATGAATTTCATTAAATAATTAGAAAACAAATGACGTAGGCTTCGCCCCATTTTTGTGTCCAGCCAGGTACAACTAGGCAGCTGGGGATTGGAATCCGCAGCACATTTTCCATTGCCAGTGAAGGTAACACCAAGCAGTGGGGGTTAGCAGCCAGTAGCTGCTTGGATTACCCTTACCTAGCAATACAAAAAATGCAGCGGGAGCCCATATATATTTTTTTTAATTATTTATTTAATTAACTAAAAACAAAATGGGCTTCCCTGTATTTTGATTGCTGGACATCACAGTGCTGTAAAAATAAATTTTTAAAAAAATGACGTAGCGCTCCGCGGTATTTTTGATTCTCAGCGCAGATAAAGCAGACAGCTATGGGTTGCCACCCCAGTCTGCCTGCCGTTACCTTGGTTGGCAATCAAAATACAGGGAAGCCCATTAATTTTTTCTATTTAAAAAATAGTTAAAAAAAAAAATGACGTTGGGTCCCCCCATTTTTGATAGCCAGCTAGGGTAAAGCAGACGGCTGTAGCCTGAAAACCACAGCTGGCAGCTTTACCGTGGTTGGGGATCCAATGTGGAGGTCCCCTCAGGCTCTTTTTTATAATTATTTTATAAATATTAATAATTACACAATAAAAGTAGGGTCCCCCCCAAATTGGATCACCAGCCAAGGTAAAGCGGACAGCTGTGGTCTGGTATTCTCAGGGTGGGAAGGTACATAGTTATTGGGCTTTCACAGCCTAAAAATAGCAGGCCGCAGGCACCCCAGACGTGGCGCATCCACTAGATGCGCCAATCCTGGCGCTTCACCCCAGCTCATCCCGTGCCCTGGTGCAGTGGCAAACGGGGTAATAAATCGGGTTGATACTAGCTGTAAAGTCACCTGAGATCAAGCCCAGCAGTTTGTGATGTTATGGCGTCTATTAGATACCCAACATCATAAACTGTCAGTACTAACAAAAAAAAAAAATCGACAAAAGAAATTTACTTGAAAAAACAGTCCCCAAAACATTTCCTCTTTCACCAATTTATTGTAAGAAAAAAAATAAAGGGGTCCCACGATGACTCTGGACCGTCTAGAATATTGGGGGGAGACACTCAGGGAACGTATCCCCCATTTTCTAGGAGTGCGGACCCTTCTTGTGAGGAGTGTGGGTGCAATGAATCTGCACTCACTCTCCCCGGGTCCACAGCAGCAGAGTCCATGTCGTAATGGTTGCTACCAAAGCTGCAATGCCCTGCTCATGAGGTAAGGGCATGCCTAATCAGGAGAACTACTGTAGAGGAAGCTCTGCTCACTGGTATATAGGTGCTCAGAGGTAATAATAGATAAAATTAGTGAGTAGCCTCGGCACTCTAAATCTCCCAGACTAAGTCAGTAAGTCACAACGGATAGAAATGCAAAATCACTCTTTATTGGTCCGTATTAAGAAAAAAAAAATTTTCATAAGCATATATGTTTTTGTCCAAAACAAGTTACAAATGACGTTTCGGCCTGAGCCTTCGTCAGATTGGACTTATCTGCATGTAATCATGAAAAATGACAATAATCAGTATCACATAAGAGTGAGAGAACAATAACATAAACTCGAACAATGTAGAGGTACAATTGGGATGTAGCAAAAAAATTGCAACACAGCAAGAAATGAAACACATGATACAAATGTCATAATACAGTACAAGGACAATATAGTAATGAGAAATATGGGGTCAGAGTAGGCTTAGACAGCTCTGGTATGAAAAAGATGTCAATCATAAAGTAACATGTGCAATAGGTGTAGAGCTACAGTATGCATGGCAGAGCTAATGGGTAGACCGATTATAGAAAAAGAACGGAGAAAAAGTGGAGAAAAAGTGGAGAAAAAATGGATAAAAAGTGGAGAAAAAGTGAAGAAAAAGTGGAGAAAAAGTGGAGAAAAAAATGGATAAAAAGTGGAGAAAAAAATGGAGAAAAAGTGGAGAAAAAGTGGAGAAAAAGTGGAGAAAAAGTGGAGAAAAAGTGGAGCACCCTTTGGTGCCTTTCATGTGGCACTAAGGGGTGCTTAGCTTTGTATTTAGCCAAAAAAATGAAAACAAAATGACGTAGGGTTCCCCCTAGTTTTGTAGCCAGCTAGGGTAAAGCAGACGGCTGCAGCCTGCAGGCCACAGCTGCCAACCTCACCTTGGCTGGTAATCCAAAACTGAAGGCACCCCACGCTGTTATTTTAAATTAAATAAATAATTAAAAAAAAAAACACGTAAGGGGCCCCCAAAATTGGATCACCAGCCAAGGTAAAGCAGACAGCTGAGGCCTGATATTCTCAGACTAGGGAGGTCCATGGTTATTGGACTCTCCCCAGCCTAAAAATAGCAGGCCGCAGCCTCCCCAGAAGTGGCGCATCCATTAGATTCGCCAATCCTGGTGCTTCGCCCCAGCTCATCCCGCGCCCTGGTGCGGTGGCAAACGGGGTAATATATGGGGTTAATACCAGATGTGTAATGTCACCTGGCATTAAGCCCTGGGGTTGGTGAGGTCAGGCGTCTATCAGATACCCGACATCACCAACCCAGTCAGTAATAAAAAAAAATAGACGACAAACACATTTTTATTTGAAAAAACACTCCCCAAAACATTCCCTCTTTAACCAATTTATTAGAATGAAAAACAAATCCAGGTCTGGTGTAATCCAAGGGGTTGCCATGACGATCCACACTGTCCCAGTTAATGAAGAGCAGGATGTTCCCCATTGGCTGGGAGAGCAGTGCAGTGACCTGAGCTAACATCAATGGGTCAGCCCAGGTCACTGCAGGGGATGACAAGTGCTGCTGTCAGCGAGGTACATTACCTGCGCTGATCTCCAGCACACTGACAGCCCCTGTCACTGAGTTCAATGACCGCCGCCTGCACAGCCAAGAATCGCGAGAGGCCCGTGACGTCACCGCTAGTCAGTCTCGGGTCGGAAGCGAGAGAAGGTGATGTGACAAGCGGCGGCCATGAAGGACAGTGACAGCGCTGAGGTCGGGATGGCGGGACTTCATCACCGCAGGCAGGGCCGGCTCCAGGTTTTTGTGGGCCCCGGGCGGAAGAGTCCCAGTGGACCCAATAAACACGCAGACACACACACATTCACAGATACATACACGTACATATACATATTTAAAGACAAACTCACAAAAATACATATAAACAGACAAATCTATACAGTCATATACACTGACATACATAGATACACATCATACATGCATACATACAGAGACACACAATGCTATGCTGCATACATACATACATACAGACACACACATACTGCTCTGCATGCATACATACATATAGACAGACACACACACACTGCTCTGCTGCATACATACATACAGACACACACACACACACTGCTCTGCTGCATACATACATACAGACAGACACGCATACTGCTCTGCTGCATACATACATGCATACATACAAACAGACACGCATACTGCTCTTCTGCATACATACATACATACATACAGAAAGACACGCATACTGCTCTGCATGCATACATACAGACACACATACTGCTCTGCTGCATACATACATGCATACATACAGACAGTCACGCATATTGCTCTGCTGCATATATATATACATACATACAGACACGCATACTACTCTGCTACATATATACATACATACATAAACACGCATACTGCTCTGCTGCATATATACATACATACAGACACGCATACTACTCTGCTGCATATATACATACATACATACAGACACGCATACTACTCTGCTACATATATACATACATACATAGACACGCATACTGCTCTGCTGCATATATACATACATACATATAGACACGCATACTGCTCTGCTGCATATATACATACATACATACAGACACGTATACTGCTCTGCTGCATACATACATGCATACATACAGACACGCATACTGCTCTGCTGCATACATATATGCATGCATACAGACACGCATACTGCTCTGCTGCATACATACATGCATACATACAGACAGACACGCATATTGCTCTGCTGCATATATATATATACATACATACAGACACGCATACTACTCTGCTACATATATACATACATATATACAGACACGCATACTGCTCTGCTGCATATATATATACATGCACGCATACTGCTCTGCTACATTTATACATACATACAGACACGTATACTGCTCTGCTGCATACATACATGCATACATACAGACAGACACGCATATTGCTCTGCTGCATATATATATACATACAGACACGCATACTACTCTGCTGCATATATACATACATACACGCATACTGCTCTGCTGCATATATACATACATACATACATACAGACATGCATACTGCTCTGCTACATATATACATACATACAGACACGTATACTGCTCTGCTGCATACATACATGCATACATATAGACAGACACGCATACTACTCTGCTACATATATACATACATACATACAGACACGCATACTGCTCTGCTGCATATATACATACATACACGTATACTGCTCTGCTGCATATATACATACATACAGACACGCATACTGCTCTTCTGCATACATACATACATACATACAGACACATATACTACTCTGCTGCATACATACATACATACATACAGACACGCATACTGCTCTGCTGCATATATACATACATACACGCATACTGCTCTGCTGCATATATACATACATACATACAGACACGCATACTGCTCTGCTGCATATATACATACATACATACAGACACGCATACTGCTCTGCTGCATATATACATACATACATACAGACACGTATACCGCTCTGCTGCATACATACATGCATACATACAGACACGCATATTGCTCTGCTGCATATATACATACATACACGTATACTGCTCTGCTGCATATATATATACATACAGACACGCATACTACTCTGCTACATATATACATACATACAGACACGTATACTGCTCTGCTGCATACATACATGAATACATACAGACAGACACGCATATTGCTCTGCTGCATATATATATACATACATACAGACACGCATACTACTCTGCTACATATATACATACATACATACATACAGACACGCATACTGCTCTGCTGCATATATACATACATACAGACACGCATACTGCTCTGCTGCATATATACATACATACATACAGACACGCATACTGCTCTGCTGCATACATACATGCATACATACAGACAGACACGCATATTGCTCTGCTGCATATATATATACATACAGACACGCATACTACTCTGCTACATATATACATACATACAGACACGTATACTGCTCTGCTGCATACATACATACATGCATACATACAGACAGACACGCATATTGCCCACACACGCGGCTCCGGGGGCCACACACACGGCTCTGCGGGGCCCACACACGCAAGGGGGGACAGGGAGGGGCGGGGAGGGAGTGATGTCCCACATACTGATCAGGTCACGGTGCAGATGGGGCCCACATAGCGCCGGAGGGAAGCGATGTGCTGGGGGTCGCTGGCTGGCACTGTGACTCCTTCATCTGTGCGACCGAGCAGGACGCCGGGTGGTAGCTCCGCCCACAGATGATGCTCAATGCAGGAGAACACAGTGAACGCTGTGGCCTGCGGGCCTTAAAGGGCCGGCAGCCACAGTTTCCAGTGCCAAGGACTGCTGCCCCCGGGCCGACCGCAGGTAAGCCGAGCAGGACTGTGTGTGTGTGTGTGTGTGTGTGTATACGTGTGTACGTGTGTACATGCCGCGGGCAGGAGGGGGCGGAGCGAGCTGAGCGGGGAAGTGTGGGCTTCCTGCACGTAACTAGGATAAACATCGGGTTACTAACCAAAGCGCTTTGGTTGGATACCCGATGTATATCTTGGTTACCAGCCTGTGGCAGGCTGCCAGCGATGGCTCCTGCACACTATAGCTGTAAAAAGCCCTGCTTTTTGCTGCTATAACCGTTCTCGAACGTATCTAGAACTATCGAGCTTTTGCAAAAAGCTCGAGTTCTAGTTCGATCTCGAACAGCCCCCAAAATCACTCGAGCCTAGAACTGGAGAACCTCGAACTGCGCTCAACTCTACCCAGGACCTTCTGCGTGTTAAGCAGAAATGATGACCACTACACTATGAAACCTGACAAAAAGTTACTGTGTATTGGCTAGCAGAGCAGAATTGTGACTGACGGGGCCTTTTTATTGCTGAAGGAAAGTATTTTTGGTTAATGAAACATTTACAATTATTATTACATATTTTACCAGTTTTATTCCTACAAAGGGATTTTGCTTAAATTGAAGTTTATATTGAATGTGTTACTTTTTTCTCCATAGTTTGGACTTTTGCTTTTGTATTTATGGGAACTATATATTTTGAAACAAATAGGATTTTTATAATATGGGATTATGTTTTCTCCTAAAATGGTCAATAAAAAAGAAACCCAAAATCGTAGTTCTCTTTGTGATGGAAGCCAAAATGTATTGTCATTTGGCAACGAAACCAAGAATTTCACATATTACAAGTCGATAGGAAATTACTTCAACACCAAAAACAGATTGGTTTCACTGGGGATTGAACCCATGACCTTCTGCAAGTGAAGCAGACGTGATGACTACTACACTATGAAACCTTTGAAATCCTGCAAAGTAATGGCAATTAGAGTCGAGTTTTGACCGCCAGGGGAAAAAAAACAAATTCGTAGCTCTGTTGGTGATGGAAGCTAAAACATCCCGTTATTCGGCAACAAAGCCAATAACTTTATATACTGCAGGTTGATAGGGGATTATTTCAAGACCAAGAACACATGGGTTTCCCTGGGGATTGAACTCAGGACCTTCTGCGTGTTAAGCAGACGTGATGACCACTACTCTATGAAACCTGATGGAAAGTTACTGTGTATTGGCTAGCAGAGCAGAATTGTTACTGACGGGGCCTTTTTATTGCTGAAGGAAAGTATTTTTGGTTAATGAAACATTTACAATTTTTATTACATATTTTACCAGTTTTATTCCTACAAAGGGATTTTGCTTAAAAGGAAGTTTACATTGAATGTGTTACTTTTTTCCACATAGTTTAGTTGTTTGATTTTGTATTTAAAGGAACTATATATTTTGAAGCAAACAGGATTTTTATAATATGGGATTATGTTTTCTGCTAAAATGGTCAATAAAAAAGAAACCCAAAATCGTAGTTCTCTTGGTGATGGAAGCCAAAATATATTATCAGTTGGCAACAAAAGAAAGAATTTCATATGTTACAGGTTATTAGCAAATTACTTCCCATCATTCGGCAACAAAGCCAAGAACTTCTTATATTGTAGTTTAATTGAGTATTGTTTTAACACCAAGAACAGATTGGTTTAACTGGGGATTGAACGCAGGTCCTTCTGCGTGTTAAGCGGACTTGATGACCACTAGTCTATGAAACCTGATGGAAAGTTACTGTGTATTGGCTAGCAGAGCAGAATTGTGACTGACGGGGCCTTTTTATTGCTGAAGGAAAGTATTTTTTGTTAATGAAACATTTACAATTTTTATTACAAATTTTACCAGTTTTATTCCTACAAAGGGATTTTGCTTTAAAGGAAGTTTACATTGAATGTGTTACTTTTTTCCACATAGTTTAGTTGTTTGCTTTTGTATTTAAAGGAACTATATATTTTGAAACAAACAGGATTTTTATAATATGGGATTATGTTTTCTGCTAAAATGGTCAATAAAAAAGAAACCCAAAATCATAGTTCTCTTGGGGATAAAAGCCAAAATATATTATCAGTTGGCAACAAAACAAAGAATTTCATATGTTACAGGTTGATAGCAAATTACTTCAACAGTGAAAACGGCTTGTTTTTACTGGGGATTGAAAACAGGACCTTCTGCGTGTGAAGTAGACGTGATGACGACTTCACTATGAAACCTGTAAAATCCTGCAAAGTAATGGCATTTAGAGACGAGTTTTGACCACCAGGGGAAAAAAAATAATAATTTGTAGTTCTGTTTGTGATGGAAGCCAAAACATCCCGTCATACGGCAACAAAGCCGAGAACTTCATATATTGTAGTTGGATAGCGTATTATTTCAACACTAAGAACAGATTGGTTTCACTGGGGATTGAAGCCAGGACCTTCTGCGTGTTAAGCAGAAGTGATGACCACTACACTATGAAACCTGACGATAAGTTGCTGTGAATTGGCTAGCAGAGCAGAATTGTGACTGACGGGGCCTTTTTATTGCTGAAGGAAAGTATTTTTGGTTAATGAAACATTTACAATTATTATTACACATTTTACCAGTTTTATTCCTACAAAGCGATTTTGCTTAAATTGAAGTTTATATTGAATGTGTTACTTTTTTTTCCATAGTTTGGTCTTTTGCTTTTGTATTTATGGGAACTAAATATTTTGAAACAAATAGGATTTTTATAATATGGGATTATGTTTTCTGCTAAAATGGTCAATAAAAAAGAAACCCAAAATCGTAGTTCTCTTTGTGATGGAAGCCAAAATGTATTGTCATTTGGCAACGAAACCAAGAATTTCACATATTACAAGTCGATAGGAAATTACTTCAACACCAAAAACAGATTGGTTTCACTGGGGATTGAACCCAGGACCTTCTGCGTGTGAAGCAGATGTGATGACCACTACACTATGAAACCTTTGAAATCCTGCAAAGTAATGGCAATTAGAGACGAGTTTTGACCGCCAGGGGAAAAAAACCAAATTCGTAGCTCTGTTGGTGATGGAAGCTAAAACATCCCGTTATTCAGCAACAAAGCCAAGAACTTTATATACTGCAGGTTGATAGGGGATTATTTCAACACCAAGAACACATGGGTTTCACTGGGGATTGAACCCAGGACCTTCTGCGTGTAAAGCAGATGTGATTTCCACTACACTATGAAACCTTTGAAAGAACGCAAAGTAATGGCAATTAGAGACGAGTTTTGACCGCCAGGGAAAAAAAAAACAAATTCGTAGCTCTGTTGGGGATGGAAGCCAAAACATCCCATCATTCGGCAACAAAGCCATGAACTTCATATATTGTAGTTTAATCGAGTATTATTTCAACACCAAGAACAGATTGGTTTTACTCGGGATTGAACGCAGGACCTTCTGCGTGTTAAGCAGACGTGATGACCACTACTCTATGAAACCTGATGGAAAGTTACTGTGTATTGGCTAGCAGAGCAGAATTGTGACTGACGGGGCCTTTTTATTGCTGAAGGAAAGTATTTTTGGTTAATGTAACATTTACAATTTTTATTACATATTTTACCAGTTTTATTCCTACAAAGGGATTTTGCTTAAAAGGAAGTTTACATTGAATGTGTTACTTTTTTCCACATAGTTTAGTTGTTTGCTTTTGTATTTAAAGGAACTATATATTTTGAAACAAACATGATTTTTATAATATGGGATTATGTTTTCTGCTAAAATGGTCAATAAAAAAGAAACCCAAAATCGTAGTTCTCTTGGTGATGGAAGCCAAAATATATTATCAGTTGGCAACAAAACAAAGAATTTTATATGTTACAGGTTGATAGCAAATTACTTCAACAGCGAAAACGGCTTGTTTTTACTGGGGATTGAACCCAGGACCTTCTGAGTGTGAAGTAGACGTGTTGACGACTCCACTATGAAACCTGTGAAATCCTGCAAAGTAATGGCATTTAGAGACGAGTTTTGACCGCCAGGGGAAAAAAAAAAAATAATTTGTAGTTCTGTTTGTGATGGAAGCCAAAACATCCCGTTATTCTGCTACAAAGCCGAGAACTTCATATATTGGAGTTGGATAGCGTATTATTTCAACACTAAGAACAGATTGGTTTCACTGGGGATTGAACGCAGGATCTTCTGCGTGTTAAGCAGACGTAATGACCACTACACTATGAAACCTGACAAAAAGCTACTGTGTATTGGCTAGCAGAGCAGAATTGTGACTGACGGGGCCTTTTTATTGCTGAACGAAAGTATTTTTGGTTAATGAAACACAATTATTATTACATATTTTACCAGTTTTATTCCTACAAAGGGATTTTGCTTAAAAGGAAGTTTATATTGAATGTGTTACTTTTTTCCACATAGTTTAGTTGTTTGCTTTTGTATTTAAAGGAACTATATATATAATATTGGATTATGTTTTCTGCTAAAATGGTGAATAAAAAAGAAACCCAAAATCGTAGTTCTCTTTGTGATGGAAGCCAAAATTCCATCACAAATTCGTAGCTCTGTTGGGGATGGAAGCCAAAACATTCCATCCTTCGGCAACAAAGCTAAGAACTTCATATATTGTAGTTTAATTGAGTATTATTTCAACACCAAGAACAGATTGGTTTTACTGGGGATTGAACGCAGGACCTTCTGCGTGTTAAGCAGACGTGATGACCACTACTCTGTGAAACCTGATGGAAAGTTACTGTGTATTGGCTAGCAGAGCAGAATTGTGACTGACGGGGCCTTTTTATTGCTGAAGGAAAGTATTTTTGGTTAATGAAACATTTACAATTTTTATTACATATTTTACCAGTTTTATTCCTACAAAGAGATTTTGCTTAAAAGGAAGTTTACATTGAATGTTTGACTTTTTTCCACATAGTTTAGTTGTTTGCTTTTGTATTTAAAGGAACTATATATTTTGAAACAAACAGGATTTTTATAATATGGGATTATGTTTTCTGCTAAAATTGTCAATAAAAAATAAACCCAAAATCGTAGTTCTCTTGGTGAGGGAAGCCAAAATATATTATCAGTTGGCAATAAAACCAAGAATTTCATATATTGATAGCAAATTACTTCAACAGCGAAAACAGCTTGTTTTTACTGGGGATAGAACCCAGGAACTTCTGCATTTGAAGTAGACGTGATGACCACTCCACTATGAAACCTGTGAAATCCTGCAAAGTAATGGCATTTAGAGACGAGTTTTGACCGCCAGGGGAAAAAAAAAAAAATTATTTGTAGTTCTGTTTGTGATGGAAGCCAAAACATACCGTCATTCGGCAACAATGCCGAGAACTTCATATATTGTAGTTGGATAGCTTATGATTTCAACACTAAGAACAGATTGGTTTCACTGGGGATTGAACCCAGGACCTTCTGCGTGTTAAGCAGACGTGATGACTAGAGATGAGCGAACTGGTCCCGGTTCGGCTCGAGGTCGGTTCGCCGAACGGGGGTCCCGTTCGAGTTCGGTTCGTCGAACGTTCGACGAACCGAACTCGAACCAATAGGCTATAATGGGAGGCAATCACAAACATAAAAAAATGCATGATAAATGTACACAAACAGTTAATAAACATTGCCATAACACTTACCGGTCCCCGCGATCCCTTCTGCACTCTGTCTCCTGCCGCTATTCCATCCGATGATCGCTGAATCCTCCCCGTGACCAGCACTGCCAGCAGAGATGCAGGACCTATCGTGACATCAAAATAGCCATGTGACCAGTCACGTGGCTATTATCTCATTGGCTACAGACTGGTCACATGACTATGACACGTCATGTAGGACCTGCGAGAGCATCTCTCCGGTACACGGTGCACATATGTGTATCGCCGTGTACCGGCGACATGCTCTAGCACACGGTCGACTCCCCGTTCCGTTAGGGACCGGCTGACACAGCCGGTCATTAACGGAGATCACCGTTGCCATAGCAACGCAGTTAGCGGTGACGTCACCGCTAACCGCGGCTCCGAGAGCACCATTGCTATGGTAACGCGCTGTCAGCGTTACCGCTGTTACCGCTGACAGCCAGCACTGATCACTCACGGAGTGAAGGCTGCACGATTGTAGTGAGCATTGTAGTGAGGATGAGGTTCCCCAGCCCCAAGTGATGAGCTGGTGAACCTCATCCTTCCTTACTACAATCGTCACTACTACTACACTAGAAAGAAGACAGAAGAGCAGGATCGTGGAGGGGTGACAGGGGGTAATAAAGATGGAGTCTCTAATGTGTCTGTGTATTTATTTCTATTAAAGTATTTTTTCTCTGTGTGGTGTTTTTTTTTAACCCTTTATTGGAGATTCTTAATGGCCGGGTCAAACGTGCCTGACATTAAGAATCTCTGGCTTAATACTGGCTAGTAAAACAAAGCCAGTATTAACTCATGATTACCCAACAAGCCACCCAGCTCCAGGGCTGTTGGAACAGTTGGATACAGCGCCAGATGATGGCGCTTCTATGAGAGCGCCATTTTCTGGGACGGCTGCGGACTGAAATCCGCAGCAGAGGCGCCCGGAAACCTCGGGTTAGCCTGTGCTGCGGATTCCAATCCCCAGCTGCCTAGTTGTACCCGGCTGGACACAAAAATGGGGCGAAGCCCACGTCATTTTGTTTTTTAATTATTTCATGAAATAAGTGAAATAATTAAAAAAAAACGGGTTTCCCTATATTTTTGGTTCCCAGCTGGGTACAAATAGGCAACTGGGGGTTGGAGGCAGCCCGTGGCTGCCTGCTGTACCTGGCTAGCATACAAAAATATGGCGAAGCCCACGTCATTTTTTTGTAGTTTTTTGGCAAAAAAAATAAAAAATGCTTCCCTGGATTTTCCATTGCCAGTGAAGGTAACACCAAGCAGTGGGGGTTAGCAGCCAGTAGCTGCTTGGATTACCCTTAGCTAGCAATACAAAAAATGCAGCGGGAGCCCATATATATTTTTTTTTAATTATTTATTTAAATAACTAAAAACAAAATGGGCTTCCCTGTATTTTGATTGCTGGACATCACAGTGCTGTAAAAATAAATCTTTAAAAAAATGACGTAGCGCTCCGCGGTATTTTTGATTCTCAGCGCAGATAAAGCAGACAGCTACGGGATGCCACCCCCATCTGCCTGCTGTTACCTTGGTTGGCAATCAAAATACAGGGAAGCCCATTAATTTTTTCTATTTAAAAAATAGTTAAAAAAAAAATGACGTTGGGCCCCCCCATTTTTGATAGCCAGCTAGGGTAAAGCAGACGGCTGTAGCCTGAAAACCACAGCTGGCAGCTTTACCGTGGTTGGGGATCCAATGTGGAGGTCCCCTCAGGCTCTTTTTTATAATTATTTTATAAATATTAATAATTACACAATAAAAGTAGGGTCCCCCCCAAATTGGATCACCAGCCAAGGTAAAGCGGACAGCTGTGGTCTGGTATTCTCAGGGTGGGAAGGTCCATAGTTATTGGGCCTTCACAGCCTAAAAATAGCAGGCCGCAGGCACCCCAGACGTGGCGCATCCACTAGATGCGCCAATCCTGGCGCTTCACCCCAGCTCATCCCGTGCCCTGGTGCAGTGGCAAACGGGGTAATAAATCGGGTTGATACTAGCTGTAAAGTCACCTGAGATCAAGCCCAGCAGTTTGTGATGTCATGGCGTCTATTAGATACCAAACATCATAAACTGTCAGTACTAACAAAAAAAAAAATCGACAAAAGAAATTTATTTGAAAAAATAGTCCCCAAAACATTTCCTCTCTCACCAATTTATTGTAAGAAAAAAAATAAAGGGGTCCCACGACAACTCTGGACCGTCTAGAATATGGGGGGGAGACACTCAGGGAACGTATCCCCCATTTTCTAGGAGTGCGGACCCTTCATGTGAGGAGTGTGGGTGCAATGAATCTGCACTCACTCTTCTCGGGTCCACAGCAGCAGAGTCCATGTCGTAATGGTTGCTACCAAAGCTGCAATGCCCTGCTCATGAGGTAAGGCTAATGCCTAATCAGGAGAACTACTGTAGAGGAAGCACTGCTCACTGGTATATAGGTGCTCAGAGGTAATAATAGATAAAATTAGTGAGTAACCTCGGCACTCTAAATCTCCCAGACTAAGTCAGTAAGTCACAACGGATAGTAATGCAAAATCACTCTTTATTGGTCCGTATTAAGAAAAACATTTTTTTTCATAAGCATATATGTTTTTGTCCAAAACAAGTTACAAATGACGTTTCGGCCTGAGCCTTCGTCAGATTGGACTTATCTGCATGTAATCATGAAAAATGACAATATTCAGTATCACATAAGAGTGAGAGAACAATAACATAAACTCGAACAATGTAGAGGTACAATTGGGATGCAGCAAAAAAATTGCAACACAGCAAGAAATGAAACACATGATACAAATGTCATAATACAGTACAAGGACAATATAGTAATGACAAATATGGGGTCAGAGTAGGCTTAGACAGCTCTGGTACGAAAGAGATGTCAATCATAAAGTAACATGTGCAGTAGGTGTAGAGCTACAGTATGCATGGCAGAGCTAATGGGTAGACCGACCATAGAAAAAGTAGAGAAAAAGTGGAGAAAAAATGTAGAAAAAGTGGAGAAAAAGTGGAGAAAAAGTGGAGAAAAAATGGATAAAAAGTGGAGAAAAAGTGAAGGAAAAGTGGAGAAAAAATGGAGAATAAGTGGAAAAAAAATGGAGAAAAAAATGAAGAAAAAGTGGAGAAAAAGTGGAGAAAAAGTGGATAAAAAGTGGAGAAAAAGTGGAGAAAAAATGGAGAAAAAATGTAGAAAAAGTGGAGAAAAAGTAAAGAATAAGTGGAGAAAAAATGGAGAAAAAAATGTAGAAAAAGTGGAGAAAAAAATGAAGAAAAAGTGGAGAAAAAATGTAGAAAAAGTGGAGAAAAAGTGGAGAAAAAATGTAGAAAAAGTGGAGAAAAAGTGGAGAAAAAATGTAGAAAAAGTTGAGAAAAAGTGGAGAAAAAGTGGGGAATAAGTGGAGAATAAGTGGAGAATAAGTGGAGAAAAAATGGAGAAAAAAATGTAGAAAAAGTGGAGAAAAAAATAAAGAAAAAGTGGAGAAAAAATGTAGAAAAAGTAGAGAAAAAGTGGAGAAAAAATGTAGAAAAAGTGGAGAAAAAGTGGAGAAAAAATGTAGAAAAAGTGGAGAAAAAGTGGAGAAAAAGTGGAGAAAAAGTGGAGAAAAAGTGGAGAAAAAATGGAGAAAAAATGTAGAAAAAGTGGAGAAAAAGTGGAGAAAAAGTGGAGAATAAGTGGAGAAAAAATGGAGAAAAAGTGGAGAAAAAATGGAGAAAAAATGGAGAAAAAGTGGAGAAAAAGTGGAGAAAAAGTGGAGAAAAAGTGGAGAATAAGTGGAGAAAAAATGTAGAAAAAAATGTAGAAAAAGTGGAGAAAAAAATGAAGAAAAAGTGGAGAAAAAATGTAGAAAAAGTGGAGAGAAAGTGGAGAAAAAATGTAGAAAAAGTGGAGAAAAAGTGGAGAAAAAATGTAGAAAAAGTGGAGAAAAAGTGGAGAAAAAGTGGAGAATAAGTGGAGAATAAGTGGAGAATAAGTGGAGAAAAAATGTAGAAAAAAATGTAGAAAAAGTGGAGAGAAAGTGGATAAAAAGTGGAGAAAAAGTGGAGAAAAAGTGGAGAATAAGTGGAGAAAAAATGGAGAATAAGTGGAGAAAAAATGGAGAAAAAAAATGAAGAAAAAGTGGAGAAAAAGTGGAGAATAAGTGGAGAATAAGTGGAGAATAAGTGGAGAAAAAATGGAGAAAAAAATGAAGAAAAAGTGGAGAAAAAGTGGAGAAAAAATGGATAACAAGTGGAGAAAAAGTGAAGGAAAAGTGGAGAAAAAGTGGAGAATAAGTGGAGAAAAAATGGATAAAAAAGTGGAGAAAAAGTGGAGAATAAGTGGAGAAAAAATGGAGAATAAGTGGAGAAAAAATGGAGAAAAAAATGAAGAAAAAGTGGAGAAAAAATGGAGAAAAAAATGGAGAAAAAGTGGAGAAAAAGTGGAGAAAAAATGGATAAAAAGTGAAGAAAAAGTGGAGAAAAAGTGGAGAAAAAGTGGATAAAAAGTGGAGAAAAAGTGGAGAAAAAATGTAGAAAAAGTGGAGAAAAAGTGGAGAAAAAGTGGAGAATAAGTGGAGAAAAAATAGTAAATAAGTGGAGAAAAAATGGAGAAAAAAATGAAGAAAAAGTGGAGAAAAAGTGGAGAATAAGTGGTGAAAAAATGGATAAAAAGTGGAGAAAAAGTGAAGGAAAAGTGGAGAAAAAGTGGAGAATAAGTGGAGAAAAAATGGATAAAAAATTGGAGAAGAAGTGGAGAATAAGTGGAGAAAAAATGGAGAATAAGTGGAGAAAAAATGGAGAAAAAATGAAGAAAAAGTGGAGAAAAAATGGAGAAAAAGTGGAGAATAAGTGGAGAAAAAAATGGAGAAAAAGTGGAGAAAAAGTGGAGAAAAAGTGGAGAAAAAATGGAGAAAAAGTGGAGAAAAAGTGGAGAAAAAATGGAGAAAAAGTGGAGAAAAAGTGGAGAAAAAATGGATAAAAAGTGGAGAAAAAGTGAAGGAAAAGTGGAGAAAAAGTGGAGAATAAGTGGAGAATAAGTGGAGAATAAGTGGAGCAAAAATGGAGAAAAAAATGAAGAAAAAGTGGAGAAAAAGTGGAGAAAAAGTGGAGGACAAAATGGATAAAAAGTGGAGAAAAAGTGAAGGAAAAGTGGAGAAAAAGTGGAGAATAAGTGGAGAAAAAATGGATAAAAAAGTGGAGAAAAAGTGGAGAAAAAGTGGAGAATAAGTGGAGAAAAAATGGAGAATAAGTGGAGAACAAATGGATAAAAAGTGGAGAAAAAGTGAAGGAAAAGTGGAGAAAAAGTGGAGAATAAGTGGAGAATAAATGGAGAATAAGTGGAGAAAAAATGGAGAAAAAAATGAAGAAAAAGTGGAGAAAAAGTGGAGAAAAAGTGGAGAAAAAATGGAGAAAAAGTGGAGCACCCTTTGGTGCCTTTCATGTGGCACTAAGGGGTGCTTAGCTTTGTATTTAGCCAAAAAAATGAAAAGAAAAATGACGTAGGATTCCCCCTAGTTTTGTAGCCAGCTAGGGTAAAGCAGACGGCTGCAGCCTGCAGACCACAGCTGGCAACCTCACCTTGGCTGGTAATCCAAAACTGAGGGCACCCCACGCAGTTATTTTAAATTAAATAAATAATTTAAAAAAAAAACACGTAGGGGTCCCCCCAAAATTGGATCACCAGCCAAGGTAAAGCAGACAGCTGGGGCCTGATATTCTCAGACTAGGGAGGTCCATGGTTATTGGACTCTCCCCAGCCTAAAAATAGCAGGCCGCAGCCGCCCCAGAAGTGGCGCATCCATTAGATGCGCCAATCCTGGTGCTTCGCCCCAGCTCATCCCGCGCCCTGGTGCGGTGGCAAACGGGGTAATATATGGGGTTAATACCAGATGTGTAATGTCACCTGGCATCAAGCCCTTGGGTTGGTGAGGTCAGGCGTCTATCAGATACCCGACATCACCAACCCAGTCAGTAATAAAAAAAAATAGACGACAAACACATTTTTATTTGAAAAAACACTCCCCAAAACATTCCCTCTTTAACCAATTTATTAGAATGAAAAACAAATCCAGGTCTGGTGTAATCCTAGGGGTTGCCATGACGATCCACACTGTCCCAGTCAATGAAGAGCAGGATGTTCCCCATTGGCTGGGAGAGCAATGCAGTGACCTGAGCTAACATCAATGGGTCAGCCCAGGTCACTGCAGGGCATGACAAGTGCTGCTGTCAGCGAGGTACATTACCTGCGCTGATCTCCAGCACTGCTGACAGCCCCTGTCACTAAGTTCAATGACCGGATCCTTCACACCAAGTCTCGCGAGAGGCCCGTGACGTCACCGCTAGTCAGTCTCGGGTCGGAAGCGAGAGGTGATGTGACAAGCGGCGGCCATGGAGGACAGTGACAGCGCTGAGGTCGGGATGGCGGGACTTCATCACCGCAGGTAAGCCGAGCGGGACCGTGTGTGTGTGTGTGTGTGTGTGTGTGTGTGTACATGCCGCGGGCAGGAGGGGGCGGAGCGAGCTGAGCGGGGAAGTGTGGGCTTCCTGCACGTAACTAGGATAAACATCGGGTTACTAACCAAAGCGCTTTGGTTGGATACCCGATGTTTATCTTGGTTACCAGCTTGTGGCAGGCTGCCAGCGATGGCTCCTGCACACTGTAGCTGTAAAAAGCCCTGCTTTTTGCTGCTAGAACCGTTCTCGAACGTTTCTAGAACTATTGAATTTTAGCAAAAAGCTCGAGTTCTAGTTCTATCTAGAACACCCCCAAAAATCACTCGAGCCTAGAACTGGAGAACCTCGAACCGTGAACCGCGCTCAACTCTAGTGATGACCACTACATTATGAAACCTGACAAAAAGTTACTGTGTATTGGCTAGCAGAGCAGAATTGTGACTGACGGGGCCTTTTTATTGCTGAAGGAAAGTATTTTTGGTTAATGAAACATTTACAATTATTATTACATATTTTACCAGTTTTATTCCTACAAAGGGATTTTGCTTAAATTGAAGTTTATATTGAATGTGTTACTTTTTTCTCCATAGTTTGGTCTTTTGCTTTTGTATTTATGGGAACTATATATTTTGAAACAAATAGGATTTTTATAATATGGGATTATGTTTTCTGCTAAAATGGTCAATAAAAAGAAACCCAAAATCGTAGTTCTCTTTGTGATGAAAGCCAAAATGTATTGTCATTTGGCAACGAAACCAAGAATTTCACATATTACAAGTCGATAGGAAATTACTTCAACACCAAAAACAGATTGGTTTCACTGGGGATAGAACCCAGGACTTTCTGCGTGTGAAGCAGACGTGATGACCACTACACTATGAAACCTTTGAAATCCTGCAAAATAATGGCAATTAGAGACGAGTTTTGACCGCTAGGGGAAAAAAAACAAATTCGTAGCTCTGTTGGTGATGGAAGCTAAAACATCCCGTTATTCGGCAACAAAGCCAAGAACTTCATATATTGTAGTTTAATTGAGTATTATTTCAACACCAAGAACAGATTGGTTTTACTGGGGATTGAACGCAGGAGCTTCTGCGTGTTAAGCAGACGTGATGACCACTACTCTATGAAACCTGATGGAAAGTTACTGTGTATTGGCTAGCAGAGCAGAATTGTGACTGACGGGGCCTTTTTGTTGCTGAAGGAAAGTATTTTTGGTTAATGAAACATTTACAATTTTTATTACATATTTTACCAATTTTATTCCTACAAAGGGATTTTGCTTAAAAGGAAGTTTACATTGAATGTGTTACTTTTTTCCACATAGTTTAGTTGTTTGATTTTGTATTTATAGGAACTATATATTTTGAAGCAAACAGGATTTTTAAAATATGGGATTATGTTTTCTGATAAAATGGTCAATAAAAAAGAAACCCAAAATCGTAGTTCTCTTGGTGATGGAAGCCAAAATATATTATCAGTTGGCAACAAAGGAAAGAATTTCATATGTTACAGGTTGATATCAAATTACTTCCAATCATTCGGCAACAAAGCCAAGAACTTCATATATTGTAGTTTAATTGAGTATTATTTCAACACCAAGAACAGATTGGTTTTACTGGGGATTGAACGCAGGACCTTCTGCGCGTTAAGCAGACGTGATGACCACTACTCTATGAAACCTGATGGTCAATAAAAAAGAAACCCAAAATCGTAGTTCTCTTGGTAATAAAAGCCAAAATATATTATCAGTTGGCAACAAAATAAAGAATTCCATATGTTACAGGTTGATAGCAAATTACTTCAACAGCGAAAACGGCTTGTTTTTACTGGGGATTGAACCCAGAACCTTCTGCGTGTGAAGTAGACGTGATGACGACTCCACTATGAAACCTGTGAAATCCTGCAAAGTAATGGCATTTAGAGACGAGTTTTGACCGCCAGGGGAAAAAAATAATAATCTGTAGTTCTGTTTGTGATGGAAGCCAAGACATCCCGTCATACGGCAACAAAGCCAAGAACTTCATATATTGTAGTTGGATAGCGTATTATTTCAACACTAAGAACAGATTTGTTTCACTGGGGATTGAACCCAGGACCTTCTGCGTGTTAAGCAGATGTGATGACCACTACACTGTGAAACCTGACGAAAATTTACTGTGTATTGGCTGGTAGAGCAGAATTGTGACTGACAGGGCCTTTTTATTGCTGAGGGAAAGTATTTTTGGTTAATGAAACATTTACAATTATTATTACATATTTTACCAGTTTTATTCCTACAAAGGGATTTTGCTTAAATTGAAACCCAAAATCGTAGTTTTCTTTGTGATGGAAGCCAAAATGTATTGTCATTTGGCAACGAAACCAAGAATTTCACATATTACAAGTCGATAGGAAATTACTTCAACACCAAAAACAGATTGGATTCACTGGGGATTGAAACCAGGACCTTCTGCGTGTGAAGCAGACGTGATGACCACTACACTATGATACCTTTGTAATTCTGCAAAGTAATGGCAATTAGAGACGAGTTTTGACTGCCAGGGGAAAAAAAACAAATTCGTAGCTCTGTTGGTGATGGAAGCTAAAACATCCCGTTATTCGGCAACAAAGCCAAGAAATTAATATACTGCAGGTTGATAGGGGATTATTTCAACACCAAGAACACATGGGTTTCACTGGGGATTGAACCCAGGCCCTTCTGCGTGTAAAGCAGACGTGATTTCCACTACACTATGAAACCTTTGAAAGCCTGCAAAGTAATGGCAATTAGAGACGAGTTTTGACCGCCAGGGAAAAAAAAAACAAATTCGTAGCTCTGTTCGGGATGGAAGCCAAAACATCCCATCATTCGGCAACAAAGCCAAGAACTTCATATATTGTAGTTTAATTGAGTATTATTTCAACACCAAGAACAGATTGGTTTTACTGGGGATTGAACGCAGGACCTTCTGCGCGTTAAGCAGACGTGATGACCACTACTCTATGAAACCTGATGGAAAGTTACTGTGTATTGGCTAGCAGAGCAGAATTGTGACTGACGGGGCCTTTTTATTGCTGAAGAAAGTATTTTTTGTTAATGAAACATTTACATTTTTTATTACATATTTTACCAGTTTTATTCCTACAAAGGGATTTTGCTTAAATTGAAGTTTATATTGAATGTGTTACTTTTTTCTCCATAGTTTGGTCTTTTGCTTTTGCATTTATGGGAACTATATATTTTGAATCAAATAGGATTTTTATAATATGGGATTATGTTTTCTGCTAAAATGGTCAATAAAAAAGAAACCCAAAATCGTAGTTCTCTTGGTGATGGAATCCAAAATATATTATCAGTTGGCAACAAAGGAAAGAATTTCATATGTTACAGGTTGATATCAAAATACTTCCCATCATTCGGCAACAAAGCCAAGAACTTCATATATTGTAGTTTAATTGAGTATTATTTCAACACCAAGAACAGATTGGTTTTACTGGGGATTGAACGCAGGACCTTCTGCGCGTTAAGCAGACGTGATGACCACTACTCTATGAAACCTGATGGAAAGTTACTGTGTATTGGCTAGCAGAGCAGAATTGTGACTGACGGGGCCATTTTATTGCTGAAGAAAGTATTTTTCGTTAATGAAACATTTACAATTTTTATTACATATTTTACCAGTTTTATTCCTACAAAGGGATTTTGCTTAAAAGGAAGTTTACATTGAATGTGTTACTTTTTTCCACATAGTTTAGTTGTTTGCTTTTGTATTTAAAGGAACTATATATTTTGAAACAAACAGGATTTTTATAATATGGGATTATGTTTTCTGCTAAAATGGTCAATAAAAAAGAAACCCAAAATCGTAGTTCTCTTGGTAATAAAAGCCAAAATATATTATCAGTTGGCAACAAAACAAAGAATTTCATATGTTACAGGTTGATAGCAAATTACTTCAACAGCGAAAACAGCTTGTTTTTACTGGGGATTGAACCCAGGACCTTCTGCGTGTGAAGTAGACGTGATGACGACTCCACTATGAAACTTGTGAAATCCTGCAAAGTAATGGCATTTAGAGACGAGTTTTGACCGCCAGGGGAAAAAAATAATAATTTGTAGTTCTGTTTGTGATGGAAGCCAAGACATCCCGTCATACGGCAACAAAGCCGAGAACTTCATATATTGTAGTTGGATAGCGTATTATTTCAACACTAAGAACAGATTGGTTTCACTGGGGATTGAACCCAGGACCTTCTGCGTGTTAAGCAGATGTGATGACCACTACACTATGAAACCTGACGATAAGTTACTGTGTATTGGCTAGCAGAGCAGAATTGTGACTGACGGGGCCTTTTTATTGCTGAAGGAAAGTATTTTTGGTTAATGAAACATTTACAATTTTTATTACATATTTTACCAATTTTATTCCTACAAAGGGATTTTGCTTAAAAGGAAGTTTACATTGAATGTGTTACTTTTTTCCACATAGTTTAGTTGTTTGCTTTTGTATTTAAAGGAACTATATATTTTGAAACAAACAGGATTTTTATAATATGGGATTATGTTTTCTGCTAAAATGGTCAATAAAAAAGAAACCCAAAATCGTAGTTCTCTTGGTAATAAAAGCCAAAATATATTATCAGTTGGCAACAAAACAAAGAATTTCATATGTTACAGGTTGATAGCAAATTTCTTCAACAGCGAAAACGGCTTGTTTTTACTGGGGATTGAACTCAGGACCTTCTGCTTGTGAAGTAGACGTGAAGACGACTCCACTATGAAACTTGTGAACTCCTGCAAAGTAATGGCATTTAGAGACGAGTTTTGACCACCAGGGGAAAAAAAATAATAATTTGTAGTTCTGTTTGTGATGGAAGCCAAAACATCCCGTCATACGGCAACAAAGCCGAGAACTTCATATATTGTAGCTGGATAGCATATTAATTCAACACTAAGAACAGATTGGTTTCACTGGGGATTGAACCAAGGACCTTCTGCGTGTTAAGCAGACGTGATTACCACTACACTATGAAACCTGACGATAAGTTACTGTGTATTGGCTAGCAGAGCAGAATTGTGACTGACGGGGCCTTTTTATTGCTGAAGGAAAGTATTTTTGGTTAATGAAACATTTACAATTATTATTACATATTTTACCAGTTTTATTCCTACAAAGGGATTTTGCTTAAATTGAAGTTTACATTGATTGTGTTACTTTTTTCTACATAGTTTAGTCGTTTGCTGTTGTATTTATGGGAACTATATATTTTGAAACAAATAGGATTTTTATAATATGGGATTATGTTTTCTGCTAAAATGGTCAATAAAAAAGAAACCCAAAATCGTAGTTCTCTTTGAGATGGAAGCCAAAATGTATTGTCATTTGGCAACGAAACCAAGAATTTCACATATTACAAGTCGATAGGAAATTACTTCAACACCAAAAACAGATTGGTTTCACTGGGGATTGAACCCAGGACCTTCTGCGTGTGAAGCAGACGTGATGACCACTACACTATGATACCTTTGAAAATCTGCAAAGTAATGGCAATTAGAGACGAGTTTTGACAGCCAGGGGAAAAAAAAACAAATTCGTAGCTCTGTTGGTGATGGAAGCTAAAACATCCCGTTATTCGGCAACAAAGCCAAGAACTTTATATACTGCAGGTTGATAGGGGATTATTTCAACACCAAGAACACATGGGTTTCACTGGGGATTGAACCCAGGACCTTCTGCGTGTAAAGCAGACGTGATTTCCACTACACTATGAAAACTTTGAAAGCCTGCAAAGTAATGGCAATTAGAGACGAGTTTTGACCGCCAGGGAAAAAAAAAACAAATTCGTAGCTCTGTTGGGGATGGAAGCCAAAACATCCCATCATTCGGCAACAAAGCCAAGAACTTCATATATTGTAGTTTAATTGAGTATTATTTCAACACCAAGAACAGATTGGTTTTACTGAGGATTGAACGCAGTACCTTCTGCGTGTTAAGCAGAACTTCATATATTGTAGTTGGATAGCGTATTATTTCAACACTAAGAACAGATTGGTTTCACTGGGGATTGAACCCAGGACCTTCTGCGTGTTAAGCAGACGTGATGACCACTACACTATGAAACCTGACGATAAGTTACTGTGTATTGGCTAGCAGAGCAGAATTGTGACTGACGGGGCCTTTTTATTGCTGAAGGAAAGTATTTTTGGTAAATGAAACATTTACAATTATTATTACATATTTTACCAGTTTTATTCCTACAAAGGGATTTTGCTTAAATTGAAGTTTATATTGAATGTGTTACTTTTTTCTCCATAGTTTGGTCTTTTGCTTTTGTATTTATGGGAACTATATTTTTTGAAACAAATAGGATTTTTAGAATATGGGATTATGTTTTCTGCTAAAATGGTCAATAAAAAAGAAACCCAAAATCGTAGTTCTCTTGGTGATAAAAGCCAAAATATATTATCAGTTGGCAACAAAACAAAGAATTTCATATGTTACAGGTTGATAGCAAATTACTTCAACAGCGAAAACGGCTTGTTTTTACTGGGGATTGAACACAGGACCTTCTGCGTGTGAAGTAGACGTGATGACGACTCCACTATGAAACCTGTGAAATCCTGCAAAGTAATGGCATTTAGAGACGAGTTTTGACCGCCAGGGGAAAAAAAAACAAATTCGTAGCTCTGTTGGTGCTGGAAGCTAAAACATCCCGTTATTCGGCAACAAAGCCAAGAACCTCATATATTGTAGATTAATTGAGTATTATTTCAACACCAAGAACAGATTGGTTTTACTGGGAATTGAACGCAGGACCTTCTGCGCGTTAAGCAGACGTGATGACCACTACTCTATGAAACCTGATGGAAAGTTACTGTGTATTGGCTAGCAGAGCAGAATTGTGACTGACGGGGCCTTTTTATTGCTGAAGAAAGTATTTTTTGTTAATGAAACATTTACATTTTTTATTACATATTTTACCAGTTTTATTCCTACAAAGGGATTTTGCTTAAATTGAAGTTTATATTGAATGTGTTACTTTTTTCTCCATAGTTTGGTCTTTTGCTTTTGCATTTATGGGAACTATATATTTTGAATCAAATAGGATTTTTATAATATGGGATTATGTTTTCTGCTAAAATGGTCAATAAAAAAGAAACCCAAAATCGTAGTTCTCTTGGTGATGGAATCCAAAATATATTATCAGTTGGCAACAAAGGAAAGAATTTCATATGTTACAGGTTGATATCAAAATACTTCCCATCATTCGGCAACAAAGCCAAGAACTTCATATATTGTAGTTTAATTGAGTATTATTTCAACACCAAGAACAGATTGGTTTTACTGGGGATTGAACGCAGGACCTTCTGCACGTTAAGCAGACGTGATGACCACTACTCTATGAAACCTGATGGAACGTTACTGTGTATTGGCTAGCAGAGCATAATTGTGACTGACGGGGCCATTTTATTGCTGAAGAAAGTATTTTTCGTTAATGAAACATTTACAATTTTTATTACATATTTTACCAGTTTTATTCCTACAAAGGGATTTTGCTTAAAAGGAAGTTTACATTGAATGTGTTACTTTTTTCCACATAGTTTAGTTGTTTGCTTTTGTTTTTAAAGGAACTATATATTTTGAAACAAACAGGATTTTTATAATATGGGATTATGTTTTCTGCTAAAATGGTCAATAAAAAAGAAACCCAAAATCGTAGTTCTCTTGGTAATAAAAGCCAAAATATATTATCAGTTGGCAACAAAACAAAGAATTTCATATGTTACAGGTTGATAGCAAATTACTTCAACAGCGAAAACGGCTTGATTTTACAGGGGATTGAACCCAGGACCTTCTGCGTGTGAAGTAGACGTGATGACGACTCCACTATGAAACTTGTGAAATCCTGCAAAGTAATGGCATTTAGAGACGAGTTTTGACCGCCAGGGGAAAAAAATAATAATTTGTAGTTCTGTTTGTGATGGAAGCCAAGACATCCCGTCATACGGCAACAAAGCCGAGAACTTCATATATTGTAGTTGGATAGCGTATTATTTCAACACTAAGAACAGATTGGTTTCATTGGGGATTGAACCCAGGACCTTCTGCGTGTTAAGCAGATGTGATGACCACTACACTATGAAACCTGACGATAAGTTACTGTGTATTGGCTAGCAGAGCAGAATTGTGACTGACGGGGCCTTTTTATTGCTGAAGGAAAGTATTTTTGGTTAATGAAACATTTACAATTTTTATTACATATTTTACCAATTTTATTCCTACAAAGGGATTTTGCTTAAAAGGAAGTTTACATTGATTGTGTTACTTTTTTCTACATAGTTTAGTCGTTTGCTGTTGTATTTATGGGAACTATATATTTTGAAACAAATAGGATTTTTATAATATGGGATTATGTTTTCTGCTAAAATGGTCAATAAAAAAGAAACCCAAAATCGTAGTTCTCTTTGTGATGGAAGCCAAAATGTATTGTCATTTGGCAACGAAACCAAGACTTTCACATATTACAAGCCGATAGGAAATTACTTCAACACCAAAAACAGATTGGTTTCACTGGGGATTGAACCCAGGACCTTCTGCGAGTAAAGCAGACGTGATGACCACTACACTATGAAACCTTTGAAAATCTGCAAACTAATGGCAATTAGAGACGAGTTTTGCCCGCCAGGGGAAAAAAAACAAATTCGTAGCTCTGTTGGTGATGGAAGTTAAAACATCCCGTTATTCGGCAACAAAGCCAAGAACTTTACATACTGCAGGTTGATAGTGGATTATTTCAACACCAAGAACACATGGGTTTCACTGGGGATTGAACCCAGGACCTTCTGCGTGTAAAGCAGACGTGATTTCCACTACACTATGAAAACTTTGAAAGCCTGCAAAGTAATGGCAATTAGAGACGAGTTTTGACCGCCAGGGAAAAAAAAAACAAATTCGTAGCTCTGTTGGGGATGGAAGCCAAAACATCCCATCATTCGGCAACAAAGCCAAGAACTTCATATATTGTAGTTTAATTGAGTATTATTTCAACACCAAGAACAGATTGGTTTTACTGAGGATTGAACGCAGTACCTTCTGCGTGTTAAGCAGAACTTCATATATTGCAGTTGGATAGCGTATTATTTCAACACTAAGAACAGATTGGTTTCACTGGGGATTGAACCCAGGACCTTCTGCGTGTTAAGCAGACGTGATGACCACTACACTATGAAACCTGACGATAAGTTACTGTGTATTGGCTAGCAGAGCAGAATTGTGACTGACGGGGCCTTTTTATTGCTGAAGGAAAGTATTTTTGGTAAATGAAACATTTACAATTATTATTACATATTTTACCAGTTTTATTCCTACAAAGGGATTTTGCTTAAATTGAAGTTTATATTGAATGTGTTACTTTTTTCTCCATAGTTTGGTCTTTTGCTTTTGTATTTATGGGAACTATATTTTTTGAAACAAATAGGATTTTTAGAATATGGGATTATGTTTTCTGCTAAAATGGTCAATAAAAAAGAAACCCAAAATCGTAGTTCTCTTTGTGATGGAAGCCAAAATGTATTGTCATTTGGCAACGAAACCAAGAATTTCACATATTACAAGTCGATAGGAAATTACTTCAACACCAAAAACAGATTGGTTTCATTGGGGATTGAACCCAGAACATTCTGCGTGTGAAGCAGATGTGATGACCACTACACTATGAAACCTTTGAAAGCCTGCAAAGTAATGGCAATTAGAGACGAGTTTTGACCGCCAGGGGAAAAAAAACATATATATAACAGGTTGATAGCAAAATACTTCAACAGCAAAAACAGCTTGTTTTTACTGGGGATTGAACCCAGTACCTTCTGTGTGTGAAGTAGACGTGATGACCACTCCACTATGAAAGCTGTGAAATCCTGCAAAGTAATGGCATTTAGAGACGAGTTTTGACCGCCAGGGGAAAAAAAAAAATAATTTGTAGTTATGTTTGTGATGGAAGCCAAAACATCCCATCATTCGGCAACAAAGCCGAGAACTTCATATATTGTAGTTGGATAGCGTATTATTTCAACACTAAGAACAGATTGGTTTCACTGGGGATTGAACCCAGGACCTTCTGCGTGTTAAGCAGGCGTGATGACCACTACACTGTGAAACCTGATGAAAAGTTACTGTGTATTGGCTAGCAGAGCAGAATTGTGACTGACGGGGCCTTTTTATTGCTGAAGGAAAGTATTTTTGGTTAATGAAACATTTACAATTTGTATTACATATTTTACCAGTTTTATTCCTACAAAGGGATTTTGCTTAAATTGAAGTTTATATTGAATGTGTTACTTTTTTCTCCATAGTTTGGTCTTTTGCTTTTGTATTTATGGGAACTATATTTTTTGAAACAAACAGGATTTTTATAATATGGGATTATGTTTTCTGCTAAAATGGTCAATAAAAAAGAAACCCAAAATCGTAGTTCTTTTGGTGATGGAAGCCAAAATATATTATCAGTGGCAACAAAACCAAGAATTTCATATATTACAGGTGTATAGCATATTAATTCAACAGCGAAAACGGCTTGTTTTTACTGGGGATTGAACCCAGGACCTTCTGCGTGTGAAGCAGACGTGATGAAAACTACACTATGAAACCTTTGAAATCCTGCAAAGTAATGGCAATTAGAGACGAGTTTTGACCGCCAGGGAAAACAAAACAAATTCGTAGCTCTGTTGTTGATTAAAGCTAAAACATCCTGTTATTCGGCAACAAAGCCAAGAACTTTATAGATTGCAGGTTGATGGGATATTATTTCAACACCAAGAACACATGGGTTTCACTGAGGATTGAACCTAGGCCTTCTGCGCGTGATTTCCACTACACTATGAAACCTTTGAAAGCCTGCAAAGTAATGGCAATTAGAGACGAGTTTTGACCGCCAGGGAAAAAAAAAAGAAATTCGTAGCTCTGTTGGTGATGGAAGCCAAAACATCCCATCATTCGGCAACAAAGCCAAGAACTTCATATATCGTAGTTTAATTGGGTATTATTTCAACAGCAAGAACAGATTGGTTTTACTGGGGATTGAACGCAGGACCTTCTGCGTATTAAACAGACGTGATGACCACTACTCTATGAAACCTGATGGAAAGTTACTGTGTATTGGCTAGCAGAGCAGAATTGTGACTGACGGGGCCTTTTTATTGCTGAAGGAAAGTATTTTTGGTTAATGAAACATTTACATTTGTTATTACTAGAGTTGAGCGCGGTTCGTGGTTCGAGGTTCTCCAGTTCGGGGCTCGAGTGATTTTTGGGGGTGTTCTAGATCGAACTAGAACTCGAGCTTTTTTGCAAAAGCTCGGTAGTTCTAGAAACGTTCGAGAACGGTTCTAGCAGCAAAAAGCAGGGCTTTTTACAGCTACAGTGTGCAGGAGCCATCGCTGGCAGCCTGCCAGAAGCTGGTAACCAAGATAAACATCGGGTATCCAAGCAAAGCGCTTTGGTTAGTAACCCGATATTTATCCTAGTTACGTGCAGGAAGCCCACACTTCCCCGCTCAGCTCGCTCCGCCCCCTCCTGCCCGCGGCATGTACACACTCACATACACACACACACTCACATACACACACACACACACACACACGGTCCCGCTCGGCTTACCTGCGGTGATGAAGTCCCGCCATCCCGACCTCAGCGCTGTCACTGTCCTCCATGGCCGCCGCTTGTCACATCACCTCTCGCTTCCGACCCGAGACTGACTAGCGGTGACGTCACGGACCTCTCGCGAGACTTGCTGTGAAGGCGCCGGTCATTGAACTCAGTGACAGGGGCTGTCAGTGTGCTGGAGATCAGTGCAGGTAATGTACCTCGCTGACAGCAGCACTTGTCATCCCCTGCAGTGACCTGGGCTGACCCATTGATGTTAGCTCAGGTCACTGCATTGCTCTCCCAGCCAATGGGGAACATCCTGCTCTTCATTGACTGGGACAGTGTGGATCGTCATGGCAACCCCTTGGATTACAGCAGACCTGGATTTGTTTTTCATTCTAATAAATTGGTTAAAGAGGGAATGTTTTGGGGAGTGTTTTTTCAAATAAAAATGTGTTTGTCGTCTATTTTTTTTTATTACTGACTGGGTTGGTGATGTCGGGTATCTGATAGACGCCTGACCTCACCAACCCCAGGGCTTGATGCCAGGTGACTTACACATCTGGTATTAACCCCATATATTACCCCGTTTGCCACCGCATCAGGGCGCGGGATGAGCTGGGGCGAAGCACCAGGATTGGCGCATCTAATGGATGCGCCACTTCTGGGGCGGCTGCGGCCTGCTATTTTTAGGCTGGGGAGAGTCCAATAACCATGGACCTCCCTAGTCTGAGAATATCAGACCCCAGCTGTCTGCTTTACCTTGGCTGGTGATCCAATTTTGGGGGGACCCCTACGTGTTTTTTTTTTTAAATTATTTATTTAATTTAAAATAACAGCGTGGGGTGCCCTCAGTTTTGGATTACCAGCCAAGGTGAGGTTGCCAGCTGTGGTCTGCAGCCGTCTGCTTTACCCTAGATGGCTACAAAACTAGGGGGAATCCTACGTCATTTTTGTTTTCATTTTTTTGGCTAAATACAAAGCTAAGCACCCCTTAGTGCCACATGAAAGGCACCAAATGGTGCTCCACTTTTTCTCCATTTTTTTCTCCACTTTTTCTCCACTTTTTCTCCACTTTTTCTCCACTTTTTCTCCACTTTTTTCTCCATTTTTTTCCACTTTTTCTCCACTTTTTCTCCACTTTTTCTCCACTTTTTCTCCATTTTTTCTCCACTTTTTCTCCATTTTTTCTCCATTGTTTTCTCCATTGTTTTCTCCATTGTTTTTTCCACTTTTTCTCCACTTTTTCTCCACTTTTTCTCCACTTTTTCTCCACTTTTTCTACATTTTTTCTCCACTTTTTCTCTACTTTTTCTATGGTCGGTCTACCCATTAGCTCTGCCATGCATACTGTAGCTCTACACCTACTGCACATGTTACTTTATGATTGACATCTCTTTCGTACCAGAGCTGTCTAAGCCTACTCTGACCCCATATTTGTCATTACTATATTGTCCTTGTACTGTATTATGACATTTGTATCATGTGTTTCATTTCTTGCTGTGTTGCAATTTTTTTGCTGCATCCCAATTGTACCTCTACATTGTTCGATTTATGTTATTGTTCTCTCACTCTTATGTGATACTGAATATTGTCATTTTTCATGATTACATTCAGATAAGTCCAATCTGACGAAGGCTCAGGCCGAAACGTCATTTGTAACTTGTTTTGGACAAAAACATATATGCTTATGAAAAAAAATGTTTTTCTTAATACGGACCAATAAAGAGTGATTTTGCATTACTATCCGTTGTGACTTACTGACTTAGTCTGGGAGATTTAGAGTGCCGAGGTTACGCACTAATTTTATCTATTATTACCTCTGAGCACCTATATACCAGTGAGCAGAGCTTCCTCTACAGTAGTTCTCCTGATTAGGCATGCCCTTACCTCATGAGCAGGGCATTGCAGCTTTGGTAGCAACCATTACGACATGGACTCTGCTGCTGTGGACCCGAGAAGAGTGAGTGCAGATTCATTGCACCCACACTCCTCACATGAAGGGTCCGCACTCCTAGAAAATGGGGGATACGTTCCCTGAGTGTCTCCCCCCCATATTCTAGACGGTCCAGAGTCGTCGTGGGACCCCTTTATTTTTTTTCTTACAATAAATTGGTGAAAGAGGAAATGTTTTGGGGACTGTTTTTTCAAATAAATTTCTTTTGTCGATTTTTTTTTTTTTGTTAGTACTGACAGTTTATGATGTTGGGTATCTAATAGACGCCATGACATCACAAACTGCTGGGCTTGATCTCAGGTGACTTTACAGCTAGTATCAACCCGATTTATTACCCCGTTTGCCACTGCACCAGGGCACGGGATGAGCTGGGGTGAAGCGCCAGGATTGGCGCATCTAGTGGATGCGCCACGTCTGGGGTGCCTGCGGCCTGCTATTTTTAGGCTGTGAAGGCCCAATAACTATGGACCTTCCCACCCTGAGAATACCAGACCACAGCTGTCCGCTTTACCTTGGCTGGTGATCCAATTTGGGGGGGACCCTACTTTTATTGTGTAATTAATAATATTTATAAAATAATTATAAAAAAGAGTCTGAGGGAACCTCCACATTGGATCCCCAACCATAGTAAAGCTGCCAGCTGTGGTTTTCAGGCTACAGCCATCTGCTTTACCCTAGCTGGCTATCAAAAATGGGGGGACCCAACGTCATTTTTTTTTTTAACTATTTTTTAAATAGAAAAAATTAATGGGCTTCCCTGTATTTTGATTGCCAAACAAGGTAACGGCAGGCAGATGGGGGTGGCAACCCATAGCTGTCTGCTTTATTTGCGCTGAGAATCAAAAATACCGCGGAGCGCTACGTCATTTTTTTAAAGATTTATTTTTACAGCACTGTGATGTCCAGCAATCAAAATACAGGGAAGCCCATTTTGTTTTTAGTTATTTAAATAAATAATTAATAAAAATATATATGGGCTCCTGCTGCATTTTTTGTATTGCTAGCTAAGGGTAATCCAAGCAGCTACTGGCTGCTAACCCCCACTGCTTGATGTTACCTTCAATGGCAATGGAAAATCCAGGGAAGCATTTTTTATTTTTTTTGCCAAAAAACTACAAAAAAAGGACGTGAGCTTCGCCATATTTTTGTATGCTAGCCAGGTATAGCAGGCAGGTGCTGGAAGAGTTGGATACAGCGCCAGAAGATGGCGCTTCTATGAAAATGCCATTTTCTGAGGCGGCTGCAGACTGCAATTCGCAGCAGTGGGGCCCAGAAAGCTCAGGCCAACCTGTGCTGCGGATTCCAATCCCCAGCTGCCTAGTTGTGAAATTCATGAAATAATAAAAAAAGGGCTTCCCTTTATTTATGGTTCCCAGTCGGGTACAAATAGGCAACTGGGGGTTGGGGGCAGCCGTACCTGCCTGCTGTACCTGGCTAGCATACAAAAATATGGCGAAGCCCACATAATTTTTTCAGGGGGCAAAAAACTTCTGCATACTCCATCCAGGACTGTATGCAGAATTTTTTTGCCCACCAAAAAAATGACGTGGGCTTCGCCATATTTTTGTATGCTTGCCAGGTACAGCAGGCAGCCACGGGCTGCCTCCAACCCCCAGTTGCCTATTTGTACCCGGCTGGGAACCAAAAATATAGGGAAACCCGTTTTTTTTTAATTATTTCACTTATTTCATGAAATAATTAAAAAACAAATGACGTGGGCTTCGCCCCATTTTTGTGTCCAGCCGGGTACAACTAGGCAGCTGGGGATTGGAATCCGCAGCACAGGCTAACCCGAGGTTTCTGGGCGCCTCTGCTGCGGATTTCAGTCCGCAGCCGTCCCAGAAAATGGCGCTCTCATAGAAGCGCCATCATCTGGCGCTGTATCCAACTCTTCCAACAGCCCTGGAGCCGGGTGGCTTGTTGGGTAATCATGAGTTAATACTGGCTTTGTTTTACTAGCCAGTATTAAGCCAGAGATTCTTAATGTCAGGCACGTTTGACCCGGCCATTAAGAATCTCCAATAAAGGGTTAAAAAAAAACACCACACAGAGAAAAAATACTTTAATAGAAATAAATACACAGACACATTAGAGACTCCATCTTTATTACCCCCTGTCAGCCCTCCACGATCCTGCTCTTCTGTCTTCTTTCTAGTGTAGTAGTAGTGACGATTGTAGTGAGGAAGGATGAGGTTCACCATCTCATCACTTGGGGCTGGGGAACCTCATCCTCACTACAATGCTCACTACAATCGTGCAGCCTTCACTCCGTGAGTGATCAGTGCTGGCTGTCAGTGGTAACAGCGGTACCGCTGACAGACGCGTTACCATAGCAATGGTGCTCTCGGAGCCGCGGTTAGCGGTGACGTCACCGCTAACTGCGTTGCTATGGCAACGGTGATCTCCGTTAATGACCGGCTGTGTCAGCCGGTCCCTAACGGAACGGGGAGTCGACCGTGTGGTAGAGCATGTCGCCGGTACACGGCGATACACATTTGTGTACCGTGTACCGGAGAGATGCACTCGCAGGTCCTACATGACGTGTCATAGTCATGTGACCAGTCTGTAGCCAATGAGATAATAGCCACGTGACTGGTCACATGGCTATTTTGACGTCACGATAGGTCCTGCATCTCTGCTGGCAGTGCCGGTCGCCGGGAGGATTCAGCGATCATCGGATGGAATAGCGGCAGGAGACAGAGTGCAGAAGGGATCGCGGGGACCGGTAAGTGTTATGGCAATGTTTATTAACTGTTTGTGTACATTTATCATGCATTTTTATATGTTTGTGATTGCCTCCCATTATAGCCTATACCTTCGAGATCGGTTCGTCGAACGTTCGACGAACTGAACTCGAACTGGAAATCCGTTCGGCGAACCGCCTCGAGCCGAACCGGGACCAGTTCGCTCATCTCTAGTTATTACATATTTTACCAGTTTTATTCCTACTAAGGGATTTTGCTTAAATGGAAGTTTACTAGTGATGAGTAGAGATGAGCGAACCGGTCCCGGTTCGGCTCGAGGTCGGTTCGCCGAACGGAGGTCCCGTTCGAGTTCGGTTCGTCGAACGTTCGACGAACCGAACTCGAACTGCATAGGAAACAATGGCAGGCAATCACAAACACAGAAAAACACCTAGAAAACACCCTCAAAGGTGTCCAAAAGGTGACAAACAACTCACAACACATGGGAAAGTGACAAGGACATATACTCATGTGAAAACAAAAGAGCAGGACAAGGAAAAAGAGGAGGACACACAGATATATGAGTATATGCAAGGAAACATCAATTCCATTATTGTGCAACTTGAGCCCTGCTCATTTTAGGCTTCCAATCTTGATAAATTGCCTGAGCTCGCCACGTACGCCTTGGGGATCTTGTCGTGTCCTGCAGCCAGCGTTCTCTCGGAACCTGTCTTCAGTGCTGCTGGGGGTCTGCTGGCAGATAAGCACACATGTCTGTCCACTGACAATGTGGACATGGCTCTCAGAGGACTTTTCTTCCCCTGGGTCAGCCAGGGGACGGGAAAGGCACGCGTATTTTTGAGAGTGCTTCATGCAAAGCATCTTTTTCATTTTGAAAAGGGGGATTATTATTATTATTATTATTTATTTATAGAGCACCATTAATTCCATGGTGCTGTACATGAGAAGGGGGTTACATACAAAATACATATACAAGTTACAGTAGACAGACTAGTACAGAGGGAAGAGGGCCCTACCCTTGCGGGCTTACATTCTATAGGGGATCAACTGATGCCAGTCAAGTGGGGTGTGTGTGGCCCAATTAGTGGAAACGAGGGAGACTGTGGTTGGAGTCCCCTCGCTGTGTCTCTAAAAGAACCAAGATGAACAAGTCATGGCTCTCAGAGGACTTTTCTTCCCCTGGGTCAGCCAGGGGACGGGAAAGGCACGCGTATTTTTGAGAGTGCTTCATGCAAAGCATCTTTTTCTTTTTCAAAAGGGGGCTCAACCGATGCCAGTCAAGTGGGGTGTGTGTGGCCCAGTTAGTGGAAACGAGGGAGACTGTGGTTGGAGTCCCCTCGCTGTGTCTCTAAAAGAACCAAGATGAACAAGTCATGGCTCTCAGAGGACTTTTCTTCCCCTGGGTCAGCCAGGGGACGGGAAAGGCACGCGTATTTTTGAGAGTGCTTCATGCAAAGCATCTTTTTCTTTTTCAAAAGGGGGGGTCAACCGATGCCAGTCAAGTGGGGTGTGTGTGGCCCAGTTAGTGGAAACGAGGGAGACTGTGGTTGGAGTCCCCTTGCTGTGTCTCTAAAAGAACCAAGATGAACAAGTCATGGCTCTCAGAGGACTTTTCTTCCCCTGGGTCAGCCAGGGGACGGGAAAGGCACGCGTATTTTTGAGAGTGCTTCATGCAAAGCATCTTTTTCTTTTTCAAAAGGGGGGTCAACCGATGCCAGTCAAGTGGGGTGTGTGTGGCCCAGTTAGTGGAAACGAGGGAGACTGTGGTTGGAGTCCCCTCGCTGTGTCTCTAAAAGAACCAAGATGAACAAGTCATGGCTCTCAGAGGACTTTTCTTCCCCTGGGTCAGCCAGGGGACGGGAAAGGCACGCGTATTTTTGAGAGTGCTTCATGCAAAGCATCTTTTTCTTTTTCAAAAGGGGGGTCAACCGATGCCAGTCAAGTGGGGTGTGTGTGGCCCAGTTAGTGGAAACGAGGGAGACTGTGGTTGGAGTCCCCTCGGTGTGTCTCTAAAAGAACCAAGATGAACAAGTCATGGCTCTCAGAGGACTTTTCTTCCCCTGGGTCAGCCAGGGGACGGGAAAGGCACGCGTATTTTTGAGAGTGCTTCATGCAAAGCATCTTTTTCTTTTTCAAAAGGGGGGGTCAACCGATGCCAGTCAAGTGGGGTGTGTGTGGCCCAGTTAGTGGAAACGAGGGAGACTGTGGTTGGAGTCCCCTCGCTGTGTCTCTAAAAGAACCAAGATGAACAAGTCATGGCTCTCAGAGGACTTTTCTTCCCCTGGGTCAGCCAGGGGACGGGAAAGGCACGCGTATTTTTGAGAGTGCTTCATGCAAAGCATCTTTTTCTTTTTCAAAAGGGGGGGTCAACCGATGCCAGTCAAGTGGGGTGTGTGTGGCCCAGTTAGGGGAAACGAGGGAGACTGTGGTTGGAGTCCCCTCGCTGTGTTTTACATGCTTTTAGAAGGTCATGACATGGCTTGGAGGTTGACTTTCATCATCTGCAAACTGTTGGCTACCAAAATGCTGCCTTTCCAACAACTGTGGTTATAGACAATGAGGAACATACTGATGAAGATGAGACGCAGATACCCGATTGGGATGACAACTTAAATATTCGGTCAAGGCAAGAAGATGCTCGGTCTGAGGGGGAGGGGAGTGCAAACACAACAATTGATGATGAAGTTCTAGATCCCACCTACTGTCAACCCACAGTCAGACACTCGAGGAGGTCAACAGAGGCGGTGGAGGAGGATGCAACCGACGTCGAAGTAACCTTGCGCCTTCCTGGACACAGTCGGAGCACTGGTAGCACGTCTACAACTGCATCCTCAGCCACCACTCTGCCTCTGAGCATTATTCGGGGTGGATCAACAGGTCGCATGGCCTCTAAGCCTTGCCTAGCCTGGTCCTTTTTTGACATAAAAAAAGATCGCCCAAATTATGTGATCTGTAACATTTGGCATGGTTATCTTACTAGAGGTCAAAACCTCAGCAGTTTGACAACTTCTTCCATGAATCGTCACATGAATAAATATCATATGGCCTGGTGGGAAGCTCACCGTGCTGCAATGCGGCCTAGCGGAGCCAACCATCCACCGCCTGCCCCTTCCAGTGCATCCGCGCGCTCGTCATCTTCTAGGACTGTGGGGACAGCTGTCACACCTGTTTTTCCACCCACAACTTCCACCACTGTAACCGCAACAGGCAGTTTGCTTGGTAGATCGTCAGTTGGTTTGGAAGGGGAAACAAGTGTTTGTGTACAGCTCTCTCAAACATCGATAGCACCAACGTTGGATGAAGGCAACATCATGTCTCCGCCTGCACTTTCCTCACAAACCTGCATTTTTCCAGGGACACCCTACTCAACACCGTCTACACACAGCAGCCAGATCTCTGTCCCTCAGATGTGGTCAAATAAAAGGCCACTTCCTGCGACCCATGACAAAGCTAAGAGGTTGACTCTATCCCTCTGTAAGCTGTTGGCTACCGAAATGCTGCCTTTCCGCCTAGTGGACACACAGGATTTTAGAGACCTTATGTCTGTCGCTGTGCCCCAGTACCAGATGCCTAGTCGCCACTACTTCTCTAAGAAAGGTGTGCCCGCGCTACACCAGCATGTCGCACACAACATCACCGCTTCCTTGAGAAACTCTGTGTGTGAACGGGTGCATTTCACCACCGACACTTGGACCAGTAAGCATGGACAGGGACGTTACATGTCGCTGACTGGGCACTGGGTAACTATGGTGATAGATGGTGAAGGGTCTGCTGCACAAGTCTTGCCGTCCCCACGACTTGTGTGTCAATCCTCTGTCTGTCCAAGTTCCGCCACTGCTTCTGCATCCTCCACCTCATCTGGGTCCTCCACCTCCGCCCCAAGCCTGCCTGGTCAGGCCACCAGCGTTCTCACTGCGCAGAAGGAATCACGCACCCCTCATTACTATGCTGGCAGCAGAGCGCAACGGCATCAGGCGGTCTTTAGCTTGACATGTCTTGGGAATAAGAGTCACACAGCTGAGGAGTTGTGGTCAGCTCTGCGGTCCGAGTTTAATAAATGGTTGTCTCCACTCAACCTGCAGCCTGGTAAGGCCGTGTGCGACAATGCTGCAAACCTGGGTGCGGCCCTTCGCCTGGGCAAGGTGACACACGTACCTTGTATGGCTCACGTGTTGAACCTTGTCGTCCAGCAATTTTTAACACACTATCCCGGCCTAGATGGCCTTCTGAACAGGGCACGAAAACTGTCTGCTCACTTCCGCCGTTCAAGCGCCGCAGCTGAGCGACTTGCATCGCTCCAGAAGTCTTTCGGCCTGCCGGTTCATCGCCTGAAATGCGATGTGGCGACACGCTGGAATTCAACTCTCCACATGTTACAGCGACTGTGGCAGCACCGCAGAGCCCTGGTGCAATACGTCATGACGTATAGCCTGGGCCAACGAGATGTAGAGGTGGGGCAGATCACCCTGATGGAGTGGTCTCAGATCAAGGACCTATGCACCCTTCTGCACAGTTTCGACATGGCGACGAATATGTTTAGCGCTGACAATGCCATTATCAGCATGACGATTCCAGTCATTTACATGCTGGAGCACACGCTAAACACTATTCGGAGTCAGGGGGTGGGACAACAGGAAGGGGAGGAACTACAGGAGGATTCATATGCGCAAGATACAACAACATCACCAAGGTCCAGACGTTCATCATCACCAACGCGGCAGGCATGGGACCATGGGGGACAGGGATCAACAAGGGCGCATGGTAGCAGGCGAGATGTTGAGGAAGGTGCAGGAGGACATGAAGATATGGAGGACGAACTGTCCATGGACATGGAAGACTCAGCAGATGAGGGAGACCTTGGTCAAATTTCAGTTGAAAGAGGTTGGGGGGAGATGTCAGAGGAAGAAAGAACGGGTAGCACCTCTATGCCACAAACACAGCGTGGACTTGGTCCGCATGGCTGCGCAAGACACATGAGTGCCTTCTTGTTGCACTACCTCCAACATGACCCTCGTATTGTCAAAATTAGAAGTGATGATGACTACTGGCTTGCCACACTATTAGATCCCCGGTACAAGTCCAAATTTTGTGACATAATTCCAGCCATAGAAAGGTACGCACTTATGCAGGAGTATCAGCAGAAGCTGTTACTCGATCTTAGATCGGCTTTTCCACCAAACAACCGTGCAGGTGCAGGGAGGGAATCTCCCAGTTGTAACTTGACAAACATGGGACGGTCTCGTCAGCTTCAACAGTCTACACGTACCAGTAGGACCGTATCTAGTGCTGGTAACAGCAATTTAATGGAATCTCTTCATAATTTTTTTAGACCCTCCTTTGCAAGGCCACCAGAGACAACAAGTCTGACACATAGTCAACGGCTGGAGAGGATGATACAGGAGTATCTACAAATGAACATCGATGCCATGACTTTGCAAATAGAGCCTTGCTCATTTTGGGCTTCAAATCTAGAAAAATGGCCAGAGCTATCCAGTTACGCCTTGGAGATTTTGTCGTGTCCAGCTGCCAGCGTTGTCTCTGAACGTGTCTTCAGTGCTGCTGGGTGTGTGCTGACAGATAAGCGCACGCGTCTGTCCAGTGACAATGTGGACAGACTGACGTTCATCCAAATTAACAAGTCATGGATCCAGAAGGAATTTACAACCCCTGTGTCATCCTGGGGAGAGTAAATGCTTGTGGATTTGGAATGTGCTTGATGCAAATCTAGCTGTGAAGTGTACAACTATGGCACAACTGCTGCCACTGAATGGGTGGGTGTGTGTGGGGCACAATTTTTGGAAAAAAGGGAGGCTCCACTTTGAGTAACCCTTGCTTACATTGTTTTTAAAAGGAGCCAAGATGACCAAGTCATGGTTCAGCAAAGACTTTATCTACCTACCCCGGTGTCATGCTGGGGATGGTTAATTATGGCGTATTTTTGAATGTGCTTGATGCAAATCAAAACATCCTGTTTGCAACTAGGGCACAAGTGCTGCCACTGATGGGGTGTCTGTGTGCCCAATTTTTGGAAAAAAGGTAGACTCCGCTTGGAGTAACCCTTGCTTGCTGTGTTTTTTAAAAATGATACAAGATGAACAGATCTGAAGGCAAGATGAAGGCAACATCATGTCTCCGCCTGCACTTTCCTCACAAACCTGCATTTTTCCAGGGACACCCTACTCAACACCGTCTACAGACAGCAGCCAGATCTCTGTCCCTCAGATGTGGTCAAATAAAAGGCCACTTACTGCGACCCATGACAAAGCTAAGTGGTTGACTCTATCCCTCTGTAAGCTGTTGGCTACCGAAATGCTGCCTTTACGCCTAGTGGACACACAGGATTTTACAGACCTTATGTCTGTCGCTGTGCCCCAGTACCAGATGCCCAATCACCACTGCTTCTCCAAGAAAAGCATGCCCGCGCTACACCAGCATGTCGCACACAACATCACCACTTCCTTGAGAAACTCTGTGTGCGACAGGGTGCATTTCAACACAGATACTTGGACCAGTAAGCATAGACAGGGTCATTACATGTCACTGACTGGGCACTGGCAAACTATGGTGAGAGATGGAGAAGGGTCTGCTGTACAAGTCTTGCCGTCCCCACGAGTTGTTTCAATCCTTCTTCTGTATGTAGAAGTTAATACACTGCTTCAGCCTCTTCAACCTCGTGTGGGTCCTCCACCTTGGCGCAAACCCTGTGTGGTCAGGCCACCCTTCCTTGCAACTGCGCACAAGGACTACCACACACCTCCTTACTATGCTGGCAGCAGAGCTCAATGCCATCAGGCGGTCAAAGTTTTACTTTGAAATGTATGGGAAATGTGAGTCACACCGCTATTCCAGAGAATAGTAGTCAGGCAGGGTCAAAACATTAATTGAGGAACAGGAACACAATGGGACGGCCAGGACTTAATCAGAAAACAAGCAGAGGTGAAATGCGGATCGGCCAACAAGGTACATAAACAGCAAGCAGGAAAAGTAGTCAGGTAACAAGCACACAAATCCTAAAACTGAACTGGGGGTAAAATTAACCAGAGGTTCATAGCTATGTCTGGCAGTGGTCTGCAGACAGGATGGGCACAAAAAAGGGTGTGGTGTCTTCCCATTGGTTGTAGCTGAATGATGGTATTTCATCTGTGAGATACCCACCAGCTACATTCAGCCAGAGATTCTGCATCTGTCAAGGTAATGCAGCCCAGTGGGTGAGCATAACCTGCGTCCACCTGCGCCGCTGGCATCGACTCCTCTCCCATCATCAGCACTATTCATGAAAGGAACACGTTGTCACCTGGCGACCGGAGTACAAATTGACGGAGCGGACTCCGTTGGTGACTTAACAGCCGTGTGCGGCAATGATGCAAACCTGGCTGCGGGCCATCCTCAGGGCAATGTGACACACGTGCCTTGTATGGCTCATGTGTTGAACCGAATTCTCCAGCAATTTTTAAAACACCATCACGGCCTACATGGCCTTGTGCAGCGGGCACGCTCGCTATGTGCTCACTTCCATCGTGCGCACATAGCAGCTCAACAACTTTCATCACTCCGGAAGTCTTAGGGTCTGGCAGTTAAACGCCGGAAATGCGATGTTCCGACACGCAGGAATTGGAATCTGCACATGTTGCAGCGTGTGTGGCAGCACCGCAGAGCCCTGCTGAAATACGGTATGACATATATCCTGGGATAACTTGATCAAGAGGTGGTGCAGATCACGCTGCTGGAGTGGTGTCAGATCAAGGACCTATGCACCCTGCTAGACAGTTCACAAATGTCGACGAAGATGTTTTGCACTGGCAATGTCATTCTCAGCGTGACAATTCTGGTCATCTACATGATGGAGCACACTGTAATTATTATTCGGAGTCAGGTGTTGGGACAAGAGGAAGGGGAGGAAGTACAGGAGGAGTCATATGCGGAAGGGATAACAAGATCTACGAGGTCCAGATGGTCAGCGGCACCTATGCGGCAGTCATGGTGAGGGAGAGGGATTAACAAGGGCGCATAGTATCAGCAAAAAGTGTTGATGAAAGTGCAGGAGCCCATGAAGAAATGGAGGACGAACTGGCGATGGGCATGGAAGACTCAGCAGATGAGTGAGAGCTTGCTCACATTTCGGTTGTGCGAGGTTGTGGGGAGAGGGCAGAGGAAGGATGCACGATTCTCAAATCTCTGCCACCAACACACTAAGGACTTGGTCCTCCTGGATGCACAAGACACATGAGCGCCTTCTTGCTGCACTACCTACATGACCCTCGGATTGTATGAATTTGAAGTAATCCTGAATACTGGGTTGCCACACTGTTAGATCCCCGGTACAAGACAAAATTTGGCGAACTAATTCCTGCCATAGAAATGGACGCACGTATACAGGAGTATCTGCAGAATGTGGTACGCAATCATAGATCTACTTTTCCACTAAACACCAGTGCTGCACAGAGTGAATCTCAACGCTTTGTCATGGATAGGAGGAAATGGTCTTTTACTTGTCCACATCGGAGGGACCGAGGGATGGCTGCTGTGCTGAGATGGCGTTGAGTACGGTGTCCCTGCACAGTTGCACTTTTGGTCATATCCCAAAATGAGTTTAAAAAGGACAGATGCTGTTGGAAAGGGGAACAGGTGTGTTGGAAAGGGGAAAAAAGTTTTGGTCCGTGGATTTGGTGGTTAAGCAACTGTAACATTTGCTGAAGAAACACCATCTGTTACAATGGGACTGGCTGATTTGGATAAAGTGGTATATAATCTGTGACCGCTATATAACGAAAATTAATAAGAAAAGAAAGAGAAAGGTATATATCCCCATCAGCAGTCAGTGTCCACCGTGCTCCCAGTTGGAAAAGGAGAGGTTGGCAAATGGAAGGTTTGGTGGAGGATACAGAGCTGTGTGGCTATGAAACTAATAGTAGCCTGAAACGAGTTAGACGCCATTCGGATCTGGAGACTGTGAGCCCTGTTAGAGTCACAAGGTCCACATGCCCACCCAGCCCAGGAACTCCCTGTTAACAACACAGGGGCCATTGAGTACGCTGACCGTGTGCGTAGGGGCCACACCTGTGGACAGCAGGCGCATCAGCAGCAGCAGGCCTGTTAATGCCACTGGGCTGCACAAGCAGGACTGGTAGGACAGGAGCTGGTCTTAACCGTTCTGCGTTACCAACTGTGGTGGTGGCCTGCATCCACCACCCTATCCCTGCCTACCTCTGGCCTAAAGCCGCAATGGGTTCAACACATGGAGGTGTGCTCTTTCGGAGCATAATAGAAGACTGCGCACCTCCTTGTTGGCTCCAGCCCCTTTTATAACCTGGGTCCGCCCCAAACCAGGGTGAACCACAATGCACCTCCTGGAGACAAAAGTAGAGTGACACGTCATGAGTGGCATAACTAGCGTCCTATTTGGAAACGCAACTTCAATGATGACCTCATGGCTGCCATGACCCAAACACCTCACCAGTCATCGTCTGACCATCAATAATGCGGTGACAAGTCATAGGTGTGGGCCTCTGCAAGCCATTTGGGAGGACACCTGATGCCCTGTGGTCTATATGGGACCCCCACATCAGGGCCAGGGCCAAAGAGTTCATTACCGGACCTAGTCTCTGATGCAGGAAGTGCCTGAGCATGCTCAGTAGCATGAAATACAGTCTCTGAAAAAAGACTATCAGCTTTAGCATGGTGTCTAGGCACAAAACAGGACTTAGACCCGGAACGCAATGCAAGCACCTGTGCAAAGAGGCTTTTCACACTTAGTGTGGGAGCATGCGCTGTATCCCGAAAAGAAGACTTAGCGTCAGGAATAACACAGTCAGGCTGAGCATACTCACTACGCAAAACACTGTAATTATGCTGCAGCTGGGGTACATCGGCACACGCATGCACACTAGCTGCCTCTCCACACTTAGACGTGGAGGGGAAATTGCTCTTGGAGATGCTGTCTATGAACAGAAGGAAAAGCTAAAGGAAGCCTGACTTTCTATCCCTCCGAATTATGAAATGCAGCAATGAATTCCATGAGTTTGCTATAACATTAGCGTAGCAAAATGTGCATGAGGGTGTGATGTAGAGGTGCTAGAAATAGCTTGTCACCAGTGGGGCACTAATGGAATACAACAGCCAGTTCTATGATGCCACTAAATGGCAGTATTTTGTGCTATCATTATAGCTTATTAAAAACAGAGCAGGAGGTTGTCATGCAGAGGTGGTGCACATAGATTTGCAGTAGTGTGAATAGACAAAAGTCCAATAGCCACGTTTAGGATGCCAGTAGGTACACTGAGTGTTTGCTAGTATAATGGCTGAATTTAAAAAAGTTTGAGTGTGCAATGCAGGCAGACGTGCTGCAAATATCGTTCCAATAGTGTGAATAGACAAAAGTACAATAGCCACGTTTAGGATGCCAGTAGGTACACTGAGTGTTTGCTAGTATAATGGCTGAGTTTAAAAAAGTTTGAGTGTGCAATGCAGGCAGACGTGCTGCAAATATCGTTCCAATAGTGTGAATAGACAAAAGTACAATAGCCACGTTTAGGATGCCAGTAGGTACACTGAGTGTTTGCTAGTATAATGGCTGAGTTTAAAAAAGTTTGAGTGTGCAATGCAGGCAGACGTGCTGCAAATATAGTTCCAATAGTGTGAATAGACAAAAGTACAATAGCCACGTATAGGATGCCACTAGGTACACTGAGTGTTTGCTAGTATAATGGCTGAGTTTAAAAAAAGTTTGAGTGTGCAATGCAGGCAGACGTGCTGCAAATATCGTTCCAATAGTGTGAATAGACAAAAGTACAATAGCCACGTTTAGGATGCCAGTAGGTACACTGAGTGTTTGCTAGTATAATGGCTGAATTTAAAAAAGTTTGAGTGTGCAATGCAGGCAGACGTGCTGCAAATATCGTTCCAATAGTGTGAATAGACAAAAGTACAATAGCCACGTTTAGGATGCCAGTAGGTACACTGAGTGTTTGCTAGTATAATGGCTGAATTTAAAAAAGTTTGAGTGTGCAATGCAGGCAGACGTGCTGCAAATATCGTTCCAATAGTGTGAATAGACAAAAGTACAATAGCCACGTTTAGGATGCCAGTAGGTACACTGAGTGTTTGCTAGTATAATGGCTGAATTTAAAAAAGTTTGAGTGTGCAATGCAGGCAGACGTGCTGCAAATATCGTTCCAATAGTGTGAATAGACAAAAGTACAATAGCCACGTTTAGGATGCCACTAGGTACACTGAGTGTTTGCTAGTATAATGGCTGAGTTTAAAAAAGTTTGAGTGTGCAATGCAGGCAGACGTGCTCTGCAAATGTCTTTGCACTAGTGGGACTATAGCAAAGTCCAATAGCCACGTTTAGGATGCCACTAGGTACACTGACTGTTTGCTAGTATAATGGCTTAGTTTAAAAAAGTTGGAGTGTGCAATGCAGGCAGACGTGCTCTGCAAATGTCTTTGCACTAGTGGGACTATAGCAAAGTCCAATAGCCACGTTTAGGATGCCACTAGGTACACTGAGTGTTTGCTAGTATAATGGCTTAGTTTAAAAAAGTTGGAGTGTGCAATGCAGGCAGACGTGCTCTGCAAATGTCTTTGCACTAGTGAGACTATAGCAAAGTCCAATAGCCACGTATAGGATGCCACTAGGTACACTGAGTGTTTGCTAGTAAAATTGCTTAGTTTAAAAAAGTTGGAGTGTGCAATGCAGGCAGATGTGCTCTGCAAATATCTTTGCACTAGTGGGACTATAGCAAAGTCCAATAGCCACGTTTAGGATCCACTAGGTACACTGAGTGTTTGCTAGTATAATGGCTTAGTTATAATGAGTTGGAGTGTGCAGAGGACAGGAGGGTACAGTGGCAGGATTGTGGTGCTCTGAGTAGAGGAATGGAAGCCTGCCTTTCTATTCCCTTCTAATGGTGAAATGCAGGGAGGAAATCCCTGACCTTGGCTACACAGACGCTGGCGCTGTTTTCGGGACCTGTCACCTATGGCTCTCTGACCCTGCCGGTTTGAGCCCTTAAAAGGACTGCTATAAAGTGCTCTCCCTAAGCTGTGTATGCAGCGCATACAGCTGTATCGGCGATAGGACTCAGGAGGACGGAGCTGCGACAGTGATGTCTGACACCAAAGACGCAGAAGGCAGATAATGGCGTCCTGGAAGAAAATGTCCGGTTTTATAATGCAGGGACATGTGACATGGACATCCTATCACACATGCCGTTGCTTCTCTGGCTCAAAGTCCACTTAGCTGTGTGTGTGTCTGGGATTGGCTGACATGCTGGCCCGCCCCACAAGACGCGCGCGCTTAGGGAAGGAAGACAAGAAAAAAAAAAAAAAATGGCGATCGCCATTATAGAAACAGCAGTGATCTGAAGGCGCTGTTCACGCACACAATACACTGAAATGTCATAATAGTGTGATTCACAGAGTGACTTACACTATTACAGCAGAAACCAAGCTAGGATTTAGCTGGTTTTTTGCTGCTAGAACCGTTCTCGAACGTTTCTAGAACTATCGAGCTTTTGCAAAAAGCTCGAGTTCTAGTTCGATCTAGAACAGGCCCCAAAATCACTCGAGCCTAGAACTGGAGAACCACGAACCACGAACCGCGCTCAACTCTAGTGATGAGCGAGTACTAAAAAGCTCGGGTGCTCGAGGCTCGGGCCGAGCATCCCAAGATACTCTTGTACTCGGCCCGAGCACCGAGCCCAATGTTATCCTATGGGAGACCCGAGTATTTTTGTGAAATGACCCCCGGCAGCATGGAGAAACCCTAAAAATGTCACAAAAGTCTCAGAAGAGTGCTCAAATGACATGGCAACAGCATGGGGAAGACCCCTTGAAGCATTTATCACTCAAAAGTCACAGCTGTGAACAATTTTGTCCGCGTTTTACGCCATTTTTACGGACTCATCAGAAAACCTTCCAAAATGACCCCAAAATGATTTTTCATGGCAGAAATGTTAAGGGCACATACACAATAGTGAGATAGAGCTGGTGTATGTTACTTTTTGAGATTAATACATGAAAGATTTTACGTAAAACATTGTGTGGCACTCCGATGTCCCTGAGAAGAGACGTACATGAAGGCCTCTTGAGTCTAATGTGCCCATTTTGAGGAAGTGAGTCTTTGTAGTATTTTCCTTTGCCAGGGCAGTCCAAAATTGTGAGGTTCACCAATGCCCCTGCATAGAGACGTGCATGAGGGCCTGTAAACCTGAATTGCCCATTGTAAGGAAGTGGGTCTATTGTAGTATAGCCCTTTGGCAGGGCAGCCGAATATTGGGAGGCTCCACGTTGTCCCTGGATAGAGACCTGTTAGGTTCTTAGTGCCTCCGTGCTTGCATTTAAAAACCGCACGTGTGTGCCTGTTGGTGGCAGCTTTCCGCTGCACTTGTGTGCGTTTTGCAAAAACTTGGATATAACGCACAAGTCTAGTTAATACACATCAGCACAGCATTGCAAAATGCGCAAGGGCGTTGGCAACGAACAAGGAAGTGGACGTGATGGTGGTGCAGGCAGAGACCGAGGTCGTGTGCAAGCTCTAATTTCGCCACAACAAAGGGCCACATCTACTCGCTCGCACGTCCTGTCCCAAATTCTTGGGGACCGCAGCAGTACACCGCTCTTGAACCAAGACCAGTGTCAACAGGTTGTTAGTTGGATAGCGGATAATGCTTCCAGTCAGATTGGCACCACCACAAACACTCTGTCTTCCACACGGTCAAGTGTCAGTAGCCGTGATACTGCACAGCACATTTTAGAACCTGATCCTCCTTCCTACCACCAGGCCGAGTACACGTCCACGGACATTACTGATCCCACACTTGGACACTCGGAAGAGCTGTTCGTTCACGTTTCCATTCACACATTCTGGCCTCTCGCCAGCTCCTGTTGAAGTGGGCCATGACGAGATTGTATGTACAGATGCCCAAATATTTGAGCAGCCACGTTCTCACGAAGTTGGCAACGTGTCTCAACAAGGGGTGGACGATGATGAGACACAATTGTCAGGAAGTCAGGAGGAGCAGGGTGCGGAAGAGGAAGACGACGTGGTGGATGATCCAGTAACTGACCCAACCTGGCAGGAGGATATGCAGAGCGAGGACAGCAGTGCACAGGGGGAGGGAGGCGTAGCATCCCAACAGGCAGTAAGAAGCAGGGTGGTGGCCCCAGGCAGACGTCAGGCAACTGTTCCCCGGAACAACACGACACAAGGTGCCTGTACAAATGTTAGGTCTTCCCGAGTCTGGCATTTTTTTAAGTTTGCTCCAGATGATTCTAAAAAGGCCATTTGCAACACCTGCCGTGCCAGCATCAGCAGGGGTACCAAAACTAGCAGCCTGACCACCACCAGAATGATCAGGCACATGTCAGCCAAGCACCCGACTTTGTGGGATGTACAACAGAGTCGAGGAGCAGTGCTTGCTGATGTCACTGCTACATCTTGTCCCAGCGCAGCGTTCAGTTATCCATTCAGCAAACCTTTGAACGCAGGCGCAAATACACTGCCAACGCCCCACATGCCACACTTCTAAATGCTAACATTTCGCGACTGCTTGCGCTGGAAATGTTGCCTTTTAGGCTGGTTGAGACAGAAGCATTCCGCGACCTGATGGTGGCAGCTGTCCCACGTTACTCGGTCCCCAGCCGCCACTATTTCTCCCGGTGTGCCGTCCCCGCATTGCATAACCACGTGTCACAAAACATCACACGTGCCCTGAACAACGCTGTTTCAGCCAAAGTCCACCTAACCACAGGCACGTGGACAAGTGCATGTGGGCAAGGCCGCTACATCTCGTTGACGTCACACTGGGTTAATATTGTGGAAGCTGGGACCCAGTCTGAGCGAGGGACGGAACACCTCCTTCACACACCAAGTTTTGCAGGCCCTACCTAAGTCAGGGTTTCACCCACACTCTACAGCTCCGGAATGTCATGCTCCTCAGCCTCCTCCTCCTCCTGCGCATCCTCATCCACTTTACCCTCCACAACAGTCCCAAGCTGGAAGTGTCGCGGGCGGAGGAGGGGACGCTGCGCTCTCCCACTGCTCGGGTCCGGCTGCCGCTGCTCTACGGCTGCTGCTGCTCGGTGGCTCGAGCGATGGCCGGATCCCGGATGCTCGAGCGGCGCTCCTCGCCCGTGAGTGAAAAGGGGTGGTTTGGGTTTTGGGGATATTGTCCGTGATGCCACCCACGGTTGTGGTGATTGTGTGGACACCACCGCTGCTCTGGACGGGGATCCCGGGAGCCTGTGACAGGGAGCAGCTTTGTTGTTATTTCTCCCCTCCGTGGGTAGGGGGGTTGGTTGTCCCGGGGCCCGGTGATGGGGTAGAGATGGATGACAGGCAGGTAGCGGGGCCTGATGAGGTGCAGGGTCGCAGGGGCAGCGCTGTTCCGCACGGCACGGAGGTACTCACTCAGCCCAATGATGATGACACAGTTCACGGTAAAACAAGTGGCTGGATGGACGGGTCCCTCGGACGGCTGCGGTTGTTCCTCCCTGCAGGTTAGTGATGACTGTCTCTCCCTGCACCTAAGTTCAGTGTTGGTAGTGATGGTTTCCCACCGGTAACCCGTTCCCCGACCTGGATATGGGCCGGAGGAGCCCCTTTTGCCCACAGGCGCTGGCCCTGGGAGACGGTTGCCCTTGGCGGTGACGGTGTCTCCCCTTCACAGTTGGACGGTTGCCTTCTATCATGACTTGGCTGTTTGGAAACCCTGAGGTCCCCTTCACTAACAGATTTGGCAAATTCACGGCGACACCAAGCCTTGCCGGGATCCGAAAGGCCCCTGCCAATGGTGCTGTCTTCTCTTTGTATACCGGTCCGGTACGGCCGGGTCACCACCCGTCCACGGTCCTTACGGCAGATTCCAATCGGCCTCCACTGCAGACGGTCACCACATCCTGCCAACCTTGCTGTCCTGTCCGGGCCACACACCCGGACCAACTTCAGGCTCTTTGCTGTCACTTTTCTCCTCTCTACTACTTTCCTCCTTCCACTTCCTTAGCTTAACTCTCACTGCCTGTGTTTTCCCTCCTCCTTGGTGGGTGGAGACCAACCGCCTGGCTCCACCCCCTGGTGTGGACAACAGCCCCTGGGGAAGGCAACAAGGATTTTGTGTTTTGACTATGATATGCCTGCAGGGAGTGTGGGGTGTGTAAGTGTTGTGCTCTGTGGCCCCTGGCTTGTCCAGGGCGACACAGAAGCACTGCAGCACTGCCTCGGCGAAGCAGCAACAGGCTGTGCTGAAGCTAATCTGCATAGGTGACAAACCCCACAATGCAGAAGAGGTGTGGACAGCTCTGAAACAGCAGGCAGATCACTGGCTCACACCTCTGAACCTAAAGCCAGGAAAGGTTGTGTGTGACAATGGCCGGAACCTGGTGGCGGCTTTGAGGCGAGGCCAGCTGACACATGTTCCATTCGTGGCCCATGTGCTCAACCTCGTGGTTCAGCGTTTTCTAAAGTCATACCCAGAGCTGTCTGATCTGCTGGTAAAAGTTCGCCGCCTGTCTGTACATTTTCGAAAGTCACCTACTGCTTCAGCCGGCCTTGCCGGCTTTCAGCGCCATTTGCATCTTCCGGCTCACAGACTGGTGTGTGATGTCCCCACGCGTTGGAATTCAACTCTGCACATGTTGGTCATGATATGTGAGCAGAAGAGGGCAGTTGTTGAGTACCTGCATCACCTAAGCCGTCGGGAAATGGGTCAAACTCCACACATAACACCTGAGGAGTGGAGATGGATGTCCGACCTATGTACCATCCGCCAAATGTTTGAGGACTCCACCAAGATGGTGAGTGGCGATGACGACATTATTAGCGTCACCATACCGCTTCTCTGCCTTCTAAAATGGTCTCTGCTCAAAAAACAACCATGATGCATTGCAGGCGGAGCGCGATGAGTTTGAGCAAGAAACAGTAGTGGGTGTGGGTGATAACACACAGCCCAGCCTCGTCTCATCACAACGTGCAGTGGAGGACTATGACGAGGAGGAGGATGAAGACATGGAGCAACTCTCTGGCCAAATTGAGGATATGACATGCAGTTATATCCTCGGTTCAGCGTGGCTGGCCAGAGGACAGGGTAGATGAGGAGGAGGAGGAGGAGGAGGAGGAGGAGGAGGAGGACAGCATGTTCAGTCATCGTGTTGGTCAGGATACTGAAGTGATGGCTGTTAAGAGTCTGGCACACATGGCTGACTTTATGGTAAGCTGCCTGTCTCGTGACCCTCGCGTTAAGAACATCTTTGCCGACAATCATTACTGGTTGGTAACACTGTTAGACCCACGCTACAAGGAGAACTTTATGTCTCTTATTCCCGAGGCGAAGAGGTCAGGCAAAATGCAGCAGTTCCAGAAGGCCATAGTCACGGAAGTAGGCAAAGCATTCCCCTCACAAAACGCTAGCGGCATAGGTCAGGAATCAGTGGACAACCAAGGCGTACAGCCGAGAGGGGCAAAAGTCCAATCTGCCAGAGGTAGGGGAACAGTCTTTAAGATGTGGGACAGTTTTCTCAGGCCCTCACATACCACAGCCCCTGAGGTGCGGGGTAGTGCCACAAAAAATCCTAAGTTTGCCCAGATGCTCAAGGAGTACCTTGCAGATCAAACAACTGTACTCCGACATTCCTCTGTGCCTTACAATTAATGGGTATCCAAGCTGGACACGTGGCATGAATTGGCTCTCTACGCCTTGGAAGTCCTGGCCTGCCCTGCCGCTAGCATTTTGTCAGAGCGTGTTTTTAGTGCCGCAGGTGGAATCATTACAGATAAACGCACCTGCCTGTCAACTGTAAATGCTGACAGGCTGACTCTGATCAAGATGAACAAGGGTTGGATTGGGCCAGACTTCACCACACCAACAGCAAATGAGAGCAGAATTTAAAGTTTGCCATGTACCTACACTCACCCATGGGTACACACTTCTGGACTTTGGCTAATCGCTGGACTGATCCTCCTTCTCCTCTTGCGCCATCATGATGACCGTTACAATAGTTAGGCCGTTGTTTCTGGTATACCCCCAGTGGTAAATTTTTTCGACCATTCTTTCAGAATGGACATTACAACAACAGGATACCCGCTCCTTTGCAATGGGAACAATGTTTTGAGGCCCTTATGCACATCTCTATCCAGGGACAATGTGGAGCCTGACGCTGCCACCGACAGGCACACACGTGCGGTTTTTAAATGCAAGCATGGACGCAATAAGAACCTAACAGGTTTTTAGGAGCGACAATTACTGAGAAGTCTGACACTATCAGCCACTGCTGACTTACGTGTATTATACACTAGACTTGTGCGTTATATAATAGTTTGTGCAAAACGTGCACCTGTACGCTGCCACCGACAGGCACACACGTGCGGTTTTTAAATGCAAGCATGGATGCAATAAGAACCTAACAGGGTTTTAGGAGCGACAATTACTGAGAAGTCTGACACTATCAGCCACTGCTGACTGACGTGTATTATACACTAGACTTGTGCGTTATATAATAGTTTGTGCAAAACGTGCACCTGTACGCTGCCACCGACAGGCACACACGTGCGGTTTTTAAATGCAAGCATGGACGCAATAAGAACCTAACAGGTTTTTAGGAGCGACAATTACTGAGAAGTCTGACACTATCAGCCACTGCTGACTGACGTGTATTATACACTAGACTTGTGCGTTATATAATGGTTTGTGCAAAACGTGCACCTGTACGCTGCCACCGACAGGCACACACGTGCGGTTTTTAAATGCAAGCATGGACGCAATAAGAACCTAACAGGTTTTTAGGAGCGACAATTACTGAGAAGTCTGACACTATCAGCCACTGCTGACTGACGTGTATTATACACTAGACTTGTGCGTTATATAATAGTTTGTGCAAAACGTGCACCTGTACGCTGCCACCGACAGGCACACACGTTCGGTTTTTAAATGCAAGCATGGACGCAATAAGAACCTAACAGGTTTTTAGGAGCGACAATTACTGAGAAGTCTGACACTATCATCCACTGCTGACTGACGTGTATTATACACTAGACTTGTGCGTTATATAATAGTTTGTGCAAATTGTGCACCTGTACGCTGCCACCGACAAGCACACACGTGCGGTTTTTAAATGCAAGCATGGACGCAATAAGAACCTAACAGGTTTTTAGGAGCGACAATTACTGAGAAGTCTGACACTATCAGCCACTGCTGACTGACGTGTATTATACACTAGACTTGTGCGTTATATAATAGTTTGTGCAAAACGTGCACCTGTACGCTGCCACCGACAGGCACACACGTGCGGTTTTTAAATGCAAGCATGGACGCAATAAGAACCTAACAGGTTTTTAGGAGCGACAATTACTGAGAAGTCTGACACTATCAGCCACTGCTGACTGACGTGTATTATACACTAGACTTGTGCGTTATATAATAGTTTGTGCAAAACGTGCACCTGTACGCTGCCACCGACAGGCACACACGTGCGGTTTTTAAATGCAAGCATGGACGCAATAAGAACCTAACAGGTTTTTAGGAGAAAAAATTACTGAGAAGTCTGACACTATCTGGACTGTTTTAGACTGTGTACACCAGCCCCAGATATGATGAAGGCTGGTATACGGTCACCGCTAGGAATGGCTATATACCCTGCCTGCCTGCCTGCCTGTATACTGCTACAATAGTCCTGACAAGGACTCTTCTGGTCACTAGCCTGTATTCCGACCTGGCTATACCCTGCCTGTATATAGCAACAATAGTCCTGAGAAGGACTCTGCTACTGTACTCCGACCTGGCTATACCTTGAAAGCCTGTATACAACTAGAATAGTCCTGAGAAGGACTTCTGGTCACACTGTTTGCAGCCCTGCTCCGGAACTAACTATAAAGGGCTGCAAATCTTTCCCTGAAGCAGCGACACTCTCCCTGCACTGACTGTCTGGATAGCTGTGAGCAGAGCACAGCGCGCCGGCCGGTATAAAGGCTCGGTCACGCTGTGCGGGCCGGCCAATCACTGCAATTCCACAACTAACAGGGCTGTGGCATTGCAGTGGTCTGCCAGCCAATCCCTGCATGAGGGCTGGCTCTCAAAAGAGCGCCAACATGCAGGGATGAAGACCACGAGTACAGCACGAGTATCGCGAGATTACTCGGTCCCCGCCGAGTAGCCCGAGTACAGTGATACTCGTGCGAGTACTGAGTAGTAACAAGCATGCTCGCTCATCACTAAAGTTTACATTGAATGTGTTACTTTTTTCTACATCGTTTAGTCGTTTGCTTTTGTATTTAAAGGAACTATATATTTTGAAACAAACAGGATTTTTATAATATGGGATTATGTTTTCTGCTAAAATGGTCAATAAAAAAGAAACCCAAAATCGTAGTTCTCTTGGTGATGGAAGCCAAAATATATTATCAGTTGGCAACAAAACCAAGAATTTCATATATTACAGGTTGATAGCAAATTACTTAAACAGCGAAAACGGCTTGTTTTTACTGGGGATTGAACCCAGGATCTTCTGCATGTGAAGTAGACGTGATGACCACTCCACTATGAAAGCTGTGAAATCCTGCAAAGTAATGGCAATTAGAGACGAGTTTTCACCGCCAGGGGAAAAAAAACAAATTCGTAGCTCTGTTGGTGATGGAAGCCAAAACATCCCGTCATTCGGCGACAAAGCCAAGAACTTCATATATTGCGGGTTGTTAAGGTTTTAGTTCAACACCATGAACAGATTGGTTTTCCTGGGGATTCAACCTAGGACCTTCTGCGTGTTAAGCAGACGTGATGAGCACTACACTATGAAACCTGATGGAAAGTTACTGTGCATTGGCTAGCAGAGCAGAATTGTGACTGATGGGGCCTTTTTATTGCTGAAGGAAAGTATTTTTGGTTAATGAAACATTTACAATTTTTATTATATATTTTACCAGTTTTATTCCTACAAAGGGATTTTGCTTAAATTGAAGTTTACATTGAATGTGTTACTTTTTTCTACATAGTTTAGTCGTTTGCTTTTGTATTTATGGGAACTATAAATTTTAAAACAAATAGGATTTTTATAATATGGGATTATGTTTTCTGCTAAAATGGTCAATAAAAAAGAAACCCAAAATCGAAGTTCTCTTTGTGATGGAATCCAAAATGTATTGTCATTTGGCAACGAAACCAAGAATATCACATATTACAAGTCAATAGGAAATTACATCAACACCAAAAACAGATTGGTTTCCCAGGGGATTGAACCCAGGACCTTCTGCGTGTGAAGCAGACGTGATGACCACTTTACTATGAAACCTTTGAAATCCTGCAAAGTAATGGCAATTAGAGACGAGTTTTGACCGCCAGGTGGAAAAAAAACAAATTCGTAGCTCTGTTGGTGATGGAAGCTAAAACATCCCATTATTCGACAACAAAGCCAAGAACTTAATATATTGCAGGTTGATATGGAATTATTACAACACCATGAACACATGGGTTTCACTGGCGATTGAACCCAGGACCTTCTGCATGTGAAGCAGACGTGATGACCACTACACTATGAAACCTTTGAAAGCCTGCAAAGTAATGGCAATTAGAGACGAGTTTTGACCGCCAGGGAAAAAAAAAACAAATTCGTAGCTCTGTTGGTGATGGAAGCCAAAACATCCCATCATTCGGCAACACAGCCTAGAACTTCATATATTGTAGTTTAATTGGGTATTATTTCAGCACCAAGAACAGATTGGTTTTACTGGGGTTTGAACGCAGGACCTTCTGCGTGTTAAGCACACGTGATGACCACTACTCTATGAAACCTGATGGAAAGTTACTGTGTATTGGCTAGCAGAGCAGAATTGTGACTAACGGGGCCTTTTTATTGCTGAAGGAAAGTATTTTTAATTAATGAAACATTTACAGTTGTTATTACATATTTTACCAGTTTTATTCCTACTAATGGATTTTGCTTAAATGGAAGTTTACATTGAATTTGTTACTTTTTTCTACATAGTTTAGTCGTTTGCTTTTGTATTTAAAGGAACTATATATTTTGAAACAAACAGGATTTTTATAATATAGGATTATGTTTTCTGCTAAAATGGTCAATAAAAAAGAAACCCAAAATCGTAGTTCTCTTGGTGATGGAAGCCAAAATATATTATCAGTTGGCAACAAAACAAAGAATTTCATATATTACAGGCTAATAGCAAATTACTTCAACAGCAAAAACTGCTTGTTTTTACTGGGGATTGAACCCAGGTCCTTCTGCATGTGAAGTAGACGTGATAACCACTCCACTATGAAAGCTGTGAAACCCTGCAAAGTAATGGCATTTAGAGACGAGTTGTGACCGCCAGGGGAAAAAAAAAAAATAATTTGTAGTTCTGTTTGTGATGGAAGCCAAAACATCCCATCATTCGGCAACAAAGCCGAGAACTTCATATATTGTAGTTGGATAGCGTATTATTTCAACACTGAGAACAGATTGGTTTCACTGGGGATTGAACCCAGGACCTACTGCGTGTTAAGCAGACGTGATGACCACTACACTGTGAAACCTGACGAAAAGTTACTGTGTATTGGCTAGCAGAGCAGAATTGTGACTGACGGGGCCATTTTATTGCTGAAGGAAAGTATTTTTGGTTAATGAAACATTTACAATTTTTATTATATATTTTACTAGTTTTACTCCTACAAAGGGATTTTGCTTAAATTGAAGTTTTTATTGAATATGTTACTTTTTTCTACATAGTTTAGTCGTTTGCTTTTGTATTTATGGGAACTATATATTTTAAAACAAATAGGATTTTTATAATATGGGATTATGTTTTCTGCTAAAATGGTCAATAAAAAAGAAACCCAAAATCGTAGTTCTCTTTGTGATAGAAGCCAAAATGTATTGTCATTTGGCAACGAAACCAAGAATTTCACATATTACAAGTCGATAGGAAATTACTTCAACACCAAAAACAGATTGGTTTCACTAGGAAATGAACCCAGGACCTTCTGCGTGTGAAGTAGACGTGATGACCACTACACTATGAAACCTTTGAAATCCTGCAAAGTAATGGCAATTAGAGACGAGTTTTGACCGCCAGGGGAAAAAAAAACAAATTCGTAGCTCTGTTGGTGATGGAAGCTAAAACATCTCGTTATTCGGCAACAAAGCCAAGAACTTCATATATTGCAGGCTGATAGAATATTATTTCAACAGCAAGAACACATGGGTTTCACTGGGGATTGAACCCAGAACCTTCAGCTTGTAAAGCAGACGTGATTTCCACTACACTATGAAACCTTTGAAAGTCTGCAAAGTAATGGCAATTAGAGACGAGTTTTGACCGCCAGGGAAAAAAAAACCAAATTCGTAGCTCTGTTGGTGATGGAAGCCAAAACATCCCATCATTCGGCAACAAAGCCAAGAACTTCAAATATTGTAGTTTAGTTGGGTATTATTTCAACACGAAGAACAGATTGGTTTTACTGGAGATTGAACGCAGGACCTTCTGCGTGTTAAGCAGACGTGATGACCACTACTCTATGAAACCTGATGGAAAGTTACTGTGTATTGGCTAGCAGAGCAGAATTGTGACTGACGGGGCCTTTTTATTGCTGAAGGAAAGTATTTTTGGTTAATGAAACATTTACAATTTTTATTATATATTTTACTAGTTTTACTCCTACAAAGGGATTTTGCTTAAATTGAAGTTTTTATTGAATATGTTACTTTTTTCTACATAGTTTAGTCGTTTGCTTTTGTATTTATGGGAACTATATATTTTAAAACAAATAGGATTTTTATAATATGGGATTATGTTTTCTGCTAAAATGGTCAATAAAAAAGAAACCCAAAATCGTAGTTCTCTTTGTGATAGAAGCCAAAATGTATTGTCATTTGGCAACGAAACCAAGAATTTCACATATTACAAGTCGATAGGAAATTACTTCAACACCAAAAACAGTTGGTTTCACTAGGAAATGAACCCAGGACCTTCTGCGTGTGAAGTAGACGTGATGACCACTACACTATGAAACCTTTGAAATCCTGCAAAGTAATGGCAATTAGAGACGAGTTTTGACCGCCAGGGGAAAAAAAACAAATTCGTAGCTCTGTTGGTGATGGAAGCTAAAACATCTCGTTATTCGGCAACAAAGCCAAGAACTTCATATATTGCAGGCTGATAGGATATTATTTCAACACCAAGAACACATGGGTTTCACTGGGGATTGAACCCAGAACCTTCAGCGTGTAAAGCAGACGTGATTTCCACTACACTATGAACCCTTTGAAAGTCTGCAAAGTAATGGCAATTAGAGACGAGTTTTGACCGCCAGGGAAAAAAAAAACCAAATTCGTAGCTCTGTTGGTGATGGAAGCCAAAACATCCCATCATTCGGCAACAAAGCCAAGAACTTCAAATATTGTAGTTTAGTTGGGTATTATTTCAACACGAAGAACAGATTGGTTTTACTGGAGATTGAACGCAGGACCCTCTGCGTGTTAAGCAGACGTGATGACCACTACTCTATGAAACCTGATGGAAAGTTACTGTGTATTGGCTAGCAGAGCAGAATTGTGACTGACGGGGCCTTTTTATTGCTGAAGGAAAGTATTTTTGGTTCATGAAACATTTACAATTGTTATTACATATTTTACCAGTTTTATTCCTACAAAGGGAGTTTGCTTAAATTGAAGTTTATATTGAATGTGTTACTTTTTTCTCCATAGTTTGGTCTTTTGCTTTTGTATTTATGGGAACTATATATTTTGAAACAAACAGGATTTTTATAACATGGGATTATGTTTTCTGCTAAAATGGTCATTAAAAAAGAAACCCAAAATCGTAGTTCTCTTGGTGATGGAAGCCAAAATATATTATCAGTTGGCAACAAAACCAAGAATTTCATATATTACAGGTTGATAGCAAATTACTTCAACAGCGAAAACGGATAGGTTTTACTGGTGATTGAACCCAGGACCTACTGCGTGTAAAGTAGACGTGATGACCACTCCACTATGAAAGCTATTAAATCCTGCAAAGTAATGGCATTTAGAGACGAGTTTTGACCGCCAGGGGAAAAAAATAATTTGTAGTTCTGTTTGTGATGGAAGCCAAAACATCCCGTCATTCGGCAACAAAGCCGAGAACTTCATATATTGTAGTTGGATAGCGTATTATTTCAACACTAAGAACAGATTGGTTTCACTGGTGATTGAACCCAGGACCTTCTGCGTGTTAAGCAGACGTGATGACCACTACACTATAAAACCTGATGAAAAGTTACTGTGTATTGGCTAGCAGAGCAGAATTGTGACTGACGGGGCCTTTTTATTGCTGAAGGAAAGTATTTTTGGTTAATGAAACATTTACAATTTTTATTACATATTTACCAGTTTTATTCCTACAAAGGGATTTTGCTTAAATGGAAGTTTACATTGAATTTGTTACTTTTTTCTACATAGTTTAGTCGTTTGCTTTTGTATTGAAAGGAACTATATATTTTGAAACAAACAGGATTTTTATAATATGGGATTATGTTTTCTGCTAAAATGGTCAATAAAAAAGAAACCCAAAATCGTAGTTCTCTTGGTGATGGAAGCCAAAATATATTATCAGTTGGCAACAAAACCAAGAATTTCATATATTACAGGTTGATAGCAAATTACTTCAACAGCAAAAACGGCTTGGTTTTACTGGGGATTGAACCCAGGACCTTCTGCGTGTGAAGTAGACATGATGACCACTCCACTATGAAAGCTGTGAAATCCTGCAAAGTAATGGCATTTAGAGACGAGTTGTGACCGCCAGGGGAAAAAAAAAAAAATAATTTGTAGTTCTGTTTGTGATGGAAGCCAAAACATCCCATCATTCGGCAACAAAGCCGAGAACTTCATATATTGTAGTTGGATAGTGTATTATTTCAACACTGAGAACAGATTGGTTTCACTGGGGAATGAACCCAGGACCTTCTGCATGTTAAGCAGACGTGATGACCACTACACTGTGAAACCTGACGAAAAGTTACTGTGTATTGGCTAGCAGAGCAGAATTGTGACTGACGGAGCCTTTTTATTGCTGAAGGAAAGTATTTTTGTTTAATGAAAAATTTACAATTTTTATTATATATTTTACTAGTTTTATTCCTACAAAGGGATTTTGCTTAAATTGAAGTTTACATTGAATGTGTTACTTTTTTCTACATAGTTTAGTCGTTTGCTTTTGTATTTATGGGAACTATATATTTTAAAACAAATAGGATTTTTATAATATGGGATTATGTTTTCTGCTAAAATGGTCAATAAAAAAAGAAACCCAAAATCGTAGTTCTCTTTGTGATGGAAGCCAAAATGTATTGTCATTTGGCAACGAAACCAAGAATTTCACATATTACAAGTCGATAGGAAATTACTTCAACACCAAAAACAGATTGGTTTTACTAGGAAATGAACCCAGGACCTTCTGCGTGTGAAGTAGACGTGATGACCACTACACTATGAAACATTTGAAATCCTGCAAAGTAATGGCAATTAGAGACGAGTTTTGACCGCCAGGGGAAAAAAAACAAATTCGTAGCTCTGTTGGTGATGGAAGCTAAAACATCTCGTTATTCGGCAACAAAGTTAAGAACTTCATATATTGCAGGCTGATAGGATATTATTTCAACACCAAGAACACATGGGTTTCACTGGGGATTGAACCCAGGACCTTCAGCGTGTAAAGCAGACGTGATTTCCACTACACTATGAAACCTTTGAAAGTCTGCAAAGTAATGGCAATTAGAGACGAGTTTTGACCGCCAGGGAAAAAAAAACAAAAATTCGTAGCTCTGTTGGTGATGGAAGCCAAAACATCCCATCATTCGGCAACAAAGCCAAGAACTTCAAATATTGTAGTTTAATTGGGTATTATTTCAACACGAAGAACAGATTGGTTTTACTGGAGATTGAACGCAGGACCTTCTGCGTGTTAAGCAGACGTGATGACCACTACTCTATGAAACCTGATGGAAAGTTATTGTGTATTGGCTAGCACAGCAGAATTGTGACTGACGGGGCCTTTTTATTGCTGAAGGAAAGTATTTTTGGTTCATGAAACATTTACAATTGTTATTACATGTTTTTCCAGTTTTATTCCTACAAAGGGAGTTTGCTTAAATTGAAGTTTATATTGAATGTGTTACTTTTTTCTCCATAGTTTGGTCTTTTGCTTTTGTATTTATGGGAACTATATATTTTGAAACAAACAGGATTTTTATAACATGGGATTATGTTTTCTGCTAAAATGGTCAATAAAAAAGAAACCCAAAATCGTAGTTCTCTTGGTGATGGAAGCCAAAATATATTATCAGTTGGCAACAAAACCAAGAATTTCATATATTACAGGTTGATAGCAAATTACTTCAACAGCGAAAATGGATTGTTTTTACTGGTGATTGAACCCAGGACCTACTGCGTGTGAAGTAGTCGTGTTGACCACTCCACTATGAAAGCTATGAAATCCTGCAAAGTAATGGCATTTAGAGACAAGTTTTGACCGCCAGGGGAAAAAAAATAATTTGTAGTTCTGTTTGTGATGGAAGCCAAAACATCCCGTCATTCGGCAACAAAGCCGAGAACTTCATATATTGTAGTTGGATAGCGTATTATTTCAACACTAAGAACAGATTAGTTTCACTGGTGATTGAACCCAGGACTTTCTGCGTGTTAAGCAGACGTGATGACCACTACACTATAAATTCTGAAGAAAAGTTACTGTGTATTGGCTAGCAGAGCAGAATTGTGACTGACAGGGCATTTTTATTGCTGAAGGAAAGTATTTTTGGTTAATGAAACATTTACAATTTTTATTACATATTTTACCAGTTTTATTACTACAAAGGGATTTTGCTTAAATTGAAGTTTATATTGAATGTGTTACTTTTTTCTACACAGTTTAGTCGTTTGCTTTTGTATTTAAAGGAACTATATATTTTGAAACAAACAGGATTTTTATAATATGGGATTATGTTTTCTGCTAAAATGGTCAATAAAAAAGAAACCCAAAATCGTAGTTCTCTTGGTGATGGAAGCCAAAATATATTATCAGTTGGCAACAAAACCAAGAATTTCATATATTACAGGTTGATAGCAAATTACTTCAACAGCAAAAACGGCTTGTTTTTACTGGGGATTGAACCCAGGACCTTCTGCGTGTGAAGTAGACGTGATGACCACTCCACTATGAGAGCTGTGAAATCCTGCAAATTAATGGCATTTAGAGACGAGTTGTGACCGCCAGGGGAAAAAAAAAAAAATAATTTGTAGTTCTCTTTGTGATGGAAGCCAAAACATCCCATCATTCGGCAACAAAGCCGAGAACTTCATATATTGTAGTTGGATAGCGTATTATTTCAACACTGAGAACAGATTGGTTTCACTGGGGAATGAACCCAGGACCTTCTGCATGTTAAGCAGACGTGATGACCACTACACTGTGAAACCTGACGAAAAGTTACTGTGTATTGGCTAGCAGAGCAGAATTGTGACTGACGGGGCCTTTTTATTGCTGAAGGAAAGTATTTTTGGTTAATGAAAAATTTACAATTTTTATTATATATTTTACTAGTTTTATTCCTGCAAAGGGATTTTGCTTAAATTGAAGTTTACATTGAATGTGTTACTTTTTTCTACATAGTTTAGTCGTTTGCTTTTGTATTTATGGCAACTATATATTTTAAAACAAATAGGATTTTTATAATATGGGATTATGTTTTCTGCTAAAATGGTCAATAAAAAAAGAAACCCAAAACCGTAGTTCTCTTTGTGATGGAAGCCAAAATGTATTGTCATTTGGCAACGAAACCAAGAATTTCACATATTACAAGTCGATAGGAAATTACTTCAACACCAAAAACAGATTGGTTTCTCAAGGAAATGAACCCAGAACCTTCTGCGTGTGAAGTAGATGTGATGACCACTACACTATGAAACCTTTGAAATCCTGCAAAGTAATGGCAATTAGAGACGAGTTTTGACCGCCAGGGGAAAAAAAAACAAATTCGTAGCTCTGTTGGTGATGGAAGCTAAAACATCTCGTTATTCGGCAACAAAGCCAAGAACTTCATATATTGCAGACTGATAGGATATTATTTCAACACCAAGAACACATCGGTTTCACTGGGGATTGAACCCAGGACCTTCAGCGTGTAAAGCAGACGTGATGACCACTACTCTATGAAACCTGATGGAAAGTAACTGTGTATTGGCTAGCAGAGCAGAATTGTGACTGACGGGGCCTTTTTATTGCTGAAGGAAAGTATTTTTGGTTAATGAAACATTTACAATTTTTATTACATATTTTACCAGTTTTATTCCTACAAAGGGATTTTGCTTAAAAGGAAGTTTACATTGAATGTGTTACTTTTTTCCACATAGTTTAGTTGTTTGCTTTTGTATTTAAAGGAACTATATATTTTGAAACAAACAGGATTTTTATAATATGGGATTATGTTTTCTGCTAAAATGGTCAATAAAAAAGAAACCCAAAATCGTAGTTCTCTTGGTGATGGAAGCCAAAATATATTATCAGTTGGCAACAAAACAAAGAATTTCATATGTTACCGGTTGATAGCAAATTACTTAAACAGCGAAAACGGCTTGTTTTTACTGGGGATTGAACCCAGGACCTTCTGCGTATGAAGTAGACGTGATGACGACTCCACTATGAAACCTGTGAAATCCTGCAAAGTAATGGCATTTAGAGACGAGTTTTGACCGCAAGGGGAAAAAAAAAAATAATTTGTAGTTCTGTTTGTGATGGAAGCCAAAACATCCCGTCATTCGGCAACAAAGCCGAGAACTTCATATATTGTAGTTGGATAGCGTATTATTTCAACACCATTAACAGATTGGTTTCACTGGGGATTGAACCCAGGACCTTCTGCGTGTTAAGCAGACGTGATGACCACTACACTATGAAACCTGACGAAAAGTTACTGTGTATTGGCTAGCAGAGCAGAATTGTGACTGACGGGGCCTTTTTATTGCTGAAGGAAAGTATTTTTGGTTAATGAAACATTTACAATTATTATTACACATTTTACCAGTTTTATTCCTACAAAGGGATTTTGCTTAAATTGAAGTTTATATTGAATGTGTTACTTTTTTCTCCATAGTTTGGTCTTTTGCTTTTGTATTTATGGGAACTATATATTTTGAAACAAATAGGATTTTTATAATATGGGATTATGTTTTCTGCTAAAATGGTCAATAAAAAAGAAACCCAAAATCGTAGTTCTCTTTGTGATGGATGCCAAAATGTATTGTCATTTGGCAACGAAACCAAGAATTTCACATATTATAAGTCGATAGGAAATTACTTCAACACCAATAACAGATTGGTTTCACTGGGGATTGAACCCAGGACCTTAAGCGTGTGAAGCAGACGTGATGACCACTACACTATGAAACCTTTGAAATCCTGCAAAGTAATGGCAATTAGAGACGAGTTTTGACCGCCAGTGGAAAAAAAACAAATTCGTAGCTCTGTTGGTGATGGAAGCTAAAACATCCCGTTATTCGGCAACAAAGCCAAGAACTTTATATATTGCAGGTTGATAGGGGATTATTTCAACACCAAGAACACATGGGTTTCACTGGGGATTGTAGCCAAGAACTTCATATATTGTAGTTTAATTGAGTATTATTTCAACGCCAAGAACAGATTGGTTTTACTGGGGATTGAACGCAGGACCTTCTGCGTGTTGAGCAGACGTGATGACCACTACTTTATGAAACCTGATGGAAAGTTACTGTGTATTGGCTAGCAGAGCAGAATTGTGACTGACGGGGCCTTTTTAATGCTGAAGGAAAGTATTTTTGGTTAATGAAACATTTACAATTTTTATTACATATTTTACCAGTTTTATTCCTACAAAAGGATTTTGCTTAAAAGGAAGTTTACATTGAATGTGTTACTTTTTTCCACATAGTTTAGTTGTTTGCTTTTGTATTTAAAGGAACTATATATTTTGAAACAAACAGGATTTTTATAATATGGATTATGTTTTCTGCTAAAATGGTCAATAAAAAAGAAACCCAAAATCGTAGTTATCTTGGTGAGGGAAGCCAAAATATATTATCAGTTGGCAACAAAACCAAGAATTTCATATATTACAGGTTGATAGCAAATTACTTCAACAGCGAAAACGGCTTGTTTTTACTGGGGATTGAATTCAGGACCCTCTGCGTGTGAAGTAGACGTGTTGACCACTCCACTATGAAACCTGTGAAATCCTGCAAAGTAATGGCATTTAGAGACGAGTTTTGACCGCCAGGGGAAAAAAAAAAAATAATTTGTAGTTCTGTTTGTGATGGAAGCCAAAACATACCGTCATTCGGCAACAATGCCGAGAACTTCATATATTGTAGTTGGATAGGGTATTATTTCAACACTAAGAACAGATTGGTTTCATTGGGGATTGAACCCAGGACTTTCTGCATGTTAAGCAGACGTGATGACCACTACACTATGAAACCTGACGAAAAGTTACTGTGTATTGGCTAGCAGAGAAGAATTGTGACTGACGGGGCTTTTTTATTGCTAAAGGAAAGTATTTTTTGTTAATGAAACATTTACAATTATTATTACATATTTTACCAGTTTTATTCCTACAAAGGGATTTTGCTTAAATTGAAGTTTATATTGAATGTGTTACTTTTTTCTCCATAGTTTGGTCTTTTGCTTTTGTATTTATGGGAACTATATATTTTGAAACAAATAGGATTTTTATAATATGGGATTATGTTTTCTGCTAAAATGGTCAATAAAAAAGAAACCCAAAATCGTAGTTCTCTTTGTGATGGAAGCCAAAATGTATTGTCATTTGGCAACGTAACCAAGAATTTCACATATTACAAGTCGATAGGAAATTACTTCAACACCAAAAACAGATTGGTTTCACTGGGGATTGAACCCAGGACCTTCTGCGTGTGAAGCAGACGTGATGACCTCTACACTATGAAACCTTTGTAATCCTGCAAAGTAATGGCAATTAGAGATGAGTTTTGACCGCCAGGGGAAAAAAACAAATTCGTAGCTCTGTTGGTGATGGAAGCTAAAACATCCCGTTATTCGGCAACAAAGCCAAGAACTTTACATATTGCAGGTTGATAGGGGATTATTTCAACACCAAGAACACATGGGTTTCTCTGGGGATTGAACCCAGGACCTTCTGCGTGTAAAGCAGACGTGATTTCCACTACACTATGAAACCTTTGAAAGCCTGCAAAGTAATGGCAATTAGAGACGAGTTTTGACCGCCAGGGAAAAAAAAAATAAATTCGTAGCTCTGTTGGGGATGGAAGCCAAAACATCCCATCATTCGGCAACAAAGCCAAGAACTTCATATATTGTAGTTTAATTGAGTATTATTTCAACACCAAGAACAGATTGGTTTTAATGGGGATTGAACGCAGGACCTTCTGCGTGTTAAGCAGACGTGATGACCACTACTCTATGAAACCTGATGGAAAGTTACTGTGTATTAGCTAGCAGAGCAGAATTGTGACTGACGGGGCCTTTTTATTGCTGAAGGAAAGTATTTTTGGTTAATGAAACATTTACAATTTTTATTACATATTTTACCAGTTTTATTCCTACAAAAGGATTTTGCTTAAAAGGAAGTTTACATTGAATGTGTTACTTTTTTCCACATAGTTTAGTTGTTTGCTTTTGTATTTAAAGGAACTATATATTTTGAAACAAACAGGATTTTTATAATATGGGATTATGTTTTCTGCTAAAATGGTCAATAAAAAAGAAACCCAAAATCGTAGTTCTCTTGGTGAGGGAAGCCAAAATATATTATCAGTTGGCAACAAAACTAAGAATTTCATATATTACAGGTTGATAGCAAATTACTTCAACAGCGAAAATGGCTTGTTTTTACTGGGGATTGAACCCAGGAGGACCCTCTGCGTGTGAAGTAGATGTGATGACCACTCCACTATGAAACCTGTGAAATCCTGCAAAGTAATGGCATTTAGAGACGAGTTTTGACCGCTAGGGGAAAAAAAAAAATAATTTGTAGTTCTGTTTGTGATGGAAGCCAAAACATACCGTCATTCGGCAACAATGCCGAGAATTTCATATATTGTAGTTGGATTGGGTATTATTTCAACACTAAGAACAGATTGGTTTCACTGGGGATTGAACCCAGGACTTTCTGCATGTTATGCAGACATGATGACCACTACACTATGAAACCTGACGAAAAGTTACTGTGTATTGGCTAGCAGAGAAGAATTGTGACTGACGGGGCCTTTTTATTGCTAAAGGAAAGTGTTTTTTGTTAATGAAACATTTACAATTATTATTACATATTTTACCAGTTTTATTCCTACAAAGGGATTTTGCTTAAATTGAAGTTTATATTGAATGTGTTACTTTTTTCTCCATAGTTTGGTCTTTTGCTTTTGTATTTATGGGAACTATATATTTTGAAACAAATAGGATTTTTATAATATGGGATTATGTTTTCTGCTAAAATGGTCAATAAAAAAGAAACCAAAAATCGTAGTTCTCTTTGTGATGGAAGCCAAAATGTATTGTCATTTGGCAACGAAACCAAGAATTTCACATATTACAAGTCGATAGGAAATTACTTCAACACCAAAAACAGATTGGTTTCACTGGGGATTGAACCCAGGCCCTTCTGCGTGTGAAGCAGACGTGATGACCACTACACTATGAAACCTTTGAAATCCTGCAAAGTAATGGCAATTAGAGACGAGTTTTGACCGCCAGGGGAAAAAAAAATAATAATTTGTAGTTCTGTTTGTGATGGAAGCCAAAACATCCCGTCATTCAGCAACAAAGCCGAGAACTTCATATATTGTAGCTGGATAGCGTATAATTTCAACACTAAGAACAGATTGATTTCACTGGGGATTGAACCCAGGACCTTCTGCATGCTATGCAGACGTGATGGCCACTACACTATGAAACCTGACAAAAAGTTACTGTGTATTGGCTAGCAGAGCAGAATTGTGACTGACGGGGCCTTTTTATTGCTGAAGGAAAGTATTTTTGGTTAATGAAACATTTACAATTATTATTATATATTTTACTAGTTTTATTCCTACAAAGGGATTTTGCTTAAATTGAATTTTTTATTGAATGTGTTACTTTTTTCTACATAGTTTAGTCGTTTGCTTTTGTATTTATGGGAACTATATATTTTAAAACAAATAGGATTTTTATAATATGGGATTATGTTTTCTGCTAAAATGGTCAATAAAAAAGAAACCCAAAATCGTAGTTCTCTTTGTGATGGAAGCCAAAATGTATTGTCATTTGGCAACGAAACCAAGAATTTCACATATTACAAGTCGATAGGAAATTACTTCAACACCGAAAACAGATTGGTTTCACTAGGAAATGAACCCAGGACCTTCTGCGTGTGAAGTAGACGTGATGACCACTACACTATGAAACCTTTGGAATCCTGCAAAGTAATGGGAATTAGAGACGAGTTTTGACCGCCAGTGGAAAAAAAACAAATTCGTTGCTCTGTTGGTGATGGAAGCTAAAACATCCCGTTATTCGGCAACAAAGCCAAGAACTTCATATATTGTAGTATAATTGAGTATTATTTCAACACCAAGAACAGATTGGTTTTATTGGGGATTGAACGCAGGACCTTCTGCGTGTTAAGCAGACGTGATGAACACTACTCTATGAAACCTGATGGAAAGTTACTGTGTATTGGCTAGCAGAGCAGAATTGTGACTGACGGGGCCTTTTTATTGCTGAAGGAAAGTATTTTTGGTTAATGAAACATTTACAATTTTTATTACATATTTTACCAGTTTTATTCCTACAAAGGGATTTTGCTTAAAAGGAAGTTTACATTGAATGTGTTACTTTTTTCCACATAGTTTAGTTGTTTGCTTTTGTATTTAAAGGAACTATATATTTTGAAACAAACAGGATTTTTATAATATGGGATTATGTTTTCTGCTAAAATGGTCAATAAAAAAGAAACCCAAAATCGTAGTTCTCTTGGTGAGGGAAGCCAAAATATATTATCAGTTGGCAACAAAACCAAGAATTTCATATATTACAGGTTGATAGCAAATTACTTCAACAGCGAAAACGGCTTGTTTTTACTGGGGATTGAATTCAGGACCCTCTGCGTGTGAAGTAGACGTGTTGACCACTCCACTATGAAACCTGTGAAATCCTGCAAAGTAATGGCATTTAGAGACGAGTTTTGACCGCCAGGGGAAAAAAAAATAAATAATTTGTAGTTCTGTTTGTGATGGAAGCCAAAACATACCGTCATTCGGCAACAACGCCGAGAACTTCATATATTGTAGTTGGATAGGGTATTATTTCAACATTAAGAACAGATTGATTTCACTGGGGATTGAACCCAGGACTTTCTGCATGTTAAGCAGACGTGATGACCACTACACTATGAAACCTGACGAAAAGTTACTGTGTATTGGCTAGCAGAGAAGAATTGTGACTGACGGGGCCTTTTTATTGCTAAAGGAAAGTATTTTTTGTTAATGAAACATTTACAAATATTATTACATATTTTACCAGTTTTATTCCTACAAAGGGATTTTGCTTAAATTGAAGTTTATATTGATCGTAGTTCTCTTTGTGATGGAAGCCAAAATGAATTGTCATTTGGCAACGAAACCAAGAATTTCACATATTACAAGTCGATAGGAAATTACTTCAACACCAAAAACAGCTTGGTTTCACTGGGGATTGAAACATTTACAATTATTATTACATATTTTACCAGTTTTATTCCTACAAAGGGATTTTGCTTAAATTGAGGTTTATATTGAATGTGTTACTTTTTTCTCCATAGTTTGGTCTTTTGCTTTTGTATTTATGGGAACTATATATTTTGAAACAAATAGGATTTTTATAATCCTGCAAAGTAATGGCATTTAGAGACGAGTTTTGACCGCCAGGGGAAAAAAAAAATAATTTGTAGTTCTGTTTGTGATGGAAGCCAAAACATCCCGTCATTCGGCAACAAAGCCGAGAACTTCATATATTGTAGTTGGATAGCGTATTATTTCACCACTATGAACAGATTGGTTTCACTGGGGATTGAACCCAGGACCTTCTGCGTGTTAAGCAGACTTGATGACCACTACACTATGAAACCTGACAAAAAGTAACTGTGTATTGGCTAGCAGAGCAGAATTGTGACTGACGGGGCCTTTTTATTGCAGAAGGAAAGTATTTTTGGTTAATGAAACATTTACAATTATTATTACATATTTTACCAGTTTTATTCCTACAAAGGGATTTTGCTTAAATTGAAGTTTATATTGAATGTGTTACTTTTTTCTCCATAGTTTGGTCTTTTGCTTTTGTATTTATGGGAACTATATATTTTGAAACAAATAGGATTTTTATAATATGGGATTATGTTTTCTGCTAAAATGGTCAATAAAAAAGAAACCCAAAATCGTAGTTCTCTTTGTGATGGAAGCCAAAATGTATTGTCATTTGGCAACGAAACCAAGAATTTCACATATTACAAGTCGATAGAAAATTACTTCAACACCAAAAACAGATTGGTTTCACTGGGGATTGAACCCAGGACCTTCTGTGTGTGAAGCAGACGTGATGACTACTACACTATGAAACCTGTGAAATCCTGCAAAGTAATGGCAATTAGAGACGAGTTTTGACCGCCAGGGGAAAAAAAAACAAATTCGTAGCTCTGTTGGTGATGGAAGCTAAAACATCCCGTTATTCGGCAACAAAGCCAAGAACTTTATATACTGCAGGTTGATAGGGGATTATTTCAACACCAAGAACACATGGGTTTCACTGGGGATTGAACCAAGGACCTTCTGCGTGTAAAGCTGATGTGATTTCCACTACACTATGAAACCTTAGAAAGCCTGCAAAGTAATGGCAATTAGACACGAGTTTTGACCGCCAGGGAAAAAAAAACAAATTCGTAGCTCTGTTGGGGATGGAAGCCAAAACATCCCATCATTCGGCAACAAAGCCAAGAACTTCATATATTGTAGTTTAATTGAGTATTATTTCAACACCAAGAACAGATTGGTTTTACTGGGGATTGAACGCAGGACCTCCTGCGTGTTAAGCAGACGTGATGACCACTACTCTATGAAACCAGATAGAAAGTTAATGTGTATTGGCTAGCAGAGCAGAATTGTGACTGACGAGGCCTTTTTATTGCTGAAGGAAAGTATTTTTGGTTAATGAAACATTTACAATTTTTATTACATATTTTACCAGTTTTATTCCTACAAAGTGATTTTGCTTAAAAGGAAGTTTACATTGAATGTGTTACTTTTTTCCACATAGTTTAGTTGTTTGCTTTTGTATTTAAAGGAACTATATATTTTGAAACAAACAGGATTTTTATAATATGGGAGTATGTTTTCTGCTAAAATGGTCAATAAAAAAGAAACCCAAAAGCGTAGTTCTCTTGGTGAGGGAAGCCAAAATATATTATCAGTTGGCAACAAAACCAAGAAGTTCATATATTACAGGTTGATAGCAAATTACTTCAACAGCGAAAACGGCTTGTTTTTACTGGGGATTGAACCCAGAACCTTCTGCATGTGAAGTAGACGTGATGACCACTCCACTATGAAACCTGTGAAATCCTGCAAAGTAATGGCATTTAGAGACGAGTTTTGACAGCCAGGGGAAAAAAAAAATAATTTGTAGTTCTGTTTGTGATGGAAGCCAAAACATACCGTCATTCGGCAACAATGCCGAGAACTTCATATATTGTAGTTGGATAGCGTATTATTTCAACACTAAGAACAGATTGGTTTCACTGGGGATTGAACCCAGGACCTTCTGCATGTTAAGCAGACGTGACGACCACTACACTATAAAACCTGACAAGAAGTTACTGTGTATTGGCTAGCAGAGCAGAATTGTGACTGACGGGGCCTTTTTATTGCTGAAGGAAAGTATTTTTGGTTAATGAAACATTTACAATTATTATTACATATTTTACCAATTTTATTCCTAGAAAGGGATTTTGCTTAAACTGAAGTTTATATTGAATGTGTTACTTTTTTCTCCATAGTTTGGTCTTTTGCTTTTGTATTTATGGGAACCATATATTTTGAAACAAATAGGATTTTTATAATATGGGATTATGTTTTCTGCTAAAATGGTCAATAAAAAAGAAACCCAAAATCGTAGTTCTCTTTGTGATGGAAGCCACAATGTATTGTCATTTGGCAACGAAACCAAGAATTTCACATATTACAAGTCGATAGGAAATTACTTCAACACCAAAAACAGATTGGTTTCACTGGGGATTGAACCCAGGACTTGCTGCGTGTGAAGCAGACGTGATGACCACTACACTATGAAACCTTTGAAATCCTGCAAAGTAATGGCAATTAGAGACGAGTTTTGACCGCCAGGGGAAAAAAAACAAATTCGTAGCTCTGTTGGTGATTGAAGCTAAAACATCCTGTTATTCAGCAACAAAGCCAAGAACATTATATACTGCAGGTTGATAGGGGATTATTTCAACATCAAGAGCACATGGGTTTCACTGGGGATTGGACCCAGGACCTTCTGCGTGTTAAGCAGACGTGATTTCCACTACACTATGAAACCTTTGAAACCCTGCAAAGTAATGGCAATTAGAGACGAGTTTTGACCGCCAGGGAAAAAAAAAACAAATTCGTAGCTCTGTTGGGGATGGAAGCCAAAACATCCCATCATTCGGCAACAAAGCCAAGAACTTCATATATTGTAGTTTAATTGAGTATTGTTTCAACACCAAGAACAGATTGGTTTCACTGGGGATTGAACGCAGGACCTTCTGTGTGTTAAGCAGACGTGATGACCACTACTCTATGAAATCCGATGGAAAGTTATTGTGTATTGGCTAGCAGAGCAGAATTGTGACTGACGGGGCCTTTTTATTGCTGAAGGAAAGTATTTTTGGTTAATGAAACATTTACAATTTTTATTACATATTTAACCAGTTTTATTCCTACAAAGGGATTTTGCTTAAAAGGAAGCTTACATTGAATGTGTTACTTTTTTCCACATAGTTTAGTTGTTTGCTTTTGTATTTAGAGGAACTATATATTTTGAAACAAACAGGATTTTTATAATATGGGATTATGTTTTCTGCTAAAATGGTCAATAAAAAAGAAACCTTAAATCGTAGTTCTCTTGGTGAGGGAAGCCAAAATATATTATCAGTTGGCAACAAAACCAAGAATTTCATATATTACAGGTTGATAGCAAATTACTTCAACAGCGAAAACGGCTTGTTTTTCCTGGGGATTGAACCCAGAACCTTCTGCATGTGAAGTAGACGTGATGACTAGTGATGAGCGAGTACTAAAAAGCTCGGGTGCTCGAGGCTCGGGCCGAGCATCCCAAGATACTCGTGTACTCGGCCCGAGCAACGAGCCCAATGTTATCCTATGGGAGACCCGAGTATTTTTGTGAAATGACCCCCGGCAGCATGGAGAAACCCTAAAAATGTCACAAAAGTCTCAGAAGAGTGCTCAAATGACATGGCAACAGCATGGGGAAGACCCCTTGAAGCATTTATCACTCAAAAGTCACAGCTGTGAACAATTTTGTCCGCGTTTTATGCCATTTTTACGGACTCACCAGAAAACCTTCCAAAATGACCCCAAAATGATTTTTCATGGCAGAAATGTTCAGGGCACATACCCAATAGTGAGATAGAGCTGGTGTATGTTACTTTTTGAGATTAATACATGAAAGATTTTACGTAAAACATTGTGTGGCACTCCGATGTCCCTGAGAAGAGACGTACATGAAGGCCTCTTGAGTCTAATGTGCCCATTTTGAGGAAGTGAGTCTTTGTAGTATTTTCCTTTGGCAGGGCAGCCAAAAATTGGGAGGTTCACCAATGCCCCTGCATACAGACGTGCATGAGGGCCTGTAAACCTGAAGTGCCCATTGTAAGGAAGTGGGTCTATTGTAGTATAGCCCTTTGGCAGGGCAGCCAAAAATTGGGAGGCGCCACATTGTCCCTAGATAGAGACGTGCATGAGGGCCTGTAAACCTGAAGTGCCCATTGTAAGGAAGTGGGTCTATTGTAGTATAGCCCTTTGGCAGGGCAGCCAAAAATTGGGAGGCGCCACGTTGTCCCTAGATAGAGACGTGCATGAGGGCCTGTAAACCTGAAGTGCCCATTGTAAGGAAGTGGGTCTATTGTAGTTGTCACGCCAGGTGGACGGGCAGACCCAGGAGGTGGATCCACTGGGCCGAACTCCTAGATGGTAGTAAAGAGTCCGGTAGCTGGAACACTATAAACAGCAGAACAGTCCGTGCACACGAGTATAGCGGAGAAGTCCCTGGGACCACGGAGTCACTGATGGTAGTCCGGGTGACGCAGCTCAGGTTCGGAAGCCGAGATGATGTCAGGCGGGGTCCGGAACCTTTGGAGCGAGATGACGAGTCACCGCAGGGATCCGGGATGGTGCGGACTGTCAGGATGGCAGATGGACAGCGTTCGGGGTTCAGGATACGGCAGGACTGGAAGGCGAGGCAGGCACGGCTCTACAAGAGAGATAGGTGAGTATATGCACAGAGACACCAGGAGACCTGACTCCTAGCTTAGGAAACACGAAGATCAGGCCCCGCCCCCTTGGACAATAAACCCCTTTATACCCTGTACCTGATTAGCCTCATTTCCTGTTAATGGACGCTGGCCCTTTAAGAAAGGGTCAGTGACCGCGCGCGCGCCCTAATGCGCATGCGCGCGGCCCGGGTGCCAGAAGCCAGGGAAGGAAGCTGAGAGGAGGATGCAGGGGAGCCGGCCAGGGCCTGGGAAGCCGTCGGGCGCCGGGATCGGAGACCAGGGGGCCTGGGAAGGACGGGCACCGGAGGCTGGAGAGCGGGGAGCGTGGCAGGTGAGCCGGGGAGCGGGGCTGAGGACCCGGGGAGCGGAACAGAGGACCCGGGAAGGGGAGCCGAGGACCCGGGGAGCGTGACAGGAAGAGGAACAGGCGGATACAAAAGCAGCGACGTCCGTGCGAAGGGATGGTGTCACGCTCCCCGGGTCCTCGGCTCCCCTCCCCGGGTCCTCTGCTCCGCTCCCCGGGTCCTCAGCCCCGCTCCCCGACTCACCTGCCACGCTCCCCGCTCCCCAGCCTCCGGTGCCCGTCCTTCCCAGGTTCCCTGGCCTCCGATCCCGGCGTCTGACGGCTTCCCAGGCCCTGGCCGGCTCCCCTGCGTCCTCCCCTCAGCTTCCTTCCCTGGCTTCTGGCACACGGGCGGCGCGCATGCGCATTAGGGCGCGCGCCCGGTCACTGACCCTTTCTTAAAGGGCCAGCGTCCATTAACAGGAAATGAAGCTAAACAGGTACAGGGTATATAAGGGTTTATTGTCCAAGGGGGCGGGGCCTGATCTTCGTGTCTTCCAAGCTAGGAGTCAGGTCTCCTTGTGTCTCCTTGCCATACTCACGTATCTCTCTTCTAGAGCTGATCCTGCCTCGGCATCCGGTCCTGCTGAATCCCGAACCCCTCACGCTGTCCGTCTGCCATCTGACAGTCCGTACCATCTCGGATCCCTGCGGTGACCCGTCATCTCGCTCCAAAGGTTCCGGACCCCGCCTGACCTCATCTCGGCTTCCGAACCTGAGCTACGTCACCCGGACTACCATCTGTGACTCCGTGGTCCCAGGGACTTCTCCATTACACACTTGCACGGACTGTTCTGCTGCCCATAGTGCTTCAGCTACCGGACTCATTACCACCATCTTAGAGTTCGGACCAGTGGATCCACCTCCTGGGTCTGCCCGACCGCCTGGCCCTGACAGATGGCCACCAATAATGACGTACAATCGCACCCCATGTCTTTTTCTGACCAGCATGACCGGCTGTTTTCGAGGCATGACCCCAGTGTAACACTTTTTTCCTGTCTACCTCGGAGACATAGGTCTTCCCGGGCAGTATCTGGGCCAGGGTGACAGGGGCCACCGGAATGATTTTACTAGGACAAATGATGGGTTGGGTAGTCTCTTCCTCCTGCTCCATGGGCATGAAAGACCTGGACAAGGCATCAGCGCGTACGTTCTTGTCCGCGGGTCGGAAGTGAAGCTGGAAATCAAACCTGGCAAAGAATAGGGACCACCTGGCTTGCCGTGGGTTCAGACGCTGAGCGGACCGTAGGTATTCCAAGTTCTTGTGGTCCGTGTAAATAATCACGGGGTACACTGCACCTTCCAGGAGGTAGCGCCATTCCTCCAAAGCCAGTTTGACTGCCAAGAGCTCTCGGTCACCGATGGTGTAGTTGCGTTCAGGTGCTGAGAAGCCCTTGGAGAAGAATCCGCAAGTCACCATCTTCCCGGAGGAGGACTTTTGCATGAGCACTGCTCCGGCTCCTGAGGAGGAGGCATCCACCTCCAAGGTGAACTGGAGGTTTAACTCCGGACGGTGGAGTACAGGAGAGGAAGCAAAAGCCCGCTTCAGAGAGCCAAACGCGGCGTCAGCCGCAGGTGACCAGTCCTTTGGATTAGCCTCCTTCTTAGTCAAAGCGGAGAGAGGAGCAGTCAAGGCAGAGAAGTGAGGTATAAACTGGCGGTAGTAGTTGGCGAATCCCAGGAAGCGTTGGATTGCCTTCAGTCCAGAAGGAGGAGGCCAGTTGAGAATGGCGGAGACCTTCTTGGGATCCATCTGCAGTCCAGTATCAGAGATGATGTACCCCAGAAAGGGGAGAGAAGACTGCTCAAAGACACACTTCTCATACTTTGCGTACAGACGATTCTCTCTCAGTCTTTGTAGAACCAGCTGTACGTTTTCTCTGTGGGTTTGGAGGTCCGGAGAGAAGACAAGGATGTCATCTAGATACACTACCACACAGATGTAGAGAAGGTCCCGGAACACGTCGTTCACCAGTTCTTGAAAGACGGCAGGAGCGTTACACAGGCCGAAGGGCATCACGCAGTATTCATAATGTCCATCGCGCGTATTGAACGCGGTTTTCCATTCGTCACCAGAGCGGATGCGTACCAGATTGTAAGCACCCCGAAGATCCAGCTTGGTGAACACACGAGCTCCTCTAAGCCGGTCAAACAATTCGGGAATGAGCGGCAGAGGGTACTTGTTTTTTACGGTGATTTGATTCAAACCCCGGTAGTCTATGCATGGGCGTAAGTCGCCCTCTCTCTTCTTGACAAAGAAGAAACCTGCTCCAGCAGGAGAGGAGGATCTTTGAATGAACCCCCTTGCCAGGCTCTCTGAGATGTAAGCAGACATGGCCCTTGTTTCGGCTGGAGATAAAGGATATATCCGTCCTCGTGGTGGTGTTGTTCCTGGGAGCAGGTCGATGGCACAATCGTATGGACGATGTGGCGGCAGTACCTCGGATTCCTTTTTATCAAAGACATCTGCAAAGGACCAATAGGCCGAGGGCAGCCCCGGTAGGTTCTCTGGAACCGGAGGTCGTCGGATGGGTTGTATGGACTTTAGGCACCTCTCATGACACGAAGAGCCCCATCGGATGATTTCGCCAGTGCCCCAGCTAACTGATGGTTCGTGTGTCCGCAACCATGGAAGTCCCAGCAGGATCTGGTGGGACATGTGTGGGAGGACGTAGAAAGCGATGTTCTCGGTGTGAAGGGCACCGATACGCAGTTCGACCGGCCTGGTGATCCAGGAGATGGTGTCAGAGAGGGGTCTCCCATCCACCGAGGCAATCACTAGGGGCTTGTCGAGTGGAATAACAGGCACCCGGTACTTGTCCACCGTGGCCTGCTGGATGAAATTGCCTGCTGCCCCGGAATCGAGGTAGGCATTAGCCGTGAACCGCGTCTCTCCCGTTGTCACTTGCACTGTCCATGTAACCGGGTCAGAGAGAGTCCCAGCACCTAGGGTGGCCTCTCCTACCAACCCTAGGCTTTGGAGTTTCCCGGCCTCTCTGGACAGGAGCGTAGCAGGTGTGTGCCCTCACCGCAGTAAAAGCAGAGACCCTTGGCGAGCCGCTCTGCTCGACGTTGTTCAGACTGACGCACTCGGTCGATCTGCATGGGCTCGTGGACGGGAGCCCCAGCTGTCGATGACTGAAGTACGGAGGGTTTCTGCGGAGGAGAGGAATGCCGTACCGGACGTCTCTCACGGGACACTTCCTTGGATCGCTCCTGAAAGCGAATGTCCACTCGAGTCGCTAGGGCAATCAGGGCATCTAGGGTGGTCGGTACGTCACGACCCGCCAGCTCGTCTTTAATTCGCCCTGAGAGTCCTTCCCAGAAGGCGGCGGTTAGGGCCTCGTTGTTCCACCCGAGTTCTGAGGCCAGGGTGCGAAACCGGATCGCGTATTGACCCACCGTCAGAGTCCCCTGACGTAACCGGAGAAGAGACGAAGCAGACGCGGAGGCGCGTCCGGGCTCATCAAAGGTACCACGGAATGCCTGCAGGAAGTCCTGGATGTTCGTGGTCACAGGATCCCCCTTCTCCCACAAGGGGTTCATCCACGCCAGTGCCTCACCCTCTAGATGGGACATGATGAAGGCGACCTTGGCTTGGTCGGAGGCAAACAAATGCGGCAGCTGCGTGAAATGGAGGGAGCATTGGTTTAAGAATCCCCTGCAGGTCTTGGGGTCTCCGGCGTACCGGGGTGGTGAAGCCAACCGAAGTCTGGTGGTATCTGAAGAAGTCGCCACAGGAGCTGGATCCGTGGATTGACTAGTGGAAGCCCTGGATGTTGAAGTCGTAACTGCCGCTTGTAGCGTGTTCAGGCGAGCGTCCACAGAAGACATGAATTGCAGCATGCGGGTCTGGACTTCACGCTGGCGTTGGAGTTCCTCCTGTACGGCTGCTAGTGCTGCAGCGGGATCCATGGCCTGATCTTACTGTCACGGCCAGGTGGACGGGCAGACCCAGGAGGTGGATCCACTGGGACGAACTCCTAGATGGTAGTAAAGAGTCCGGTAGCTGGAACACTATAAACAGCAGAACAGTCCGTGCACACGAGTATAGCGGAGAAGTCCCTGGGACCACGGAGTCACTGATGGTAGTCCGGGTGACGCAGCTCAGGTTCGGAAGCCGAGATGATGTCAGGCGGGGTCCGGAACCTTTGGAGCGAGATGACGAGTCACCGCAGGGATCCGGGATGGTGCGGACTGTCAGGATGGCAGATGGACAGCGTTTGGGGTTCAGGATACGGCAGGACTGGAAGGCGAGGCAGGCACGGCTCTACAAGAGAGATAGGTGAGTATATGCACAGAGACACCAGGAGACCTGACTCCTAGCTTAGGAAACACGAAGATCAGGCCCCGCCCCCTTGGACAATAAACCCCTTTATACCCTGTACCTGATTAGCCTCATTTCCTGTTAATGGACGCTGGCCCTTTAAGAAAGGGTCAGTGACCGCGCGCGCGCCCTAATGCGCATGCGCGCGGCCCGGGTGCCAGAAGCCAGGGAAGGAAGCTGAGAGGAGGACGCAGGGGAACCGGCCAGGGCCTGGGAAGCCGTCGGGCGCCGGGATCGGAGACCAGGGGGCCTGGGAAGGACGGGCACCGGAGGCTGGAGAGCGGGGAGCGTGGCAGGTGAGCCGGGGAGCGGGGCTGAGGACCCGGGGAGCGGAACAGAGGACCCGGGAAGGGGAGCCGAGGACCCGGGGAGCGTGACAGTAGTATAGCCCTTTGGCAGGGCAGCCAAAAATTGGGAGGCGCCACATTGTCCCTAGATAGAGACGTGCATGAGGGCCTGTAAACCTGAAGTGCCCATTGTAAGGAAGTGGGTCTATTGTAGTATAGCCCTTTGGCAGGGCAGCCAAAAATTGGGAGGCTCCACGTTGTCCCTGGATAGAGACCTGTTAGGTTCTTAGTGCCTCCGTGCTTGCATTTAAAAACCGCACGTGTGTGCCTGTTGGTGGCAGCTTTCCGCTGCACTTGTGTGCGTTTTGCAAAAACTTGGATATAACGCACAAGTCTAGTGAATACACATCAGCACAGCATTGCAAAATGCGCAAGGGCGTTGGCAACGAACAAGGAAGTGGACGTGATGGTGGTGCAGGCAGAGACCGAGGTCGTGTGCAAGCTCTAATTTCGCCACAACAAAGGGCCACATCTACTCGCTCGCACGTCCTGTCCCAAATTCTTGGGGACCGCAGCAGTACACCGCTCTTGAACCAAGACCAGTGTCAACAGGTTGTTAGTTGGATAGCGGATAATGCTTCCAGTCAGATTGGCACCACCACAAACACTCTGTCTTCCACACGGTCAAGTGTCAGTAGCCGTGATACTGCACCGCACATTTTAGAACCTGATCCTCCTTCCTACCACCAGGCCGAGTACACGTCCACGGACATTACTGATCCCACACTTGGACACTCGGAAGAGCTGTTCGTTCACGTTTCCATTCACACATTCTGGCCTCTCGCCAGCTCCTGTTGAAGTGGGCCATGACGAGATTGTATGTACAGATGCCCAAATATTTGAGCAGCCATTTTCTCACGAAGTTGGCAACGTGTCTCAACAAGGGGTGGACGATGATGAGACACAATTGTCAGGAAGTCAGGAGGAGCAGGGTGTGGAAGAGGAAGACGACGTGGTGGATGATCCAGTAACTGACCCAACCTGGCAGGAGGATATGCAGAGCGAGGACAGCAGTGCACAGGGGGAGGGAGGCGTAGCATCCCAACAGGCAGTAAGAAGCAGGGTGGTGGCCCCAGGCAGACGTCAGGCAACTGTTCCCCGGAACAACACGACACAAGGTGCCTGTACAAATGTTAGGTCTTCCCGAGTCTGGCAGTTTTTTAAGTTGGCTCCAGATGATTCTAAAAAGGCCATTTGCAACACCTGCCGTGCCAGCATCAGCAGGGGTACCAAAACTAGCAGCCTGACCACCACCAGAATGATCAGGCACATGTCAGCCAAGCACCCGACTTTGTGGGATGTACAACGGAGTCGAGGAGCAGTGCTTGCTGATGTCACTGCTACATCTTCGCTTGTTGCGCATGCGAGCCAATCCCCTGTCCATGCTGCCCGCAAACAAGCCTCCTCCGGCCCTGCACCTGCAGTTGCCCACGCAGAAATAACACCATCATCAAGCACGTCCTTGTCCCAGCGCAGCGTTCAGTTATCCATTCAGCAAACCTTTGAACGCAGGCGCAAATACACTGCCAACGCCCCACATGCCACACTTCTAAATGCTAACATTTCACGACTGCTTGCGCTGGAAATGTTGCCTTTTAGGCTGGTTGAGACAGAAGCATTCCGCGACCTGATGGTGGCAGCTGTCCCACGTTACTCGGTCCCCAGCCGCCACTATTTCTCCCGGTGTGCCGTCCCCGCATTGCATAACCACGTGTCACAAAACATCACACGTGCCCTGAACAACGCTGTTTCACCCAAAGTCCACCTAACCACAGGCACGTGGACAAGTGCATGTGGGCAAGGCCGCTACATCTCGTTGACGTCACACTGGGTTAATATTGTGGAAGCTGGGACCCAGTCTGAGCGAGGGACGGAACACGTCCTTCACACACCAAGTTTTGCAGGCCCTACCTCAGTCAGGGTTTCACCCACACTCTACAGCTCCGGAATGTCATGCTCCTCAGCCTCCTCCTCCTCCTGCGCATCCTCATCCACTGTACCCTCCACACCAGTCCCAAGCTGTAAGTGTCGCGGGCGGAGGAGGGGACGCTGCGCTCTCCCACTGCTCGGGTCCGGCTGCCGCTGCTCTACGGCTGCTGCTGCTCGGTGGCTTGAGTGATGGCCGGATCCCGGTGGCTCGAGCGGCGCTCCTCGCCCGTGATTGAAAAGGGGTGGTTTGGGTTTTGGGGATATTGTCCGTGACGCCACCCACGGTTGTGGTGATTGTGTGGACACCACCGCTGCTCTGGACGTGGATCCCGGGAGCCTGTGACAGGGAGCAGCTTTGTTGTTATTTCTCCCCTCCGTGGGTAGGGGGGTTGGTTGTCCCGGGGCCCGGTGATGGGGTAGAGATAAATGACAGGCGGGTTGCGGGGCCTGATGAGGTGCAGGGTCGCAGGGGCAGCGCTGTGCCGCACGGCACGGAGGTACTCACTCAGCCCAATGATGATGACACAGTTCACGGTAAAACCAGTGGCTGGATGGACGGGTCCCTCGGACGGCTGCGGTTGTTCCTCCCTGCAGGTTAGTGATGACTGTCTCTCCCTGCACCTAAGTTCAGTGTTGGTAGTGATGGTTTCCCACCGGTAACCCGCTCCCTGACCTGGATATGGGCTGGAGGAGCCCCTTTTGCCCACAGGCGCTGGCCCTGGGAGACGGTTGCCCTTGGCGGTGGCGGTGTCTCCCCTTCACGGTTGGACGGTTGCCTTCTATCGTGACTTGGCTGTTTGGAAACCCTGAGGTCCCCTTCACTAACGGATTTGGCAAATTCACGGCGACACCAAGCCTTGCCGGGATCCGAAAGGCCCCTGCCAATGGTGCTGTCTTCTCTTTGTATACCGGTCCGGTACGGCCGGGTCACCACCCATCCACGGTCCTTACGGCAGACTCCAATCGGCCTCCACTGCAGACGGTCACCACATCCTGCCAACCTTGCTATCCTGTCCGGGCCACACACCCGGACCAACTTCAGGCTCTTTGCTGTCACTTTTCTCCTCTCTACTACTTTCCTCCTTCCACTTCCTTAGCTTAACTCTCACTGCCTGTGTTTTCCCTCCTCCTTGGTGGGTGGAGACCAACCGCCTGGCTCCACCCCCTGGTGTGGACAACAGCCCCTGGGGAAGGCAACAAGGATTTGGTGTTTTGACTATGATATGCCTGCAGGGAGTGTGGGGTGTGTAAGTGTTGTGCTCTGTGGCCCCTGGCTTGTCCAGGGCGACACAGAAGCACTGCAGCACTGCCTCGGCGAAGCGGCAACAGGCTGTGCTGAAGCTAATCTGCATAGGTGACAAACCCCACAATGCAGAAGAGGTGTGGACAGCTCTGAAACAGCAGGCAGATCACTGGCTCACACCTCTGAACCTAAAGCCAGGAAAGGTTGTGTGTGACAATGGCCGGAACCTGGTGGCGGCTTTGAGGCGAGGCCAGCTGACACATGTTCCATGCGTGGCCCATGTGCTCAACCTCGTGGTTCAGCGGTTTCTAAAGTCATACCCAGAGCTGTCTGATCTGCTGGTAAACGTTCGCCGCCTGTCTGCACATTTTCGAAAGTCACCTACTGCTTCAGCCGGCCTTGCCGGCTTTCAGCGCCATTTGCATCTTCCGGCTCACAGACTGGTGTGTGATGTCCCCACGTGTTGGAATTCAACTCTGCACATGTTGGTCATGATATGTGAGCAGAAGAGGGCAGTTGTTGAGTACCTGCATCACCTAAGCCGTCGGGAAATGGGTCAAACTCCACACATAACACCTGAGGAGTGGAGATGGATGTCCGACCTATGTACCATCCGCCAAAAGTTTGAGGACTCCACCAAGATGGTGAGCGGCGATGATGACATTATTAGCATCACCATACCGCTTCTCTGCCTTCTAAAATGGTCTCTGCTCAAAAAACAACCATGATGCATTGCAGGCGGAGCGCGATGAGTTTGAGCAAGAAACAGTAGTGGGTGTGGGTGATAACACACAGCCCAGCCTCGTCTCATCACAACGTGCAGTGGAGGACTATGACGAGGAGGAGGATGAAGACATGGAGCAACTCTCTGGCCAAATTGAGGATATGACATGCAGTCATATCCTCGGTTCAGCGTGGCTGGCCAGAGGACAGGGTAGATGAGGAGGAGGAGGAGGAGGACAGCATGTTCAGTCATCGTGTTGGTCAGGATACTGAAGTGATGGCTGTTAAGAGTCTGGCACACATGGCTGACTTTATGGTAAGCTGCCTGTCTCGTGACCCTCGTGTTAAGAACATCTTTGCCGACAATCATTACTGGTTGGTAACACTGTTAGACCCACGCTAAAATGAGAACTTTATGTCTCTTATTCCCGAGGCGAAGAGGTCTGGCAAAATGCAGCAGTTCCAGAAGGCCATAGTCACGGAAGTAGGCAAAGCATTACCCTCACAAAACGCTAGCAGCATAGGTCAGGAATCAGTGGACAACCAAGCCGTACAGCCGAGAGGGGCACAAGTCCAATCCGCCAGAGGTAGGGGAACAGTCTTTAAGATGTGGGACAGTTTTCTCAGGCCCTCACATACCACAGCCCCTGAGGTGCGGGGTAGTGCCACAAAAAATCCTAAGTTTGCCCAGATGCTCAAGGAGTACCTTGCAGATCAAACAACTGTACTCCGACATTCCTCTGTGCCTTACAATTAATGGGTATCCAAGCTGGACACGTGGCATGAATTGGCTCTCTACGCCTTGGAAGTCCTGGCCTGCCCTGCCGCTAGCGTTTTGTCAGAGCTTGTTTTTAGTGCCGCAGGTGGAATCATTACAGATAAACGCACCTGCCTGTCAACTGTAAATGCTGACAGGCTGACTCTGATCAAGATGAACAAGGGTTGGATTGGGCCAGACTTCACCACACCACCAGCAAATGACAGCGAAATTTAAAGTTTGTAACGGGAATTTGCCATGTACCTCCACTCACCCATGGTAACACACTTCTGGACTTTGGCTAATCGCTGGACTGCTCCTCCTTCTCCTCATGCGCCATCATGATGACCGTTACAATAGTTAGGCCGTTGTTTCAGGTATACCCCCAGTGGTAAATTTTTTCGACCATTCTTTCAGAATGGGCATTACAACGACAGGAAACCCGCTTCTTTGCAATGGGAACAATGTTTTGAGGCCCTTATGCACATCTCTATCCAGGGACAATGTGGAGCCTCCAAATTTTTGGCTGCCCTGCCTAAGGGCTATACTACAATAGACCCACTGCCTTACAATGGGCACTTCAGGTTTACAGGCCATCATGCACGTCTCTATCCAGGGACAATATGGAGCCTGACACTTCCACCTACTGCCACACACGTGCGGTTTTTAAATGCAAGCACGGACGCACTAAGAACCTAACAGGTTTTTAGGAGCGACAATTACTGAGAAGTCTGACACTATCAGCCACTGCTGACTGACGTGTATTATTCACTAGACTTGTGCGTTATATAATAGTTTGTGCAAAACGTGCACCTGTACGCTGCCACCGACAGACACACACGTGCTGTTTTTAAATGCAAGCACGGACGCAATAAGAACCTAACAGGTTTTTAGGAGCGACAATTACTGAGAAGTCTGACACTATCAGCCACTGCTGACTGACGTGTATTATTCACTAGACTTGTGCGTTATATAATAGTTTGTGCAAAACGTGCACCTGTACGCTGCCACCGACAGACACACACGTGCTGTTTTTAAATGCAAGCACGGACGCAATAAGAACCTAACAGGTTTTTAGGAGCGACAATTACTGAGAAGTCTGACACTATCTGGACTGTTTTAGACTGTGTACACCAGCCCCAGATATGATGAAGGCTGGTATACGGTCACCACTAGGAATGGCTATATACCCTGCCTGCCTGCCTGTATACTGCTACAATAGTCCTGACAAGGACTCTTCTGGTCACTAGCCTGTATTCCGACCTGGCTATACCCTGCCTGTATATAGCAACAATAGTCCTGAGAAGGACTCTGCTACTGTACTCCGACCTTGTTATACCCTGCCTGCCTGTATACAACTAGAATAGTCCTGAGAAGGACTTCTGGTCACACTGTTTTCAGCCCTGCTCCGGAACTAACTATAAAGGGCCGCAAACCTTTCCCTGAAGCAGCGACACTCTCCCTGCACTGACTGTCTGGATAGCTGTGAGCAGAGCACAGCGCGCCGGCCGGTACAAAGGCTCGGTCACGCTGTGCAGGCCGGCCAATCACTGCAATTCCACAACTAACAGGGCTGTGGCATTGCAGTGGTCTGCCAGCTAATCCCTGCATGAGGGCTGGCTCTCAAAAGAGCGCCAACATGCAGGGATGAAGACCACGAGTACAGCACGAGTATCGCGAGATTACTCGGTCCCCGCCGAGCAGCCCGAGTACAGTGATACTCGTGCGAGTACCGAGTAGTAACAAGCATGCTCGCTCATCAATAGTGATGACCACTCCACTATGAAACCTGTGAAATCCTGCAAAGTAATGGCATTTAGAGATGAGTTTTGACAGCCAGGGGAAAAAAAAAAATAATTTGTAGTTCTGTTTGTGATGGAAGCCAAAACATACCGTCATTCGGCAACAATGCCAGAACTTCATATATTGTAGTTGGATAGCGTATTATTTCAACACTAAGAACAGATTGGTTTCACTGGGGATTGAACCCAGGACCTTCTGCGTGTTAAGCAGACGTGATGACCACTACACTATGAAACCTGACAAAAAGTTACTGTGTATTGGCTAGCAGAGCAGAATTGTGTCTGACGGGGCCTTTTTATTGCTGAAGGAAAGTATTTTTGATTAATGAAACATTTACAATTATTATTACATATTTTACCAGTTTTATTCCTAGAAAGGGATTTTGCTTAAAAGGAAGTTTACATTGAATGTGTTACTTTTTTCCACATAGTTTAGTTGTTTGCTTTTGTATTTAAAGGAACTATATATTTTGAAACAAACAGGATTTTTATAATATGGGATTATGTTTTCTGCTAAAATGGTCAATAAAAAAGAAACCCAAAATCGTAGTTCTCTTGGTGAGGGAAGCCAAAATAAATTATCAGTTGGCAACAAAACCAAGCATTTCATATACTACAGGTTGATAGCAAATTACTTCAACAGCGATAACAGCTTGTTTTTCCTGGGGATTGAACCCAGGACCTTCTGCGTGTGAAGTAGACGTGATGACCACTCCACTATGAAACCTGTGAAATCCTGCAAAGTAATGGCATTTAGAGATGAGTTTTGACCGCCAGGGGAAAAAAAAAAAAATAATTTGTAGTTCTGTTTGTGATGGAAGCCAAAACATACCATCATTCGGCAACAATGCCGAGAACTTCATATAGTGTAGTTGGATAGCGTATTATTCCAACACTAAGAACAGATAGGTTTCACTGGGGATTGAACTTAGGACCTTCTGAGTGTTAAGCAGACGTGATGACCACTACACTATGAAGCCTGCCGAAAAGTTATAGTGTATTGGCTAACAGAGCAGAATTGTGACTGACGAGGCCTTTTTATTGCTGAAGGAAAGTATTTTTGGTTAATGAAACATTTACAATTATTATTACATATTTTACCAGTTTTATTCCTACAAAGGGATTTTGCTTAAATTGAAGTTTATATTGAATGTGTTACTTTTTTCTCCATAGTTTGGTCTTTTGCTTTTGTATTTATGGGAACTATATATTTTGAAACAAATAGGATTTTTATAATATGGGATTATGTTTTTAACCAAAAAAGTATTTTTGGTTAATGAAACATTTACAATTATTATTACATATTTTACCAGTTTTATTCCTACAAAGGGATTTAGCTTAAATCCACTACACTATGAAACCTTTGAAATCCTGCAAAGTAATGGCAATTAGAGACGAGTTTTGACCGCCAGGGGAAAAAAAACAAATTCGTAGCTCTGTTGGTGATGGAAGCTAAAACATCCCGTTATTCGGCAACAAAGCCAAGAACTTTATATACTGCAGGTTGATAGGGGATTATTTCAACACCAAGAACACATGGGTTTCACTGGGGCTTGAACCCAGGACCTTCTGCGTGTAAAGCAGACGTGATGACCACTCCACTATGAAACCTGTGAAATCCTGCAAAGTAATGGCATTTAGAGATGAGTTTTGACCGCCAGGGGAAAAAAAAAAAATAATTTGTAGTTCTGTTTGTGATGGAAGCCAAAACATACCATCATTCGGCAACAATGCCGAGAACTTCATATATTGTAGTTGGATAGCAAATTATTTCAACACAAAGAACAGATTGGTTTCACTGGGGATTGAACCCAGGACTTTCTGCATGTTAAGCAGACGTGATGACCACTACATTATGGAACCTGACAAAAAGTTACTGTTTATTTACTAGCAGAGCAGAATTGTGACTGACGGGGCCTTTTTATTGCTGAAGGAAAGTATTGTTGGTTAATGAAACATTTACAATTATTATTACATATTTTACCAGTTTTATTCCTACAAAGGGATTTTGCTTAAATTGAAGTTTATATTGAATGTGTTACTTTTTTCTCCATAGTTTGGTCTTTTGCTTTTGTATTTATGGGAACTATATAATTTGAAACAAATAGGATTTTTATAATATGGGATTATGTTTTCTGCTAAAATGGTCAATAAAAAAGAAACCCAAAATCGTAGTTCTCTTTGTGATGGAAGCCAAAATGTATTGTCATTTGGCAACGAAACCAAGAATTTCACATATTTCAAGTCGACAGGAATTTACTTCAACACCAAAAACAGATTGGTTTCACTGGGGATTGAACCCAGGACCTTCAGCGTGTGAAGCAGACGTGATGACCACTACACTATGGAACCTTTGAAATCCTGCAAAGTAATGGCAATTAGAGACGAGTTTTGACCGCCACGGGAAAAAAAACAAATTCGTAGCTCTGTTGGTGATGGAAGCTAAAACATCCCATTATTCGGCAACAAAGCCAAGAACTTCATATACTGCAGGTTGATAGGGGATTATTACTACACCAAGAACACATGGGTTTCACAGGGGATTGAACCCAGGACCTTCTGCGTGTAAAGCAGACGTGATTTCCACTACACTATGAAACCTTTGAAAGCCTGCAAAGTAATGGCAATTAGAGACGAGTTTTGACCGCCAGGGAAAAAAAAAACCAAATTCGTAGCTCTGTTGGGAATGGAAGCCAAAACATCCCATCATTCGGCAACAAAGCCAAGAACTTCATATATTGTAGTTTTATTGAGTATTATTTCAACACCAAGAACAGATTGGTTTTACTGGGGATTGAACGCAGGACCTTCTGCGTGTTAAGCAGACGTGATGACCACTACTCTATGAAACCTGATGGAAAGTTACTGTGTATTGGCTAGCAGAGCAGAATTGTGACTGACGGGGCCTTTTTATTGCTGAAGGAAAGTATTTTTGGTTAATGAAACATTTACAATTTTTATTACATATTTTACCAGTTTTATTCCTACAAAGGGATTTTGCTTAAAAGGAAGTTTACATTGAATGTGTTACTTTTTTCCACATAGATTAGTTGTTTGCTTTTGTATTTAAAGGAACTATATATTTTTAAACAAACAGGATTTTTATAATATGGGATTATGTTTTCTGCTAAAATGGTCAATAAAAAAGAAACCCAAAATCGTAGTTCTCTTGGTGAGGGAAGCCAAAATATATTATCAGTTGGCAACAAAACAAAAAATTTCATATAATACAGGTTGATAGCAAATTACTTCAACAGCGAAAACGGCTTGTCTTTACTGGGGATTGAACCCAGGACCTTCTGCGTGTGAAGTAGACGTGATGACCACTCCACTATGAAACCTATGAAATCCTGCAAAGTAATGGCACATAGAGACGAGTTTTGACCAACAGGGGAAAAAAAATAAAATAATTTGTAGTTCTGTTTGTGATGGAAGCCAAAACATACCATCATTTGGCAACAATGCCGAGAACTTCATATAGTGTAGTTGGATTGCGTATTATTTCAACACTAAGAACAGATTGGTTTCACTGGGGATTGAATCCAGGACCTTCTGCGTGTTAAGCAGACGTGATGACCACTACACTATGAAACCTGACGAAAAATTACTGTGTATTGGCTAACAGAGCAGAATTGTGACTGACGAGGCCTTTTTTATGCTGAAGGAAAGTATTTTTGGTTAATGAAACATTTACAATTATTATTACATATTTTACCAGTTTTATTCCTACAAAGGGATTTTGCTTAAATTGAAGTTTATATTGAATGTGTTACTTTTTTCTCCATGGTTTGGTCTTTTGCTTTTGTATTTATGGGAACTATATATTTTGAAACAAATAGGATTTTTATAATATGGGATTATGTTTTTAACCAAAAAAGTTTTTTTGGTTAATGAAACATTTACAATTATTATTACATATTTTACCAGTTTTATTCCTACAAAGGGATTTAGCTTAAATCCACTACACTATGAAACCTTTGAAATCCTGCAAAGTAATGGCAATTCGAGACGAGTTTTGACCGCCAAGGGAAAAAAAACCAATTCGTAGCTCTGTTGGTGATGAAAGCTAAAACATCCCGTTATTCGGCAATAAAGCCAAGAACTTTATATACTGCAGGTTGATAGGGGATTATTTCAACACCAAGAACACATGGGTTTCACTGGGGATTGAACCCAGGACCTTCAGCGTGTAAAGCAGACGTGATTTCCACTACACTATGAAACCTTAGAAAGCCTGCAAAGTAATGGCAATTAGAGATGAGTTTTGACCGCCAGGGTAAAAAAAAAATAATTTGTAGTTCTGTTTGTGATGGAAGCCAAAACATCCCGTCATTCGGCAACAAAGCCGAGAACTTCAAATATTGTAGTTGGATAGCGTATTATTTCAACACTAAGAACAGATTTGTTTCACTGGGGATTGAACTCAGGACCTTCTGCGTGTTAAGCAGACGTGTGACCACTACACTATCAAACGTGACAGAAAGTTACTGTGTATTGGCTAGCAGAGCAGAATTGTGACTGACGGGGCCTTTTTATTGCTGAAGGAAAGTATTTTTAGTTAATGAAACATTTACAATTATTATTACATATTTTACCAGTTTTATTGCTACAAAGGGATTTTGCTTAAATTGAAGTTTATATTGAATGTGTTACTTTTTTCTCCATAGTTTGGTCTTTTGCTTTTGTATTTATGGGAACTATATAATTTGAAACAAGTAGGATTTTTATTATATGGGATTATGTTTTCTGCTAAAATGGTCAATAAAAAAGAAACCCAAAATCGTAGTTCTCTTTGTGAAGGAAGCCAAAATGTATTGTCATTTGGCAACGAAACCAAGAATTTCACATATTACAAGTCGATAGGAAATTACTTCAACACCAAAAACAGATTGGATTCACTGGGGATTGAACCAGGACCTTCTTCATGTGAAGCAGACGTGATGACCACTACACTATGAAACCTTTGAAATCCTGCAAAGTAATGGCAATTAGAGACGAGTTTTGATCGCCAGGGAAAAAAAAACAAATTCGTAGCTCTGTTGGTGATGGAAGCTAAAACATCCCGTTATTCGGCAACAAAGCCAAGAACTTTATATACTGCAGGTTGATAGGGGATTATTTCAACACCAAGAACACGTGGGTTTCACTGGGGCTTGAACCCAGGACCTTCTGCGTGTAAAGCAGACGTGGTTTCCACTACACTATGAAACCTTAGAAAGCCTGCAAAGTAATGGCAATTAGAGACGAGTTTTGACTGCCAGGGAAAAAAAAAAAAACAAATTCGTAGCTCTGTTGGGGATGGAAGCCAAAACATCCCATCATTCGGCAACAAAGCCAAGAACTTCATATATTGTAGTTTAATTGAGTATCATTTCAACACCAAGAACAGTTTGGTTTTACTGGGGATTGAACAGAGGACCTTCTGCGCGTTAAGCAGACGTGATGACCACTACTCTATGAAACCTGATGGAAAGTTACTGTGTATTGGCTAGCAGAGCAGAATTGTGACTGACAGGGCATTTTTATTGATGAAGGAAAGTATTTTTGGTTAATGAAACATTTACAATTTTTATTACATATTTTACCAGTTTTATTCCTACAAAGGGATTTTGCTTAAATTGAAGTTTATATTGAATTTGTTACTTTTTTCCACATAGTTTAGTTGTTTGCTTTTGTATTTAAAGGAACTATATATTTTGAAACAAACAGGATTTTTATAATATGGGATTATGTTTTCTGCTAAAATTGTCAATAAAAAAGAAACCCAAAATCGTAGTTCTCTTGGTGATGGAAGCCAAAATATATTATCAGTTGGCAACAAAACAAAGAATTTCATATGTTACAGGTTGATAGCAAATTACTTCAACAACGAAAACGGCTTGTTTTTACTGGGGATTGAACCCAGGACCTTCTGCATGTGAAGTAGCCGTGATGACGACTCCACTATGAAACCTGTGAAATCCTGCAAAGTAATGGCATTTAGAGACGAGTTTTGACCGCCAGGGGAAAAAAAAAAATAATTTGTAGTTCTGTTTGTGATGGAAGCCAAAACATCCCGTCATTCGGCAACAAAGCCGAGAACTTCAAATATTGTAGTTGGATAGCGTATTTTTTCAACACTAAGAACAGATTGGGTTCACTGGGGATTGAACTCAGAACCTTCTGCGTGTTAAGCAGACGTGTGACCACTACACTATGAAACCTGACGAAAAGTTACTGTGTATTCGCTAGCAGAGCAGAATTGTGACTGACGGGGCCTTTTTATTGCTGAAGGAAAGTATTTTTGGTTAATGAAACATTTACAATTATTATTACATATTTTACCAGTTTTATTCCTACAAAAGGATTTTGCTTAAACTGAAGTTTATATTGAATGTGTTACTTTTTTCTCCATAGTTTGGTCTTTTGCTTTTGTATTTATGGGAACTATATATTTTGAAACAAATAGGATTTTTATAATATGGGATTATGTTTTCTGCTAAAATGGTCAATAAAAAAGAAACCCAAAATCGTAGTTCTCTTTGTGATGGAAGCCAAAATGTATTGTCATTTGGCAACGAAACCAAGAATTTCACATATTACAAGTCGATAGGAAATTACTTCAACACCAAAAACATATTGGTTTCACTGGGGATTGAACCCAGGATCTTCTGCGTGTGAAGCAGACGTGATGACCACTACACTATGAAACCTTTGAAATCCTGCAAAGTAATGGCAATTAGAGTCGAGTTTTGACCGCCAGGGGAAAAAAAACAAATTCGTAGCTCTGTTGGTGATGAAAGCTAAAACATCCCGTTATTCGGCAAAAAAGCCAAGAACTTTATATACTGCAGGTTGATAGGGGATTATTTCAACACCAAGAACGCATGGGTTTCACTGGGGATTGAACCCAGGACCTTCTGCATGTAAAGCAGACGTGATTTCCACTACACTATGAAACCTTTGAAAGCCTGCAAAGTAATGGCAATTAGAGACGAGTTTTGACCGCCAGGGAAAAAAAAACAAATTCGTAGCTCTGTTGGGGATGGAAGCCAAAACATCCCATCATTCGGCAACAAAGCCAAGAACTTCATATATTGTAGTTTAATTGAGTATTATTTCAACACCAAGAACAGATTGGTTTTAATGGGGATTGAACGCAGGACCTCCTGCGTGTTAAGCAGACGTGATGACCACTACTCTATGAAACCTGATGAAAAGTTACTGTGTATTGGCTAGCAAAGCAGAATTGTGACTGACGGGGCCTTTTTATTGCTGAAGGAAAGTATTTTTTGTTAATGAAACATTTACAATTTTTATTACATATTTTACCAGTTTTATTCCTACAAAGGGATTTTGCTTAAAAGGAAGTTTACATTGAATGTGTTACTTTTTTCCACATAGTTTAGTTGTTTGCTTTTGTATTTAAAGGAACTATATATTTTGAAACAAACAGGATTTATATAATATGGGATTATGTTTTCTGCTAAAATGGTCAATAAAAAAGAAACCCAAAATCGTAGTTCTCTTGGTGATGGAAGCCAAAATATATTATCAGTTGGCAACAAAACAAAGAATTTCATATGTTACAGGTTGATAGCAACTTACTTCAACAGCGAAAATGGCTTGTTTTTACTGGGGATTGAACCCAGGACCTTCTGCGTGTGAAGTAGACGTGATGACGACTACACTACGAAACCTGTGAAATCCTGCAATGTAATGGCATTTAGAGATGAGTTTTGACCGCCAGGGGAAAAAAAAAAAAATAATTTGTAGTTCTGTTTGTGATGGAAGCCAAAACATCCCGTCATACGGCAACAAAGCCGAGAACTTCATATATTGTAGTTGGATAGCGTATTATTTCAACACTAAGAACAGATTGGTTTCACTGGGGATTGAACCCAGGACCTTCTGCGTGTTAAGCAGACATGATGACCACTACACTATGAAACCTGCCGAAAAGTTAGTGTGTATTGGCTAGTAGAGCAGAATTGTGACTGACGGGGCCTTTTTATTGCTGAAGGAAAGTATTTTTGGTTAATGAAACATTTACAATTATTATTACATATTTTACCAGTTTTATTCCTACAAAGGGATTTTGCTTAAATTGAAGTTTATATTGAATGTGTTACTTTTTTCTCCATAGTTTGGTCTTTTGCTTTTGTATTTATGGGAATTATATATTTTGAAACAAATAGGATTTTTATAATATGGGATTATGTTTTCTGCTAAAATGGTCAATAAAAAAGAAACCCAAAATCGTAGTTCTCTTTGTGATGGAAGCCAAAATGTATTGTCATTTGGCAACGAAATTAAGAATTTCACATATTACAAGTCGATAGGAAATTACTTCAACACCAAAAACAGATTGGTTTCACTGGGGATTGAACTCAGGACCTTCTGCGTGTGAAGCAGACGTGATGACCACTACACTATGAAACCTTTGAAATCCTGCAATGTAATGGCAATTAGAGACGAGTTTTGACCGCCAGGAGAAAAAAAACAAATTCGTAGCTCTGTTGGTGATGGAAGCTAAAACATCCCGTTATTCGGCAACAAAGCCTAGAACTTTATATACTGCAGGTTGATAGGGGATTATTTCAACACCAAGAACTCATGGGTTTCACTGGGGATTGAACCCAGGACCTTTTGCGTCTAAAGCAGACGTGATTTTCACTACACTATGAAACCTTTGAAAGCCTGCAAAGTAATGGCAATTAGAGACGAGTTTTGACCGCCAGGGAAAAAAAAAAACAAATTTGTAGCTCTGTTGGGGATGGAAGCCAAAACATCCCATCATTCGGCAACAAAGCCAAGAACTTCATATTTTGTAGTTTAATTGAGCATTATTTCAACACCAAGAACAGATTGGTTTTACTGGGGATTGAACGCAGGACCTTCTGCGTGTTAAGCAGACGTGATGACCACTACTCTATGAAACCTGATGAAAAGTTACTGTGTATTGGCTAGCAGAGCAGAATTGTGACTGACGGGGCCTTTTTATTGCTGAAGGAAAGTATTTTTTGTTAATGAAACATTTACAATTTTTATTACATATTTTACCAGTTTTATTCCTACAAAGGGATTTTGCTTAAAAGGAAGTTTACATTGAATGTGTTACTTTTTTCCACATAGTTTAGTTGTTTGCTTTTGTATTTAAAGGAACTATATATTTTGAAACAAACAGGATTTTTATAATATGGGATTATGTTTTCTGCTAAAATGGTCAATAAAAAAGAAACCCAAAATCGTAGTTCTCTTGGTGATAAAAGCCAAAATATATTATCAGTTGGCAACAAAACAAAGAATTTCATATGTTACAGGTTGATAGCAAATTACCTCAACAGCGGAAACGGCTTGTTTTTACTGGGGATTGAACCCAGGACCTTCTGCGTGTGAAGTAGACGTGATGACGACTACACTATGAAACCTGTGAAATCCTGCAATGTAATGGCATTTAGAGATGAGTTTTGACCGCCAGGGGAAAAAAAAAAAAATAATTTGTAGTTCTGTTTGTGATGGAAGCCAAAACATCCCGTCATAAGGCAACAAAGCCGAGAACTTCATATATTGTAGTTGGATAGCGTATTATTTCAACACTAAGAACAGATTGGTTTCACTGGGGATTGAACCCAGGACTTTCTGCGTTTTAAGCAGACGTGATGACCACTACACTATGAAACCTGACAAAAAGTTACTGTGTATTCGCTAGCAGAGCAGAATTGTGACTGACGGGGCCTTTTTATTGCTGAAGGAAAGTATTTTTGGTTAATGAAACATTTACAATTATTATTTCATATTTTACCAGTTTTATTCCTACAAAAGGATTTTGCTTAAACTGAAGTTTATATTGAATGTGTTACTTTTTTCTCCATAGTTTGGTCTTTTGCTTTTGTATTTATGGGAACTATATATTTTGAAACAAATAGGATTTTTATAATATGGGATTATGTTTTCTGCTAAAATGGTCAATAAAAAAGAAACTCAAAATCGTAGTTCTCTTTGTGATGGAAGCCAAAATGTATTGTCATTTGGCAACAAAACCAAGAATTTCACATATTACAAGTCGATAGGAAATTACTTCAACACCAAAAACAGATTGGTTTCACTGGGGATTGAACCCAGGATCTTCTGCGTGTGAAGCAGACGTGATGACCACTACACTATGAAACCTTTGAAATCCTGCAAAGTAATGGCAATTAGAGTCGAGTTTTGACCGCCAGGGGAAAAAATCAAATTCGTAGCTCTGTTGGTGATGGAAGCTAAAACATCCCGTTATTCGGCAACAAAGCCAAGAACTTTATATACTGCAGGTTGATAGGGGATTATTTCAACACCAAGAACACATGGGTTTCACTGGGGATTGAACCCAGGTCCTTCTGCATGTAAAGCAGACATGATTTCCACTACACTATGAAACCTTTGAAAGCCTGCAAAGTAATGGCAAGTAGAGACGAGTTTTGACCGCCAGGGAAAAAAAAAACAAATTCGTAGCTCTGTTGGGGATGGAAGCCAAAACATCCCATCATTCGGCAACAAAGCCAAGAACTTCATATATTGTAGTTTAATTGAGTATTATTTCAACACCAAGAACAGATTGGTTTTACTGGGGATTGAACGCAGGACCTTCTGCATGTTAAGCAGACATGATGACCACTACTCTATGAAACCTGATGGAAAGTTACTGTGTATTGGCTAGCAGAGCAGAATTGTGACTGACGGGGCCTTTTTATTGCTGAAGGAAAGTATTTTTGGTTAATGAAACATTTACAATTTTTATTACATATTTTACCAGTTTTATTCCTACAAAGGGATTTTGCTTAAAAGGAAGTTTACATTGAATGTGTTACTTTTTTCCACATAGTTTAGTTGTTTGCTTTTGTATTTAAAGGAACTATATATTTGGAAACAAACAGGATTTTTATAATATGGGATTATGTTTTCTGCTAAAATGGTCAATAAAAAAGAAACCCAAAATCGTAGTTCTCTTGGTGAGGGAAGCCAAAATATATTATCAGTTGGCAACAAAACCAAGAATTTCATATATTACAGGTTGATAGCAAATTACTTCAACAGCGAAAACGGCTTGTTTTTACTGGGTATTGAACCCAGGACCTTCTGCGAGTGAAGTAGACGTGATGACCACTCCACTATGAAACCTGTGAAATCTTGCAAAGTAATGGCATTTAGAGACGAGTTTTGACCGCCAGGGGAAAAAAAAAAATAAAATTTGTAGTTCTGTTTGTGATGGAAGCCAAAACATACCGTCATTCGGCAACAACACCGAGAACTTCATATATTGTAGTTGGATAGCGTATTATTTCAACACTAAGAACAGATTGGTTTCACTGGGGATTGAACCCAGGACTTTCTGCGTGTTAAGCAGACGTGATGACCACTACACTATGAAACCTGACGAAAAGTTACTGTGTATTCGCTAGCAGAGCAGAATTGTGACTGACGGGGCCTTTTTATTGCTGAAGGAAAGTATTTTTGGTTAATAAAACATTTACAATTATTATTACATATTTTACCAGTTTTATTCCTACAAAAGGATTTTGCTTAAACTGAAGTTTATATTGAATGTGTTACTTTTTTCTCCATAGTTTGGTCTTTTGCTTTTGTATTTATGGGAACTATATATTTTGAAACAAATAGGATTTTTATAATATGGGATTATGTTTTCTGCTAAAATGGTCAATAAAAAAGAAACCCAAAATCGTAGTTCTCTTTGTGATGGAAGCCAAAATGTATTGTCATTTGGCAACGAAACCAAGAATTTCACATATTACAAGTCGATAGGAAATTACTTCAACACCAAAAACAGATTGGTTTCACTGGGGATTGAACCCAGGATCTTCTGCGTGTGAAGCAGACGTGATGACCTATGAAACCTTTGAAATCCTGCAAAGTAATGGCAATTAGAGTCGAGTTTTGACCGCCAGGGGAAAAAAAACAAATTCGTAGCTCTGTTGGTGATGGAAGCTAAAACATCCCGTTATTCGGCAAAAAAGCCAAGAACTTTATATACTGCAGGTTGATAGGGGATTATTTCAACACCAAGAACACATGGGTTTCACTGGGGATTGAACCCAGGACCTTCTGCGTGTAAAGCAGATGTGATTTCCACTACACTATGAAACCTTTGAAAGCCTGCAAAGTAATGGCAATTAGAGACGAGTTTTGACCGCCAGGGAAAAAAAAAACAAATTCGTAGCTCTGTTGGGGATGGAAGCCAAAACATCCCGTTATTCAGCAACAAAGCCAAGAACTTTATACACTGCAGGTTGATAGGGGATTATTTCAAGACCAAGAACACATGGGTTTCCCTGGGGATTGAACCCAGGTCCTTCTGCGTGTAAAGCAGACGTGATTTCCACTACACTATGAAACCTTTGAAAGCCTGCAAAGTAATGGCAATTAGAGACGAGTTTTGACCGCCAGGGAAAAAAAAAACAAATTCGTAGCTCTGTTGGGGATGGAAGCCAAAACATCCCATCATTCGGCAACAAAGCCAAGAACTTCATATATTGTAGTTTAATTGAGTATTATTTCAACACCAAGAACAGATTGGTTTTACTGGGGATTGAACGCAGGACCTTCTGCGTGTTAAGCAGACGTGATGACCACTACTCTATGAAACCTGATGGAAAGTTACTGTGTATTGGCTAGCAGAGCAGAATTGTGACTGATGGGGCCTTTTTATTGCTGAAGGAAAGTATTTTTGGTTAATGAAACATTTACAATTTTTATTACATATTTTACCAGTTTTATTCCTACAAAGGGATTTTGGTTAAAAGGAAGTTTACATTGAATGTGTTACTTTTTTCCACATAGTTTAGTTGTTTGCTTTTGTATTTAAAGGAACTATATATTTGTTAACAAACAGGATTTTTATAATATGGGATTATGTTTTCTGCTAAAATGGTCAATACAAAAGAAACCCAAAATCGTAGTTCTCTTGGTGATGGAAGCCAAAATATATTATCAGTTGGCAACAAAACAAAGAATTTCATATGTTACAGGTTGATAGCAAATTACTTGAACAGCAAAAACAGCTTGTTTTTACTGGGGATTGAACCCAGGACCTTCTGCGTGTGAAGTAGACGTGATGACGACTCCACTATGAAACCTGTGAAATCCTGCGAAGTAATGGCATTTAGAGACGAGTTTTGACCGTTAGGGGAAAAAAAAAATAATTTGTAGTTCTGTTTGTGATGGAAGCCAAAACATCCCGTCATTCGGCAACAAAGCCGAGAACTTCATATATTGTAGTTGGATAGTGTATTATTTCAACACTAAGACCAGTTTGGTTTCACTGGGGATTGAACCCAGGACCTTCTGCGTGTTAAGCAGACGTGATGACCACTACACTATGAACCCTGACGAAAAATTACTGTGTATTGGCTAGCAGAGCAGAATTGTGACTGACGGGGTATTTTTATTGCTGAAGGAAAGTATTTTTGGTTAATGAAACATTTACAATTGTTATTACATATTTTACCAGTTTTATTCCTACAAAGGGATTTTGCTTAAATTGAAGTTTATATTGAATGTGTTACTTTTTTCTCCATAGTTTGGTCTTTTGCTTTTGTATTTAAAGGAACTATATATTTGGAAACAAACAGGATTTTTATAATATGGGATTATGTTTTCTGCTAAAATGGTCAATAAAAAAGAAACCCAAAATCGTAGTTCTCTTGGTGAGGGAAGCCAAAATATATTATCAGTTGGCAACAAAACAAAGAATTTCATATATTACAGGTTGATAGCAAATTACTTCAACAGCGAAAACGGCTTGTTTTTACTGGGTATTGAACCCAGGACCTTCTGCGTGTGAAGTAGACGTGATGACTACACCACTATGAAACCTGTGAAATCTTGCAAAGTAATGGCATTTAGAGACGAGTTTTGACCGCCAGGGGAAAAAAAAAATAAAATTTGTAGTTCTGTTTGTGATGGAAGCCAAAACATACCGTCATTCGGCAACAACACCGAGAACTTCATATATTGTAGTTGGATAGCGTATTATTTCAACACTAAGAACAGATTGGTTTCACTGGGGATTGAACCCAGGACTTTCTGCGTGTTAAGCAGACGTGATGACCACTACACTATGAAACCTGACGAAAAGTTACTGTGTATTCGCTAGCAGAGCAGAATTGTGACTGACGGGGCCTTTTTATTGCTGAAGGAAAGTATTTTTGGTTAATAAAACATTTACAATTATTATTACATATTTTACCAGTTTTATTCCTACAAAAGGATTTTGCTTAAACTGAAGTTTATATTGAATGTGTTACTTTTTTCTCCATAGTTTGGTCTTTTGCTTTTGTATTTATGGGAACTATATATTTTGAAACAAATAGGATTTTTATAATATGGGATTATGTTTTCTGCTAAAATGGTCAATAAAAAAGAAACCCAAAATCGTAGTTCTCTTTGTGATGGAAGCCAAAATGTATTGTCATTTGGCAACGAAACCAAGAATTTCACATATTACAAGTCGATAGGAAATTACTTCAACACCAAAAACAGATTGGTTTCACTGGGGATTGAACCCAGGATCTTCTGCGTGTGAAGCAGACGTGATGACCTATGAAACCTTTGAAATCCTGCAAAGTAATGGCAATTAGAGTCGAGTTTTGACCGCCAGGGGAAAAAAAACAAATTCGTAGCTCTGTTGGTGATGGAAGCTAAAACATCCCGTTATTCGGCAAAAAAGCCAAGAACTTTATATACTGCAGGTTGATAGGGGATTATTTCAACACCAAGAACACATGGGTTTCACTGGGGATTGAACCCAGGACCTTCTGCGTGTAAAGCAGATGTGATTTCCACTACACTATGAAACCTTTGAAAGCCTGCAAAGTAATGGCAATTAGAGACGAGTTTTGACCGCCAGGGAAAAAAAAAACAAATTCGTAGCTCTGTTGGGGATGGAAGCCAAAACATCCCGTTATTCAGCAACAAAGCCAAGAACTTTATACACTGCAGGTTGATAGGGGATTATTTCAAGACCAAGAACACATGGGTTTCCCTGGGGATTGAACCCAGGTCCTTCTGCGTGTAAAGCAGACGTGATTTCCACTACACTATGAAACCTTTGAAAGCCTGCAAAGTAATGGCAATTAGAGACGAGTTTTGACCGCCAGGGAAAAAAAAAACAAATTCGTAGCTCTGTTGGGGATGGAAGCCAAAACATCCCATCATTCGGCAACAAAGCCAAGAACTTCATATATTGTAGTTTAATTGAGTATTATTTCAACACCAAGAACAGATTGGTTTTACTGGGGATTGAACGCAGGACCTTCTGCGTGTTAAGCAGACGTGATGACCACTACTCTATGAAACCTGATGGAAAGTTACTGTGTATTGGCTAGCAGAGCAGAATTGTGACTGATGGGGCCTTTTTATTGCTGAAGGAAAGTATTTTTGGTTAATGAAACATTTACAATTTTTATTACATATTTTACCAGTTTTATTCCTACAAAGGGATTTTGGTTAAAAGGAAGTTTACATTGAATGTGTTACTTTTTTCCACATAGTTTAGTTGTTTGCTTTTGTATTTAAAGGAACTATATATTTGTTAACAAACAGGATTTTTATAATATGGGATTATGTTTTCTGCTAAAATGGTCAATACAAAAGAAACCCAAAATCGTAGTTCTCTTGGTGATGGAAGCCAAAATATATTATCAGTTGGCAACAAAACAAAGAATTTCATATGTTACAGGTTGATAGCAAATTACTTGAACAGCAAAAACAGCTTGTTTTTACTGGGGATTGAACCCAGGACCTTCTGCGTGTGAAGTAGACGTGATGACGACTCCACTATGAAACCTGTGAAATCCTGCGAAGTAATGGCATTTAGAGACGAGTTTTGACCGTTAGGGGAAAAAAAAAATAATTTGTAGTTCTGTTTGTGATGGAAGCCAAAACATCCCGTCATTCGGCAACAAAGCCGAGAACTTCATATATTGTAGTTGGATAGTGTATTATTTCAACACTAAGACCAGTTTGGTTTCACTGGGGATTGAACCCAGGACCTTCTGCGTGTTAAGCAGACGTGATGACCACTACACTATGAACCCTGACGAAAAATTACTGTGTATTGGCTAGCAGAGCAGAATTGTGACTGACGGGGTATTTTTATTGCTGAAGGAAAGTATTTTTGGTTAATGAAACATTTACAATTGTTATTACATATTTTACCAGTTTTATTCCTACAAAGGGATTTTGCTTAAATTGAAGTTTATATTGAATGTGTTACTTTTTTCTCCATAGTTTGGTCTTTTGCTTTTGTATTTAAAGGAACTATATATTTGGAAACAAACAGGATTTTTATAATATGGGATTATGTTTTCTGCTAAAATGGTCAATAAAAAAGAAACCCAAAATCGTAGTTCTCTTGGTGAGGGAAGCCAAAATATATTATCAGTTGGCAACAAAACAAAGAATTTCATATATTACAGGTTGATAGCAAATTACTTCAACAGCGAAAACGGCTTGTTTTTACTGGGTATTGAACCCAGGACCTTCTGCGTGTGAAGTAGACGTGATGACTACACCACTATGAAACCTGTGAAATCCTGCAAAGTAATGGCATTTAGAGACGAGTTTTGACCGCCAGGGGAAAAAAAAAATAAAATTTGTAGTTCTGTTTGTGATGGAAGCCAAAACATACCATCATTCGGCAACAATGCCGAGAACTTCATATATTGTAGTTGGATAGCATATTATTTCAACACTAAGAACAGATTGGTTTCACTGGGGATTGAACCCAGGACTTTCTGCGTGTTAAGCAGACGTGATGACCACTACACTATGAAACCTGACGAAACGTTACTGTGTATTCGCTAGCAGAGCAGAATTGTGACTGACGGGGCCTTTTTATTGCTGAAGGAAAGTATTTTTGGTTAATGAAACATTTACAATTATTATTACATATTTTACCAGTTTTATTCCTACAAAAGGATTTTGCTTAAACTGAAATTTATATTGAATGTGTTACTTTTTTCTCCATAGTTTGGTCTTTTGCTTTTGTATTTATGGGAACTATATATTTTGAAACAAATAGGATTTTTATAATATGGGATTATGTTTTCTGCTAAAATGGTCAATAAAAAAGAAACCCAAAATCGTAGTTCTCTTTGTGATGGAAGCCAAAATGTATTGTCATTTGGCAACGAAACCAAGAATTTCACATATTACAAGTCGATAGGAAATTACTTCAACACCAAAAACATATTGGTTTCACTGGGGATTGAACCCAGGATCTTCTGCGTGTGAAGCAGACGTGATGACCACTACACTATGAAACCTTTGAAATCCTGCAAAGTAATGGCAATTAGAGTCGAGTTTTGACCGCCAGGGGAAAAAAAACAAATTCGTAGCTCTGTTGGTGATGGAAGCTAAAACATCCCGTTATTCGGCAAAAAAGCCAAGAACTTTATATACTGCAGGTTGATAGGGGATTATTTCAACACCAAGAACGCATGGGTTTCACTGGGGATTGAACCCAGGACCTTCTGCGTGTAAAGCAGACGTGATTTCCACTACACTATGAAACCTTTGAAAGCCTGCAAAGTAATGGCAATTAGAGACGAGTTTTGACCGCCAGGGAAAAAAAAACAAATTCGTAGCTCTGTTGGGGATGGAAGCCAAAACATCCCATCATTCGGCAACAAAGCCAAGAACATCATATATTGTAGTTTAATTGAGTATTATTTCAACCTTAAGAACAGATTGGTTTAAATGGGGATTGAACGCAGGACCTCCTGCGTGTTAAGCAGACGTGATGACCACTACTCTATGAAACCTGATGAAAAGTTACTGTGTATTGGCTAGCAAAGCAGAATTGTGACTGACGGGGCCTTTTTATTGCTGAAGGAAAGTATTTTTTGTTAATGAAACATTTACAATTTTTATTACATATTTTACCAGTTTTATTCCTACAAAGGGATTTTGCTTAAAAGGAAGTTTACATTGAATGTGTTACTTTTTTCCACATAGTTTAGTTGTTTGCTTTTGTATTTAAAGGAACTATATATTTTGAAACAAACAGGATTTATATAATATGGGATTATGTTTTCTGCTAAAATGGTCAATAAAAAAGAAACCCAAAATCGTAGTTCTCTTGGTGATAAAAGCCAAAATATATTATCAGTTGGCAACAAAACAAAGAATTTCATATGTTACAGGTTGATAGCAACTTACTTCAACAGCGAAAATGGCTTGTTTTTACTGGGGATTGAACTCAGGACCTTCTGCATGTGAAGTAGACGTGATGACGACTACACTACGAAACCTGTGAAATCCTGCAATGTAATGGCATTTAGAGATGAGTTTTGACCGCCAGGGGAAAAAAAAAAAAAATAATTTGTAATTCTGTTTGTGATGGAAGCCAAAACATCCCGTCATACGGCAACAAAGCCGAGAACTTCATATATTGTAGTTGGATAGCGTATTATTTCAACACTAAGAACAGATTGGTTTCACTGGGGATTGAACCCAGGACCTTCTGCGTGTTAAGCAGACATGATGACCACTACACTATGAAACCTGCCGAAAAGTTAGTGTGTATTGGCTAGTAGAGCAGAATTGTGACTGACGGGGCCTTTTTATTGCTGAAGGAAAGTATTTTTGGTTAATGAAACATTTACAATTATTATTACATATTTTACCAGTTTTATTCCTACAAAGGGATTTTGCTTAAATTGAAGTTTATATTGAATGTGTTACTTTTTTCTCCATAGTTTGGTCTTTTGCTTTTGTATTTATGGGAATTATATATTTTGAAACAAATAGGATTTTTATAATATGGGATTATGTTTTCTGCTAAAATGGTCAATAAAAAAGAAACCCAAAATCGTAGTTCTCTTTGTGATGGAAGCCAAAATGTATTGTCATTTGGCAACGAAATTAAGAATTTCACATATTACAAGTCGATAGGAAATTACTTCAACACCAAAAACAGATTGGTTTCACTGGGGATTGAACTCAGGACCTTCTGCGTGTGAAGCAGACGTGATGACCACTACACTATGAAACCTTTGAAATCCTGCAATGTAATGGCAATTAGAGACGAGTTTTGACCGCCAGGAGAAAAAAAACAAATTCGTAGTTCTGTTGGTGATGGAAGCTAAAACATCCCGTTATTCGGCAACAAAGCCTAGAACTTTATATACTGCGGGTTGATAGGGGATTATTTCAACACCAAGAACTCATGGGTTTCACTGGGGATTGAACCCAGGACCTTCTGCGTCTAAAGCAGACGTGATTTTCACTACACTATGAAACCTTTGAAAGCCTGCAAAGTAATGGCAATTAGAGACGAGTTTTGACCGCCAGGGAAAAAAAAAAACAAATTTGTAGCTCTGTTGGGGATGGAAGCCAAAACATCCCATCATTCGGCAACAAAGCCAAGAACTTCATATTTTGTAGTTTAATTGAGCATTATTTCAACACCAAGAACAGATTGGTTTTACTGGGGATTGAACGCAGGACCTTCTGCGTGTTAAGCAGACGTGATGACCACTACTCTATGAAACCTGATGAAAAGTTACTGTGTATTGGCTAGCAGAGCAGAATTGTGACTGACGGGGCCTTTTTATTGCTGAAGGAAAGTATTTTTTGTTAATGAAACATTTACAATTTTTATTACATATTTTACCAGTTTTATTCCTACAAAGGGATTTTGCTTAAAAGGAAGTTTACATTGAATGTGTTACTTTTTTCCACATAGTTTAGTTGTTTGCTTTTGTATTTAAAGGAACTATATATTTTGAAACAAACAGGATTTTTATAATATGGGATTATGTTTTCTGCTAAAATGGTCAATAAAAAAGAAACCCAAAATCGTAGTTCTCTTGGTGATAAAAGCCAAAATATATTATCAGTTGGCAACAAAACAAAGAATTTCATATGTTACAGGTTGATAGCAAATTACCTCAACAGCGGAAACGGCTTGTTTTTACTGGGGATTGAACCCAGGACCTTCTGCGTGTGAAGTAGACGTGATGACGACTACACTATGAAACCTGTGAAATCCTGCAATGTAATGGCATTTAGAGATGAGTTTTGACCGCCAGGGGAAAAAAAAAAAAATAATTTGTAGTTCTGTTTGTGATGGAAGCCAAAACATCCCGTCATAAGGCAACAAAGCCGAGAACTTCATATATTGTAGTTGGATAGCGTATTATTTCAACACTAAGAACAGATTGGTTTCACTGGGGATTGAACCCAGGACTTTCTGCGTGTTAAGCAGACGTGATGACCACTACACTATGAAACCTGACAAAAAGTTACTGTGTATTCGCTAGCAGAGCAGAATTGTGACTGACGGGGCCTTTTTATTGCTAAAGGAAAGTATTTTTGGTTAATGAAACATTTACAATTATTATTTCATATTTTACCAGTTTTATTCCTACAAAAGGATTTTGCTTAAACTGAAGTTTAAATTGAATGTGTTACTTTTTTCTCCATAGTTTGGTCTTTTGCTTTTGTATTTATGGGAACTATATATTTTGAAACAAATAGGATTTTTATAATATGGGATTATGTTTTCTGCTAAAATGGTCAATAAAAAAGAAACCCAAAATCGTAGTTCTCTTTGTAATGGAAGCCAAAATGTATTGTCATTTGGCAACAAAACCAAGAATTTCACATATTACAAGTCGATAGGAAATTACTTCAACACCAAAAACAGATTGGTTTCACTGGGGATTGAACCCAGGATCTTCTGCGTGTGAAGCAGACGTGATGACCACTACACTATGAAACCTTTGAAATCCTGCAAAGTAATGGCAATTAGAGTCGAGTTTTGACCGCCAGGGGAAAAAATCAAATTCGTAGCTCTGTTGGTGATGGAAGCTAAAACATCCCGTTATTCGGCAACAAAGCCAAGAACTTTATATACTGCAGGTTGATAGGGGATTATTTCAACACCAAGAACACATGGGTTTCACTGGGGATTGAACCCAGGTCCTTCTGCATGTAAAGCAGACATGATTTCCACTACACTATGAAACCTGTGAAATCCTGCGAAGTAATGGCATTTAGAGACGAGTTTTGACCGTTAGGGGAAAAAAAAAATAATTTGTAGTTCTGTTTGTGATGGAAGCCAAAACATCCCGTCATTCGGCAACAAAGCCGAGAACTTCATATATTGTAGTTGGATAGTGTATTATTTCAACACTAAGACCAGTTTGGTTTCACTGGGGATTGAACCCAGGACCTTCTGCGTGTTAAGCAGACGTGATGACCACTACACTATGAACCCTGACGAAAAATTACTGTGTATTGGCTAGCAGAGCAGAATTGTGACTGACGGGGTATTTTTATTGCTGAAGGAAAGTATTTTTGGTTAATGAAACATTTACAATTGTTATTACATATTTTACCAGTTTTATTCCTACAAAGGGATTTTGCTTAAATTGAAGTTTATATTGAATGTGTTACTTTTTTCTCCATAGTTTGGTCTTTTGCTTTTGTATTTAAAGGAACTATATATTTGGAAACAAACAGGATTTTTATAATATGGGATTATGTTTTCTGCTAAAATGGTCAATAAAAAAGAAACCCAAAATCGTAGTTCTCTTGGTGAGGGAAGCCAAAATATATTATCAGTTGGCAACAAAACAAAGAATTTCATATATTACAGGTTGATAGCAAATTACTTCAACAGCGAAAACGGCTTGTTTTTACTGGGTATTGAACCCAGGACCTTCTGCGTGTGAAGTAGACGTGATGACTACACCACTATGAAACCTGTGAAATCCTGCAAAGTAATGGCATTTAGAGACGAGTTTTGACCGCCAGGGGAAAAAAAAAATAAAATTTGTAGTTCTGTTTGTGATGGAAGCCAAAACATACCATCATTCGGCAACAATGCCGAGAACTTCATATATTGTAGTTGGATAGCATATTATTTCAACACTAAGAACAGATTGGTTTCACTGGGGATTGAACCCAGGACTTTCTGCGTGTTAAGCAGACGTGATGACCACTACACTATGAAACCTGACGAAACGTTACTGTGTATTCGCTAGCAGAGCAGAATTGTGACTGACGGGGCCTTTTTATTGCTGAAGGAAAGTATTTTTGGTTAATGAAACATTTACAATTATTATTACATATTTTACCAGTTTTATTCCTACAAAAGGATTTTGCTTAAACTGAAATTTATATTGAATGTGTTACTTTTTTCTCCATAGTTTGGTCTTTTGCTTTTGTATTTATGGGAACTATATATTTTGAAACAAATAGGATTTTTATAATATGGGATTATGTTTTCTGCTAAAATGGTCAATAAAAAAGAAACCCAAAATCGTAGTTCTCTTTGTGATGGAAGCCAAAATGTATTGTCATTTGGCAACGAAACCAAGAATTTCACATATTACAAGTCGATAGGAAATTACTTCAACACCAAAAACATATTGGTTTCACTGGGGATTGAACCCAGGATCTTCTGCGTGTGAAGCAGACGTGATGACCACTACACTATGAAACCTTTGAAATCCTGCAAAGTAATGGCAATTAGAGTCGAGTTTTGACCGCCAGGGGAAAAAAAACAAATTCGTAGCTCTGTTGGTGATGGAAGCTAAAACATCCCGTTATTCGGCAAAAAAGCCAAGAACTTTATATACTGCAGGTTGATAGGGGATTATTTCAACACCAAGAACGCATGGGTTTCACTGGGGATTGAACCCAGGACCTTCTGCGTGTAAAGCAGACGTGATTTCCACTACACTATGAAACCTTTGAAAGCCTGCAAAGTAATGGCAATTAGAGACGAGTTTTGACCGCCAGGGAAAAAAAAACAAATTCGTAGCTCTGTTGGGGATGGAAGCCAAAACATCCCATCATTCGGCAACAAAGCCAAGAACATCATATATTGTAGTTTAATTGAGTATTATTTCAACCTTAAGAACAGATTGGTTTAAATGGGGATTGAACGCAGGACCTCCTGCGTGTTAAGCAGACGTGATGACCACTACTCTATGAAACCTGATGAAAAGTTACTGTGTATTGGCTAGCAAAGCAGAATTGTGACTGACGGGGCCTTTTTATTGCTGAAGGAAAGTATTTTTTGTTAATGAAACATTTACAATTTTTATTACATATTTTACCAGTTTTATTCCTACAAAGGGATTTTGCTTAAAAGGAAGTTTACATTGAATGTGTTACTTTTTTCCACATAGTTTAGTTGTTTGCTTTTGTATTTAAAGGAACTATATATTTTGAAACAAACAGGATTTATATAATATGGGATTATGTTTTCTGCTAAAATGGTCAATAAAAAAGAAACCCAAAATCGTAGTTCTCTTGGTGATAAAAGCCAAAATATATTATCAGTTGGCAACAAAACAAAGAATTTCATATGTTACAGGTTGATAGCAACTTACTTCAACAGCGAAAATGGCTTGTTTTTACTGGGGATTGAACTCAGGACCTTCTGCATGTGAAGTAGACGTGATGACGACTACACTACGAAACCTGTGAAATCCTGCAATGTAATGGCATTTAGAGATGAGTTTTGACCGCCAGGGGAAAAAAAAAAAAAATAATTTGTAATTCTGTTTGTGATGGAAGCCAAAACATCCCGTCATACGGCAACAAAGCCGAGAACTTCATATATTGTAGTTGGATAGCGTATTATTTCAACACTAAGAACAGATTGGTTTCACTGGGGATTGAACCCAGGACCTTCTGCGTGTTAAGCAGACATGATGACCACTACACTATGAAACCTGCCGAAAAGTTAGTGTGTATTGGCTAGTAGAGCAGAATTGTGACTGACGGGGCCTTTTTATTGCTGAAGGAAAGTATTTTTGGTTAATGAAACATTTACAATTATTATTACATATTTTACCAGTTTTATTCCTACAAAGAAATTTTGCTTAAATTGAAGTTTATATTGAATGTGTTACTTTTTTCTCCATAGTTTGGTCTTTTGCTTTTGTATTTATGGGAATTATATATTTTGAAACAAATAGGATTTTTATAATATGGGATTATGTTTTCTGCTAAAATGGTCAATAAAAAAGAAACCCAAAATCGTAGTTCTCTTTGTGATGGAAGCCAAAATGTATTGTCATTTGGCAACGAAATTAAGAATTTCACATATTACAAGTCGATAGGAAATTACTTCAACACCAAAAACAGATTGGTTTCACTGGGGATTGAACTCAGGACCTTCTGCGTGTGAAGCAGACGTGATGACCACTACACTATGAAACCTTTGAAATCCTGCAATGTAATGGCAATTAGAGACGAGTTTTGACCGCCAGGAGAAAAAAAACAAATTCGTAGTTCTGTTGGTGATGGAAGCTAAAACATCCCGTTATTCGGCAACAAAGCCTAGAACTTTATATACTGCGGGTTGATAGGGGATTATTTCAACACCAAGAACTCATGGGTTTCACTGGGGATTGAACCCAGGACCTTCTGCGTCTAAAGCAGACGTGATTTTCACTACACTATGAAACCTTTGAAAGCCTGCAAAGTAATGGCAATTAGAGACGAGTTTTGACCGCCAGGGAAAAAAAAAAACAAATTTGTAGCTCTGTTGGGGATGGAAGCCAAAACATCCCATCATTCGGCAACAAAGCCAAGAACTTCATATTTTGTAGTTTAATTGAGCATTATTTCAACACCAAGAACAGATTGGTTTTACTGGGGATTGAACGCAGGACCTTCTGCGTGTTAAGCAGACGTGATGACCACTACTCTATGAAACCTGATGAAAAGTTACTGTGTATTGGCTAGCAGAGCAGAATTGTGACTGACGGGGCCTTTTTATTGCTGAAGGAAAGTATTTTTTGTTAATGAAACATTTACAATTTTTATTACATATTTTACCAGTTTTATTCCTACAAAGGGATTTTGCTTAAAAGGAAGTTTACATTGAATGTGTTACTTTTTTCCACATAGTTTAGTTGTTTGCTTTTGTATTTAAAGGAACTATATATTTTGAAACAAACAGGATTTTTATAATATGGGATTATGTTTTCTGCTAAAATGGTCAATAAAAAAGAAACCCAAAATCGTAGTTCTCTTGGTGATAAAAGCCAAAATATATTATCAGTTGGCAACAAAACAAAGAATTTCATATGTTACAGGTTGATAGCAAATTACCTCAACAGCGGAAACGGCTTGTTTTTACTGGGGATTGAACCCAGGACCTTCTGCGTGTGAAGTAGACGTGATGACGACTACACTATGAAACCTGTGAAATCCTGCAATGTAATGGCATTTAGAGATGAGTTTTGACCGCCAGGGGAAAAAAAAAAAAATAATTTGTAGTTCTGTTTGTGATGGAAGCCAAAACATCCCGTCATAAGGCAACAAAGCCGAGAACTTCATATATTGTAGTTGGATAGCGTATTATTTCAACACTAAGAACAGATTGGTTTCACTGGGGATTGAACCCAGGACTTTCTGCGTGTTAAGCAGACGTGATGACCACTACACTATGAAACCTGACAAAAAGTTACTGTGTATTCGCTAGCAGAGCAGAATTGTGACTGACGGGGCCTTTTTATTGCTAAAGGAAAGTATTTTTGGTTAATGAAACATTTACAATTATTATTTCATATTTTACCAGTTTTATTCCTACAAAAGGATTTTGCTTAAACTGAAGTTTAAATTGAATGTGTTACTTTTTTCTCCATAGTTTGGTCTTTTGCTTTTGTATTTATGGGAACTATATATTTTGAAACAAATAGGATTTTTATAATATGGGATTATGTTTTCTGCTAAAATGGTCAATAAAAAAGAAACCCAAAATCGTAGTTCTCTTTGTAATGGAAGCCAAAATGTATTGTCATTTGGCAACAAAACCAAGAATTTCACATATTACAAGTCGATAGGAAATTACTTCAACACCAAAAACAGATTGGTTTCACTGGGGATTGAACCCAGGATCTTCTGCGTGTGAAGCAGACGTGATGACCACTACACTATGAAACCTTTGAAATCCTGCAAAGTAATGGCAATTAGAGTCGAGTTTTGACCGCCAGGGGAAAAAATCAAATTCGTAGCTCTGTTGGTGATGGAAGCTAAAACATCCCGTTATTCGGCAACAAAGCCAAGAACTTTATATACTGCAGGTTGATAGGGGATTATTTCAACACCAAGAACACATGGGTTTCACTGGGGATTGAACCCAGGTCCTTCTGCATGTAAAGCAGACATGATTTCCACTACACTATGAAACCTTTGAAAGCCTGCAAAGTAATGGCAATTAGAGACGAGTTTTGACCGCCAGGGAAAAAAAAAACAAATTCGTAGCTCTGTTGGGGATGGAAGCCAAAACATCCCATCATTCGGCAACAAAGCAAAGAACTTCGTATATTGTAGTTTAATTGAGTATTATTTCAACACCAAGAACAGATTGGTTTTACTGGGGATTGAACGCAGGACCTTCTGCATGTTAAGCAGACATGATGAGCACTACTCTATGAAACCTGATGGAAAGTTACTGTGTATTGGCTAGCAGAGCAGAATTGTGACTGACGGGGCCTTTTTATTGCTGAAGGAAAGTATTTTTGGTTAATGAAACATTTACAATTTTTATTACATATTTTACCAGTTTTATTCCTACAAAGGGATTTTGCTTAAAAGGAAGTTTACATTGAATGTGTTACTTTTTTCCACATAGTTTAGTTGTTTGCTTTTGTATTTAAAGGAACTATATATTTGGAAACAAACAGGATTTTTATAATATGGGATTATGTTTTCTGCTAAAATGGTCAATAAAAAAGAAACCCAAAATCGTAGTTCTCTTGGTGAGGGAAGCCAAAATATATTATCAGTTGGCAACAAAACCAAGAATTTCATATATTACAGGTTGATAGCAAATTACTTCAACAGCGAAAACGGCTTGTTTTTACTGGGTATTGAACCCAGGACCTTCTGCGTGTGAAGTAGACGTGATGACCACTCCACTATGAAACCTATGAAATCTTGCAAAGTAATGGCATTTAGAGACGAGTTTTGACCGCCAGGGGAAAAAAAAAATAAAATTTGTAGTTCTGTTTGTGATGGAAGCCAAAACATACCGTCATTCGGCAACAACACCGAGAACTTCATATATTGTAGTTGGATAGCGTATTATTTCAACACTAAGAACAGATTGGTTTCACTGGGGATTGAACCCAGGACTTTCTGCGTGTTAAGCAGACGTGATGACCACTACACTATGAAACCTGACGAAAAGTTACTGTGTATTCGCTAGCAGAGCAGAATTGTGACTGACGGGGCCTTTTTATTGCTGAAGGAAAGTATTTTTGGTTAATAAAACATTTACAATTATTATTACATATTTTACCAGTTTTATTCCTACAAAAGGATTTTGCTTAAACTGAAGTTTATATTGAATGTGTTACTTTTTTCTCCATAGTTTGGTCTTTTGCTTTTGTATTTATGGGAACTATATATTTTGAAACAAATAGGATTTTTATAATATGGGATTATGTTTTCTGCTAAAATGGTCAATAAAAAAGAAACCCAAAATCGTAGTTCTCTTTGTGATGGAAGCCAAAATGTATTGTCATTTGGCAACGAAACCAAGAATTTCACATATTACAAGTCGATAGGAAATTACTTCAACACCAAAAACAGATTGGTTTCACTGGGGATTGAACCCAGGATCTTCTGCGTGTGAAGCAGACGTGATGACCTATGAAACCTTTGAAATCCTGCAAAGTAATGGCAATTAGAGTCGAGTTTTGACCGCCAGGGGAAAAAAAACAAATTCGTAGCTCTGTTGGTGATGGAAGCTAAAACATCCCGTTATTCGGCAAAAAAGCCAAGAACTTTATATACTGCAGGTTGATAGGGGATTATTTCAACACCAAGAACACATGGGTTTCACTGGGGATTGAACCCAGGACCTTCTGCATGTAAAGCAGATGTGATTTTTACTACACTATGAAACCTTTGAAAACCTGCAAAGTAATGGCAATTAGAGACGAGTTTTGACCGCCAGGGAAAAAAAAAACAAATTCGTAGCTCTGTTGGGGATGGAAGCCAAAACATCCCGTTATTCAGCAACAAAGCCAAGAACTTTATATACTGCAGGTTGATAGGGGATTATTTCAAGACCAAGAACACATGGGTTTCCCTGGGGATTGAACCCAGGTCCTTCTGCGTGTAAAGCAGACGTGATTTCCACTACACTATGAAACCTTTGAAAGCCTGCAAAGTAATGGCAATTAGAGACGAGTTTTGACCGCCAGGGAAAAAAAAAACAAATTCGTAGCTCTGTTGGGGATGGAAGCCAAAACATACCATCATTCGGCAACAAAGCCAAGAACTTCATATATTGTAGTTTAATTGAGTATTATTTCAACACCAAGAACAGATTGGTTTTACTGGGGATTGAACGCAGAACCTTCTGCGTGTTAAGCAGACGTGATGACCACTACTCTATGAAACCTGATGGAAAGTTACTGTGTATTGGCTAGCAGAGCAGAATTGTGACTGATGGGGCCTTTTTATTGCTGAAGGAAAGTATTTTTGGTTAATGAAACATTTACAATTTTTATTACATATTTTACCAGTTTTATTCCTACAAAGGGATTTTGCTTAAAAGGAAGTTTACATTGAATGTGTTACTTTTTTCCACATAGTTTAGTTGTTTGCTTTTGTATTTAAAGGAACTATATATTTGTTAACAAACAGGATTTTTATAATATGGGATTATGTTTTCTGCTAAAATGGTCAATACAAAAGAAACCCAAAATCGTAGTTCTCTTGGTGATGGAAGCCAAAATATATTATCAGTTGGCAACAAAACAAAGAATTTCATATGTTACAGGTTGATAGCAAATTACTTGAACAGCGAAAACAGCTTGTTTTTACTGGGGATTGAACCCAGGACCTTCTGCGTGTGAAGTAGACGTGATGACGACTCCACTATGAAACCTGTGAAATCCTGCGAAGTAATGGCATTTAGAGACGAGTTTTGACCGTTAGGGGAAAAAAAAAATAATTTGTAGTTCTGTTTGTGATGGAAGCCAAAACATCCCGTCATTCGGCAACAAAGCCGAGAACTTCATATATTGTAGTTGGATAGTGTATTATTTCAACACTAAGACCAGATTGGTTTCACTGGGGATTGAACCCAGGACCTTCTGCGTGTTAAGCAGACGTGATGACCACTACACTATGAACCCTGACGAAAAATTACTGTGTATTGGCTAGCAGAGCAGAATTGTGACTGACGGGGTATTTTTATTGCTGAAGGAAAGTATTTTTGGTTAATGAAACATTTACAATTGTTATTACATATTTTACCAGTTTTATTCCTACAAAGGGATTTTGCTTAAATTGAAGTTTATATTGAATGTGTTACTTTTTTCTCCATAGTTTGGTCTTTTGCTTTTGTATTTAAAGGAACTATATATTTGGAAACAAACAGGATTTTTATAATATGGGATTATGTTTTCTGCTAAAATGGTCAATAAAAAAGAAACCCAAAATCGTAGTTCTCTTGGTGAGGGAAGCCAAAATATATTATCAGTTGGCAACAAAACCAAGAATTTCATATATTACAGGTTGATAGCAAATTACTTCAACAGCGAAAACGGCTTGTTTTTACTGGGTATTGAACCCAGGACCTTCTGCGTGTGAAGTAGACGTGATGACTACACCACTATGAAACCTGTGAAATCCTGCAAAGTAATGGCATTTAGAGACGAGTTTTGACCGCCAGGGGAAAAAAAAAATAAAATTTGTAGTTCTGTTTGTGATGGAAGCCAAAACATACCGTCATTCGGCAACAATGCCGAGAACTTCATATATTGTAGTTGGATAGCATATTATTTCAACACTAAGAACAGATTGGTTTCACTGGGGATTGAACCCAGGACTTTCTGCGTGTTAAGCAGACGTGATGACCACTACACTATGAAACCTGACGAAAAGTTACTGTGTATTCGCTAGCAGAGCAGAATTGTGACTGACGGGGCCTTTTTATTGCTGAAGGAAAGTATTTTTGGTTAATGAAACATTTACAATTATTATTACATATTTTACCAGTTTTATTCCTACAAAAGGATTTTGCTTAAACTGAAGTTTATATTGAATGTGTTACTTTTTTCTCCATAGTTTGGTCTTTTGCTTTTGTATTTATGGGAACTATATATTTTGAAACAAATAGGATTTTTATAATATGGGATTATGTTTTCTGCTAAAATGGTCAATAAAAAAGAAACCCAAAATCGTAGTTCTCTTTGTGATGGAAGCCAAAATGTATTGTCATTTGGCAACGAAACCAAGAATTTCACATATTACAAGTCGATAGGAAATTACTTCAACACCAAAAACATATTGGTTTCACTGGGGATTGAACCCAGGATCTTCTGCGTGTGAAGCAGACGTGATGACCACTACACTATGAAACCTTTGAAATCCTGCAAAGTAATGGCAATTAGAGTCGAGTTTTGACCGCCAGGGGAAAAAAAACAAATTCGTAGCTCTGTTGGTGATGGAAGCTAAAACATCCCGTTATTCGGCAAAAAAGCCAAGAACTTTATATACTGCAGGTTGATAGGGGATTATTTCAACACCAAGAACGCATGGGTTTCACTGGGGATTGAACCCAGGACCTTCTGCGTGTAAAGCAGACGTGATTTCCACTACACTATGAAACCTTTGAAAGCCTGCAAAGTAATGGCAATTAGAGACGAGTATTGACCGCCAGGGAAAAAAAAACAAATTCGTAGCTCTGTTGGGGATGGAAGCCAAAACATCCCATCATTCGGCAACAAAGCCAAGAACTTCATATATTGTAGTTTTATTGAGTATTATTTCAACACCAAGAACAGATTGGTTTTAATGGGGATTGAACGCAGGACCTCCTGCGTGTTAAGCAGACGTGATGACCACTACTCTATGAAACCTGATGAAAAGTTACTGTGTATTGGCTAGCAAAGCAGAATTGTGACTGACGGGGCCTTTTTATTGCTGAAGGAAAGTATTTTTTGTTAATGAAACATTTACAATTTTTATTACATATTTTACCAGTTTTATTCCTACAAAGGGATTTTGCTTAAAAGGAAGTTTACATTGAATGTGTTACTTTTTTTCCACATAGTTTAGTTGTTTGCTTTTGTATTTAAAGGAACTATATATTTTGAAACAAACAGGATTTATATAATATGGGATTATGTTTTCTGCTAAAATGGTCAATAAAAAAGAAACCCAAAATCGTAGTTCTCTTGGTGATAAAAGCCAAAATATATTATCAGTTGGCAACAAAACAAAGAATTTCATATGTTACAGGTTGATAGCAACTTACTTCAACAGCGAAAATGGCTTGTTTTTACTGGGGATTGAACTCAGGACCTTCTGCGTGTGAAGTAGACGTGATGACGACTACACTACGAAACCTGTGAAATCCTGCAATGTAATGGCATTTAGAGATGAGTTTTGACCGCCAGGGGAAAAAAAAAAAAAATAATTTGTAGTTCTGTTTGTGATGGAAGCCAAAACATCCCGTCATACGGCAACAAAGCCGAGAACTTCATATATTGTAGTTGGATAGCGTATTATTTCAACACTAAGAACAGATTGGTTTCACTGGGGATTGAACCCAGGACCTTCTGCGTGTTAAGCAGACATGATGACCACTACACTATGAAACCTGCCGAAAAGTTAGTGTGTATTGGCTAGTAGAGCAGAATTGTGACTGACGGGGCCTTTTTATTGCTGAAGGAAAGTATTTTTGGTTAATGAAACATTTACAATTATTATTACATATTTTACCAGTTTTATTCCTACAAAGGGATTTTGCTTAAATTGAAGTTTATATTGAATGTGTTACTTTTTTCTCCATAGTTTGGTCTTTTGCTTTTGTATTTATGGGAATTATATATTTTGAAACAAATAGGATTTTTATAATATGGGATTATGTTTTCTGCTAAAATGGTCAATAAAAAAGAAACCCAAAATCGTAGTTCTCTTTGTGATGGAAGCCAAAATGTATTGTCATTTGGCAACGAAATTAAGAATTTCACATATTACAAGTCGATAGGAAATTACTTCCACACCAAAAACAGATTGGTTTTACTGGGGATTGAACTCAGGACCTTCTGCGTGTGAAGCAGACGTGATGACCACTACACTATGAAACCTTTGAAATCCTGCAATGTAATGGCAATTAGAGACGAGTTTTGACCGCCAGGAGAAAAAAAACAAATTCGTAGTTCTGTTGGTGATGGAAGCTAAAACATCCCGTTATTCGGCAACAAAGCCTAGAACTTTATATACTGCAGGTTGATAGGGGATTATTTCAACACCAAGAACTCATGGGTTTCACTGGGGATTGAACCCAGGACCTTCTGCGTCTAAAGCAGACGTGATTTTCACTACACTATGAAACCTTTGAAAGCCTGCAAAGTAATGGCAATTAGAGACGAGTTTTGACCGCCAGGGAAAAAAAAAAACAAATTTGTAGCTCTGTTGGGGATGGAAGCCAAAACATCCCATCATTCGGCAGCAAAGCCAAGAACTTCATATTTTGTAGTTTAATTGAGCATTATTTCAACACCAAGAACAGATTGGTTTTACTGAGGATTGAACGCAGGACCTTCTGCGTGTTAAGCAGACGTGATGACCACTACTCTATGAAACCTGATGAAAAGTTACTGTGTATTGGCTAGCAGAGCAGAATTGTGACTGACGGGGCCTTTTTATTGCTGAAGGAAAGTATTTTTTGTTAATGAAACATTTACAATTTTTATTACATATTTTACCAGTTTTATTCCTACAAAGGGATTTTGCTTAAAAGGAAGTTTACATTGAATGTGTTACTTTTTTCCACATAGTTTAGTTGTTTGCTTTTGTATTTAAAGGAACTATATATTTTGAAACAAACAGGATTTTTATAATATGGGATTATGTTTTCTGCTAAAATGGTCAATAAAAAAGAAACCCAAAATCGTAGTTCTCTTGGTGATAAAAGCCAAAATATATTATCAGTTGGCAACAAAACAAAGAATTTCATATGTTACAGGTTGATAGCAAATTACCTCAACAGCGGAAACGGCTTGTTTTTACTGGGGATTGAACCCAGGACCTTCTGCGTGTGAAGTAGACGTGATGACGACTACACTATGAAACCTGTGAAATCCTGCAATGTAATGGCATTTAGAGATGAGTTTTGACCGCCAGGGGAAAAAAAAAAAAATAATTTGTAGTTCTGTTTGTGATGGAAGCCAAAACATCCCGTCATAAGGCAACAAAGCCGAGAACTTCATATATTGTAGTTGGATAGCGTATTATTTCAACACTAAGAACAGATTGGTTTCACTGGGGATTGAACCCAGGACTTTCTGCGAGTTAAGCAGACGTGATGACCACTACACTATGAAACCTGACAAAAAGTTACTGTGTATTCGCTAGCAGAGCAGAATTGTGACTGACGGGGCCTTTTTATTGCTAAAGGAAAGTATTTTTGGTTAATGAAACATTTACAATTATTATTTCATATTTTACCAGTTTTATTCCTACAAAAGGATTTTGCTTAAACTGAAGTTTAAATTGAATGTGTTACTTTTTTCTCCATAGTTTGGTCTTTTGCTTTTGTATTTATGGGAACTATATATTTTGAAACAAATAGGATTTTTATAATATGGGATTATGTTTTCTGCTAAAATGGTCAATAAAAAAGAAACCCAAAATCGTAGTTCTCCTTGTGATGGAAGCCAAAATGTATTGTCATTTGGCAACAAAACCAAGAATTTCACATATTACAAGTCGATAGGAAATTACTTCAACACCAAAAACAGATTGGTTTCACTGGGGATTGAACCCAGGATCTTCTGCGTGTGAAGCAGACGTGATGACCACTACACTATGAAACCTTTGAAATCCTGCAAAGTAATGGCAATTAGAGTCGAGTTTTGACCGCCAGGGGAAAAAATCAAATTCGTAGCTCTGTTGGTGATGGAAGCTAAAACATCCCGTTATTCGGCAACAAAGCCAAGAACTTTATATACTGCAGGTTGATAGGGGATTATTTCAACACCAAGAACACATGGGTTTCACTGGGGATTGAACCCAGGTCCTTCTGCATGTAAAGCAGACATGATTTCCACTACACTATGAAACCTTTGAAAGCCTGCAAAGTAATGGCAATTAGAGACGAGTTTTGACCGCCAGGGAAAAAAAAACAAATTCGTAGCTCTGTTGGGGATGGAAGCCAAAACATCCCATCATTCGGCAACAAAGCCAAGAACTTCGTATATTGTAGTTTTATTGAGTATTATTTCAACACCAAGAACAGATTGGTTTTAATGGGGATTGAACGCAGGACCTCCTGCGTGTTAAGCAGACGTGATGACCACTACTCTATGAAACCTGATGGAAAGTTACTGTGTATTGGCTAGCAGAGCAGAATTGTGACTGACGGGGCCTTTTTATTGCTGAAGGAAAGTATTTTTGGTTAATGAAACATTTACAATTTTTATTACATATTTTACCAGTTTTATTCCTACAAAGGGATTTTGCTTAAAAGGAAGTTTACATTGAATGTGTTACTTTTTTCCACATAGTTTAGTTGTTTGCTTTTGTATTTAAAGGAACTATATATTTTGAAACAAACAGGATTTATATAATATGGGATTATGTTTTCTGCTAAAATGGTCAATAAAAAAGAAACCCAAAATCGTAGTTCTCTTGGTGAGGGAAGCCAAAATATATTATCAGTTGGCAACAAAACCAAGAATTTCATATATTACAGGTTGATAGCAAATTACTTCAACAGCGAAAACGGCTTGTTTTTACTGGGTATTGAACCCAGGACCTTCTGCGTGTGAAGTAGACGTGATGACCACTCCACTACGAAACCTGTGAAATCCTGCAATGTAATGGCATTTAGAGATGAGTTTTGACCGCCAGGGGAAAAAAAAAAAAAATAATTTGTAGTTCTGTTTGTGATGGAAGCCAAAACATCCCGTCATACGGCAACAAAGCCGAGAACTTCATATATTGTAGTTGGATAGCGTATTATTTCAACACTAAGAACAGATTGGTTTCACTGGGGATTGAACCCAGGACCTTCTGCGTGTTAAGCAGACGTGATGACCACTACACTATGAAACCTGCCGAAAAGTTAGTGTGTATTCGCTAGCAGAGCAGAATTGTGACTGACGGGGCCTTTTTATTGCTGAAGGAAAGTATTTTTGGTTAATGAAACATTTACAATTATTATTACATATTTTACCAGTTTTATTCCTACAAAGGGATTTTGCTTAAATTGAAGTTTATATTGAATGTGTTACTTTTTTCTCCATAGTTTGGTCTTTTGCTTTTGTATTTATGGGAATTATATATTTTGAAACAAATAGGATTTTTATAATATGGGATTATGTTTTCTGCTAAAATGGTCAATAAAAAAGAAACCCAAAATCGTAGTTCTCTTTGTGATGGAAGCCAAAATGTATTGTCATTTGGCAACGAAATTAAGAATTTCACATATTACAAGTCGATAGGAAATTACTTCCACACCAAAAACAGATTGGTTTTACTGGGGATTGAACTCAGGACCTTCTGCGTGTGAAGCAGACGTGATGACCACTACACTATGAAACCTTTGAAATCCTGCAATGTAATGGCAATTAGAGACGAGTTTTGACCGCCAGGAGAAAAAAAACAAATTCGTAGTTCTGTTGGTGATGGAAGCTAAAACATCCCGTTATTCGGCAACAAAGCCTAGAACTTTATATACTGCAGGTTGATAGGGGATTATTTCAACACCAAGAACTCATGGGTTTCACTGGGGATTGAACCCAGGACCTTCTGCGTCTAAAGCAGACGTGATTTTCACTACACTATGAAACCTTTGAAAGCCTGCAAAGTAATGGCAATTAGAGACGAGTTTTGACCGCCAGGGAAAAAAAAAAACAAATTTGTAGCTCTGTTGGGGATGGAAGCCAAAACATCCCATCATTCGGCAGCAAAGCCAAGAACTTCATATTTTGTAGTTTAATTGAGCATTATTTCAACACCAAGAACAGATTGGTTTTACTGAGGATTGAACGCAGGACCTTCTGCGTGTTAAGCAGACGTGATGACCACTACTCTATGAAACCTGATGAAAAGTTACTGTGTATTGGCTAGCAGAGCAGAATTGTGACTGACGGGGCCTTTTTATTGCTGAAGGAAAGTATTTTTTGTTAATGAAACATTTACAATTTTTATTACATATTTTACCAGTTTTATTCCTACAAAGGGATTTTGCTTAAAAGGAAGTTTACATTGAATGTGTTACTTTTTTCCACATAGTTTAGTTGTTTGCTTTTGTATTTAAAGGAACTATATATTTTGAAACAAACAGGATTTTTATAATATGGGATTATGTTTTCTGCTAAAATGGTCAATAAAAAAGAAACCCAAAATCGTAGTTCTCTTGGTGATAAAAGCCAAAATATATTATCAGTTGGCAACAAAACAAAGAATTTCATATGTTACAGGTTGATAGCAAATTACCTCAACAGCGGAAACGGCTTGTTTTTACTGGGGATTGAACCCAGGACCTTCTGCGTGTGAAGTAGACGTGATGACGACTACACTATGAAACCTGTGAAATCCTGCAATGTAATGGCATTTAGAGATGAGTTTTGACCGCCAGGGGAAAAAAAAAAAAATAATTTGTAGTTCTGTTTGTGATGGAAGCCAAAACATCCCGTCATAAGGCAACAAAGCCGAGAACTTCATATATTGTAGTTGGATAGCGTATTATTTCAACACTAAGAACAGATTGGTTTCACTGGGGATTGAACCCAGGACTTTCTGCGAGTTAAGCAGACGTGATGACCACTACACTATGAAACCTGACAAAAAGTTACTGTGTATTCGCTAGCAGAGCAGAATTGTGACTGACGGGGCCTTTTTATTGCTAAAGGAAAGTATTTTTGGTTAATGAAACATTTACAATTATTATTTCATATTTTACCAGTTTTATTCCTACAAAAGGATTTTGCTTAAACTGAAGTTTAAATTGAATGTGTTACTTTTTTCTCCATAGTTTGGTCTTTTGCTTTTGTATTTATGGGAACTATATATTTTGAAACAAATAGGATTTTTATAATATGGGATTATGTTTTCTGCTAAAATGGTCAATAAAAAAGAAACCCAAAATCGTAGTTCTCCTTGTGATGGAAGCCAAAATGTATTGTCATTTGGCAACAAAACCAAGAATTTCACATATTACAAGTCGATAGGAAATTACTTCAACACCAAAAACAGATTGGTTTCACTGGGGATTGAACCCAGGATCTTCTGCGTGTGAAGCAGACGTGATGACCACTACACTATGAAACCTTTGAAATCCTGCAAAGTAATGGCAATTAGAGTCGAGTTTTGACCGCCAGGGGAAAAAATCAAATTCGTAGCTCTGTTGGTGATGGAAGCTAAAACATCCCGTTATTCGGCAACAAAGCCAAGAACTTTATATACTGCAGGTTGATAGGGGATTATTTCAACACCAAGAACACATGGGTTTCACTGGGGATTGAACCCAGGTCCTTCTGCATGTAAAGCAGACATGATTTCCACTACACTATGAAACCTTTGAAAGCCTGCAAAGTAATGGCAATTAGAGACGAGTTTTGACCGCCAGGGAAAAAAAAAACAAATTCGTAGCTCTGTTGGGGATGGAAGCCAAAACATCCCATCATTCGGCAACAAAGCCAAGAACTTCGTATATTGTAGTTTAATTGAGTATTATTTCAACACCAAGAACAGATTGGTTTTACTGGGGATTGAACGCAGGACCTTCTGCATGTTAAGCAGACATGATGACCACTACTCTATGAAACCTGATGGAAAGTTACTGTGTATTGGCTAGCAGAGCAGAATTGTGACTGACGGGGCCTTTTTATTGCTGAAGGAAAGTATTTTTGGTTAATGAAACATTTACAATTTTTATTACATATTTTACCAGTTTTATTCCTACAAAGGGATTTTGCTTAAAAGGAAGTTTACATTGAATGTGTTACTTTTTTCCACATAGTTTAGTTGTTTGCTTTTGTATTTAAAGGAACTATATATTTGGAAACAAACAGGATTTTTATAATATGGGATTATGTTTTCTGCTAAAATGGTCAATAAAAAAGAAACCCAAAATCGTAGTTCTCTTGGTGAGGGAAGCCAAAATATATTATCAGTTGGCAACAAAACCAAGAATTTCATATATTACAGGTTGATAGCAAATTACTTCAACAGCGAAAACGGCTTGTTTTTACTGGGTATTGAACCCAGGACCTTCTGCGTGTGAAGTAGACGTGATGACCACTCCACTATGAAACCTGTGAAATCTTGCAAAGTAATGGCATTTAGAGACGAGTTTTGACCGCCAGGGGAAAAAAAAAATAAAATTTGTAGTTCTGTTTGTGATGGAAGCCAAAACATACCGTCATTCGGCAACAACACCGAGAACTTCATATATTGTAGTTGGATAGCGTATTATTTCAACACTAAGAACAGATTGGTTTCACTGGGGATTGAACCCAGGACTTTCTGCGTGTTAAGCAGACGTGATGACCACTACACTATGAAACCTGACGAAAAGTTACTGTGTATTCGCTAGCAGAGCAGAATTGTGACTGACGGGGCCTTTTTATTGCTGAAGGAAAGTATTTTTGGTTAATAAAACATTTACAATTATTATTACATATTTTACCAGTTTTATTCCTACAAAAGGATTTTGCTTAAACTGAAGTTTATATTGAATGTGTTACTTTTTTCTCCATAGTTTGGTCTTTTGCTTTTGTATTTATGGGAACTATATATTTTGAAACAAATAGGATTTTTATAATATGGGATTATGTTTTCTGCTAAAATGGTCAATAAAAAAGAAACCCAAAATCGTAGTTCTCTTTGTGATGGAAGCCAAAATGTATTGTCATTTGGCAACGAAACCAAGAATTTCACATATTACAAGTCGATAGGAAATTACTTCAACACCAAAAACAGATTGGTTTCACTGGGGATTGAACCCAGGATCTTCTGCGTGTGAAGCAGACGTGATGACCTATGAAACCTTTGAAATCCTGCAAAGTAATGGCAATTAGAGTCGAGTTTTGACCGCCAGGGGAAAAAAAACAAATTCGTAGCTCTGTTGGTGATGGAAGCTAAAACATCCCGTTATTCGGCAAAAAAGCCAAGAACTTTATATACTGCAGGTTGATAGGGGATTATTTCAACACCAAGAACACATGGGTTTCACTGGGGATTGAACCCAGGACCTTCTGTGTGTAAAGCAGATGTGATTTCCACTACACTATGAAGCCTTTGAAAGCCTGCAAAGTAATGGCAATTAGAGACGAGTTTTGACCGCCAGGGAAAAAAAAACAAATTCGTAGCTCTGTTGGGGATGGAAGCCAAAACATCCCGTTATTCAGCAACAAAGCCAAGAACTTTATATACTGCAGGTTGATAGGGGATTATTTCAAGACCAAGAACACATGGGTTTCCCTGGGGATTGAACCCAGGTCCTTCTGCGTGTAAAGCAGACGTGATTTCCACTACACTATGAAACCTTTGAAAGCCTGCAAAGTAATGGCAATTAGAGACGAGTTTTGACCGCCAGGGAAAAAAAAAACAAATTCGTAGCTCTGTTGGGGATGGAAGCCAAAACATACCATCATTCGGCAACAAAGCCAAGAACTTCATATATTGTAGTTTAATTGAGTATTATTTCAACACCAAGAACAGATTGGTTTTACTGGGGATTGAACGCAGAACCTTCTGCGTGTTAAGCAGACGTGATGACCACTACTCTATGAAACCTGATGGAAAGTTACTGTGTATTGGCTAGCAGAGCAGAATTGTGACTGATGGGGCCTTTTTATTGCTGAAGTAAAGTATTTTTGGTTAATGAAACATTTACAATTTTTATTACATATTTTACCAGTTTTATTCCTACAAAGGGATTTTGCTTAAAAGGAAGTTTACATTGAATGTGTTACTTTTTTCCACATATGATGATATAACAATGGTCTGCACTCAATTCAAAGAGGATGGCGGTGCACGTGAAAAAAGGGCGATGCCCTAAAGTCATATAATAATAGATTCACTGCACTCAATATGTAAATTTGCAAGAAGGTGAAAAATCATTTATTTTAAACAGGTGATCAAGCAACATCCGACGACGTTTCGACCCACCTGGGTCTTAGTCAAGTCGCTAGGTGAAGAGATACAAAGCATATGGTCAAAAATACAGCAAAGTTATATACAATAACTACTATATACATATTAAAGAAATATATACAGGATATATACAAACTATGTACAGATCAAGACAACTGGTCATAAAGTACTGTCATGTTTAATTTAAGTATAGGCTATAGTAGCTAAGTGGCATTTTAAATATAGTATATGCAAAAAGATTTTTTGCATGAAAACAATGTAAATATCAATATGGCAACCTCAGTATTAATAAAACAGACAAAATTCCTGTTGGTAAAAGGGGGGATTATTAAATGCTGGTATGGAACTACTCTGGACAAAATAGACAGAAATGTATACAATTGTATAGTACACCGGCTAGGATACGGTACCTGTATAGTAGGTGACTGAAGGGTGAGGGATGATGTGCACTGAGGCATGGAAGTATATGGAAAAAGTGCCTGGTGAGAACAGAACATAGTAAACAACGGATATAGTACAAAGAATGCAGTAAATGTAACCATAGAGATAATGGAAAAGAAGTTACCTTGGGGATATATATGTTATGCAGGCGCAGCAGCGCTATTGCTATTTGAATCTCGTGTCCTAAGGCATAGTAGAGGAGGGGGAGTATATATCTATGATAGATAAGAAGATCAGCCAATCAGGGATCAGAAATATGGGGGCTTGGTATCGGACATGTGATCCCACGTCATAGATGAGGACGTGGCAGTGAGAGCTCAAAGTAGATGGCTCATGCGCAGTAGAGCAGAATTAAACATTATAGCAGTGTATGGGAGATACATATGCAGAGTCAGCGCAAGCGTAGTAAGAATGCGTAGACCGGGCCGAAAAGTTGCGTAACTCTACGTAAATTGCGTAGCGTGTATCACGCATGCGCAGTGAGAGAAAACCGCTCGGCTAGTGTAACAGTGCAAAGCGCTGACGTGTAGACAGGCTGGGTGAAGCCAGAAAGCATGGGTAGTAAAAAGATGTAATGTTACGTAATGGGCGTAGTGTGTCTAGAGCATGCGTAGTAAAGGGAGAGGAGGACTTGGAAACGGAAAGAGAGTTGTATATGTGTAAAGAGGAAGTAAAATAAGAGCGTAGAGTTGATGTATATGAGCTGTACACCCTAAAGTACAGGAAACTACATATGGGTGAAGGGGCTATGAATGAAGTAGGGTAGTGTATATAATGAAGATGGGATGAATATGAAAATGATAAGATAGTTATGAATGAAAGAAGTAGTGGAAGGCAACGACCAGTAATAGAAAAGAATTAAGAGGTAGAAAATAAATAAAAAGAACTGAAAGTAAGTGAATTGAGATAGAAGTGAATAATAAAAATAATAAAATAATGAAAATGTAAATAAAAATAAAATAAAAAATAAAAATAGTAATAATAATAATAATAGGAATAATGATAATAAAAATAAATATAAAAATAAAAATGAAAAATAAAATAAAAAATGAAAAAAATAGAAAAAATAGAAAAAATAGAAGGGGGAGAAAATAAAGAAAAACAGAAAAAAATAAAAAAATAGAAAAAAATGGAAAAAGAATAATAATAAAGAAAGATTGAAAAAATTAAATAAAAAATTAAATAAATAAATAGTAAAAATAAAATTGAAAATAAGGAAGAAGAATACAATAGGGATTAAAATAAATAAAATAAATGAAAATAAAGGCAGATAATAAAGATGAAATAAAAATAATGTCAATGAAGGGTTAGGACTAGTGGGAAAAAGAGGGAGATATGTCTATGAATAAAGCTATATTGGCAAAAAGAAAAGAAAATATGTAAACAGTGGCCTGAAATTTTTTTTTTATTATATATAGTAAAGAGGGATGATAGAGAAGAGTAGGTAGAAATAGCATGAGTACTGAAGTCGGTGGTGGGAAAGGGGAGTGGGGGGGGGGGAAGGAGGTAGAAAGAGGTAGAGAGTAGAAAAGAAGGGGGTGAGGATAGCCGGTGTACTTACCAAGGGATACCAAGTCAGCGGTTCTGGGGAAAAGAAAACAAGGTCATAATATAATCAGAGACAACAAGAAAATGCTACCATGAGTTCAAAATGTTAAATCAAGTTCACGGTTCATGCCTTTAGGGTGTAGTGTTTGTAAGGTGAAGATCCAAAAGGACTCACGGTCTTTGAGAATCCTAATATGATTACCACCTCTACGTGGTCTAGGAACCTGTTCGATCACTTGGAATCGAAGTTGAGAAACTGTATGGGGAGCTGAACAAAAATGGTGTGGGATGGGAAGCCAGGTTTTCTTACACCTGATGGTGGATTTGTGTGAGGCTATCCTGTCTCTCACATGTTGGGAGGTCTCACCAACATAGAGAAGACCACAGGGGCATTTGATCAAATAAACTACAAAATTGGAATCGCACGTGAAGAAACCTTTTATAGGGAAACTCTTGCCAGACTGAGGATGTAAGACCACCGGGGACTTGATGACGTTAGAACATGCTGCACAGCCAAGGCAGGGAAAAGTCCCTGTTTTTTGTGTATTCAAGAATTGTTGAATAGGCTGTCTGGTTAAACTGCCAATATCGGCTCGAACGAGATTATCCCTAATATTGCGTGATCTCTTAGTGCAAATAAGAGCTGGCGCTTTGAAAGCTTCAATCTGGGGATAAGCAGTAGAAAGTAATGACCAATGTCTACGAATACAGGCGTAGATTTTAGGCATGATAGGATGGTATGTATGCACGAATGGTATGCGTTCAGTATTGGTATTATTGTAGTTACGTGCAGGTGTGGTTCTCTGTCTCTCTTGTCTTAACAAAGAGAGAGGGTAATCCCGATCTTGAAATTTTTTTGACATATCATCGAGTCTAGTGGATAGTGTGGCAGTATCTGAGACTATCCTAGCCACTCTTTGGAACTGAGAGCGAGGTAAACTATCCTTAGTGGCTCGTGGGTGGCAACTGGAATATAGAAGTAATGAGTTGGTATCAGTAGGTTTGGTATATAAATCTGTAATGAGAAGTCCTGTGTCATCCTTTATTATTTGAGTATCCAGAAATGAAATTTGCTGGGTACTGGATTGAACCGTGAATTGAAGTTCAGCCCTAACTGAATTAAGTTGAGTAACGAACAAATCAAGGCATTCAGGAGAGCCGTGCCAGATGAAAAAAATATCGTCTATATACCTTAGCCAATTGGTGGCGAATTGATTGAAAAGAATGTTAGAGTAAACGTGGTCATGTTCGAAACGATCCATGTAACAGTTGGCATAAGCTGGTGCCATGTTAGAGCCCATGGCTGTGCCCCGTATTTGGAGGTAATATTGATCACCAAACAAAAAGAAATTTTCATGAAGAACTAATTGCAGAATATCCAAACACAGTGAAACTGAGTTACTAGATAAATCAGAATCCACAAGTAGAGTTTTTACTGCCTCTATACCTTTAGAATGTTCTATTGATGTGTAGAGACTTTGCACATCAAGAGTCACTAGTTCACTGTGGGGAGGAATTGATTTCAAATTATGAATAATTCTGAGGAAATGACTTGTGTCAAGTACAAAAGAACGTAACTTTCTCGTTAGTGGTGTCAGAATTTTTTCCAGGAAAATAGACAGGGGGGATAGGATCGAGTTAGTAGACGCTACAATAGGGCGACCAGGGGGAGAAGATAAAGATTTATGTATTTTTGGTAAAACATAGATGACAGGAGTGATAGGATGTGTATTGGTCAAGAATAGAGATGAGCGAACCGGTCGCGGTTCGGCTCGAGGTTGGTTCGCCGAACGGACCTCCCGTTCGAGTTCGGTTCGTCGAACGTTCGACGAACCGAACTCGAACTGCATAGGAAACAATGGCAGGCAATCACAAACACAGAAAAACACCTAGAAAACACCCTCAAAGGTGTCCTAAAGGTGACAAACAACTCAAACACATTGGAAAGTGACAAGGACATATACTCATGCGAAAACAAAACAGCTGGACAAGGAAAAAGAGGAGGACACACAGATATAGGCATGGCACGCCCTTCTAAAATCATGTAAAACACCGCAAGGTGACTCCAAGCGGAGTCTCCCTTTTTTCCAAAAATTGGGCCACACACACACCCACCCCTTCAGTGGCAGCACTTGTGCCCCAGTTGTACACTTCACAGCTACATTTGCATCAAGCACATTCAAAAATACGCCATTCTTATCCGTCCCCAGGATGACACCGGGGTAGGTAGCAAAGTCTTTCCTGATCCCAGCTCTGTTCATCTTGGCTTCTTTTAAAAACACAGCAAGCAAGGGTTACTCCAAGCGGAGTCTCCCTTTTTTCCAAAAATTGGGCCACACAGACACCCACCCCATCAGTGGCAGCACTTGGGCCCTAGTTGCAAACAGGATGTTTTGATTTGCATCAAGCACATTCAAAAATACGCCATTCTTATCCGTCCCCAGGATGACACCGGGGTACGTAGATAAAGTCTTTGCTGATCCATGACTTGTTCATCTTGGCTTCTTTTAAAAACAATGTAAGCAAGGGTTACTCCAAGCGGAGTCTCCCTTTTTTTCCAAAAATTGGGCCACACAGACACCCACCCCATCAGTGGCAGCACTTGGGCCCTAGTTGCAAACAGGATGTTTTGATTTGCATCAAGCACATTCAAAAATACGCCATTCTTATCCGTCCCCAGGATGACACCGGGGTAGGTAGCAAAGTCTTTCCTGATCCCAGCTCTGTTCATCTTGGCTTCTTTTAAAAACACAGCAAGCAAGGGTTACTCCAAGCGGAGTCTCCCTTTTTTCCAAAAATTGGGCCCACACACACCCACCCCTTCAGTGGCAGCAGTTGTGCCCCAGTTGTACACTTCACAGCTAGATTTGCATCAAGCACATTCAAAAATACGCCATTCTTATCCGTCCCCAGGATGACACCGGGGTAGGTAGCAAAGTCTTTCCTGATCCCAGCTCTGTTCATCTTGGCTTCTTTTAAAAACACAGCAAGCAAGGGTTACTCCAAGCGGAGTCTCCCTTTTTTCCAAAAATTGGGCCACACAGACACCCACCCCATCAGTGGCAGCACTTGGGCCCTAGTTGCAAACAGGATGTTTTGATTTGCATCAAGCACATTCAAAAATACGCCATTCTTATCCGTCCCCAGGATGACACCGGGGTAGGTAGCAAAGTCTTTCCTGATCCCAGCTCTGTTCATCTTGGCTTCTTTTAAAAACACAGCAAGCAAGGGTTACTCCAAGCGGAGTCTCCCTTTTTTCCAAAAATTGGGCCACACAGACACCCACCCCATCAGTGGCAGCACTTGGGCCCTAGTTGCAAACAGGATGTTTTGATTTGCATCAAGCACATTCAAAAATACGCCATTCTTATCCGTCCCCAGGATGACACCGGGGTACGTAGATAAAGTCTTTGCTGATCCATGACTTGTTCATCTTGGCTTCTTTTAAAAACAATGTAAGCAAGGGTTACTCCAAGCGGAGTCTCCCTTTTTTTCCAAAAATTGGGCCACACAGACACCCACCCCATCAGTGGCAGCACTTGGGCCCTAGTTGCAAACAGGATGTTTTGATTTGCATCAAGCACATTCAAAAATACGCCATTCTTATCCGTCCCCAGGATGACACCGGGGTAGGTAGCAAAGTCTTTCCTGATCCCAGCTCTGTTCATCTTGGCTTCTTTTAAAAACACAGCAAGCAAGGGTTACTCCAAGCGGAGTCTCCCTTTTTTCCAAAAATTGGGCCCACACACACCCACCCCTTCAGTGGCAGCAGTTGTGCCCCAGTTGTACACTTCACAGCTAGATTTGCATCAAGCACATTCAAAAATACGCCATTCTTATCCGTCCCCAGGATGACACCGGGGTAGGTAGCAAAGTCTTTCCTGATCCCAGCTCTGTTCATCTTGGCTTCTTTTAAAAACACAGCAAGCAAGGGTTACTCCAAGCGGAGTCTCCCTTTTTTCCAAAAATTGGGCCACACAGACACCCACCCCATCAGTGGCAGCACTTGGGCCCTAGTTGCAAACAGGATGTTTTGATTTGCATCAAGCACATTCAAAAATACGCCATTCTTATCCGTCCCCAGGATGACACCGGGGTAGGTAGCAAAGTCTTTCCTGATCCCAGCTCTGTTCATCTTGGCTTCTTTTAAAAACACAGCAAGCAAGGGTTACTCCAAGCGGAGTCTCCCTTTTTTCCAAAAATTGGGCCACACAGACACCCACCCCATCAGTGGCAGCACTTGGGCCCTAGTTGCAAACAGGATGTTTTGATTTGCATCAAGCACATTCAAAAATACGCCATTCTTATCCGTCCCCAGGATGACACCGGGGTACGTAGATAAAGTCTTTGCTGATCCATGACTTGTTCATCTTGGCTTCTTTTAAAAACAATGTAAGCAAGGGTTACTCCAAGCGGAGTCTCCCTTTTTTTCCAAAAATTGGGCCACACAGACACCCACCCCATCAGTGGCAGCACTTGGGCCCTAGTTGCAAACAGGATGTTTTGATTTGCATCAAGCACATTCAAAAATACGCCATTCTTATCCGTCCCCAGGATGACACCGGGGTAGGTAGCAAAGTCTTTCCTGATCCCAGCTCTGTTCATCTTGGCTTCTTTTAAAAACACAGCAAGCAAGGGTTACTCCAAGCGGAGTCTCCCTTTTTTCCAAAAATTGGGCCCACACACACCCACCCCTTCAGTGGCAGCAGTTGTGCCCCAGTTGTACACTTCACAGCTAGATTTGCATCAAGCACATTCAAAAATACGCCATTCTTATCCGTCCCCAGGATGACACCGGGGTAGGTAGCAAAGTCTTTCCTGATCCCAGCTCTGTTCATCTTGGCTTCTTTTAAAAACACAGCAAGCAAGGGTTACTCCAAGCGGAGTCTCCCTTTTTTCCAAAAATTGGGCCCACACACACCCACCCCTTCAGTGGCAGCAGTTGTGCCCCAGTTGTACACTTCACAGCTAGATTTGCATCAAGCACATTCAAAAATACGCCATTCTTATCCGTCCCCAGGATGACACCGGGGTACGTAGATAAAGTCTTTGCTGATCCATGACTTGTTCATCTTGGCTTCTTTTAAAAACAATGTAAGCAAGGGTTACTCCAAGCGGAGTCTCCCTTTTTTTCCAAAAATTGGGCCACACAGACACCCACCCCATCAGTGGCAGCACTTGGGCCCTAGTTGCAAACAGGATGTTTTGATTTGCATCAAGCACATTCAAAAATACGCCATTCTTATCCGTCCCCAGGATGACACCGGGGTACGTAGATAAAGTCTTTGCTGATCCATGACTTGTTCATCTTGGCTTCTTTTAAAAACACAGCAAGCAAGGGTTACTCCAAGCGGAGTCTCCCTTTTTTCCAAAAATTGGGCCCACACACACCCACCCCTTCAGTGGCAGCAGTTGTGCCCCAGTTGTACACTTCACAGCTAGATTTGCATCAAGCACATTCAAAAATACGCCATTCTTATCCGTCCCCAGGATGACACCGGGGTAGGTAGCAAAGTCTTTCCTGATCCCAGCTCTGTTCATCTTGGCTTCTTTTAAAAACACAGCAAGCAAGGGTTACTCCAAGCGGAGTCTCCCTTTTTTCCAAAAATTGGGCCACACAGACACCCACCCCATCAGTGGCAGCACTTGGGCCCTAGTTGCAAACAGGATGTTTTGATTTGCATCAAGCACATTCAAAAATACGCCATTCTTATCCGTCCCCAGGATGACACCGGGGTAGGTAGCAAAGTCTTTCCTGATCCCAGCTCTGTTCATCTTGGCTTCTTTTAAAAACACAGCAAGCAAGGGTTACTCCAAGCGGAGTCTCCCTTTTTTTCCAAAAATTGGGCCACACAGACACCCACCCCATCAGTGGCAGCACTTGGGCCCTAGTTGCAAACAGGATGTTTTGATTTGCATCAAGCACATTCAAAAATACGCCATTCTTATCCGTCCCCAGGATGACACCGGGGTAGGTAGCAAAGTCTTTCCTGATCCCAGCTCTGTTCATCTTGGCTTCTTTTAAAAATACAGCAAGCAAGGGTTACTCCAAGCGGAGTCTCCCTTTTTTCCAAAAATTGGGCCCACACACACCCACCCCTTCAGTGGCAGCAGTTGTGCCCCAGTTGTACACTTCACAGCTAGATTTGCATCAAGCACATTCAAAAATACGCCATTCTTATCCGTCCCCAGGATGACACCGGGGTAGGTAGCAAAGTCTTTCCTGATCCCAGCTCTGTTCATCTTGGCTTCTTTTAAAAACACAGCAAGCAAGGGTTACTCCAAGCGGAGTCTCCCTTTTTTCCAAAAATTGGGCCACACAGACACCCACCCCATCAGTGGCAGCACTTGGGCCCTAGTTGCAAACAGGATGTTTTGATTTGCATCAAGCACATTCAAAAATACGCCATTCTTATCCGTCCCCAGGATGACACCGGGGTAGGTAGCAAAGTCTTTCCTGATGCCAGCTCTGTTCATCTTGGCTTCTTTTAAAAACACAGCAAGCAAGGGTTACTCCAAGCGGAGTCTCCCTTTTTTCCAAAAATTGGGCCACACAGACACCCACCCCATCAGTGGCAGCACTTGGGCCCTAGTTGCAAACAGGATGTTTTGATTTGCATCAAGCACATTCAAAAATACGCCATTCTTATCCGTCCCCAGGATGACACCGGGGTAGGTAGCAAAGTCTTTCCTGATCCCAGCTCTGTTCATCTTGGCTTCTTTTAAAAACACAGCAAGCAAGGTTTACTCCAAGCGGAGTCTCCCTTTTTTCCAAAAATTGAGCCCACACACACCCACCCCTTCAGTGGCAGCAGTTGTGCCCCAGTTGTACACTTCACAGCTAGATTTGCATCAAGCACATTCAAAAATACGCCATTCTTATCCGTCCCCAGGATGACACCGGGGTAGGTAGCAAAGTCTTTCCTGATCCCAGCTCTGTTCATCTTGGCTTCTTTTAAAAACACAGCAAGCAAGGGTTACTCCAAGCGGAGTCTCCCTTTTTTTCCAAAAATTGGGCCACACAGACACCCACCCCATCAGTGGCAGCACTTGGGCCCTAGTTGCAAACAGGATGTTTTGATTTGCATCAAGCACATTCAAAAATACGCCATTCTTATCCGTCCCCAGGATGACACCGGGGTAGGTAGCAAAGTCTTTCCTGATCCCAGCTCTGTTCATCTTGGCTTCTTTTAAAAACACAGCAAGCAAGGGTTACTCCAAGCGGAGTCTCCCTTTTTTCCAAAAATTGGGCCACACAGACACCCACCCCATCAGTGGCAGCACTTGGGCCCTAGTTGCAAACAGGATGTTTTGATTTGCATCAAGCACATTCAAAAATACGCCATTCTTATCCGTCCCCAGGATGACACCGGGGTACGTAGATAAAGTCTTTGCTGATCCATCACTTGTTCATCTTGGCTTCTTTTAAAAACAATGTAAGCAAGGGTTACTCCAAGCGGAGTCTCCCTTTTTTTCCAAAAATTGGGCCACACAGACACCCACCCCATCAGTGGCAGCACTTGGGCCCTAGTTGCAAACAGGATGTTTTGATTTGCATCAAGCACATTCAAAAATACGCCATTCTTATCCGTCCCCAAGATGACACCGGGGTAGGTAGCAAAGTCTTTCCTGATCCCAGCTCTGTTCATCTTGGCTTCTTTTAAAAACACAGCAAGCAAGGGTTACTCCAAGCGGAGTCTCCCTTTTTTCCAAAAATTGGGCCCACACACACCCACCCCTTCAGTGGCAGCAGTTGTGCCCCAGTTGTACACTTCACAGCTAGATTTGCATCAAGCACATTCAAAAATACGCCATTCTTATCCGTCCCCAGGATGACACCGGGGTAGGTAGCAAAGTCTTTCCTGATCCCAGCTCTGTTCATCTTGGCTTCTTTTAAAAACACAGCAAGCAAGGGTTACTCCAAGCGGAGTCTCCCTTTTTTCCAAAAATTGGGCCCACACACACCCACCCCTTCAGTGGCAGCAGTTGTGCCCCAGTTGTACACTTCACAGCTAGATTTGCATCAAGCACATTCAAAAATACGCCATTCTTATCCGTCCCCAGGATGACACCGGGGTAGGTAGCAAAGTCTTTCCTGATCCCAGCTCTGTTCATCTTGGCTTCTTTTAAAAACACAGCAAGCATAGGTTACTCCAAGCGGAGTCTCCCTTTTTTCCAAAAATTGGGCCACACAGACACCCACCCCATCAGTGGCAGCACTTGGGCCCTAGTTGCAAACAGGATGTTTTGATTTGCATCAAGCACATTCAAAAATACGCCATTCTTATCCGTCCCCAGGATGACACCGGGGTACGTAGATAAAGTCTTTGCTGATCCATGACTTGTTCATCTTGGCTTCTTTTAAAAACAATGTAAGCAAGGGTTACTCCAAGCGGAGTCTCCCTTTTTTCCAAAAATTGGGCCCACACACACCCACCCCTTCAGTGGCAGCAGTTGTGCCCCAGTTGTACACTTCACAGCTAGATTTGCATCAAGCACATTCAAAAATACGCCATTCTTATCCGTCCCCAGGATGACACCGGGGTAGGTAGCAAAGTCTTTCCTGATCCCAGCTCTGTTCATCTTGGCTTCTTTTAAAAACACAGCAAGCAAGGGTTACTCCAAGCGGAGTCTCCCTTTTTTCCAAAAATTGGGCCACACAGACACCCACCCCATCAGTGGCAGCACTTGGGCCCTAGTTGCAAACAGGATGTTTTGATTTGCATCAAGCACATTCAAAAATACGCCATTCTTATCCGTCCCCAGGATGACACCGGGGTAGGTAGCAAAGTCTTTCCTGATCCCAGCTCTGTTCATCTTGGCTTCTTTTAAAAACACAGCAAGCAAGGGTTACTCCAAGCGGAGTCTCCCTTTTTTCCAAAAATTGGGCCACACAGACACCCACCCCATCAGTGGCAGCACTTGGGCCCTAGTTGCAAACAGGATGTTTTGATTTGCATCAAGCACATTCAAAAATACGCCATTCTTATCCGTCCCCAGGATGACACCGGGGTACGTAGATAAAGTCTTTGCTGATCCATGACTTGTTCATCTTGGCTTCTTTTAAAAACAATGTAAGCAAGGGTTACTCCAAGCGGAGTCTCCCTTTTTTTCCAAAAATTGGGCCACACAGACACCCACCCCATCAGTGGCAGCACTTGGGCCCTAGTTGCAAACAGGATGTTTTGATTTGCATCAAGCACATTCAAAAATACGCCATTCTTATCCGTCCCCAGGATGACACCGGGGTAGGTAGCAAAGTCTTTCCTGATCCCAGCTCTGTTCATCTTGGCTTCTTTTAAAAACACAGCAAGCAAGGGTTACTCCAAGCGGAGTCTCCCTTTTTTCCAAAAATTGGGCCCACACACACCCACCCCTTCAGTGGCAGCAGTTGTGCCCCAGTTGTACACTTCACAGCTAGATTTGCATCAAGCACATTCAAAAATACGCCATTCTTATCCGTCCCCAGGATGACACCGGGGTAGGTAGCAAAGTCTTTCCTGATCCCAGCTCTGTTCATCTTGGCTTCTTTTAAAAACACAGCAAGCAAGGGTTACTCCAAGCGGAGTCTCCCTTTTTTCCAAAAATTGGGCCACACAGACACCCACCCCATCAGTGGCAGCACTTGGGCCCTAGTTGCAAACAGGATGTTTTGATTTGCATCAAGCACATTCAAAAATACGCCATTCTTATCCGTCCCCAGGATGACACCGGGGTAGGTAGCAAAGTCTTTCCTGATCCCAGCTCTGTTCATCTTGGCTTCTTTTAAAAACACAGCAAGCAAGGGTTACTCCAAGCGGAGTCTCCCTTTTTTCCAAAAATTGGGCCACACAGACACCCACCCCATCAGTGGCAGCACTTGGGCCCTAGTTGCAAACAGGATGTTTTGATTTGCATCAAGCACATTCAAAAATACGCCATTCTTATCCGTCCCCAGGATGACACCGGGGTAGGTAGCAAAGTCTTTCCTGATCCCAGCTCTGTTCATCTTGGCTTCTTTTAAAAACACAGCAAGCAAGGGTTACTCCAAGCGGAGTCTCCCTTTTTTCCAAAAATTGGGCCCACACACACCCACCCCTTCAGTGGCAGCAGTTGTGCCCCAGTTGTACACTTCACAGCTAGATTTGCATCAAGCACATTCAAAAATACGCCATTCTTATCCGTCCCCAGGATGACACCGGGGTAGGTAGCAAAGTCTTTCCTGATCCCAGCTCTGTTCATCTTGGCTTCTTTTAAAAACACAGCAAGCAAGGGTTACTCCAAGCGGAGTCTCCCTTTTTTCCAAAAATTGGGCCACACAGACACCCACCCCATCAGTGGCAGCACTTGGGCCCTAGTTGCAAACAGGATGTTTTGATTTGCATCAAGCACATTCAAAAATACGCCATTCTTATCCGTCCCCAGGATGACACCGGGGTACGTAGATAAAGTCTTTGCTGATCCATGACTTGTTCATCTTGGCTTCTTTTAAAAACAATGTAAGCAAGGGTTACTCCAAGCGGAGTCTCCCTTTTTTTCCAAAAATTGGGCCACACAGACACCCACCCCATCAGTGGCAGCACTTGGGCCCTAGTTGCAAACAGGATGTTTTGATTTGCATCAAGCACATTCAAAAATACGCCATTCTTATCCGTCCCCAGGATGACACCGGGGTAGGTAGCAAAGTCTTTCCTGATCCCAGCTCTGTTCATCTTGGCTTCTTTTAAAAACACAGCAAGCAAGGGTTACTCCAAGCGGAGTCTCCCTTTTTTTCCAAAAATTGGGCCACACAGACACCCACCCCATCAGTGGCAGCACTTGGGCCCTAGTTGCAAACAGGATGTTTTGATTTGCATCAAGCACATTCAAAAATACGCCATTCTTATCCGTCCCCAGGATGACACCGGGGTAGGTAGCAAAGTCTTTCCTGATCCCAGCTCTGTTCATCTTGGCTTCTTTTAAAAATACAGCAAGCAAGGGTTACTCCAAGCGGAGTCTCCCTTTTTTCCAAAAATTGGGCCCACACACACCCACCCCTTCAGTGGCAGCAGTTGTGCCCCAGTTGTACACTTCACAGCTAGATTTGCATCAAGCACATTCAAAAATACGCCATTCTTATCCGTCCCCAGGATGACACCGGGGTAGGTAGCAAAGTCTTTCCTGATCCCAGCTCTGTTCATCTTGGCTTCTTTTAAAAACACAGCAAGCAAGGGTTACTCCAAGCGGAGTCTCCCTTTTTTCCAAAAATTGGGCCACACAGACACCCACCCCATCAGTGGCAGCACTTGGGCCCTAGTTGCAAACAGGATGTTTTGATTTGCATCAAGCACATTCAAAAATACGCCATTCTTATCCGTCCCCAGGATGACACCGGGGTAGGTAGCAAAGTCTTTCCTGATGCCAGCTCTGTTCATCTTGGCTTCTTTTAAAAACACAGCAAGCAAGGGTTACTCCAAGCGGAGTCTCCCTTTTTTCCAAAAATTGGGCCACACAGACACCCACCCCATCAGTGGCAGCACTTGGGCCCTAGTTGCAAACAGGATGTTTTGATTTGCATCAAGCACATTCAAAAATACGCCATTCTTATCCGTCCCCAGGATGACACCGGGGTAGGTAGCAAAGTCTTTCCTGATCCCAGCTCTGTTCATCTTGGCTTCTTTTAAAAACACAGCAAGCAAGGTTTACTCCAAGCGGAGTCTCCCTTTTTTCCAAAAATTGAGCCCACACACACCCACCCCTTCAGTGGCAGCAGTTGTGCCCCAGTTGTACACTTCACAGCTAGATTTGCATCAAGCACATTCAAAAATACGCCATTCTTATCCGTCCCCAGGATGACACCGGGGTAGGTAGCAAAGTCTTTCCTGATCCCAGCTCTGTTCATCTTGGCTTCTTTTAAAAACACAGCAAGCAAGGGTTACTCCAAGCGGAGTCTCCCTTTTTTTCCAAAAATTGGGCCACACAGACACCCACCCCATCAGTGGCAGCACTTGGGCCCTAGTTGCAAACAGGATGTTTTGATTTGCATCAAGCACATTCAAAAATACGCCATTCTTATCCGTCCCCAGGATGACACCGGGGTAGGTAGCAAAGTCTTTCCTGATCCCAGCTCTGTTCATCTTGGCTTCTTTTAAAAACACAGCAAGCAAGGGTTACTCCAAGCGGAGTCTCCCTTTTTTCCAAAAATTGGGCCACACAGACACCCACCCCATCAGTGGCAGCACTTGGGCCCTAGTTGCAAACAGGATGTTTTGATTTGCATCAAGCACATTCAAAAATACGCCATTCTTATCCGTCCCCAGGATGACACCGGGGTACGTAGATAAAGTCTTTGCTGATCCATCACTTGTTCATCTTGGCTTCTTTTAAAAACAATGTAAGCAAGGGTTACTCCAAGCGGAGTCTCCCTTTTTTTCCAAAAATTGGGCCACACAGACACCCACCCCATCAGTGGCAGCACTTGGGCCCTAGTTGCAAACAGGATGTTTTGATTTGCATCAAGCACATTCAAAAATACGCCATTCTTATCCGTCCCCAAGATGACACCGGGGTAGGTAGCAAAGTCTTTCCTGATCCCAGCTCTGTTCATCTTGGCTTCTTTTAAAAACACAGCAAGCAAGGGTTACTCCAAGCGGAGTCTCCCTTTTTTCCAAAAATTGGGCCCACACACACCCACCCCTTCAGTGGCAGCAGTTGTGCCCCAGTTGTACACTTCACAGCTAGATTTGCATCAAGCACATTCAAAAATACGCCATTCTTATCCGTCCCCAGGATGACACCGGGGTAGGTAGCAAAGTCTTTCCTGATCCCAGCTCTGTTCATCTTGGCTTCTTTTAAAAACACAGCAAGCAAGGGTTACTCCAAGCGGAGTCTCCCTTTTTTCCAAAAATTGGGCCCACACACACCCACCCCTTCAGTGGCAGCAGTTGTGCCCCAGTTGTACACTTCACAGCTAGATTTGCATCAAGCACATTCAAAAATACGCCATTCTTATCCGTCCCCAGGATGACACCGGGGTAGGTAGCAAAGTCTTTCCTGATCCCAGCTCTGTTCATCTTGGCTTCTTTTAAAAACACAGCAAGCATAGGTTACTCCAAGCGGAGTCTCCCTTTTTTCCAAAAATTGGGCCACACAGACACCCACCCCATCAGTGGCAGCACTTGGGCCCTAGTTGCAAACAGGATGTTTTGATTTGCATCAAGCACATTCAAAAATACGCCATTCTTATCCGTCCCCAGGATGACACCGGGGTAGGTAGCAAAGTCTTTCCTGATCCCAGCTCTGTTCATCTTGGCTTCTTTTAAAAACACAGCAAGCAAGGGTTACTCCAAGCGGAGTCTCCCTTTTTTCCAAAAATTGGGCCACACAGACACCCACCCCATCAGTGGCAGCACTTGGGCCCTAGTTGCAAACAGGATGTTTTGATTTGCATCAAGCACATTCAAAAATACGCCATTCTTATCCGTCCCCAGGATGACACCGGGGTACGTAGATAAAGTCTTTGCTGATCCATGACTTGTTCATCTTGGCTTCTTTTAAAAACAATGTAAGCAAGGGTTACTCCAAGCGGAGTCTCCCTTTTTTTCCAAAAATTGGGCCACACAGACACCCACCCCATCAGTGGCAGCACTTGGGCCCTAGTTGCAAACAGGATGTTTTGATTTGCATCAAGCACATTCAAAAATACGCCATTCTTATCCGTCCCCAGGATGACACCGGGGTAGGTAGCAAAGTCTTTCCTGATCCCAGCTCTGTTCATCTTGGCTTCTTTTAAAAACACAGCAAGCAAGGGTTACTCCAAGCGGAGTCTCCCTTTTTTCCAAAAATTGGGCCCACACACACCCACCCCTTCAGTGGCAGCAGTTGTGCCCCAGTTGTACACTTCACAGCTAGATTTGCATCAAGCACATTCAAAAATACGCCATTCTTATCCGTCCCCAGGATGACACCGGGGTAGGTAGCAAAGTCTTTCCTGATCCCAGCTCTGTTCATCTTGGCTTCTTTTAAAAACACAGCAAGCAAGGGTTACTCCAAGCGGAGTCTCCCTTTTTTCCAAAAATTGGGCCACACAGACACCCACCCCATCAGTGGCAGCACTTGGGCCCTAGTTGCAAACAGGATGTTTTGATTTGCATCAAGCACATTCAAAAATACGCCATTCTTATCCGTCCCCAGGATGACACCGGGGTAGGTAGCAAAGTCTTTCCTGATCCCAGCTCTGTTCATCTTGGCTTCTTTTAAAAACACAGCAAGCAAGGGTTACTCCAAGCGGAGTCTCCCTTTTTTCCAAAAATTGGGCCACACAGACACCCACCCCATCAGTGGCAGCACTTGGGCCCTAGTTGCAAACAGGATGTTTTGATTTGCATCAAGCACATTCAAAAATACGCCATTCTTATCCGTCCCCAGGATGACACCGGGGTAGGTAGCAAAGTCTTTCCTGATCCCAGCTCTGTTCATCTTGGCTTCTTTTAAAAACACAGCAAGCAAGGGTTACTCCAAGCGGAGTCTCCCTTTTTTCCAAAAATTGGGCCCACACACACCCACCCCTTCAGTGGCAGCAGTTGTGCCCCAGTTGTACACTTCACAGCTAGATTTGCATCAAGCACATTCAAAAATACGCCATTCTTATCCGTCCCCAGGATGACACCGGGGTAGGTAGCAAAGTCTTTCCTGATCCCAGCTCTGTTCATCTTGGCTTCTTTTAAAAACACAGCAAGCAAGGGTTACTCCAAGCGGAGTCTCCCTTTTTTCCAAAAATTGGGCCACACAGACACCCACCCCATCAGTGGCAGCACTTGGGCCCTAGTTGCAAACAGGATGTTTTGATTTGCATCAAGCACATTCAAAAATACGCCATTCTTATCCGTCCCCAGGATGACACCGGGGTACGTAGATAAAGTCTTTGCTGATCCATGACTTGTTCATCTTGGCTTCTTTTAAAAACAATGTAAGCAAGGGTTACTCCAAGCGGAGTCTCCCTTTTTTTCCAAAAATTGGGCCACACAGACACCCACCCCATCAGTGGCAGCACTTGGGCCCTAGTTGCAAACAGGATGTTTTGATTTGCATCAAGCACATTCAAAAATACGCCATTCTTATCCGTCCCCAGGATGACACCGGGGTAGGTAGCAAAGTCTTTCCTGATCCCAGCTCTGTTCATCTTGGCTTCTTTTAAAAACACAGCAAGCAAGGGTTACTCCAAGCGGAGTCTCCCTTTTTTCCAAAAATTGGGCCACACAGACACCCACCCCATCAGTGGCAGCACTTGGGCCCTAGTTGCAAACAGGATGTTTTGATTTGCATCAAGCACATTCAAAAATACGCCATTCTTATCCGTCCCCAGGATGACACCGGGGTAGGTAGCAAAGTCTTTCCTGATCCCAGCTCTGTTCATCTTGGCTTCTTTTAAAAACACAGCAAGCAAGGGTTACTCCAAGCGGAGTCTCCCTTTTTTCCAAAAATTGGGCCCACACACACCCACCCCTTCAGTGGCAGCAGTTGTGCCCCAGTTGTACACTTCACAGCTAGATTTGCATCAAGCACATTCAAAAATACGCCATTCTTATCCGTCCCCAGGATGACACCGGGGTAGGTAGCAAAGTCTTTCCTGATCCCAGCTCTGTTCATCTTGGCTTCTTTTAAAAACACAGCAAGCAAGGGTTACTCCAAGCGGAGTCTCCCTTTTTTCCAAAAATTGGGCCCACACACACCCACCCCTTCAGTGGCAGCAGTTGTGCCCCAGTTGTACACTTCACAGCTAGATTTGCATCAAGCACATTCAAAAATACGCCATTCTTATCCGTCCCCAGGATGACACCGGGGTAGGTGGCAAAGTCTTTCCTGATCCCAGCTCTGTTCATCTTGGCTTCTTTTAAAAACACAGCAAGCAAGGGTTACTCCAAGCGGAGTCTCCCTTTTTTCCAAAAATTGGGCCACACAGACACCCACCCCATCAGTGGCAGCACTTGGGCCCTAGTTGCAAACAGGATGTTTTGATTTGCATCAAGCACATTCAAAAATACGCCATTCTTATCCGTCCCCAGGATGACACCGGGGTAGGTAGCAAAGTCTTTCCTGATCCAAGCTCTGTTCATCTTGGCTTCTTTTAAAAACACAGCAAGCAAGGGTTACTCCAAGCGGAGTCTCCCTTTTTTCCAAAAATTGGGCCACACAGACACCCACCCCATCAGTGGCAGCACTTGGGCCCTAGTTGCAAACAGGATGTTTTGATTTGCATCAAGCACATTCAAAAATACGCCATTCTTATCCGTCCCCAGGATGACACCGGGGTAGGTAGCAAAGTCTTTCCTGATCCCAGCTCTGTTCATCTTGGCTTCTTTTAAAAACACAGCAAGCAAGGGTTACTCCAAGCGGAGTCTCCCTTTTTTCCAAAAATTGGGCCCACACACACCCACCCCTTCAGTGGCAGCAGTTGTGCCCCAGTTGTACACTTCACAGCTAGATTTGCATCAAGCACATTCAAAAATACGCCATTCTTATCCGTCCCCAGGATGACACCGGGGTAGGTAGCAAAGTCTTTCCTGATCCCAGCTCTGTTCATCTTGGCTTCTTTTAAAAACACAGCAAGCAAGGGTTACTCCAAGCGGAGTCTCCCTTTTTTCCAAAAATTGGGCCACACAGACACCCACCCCATCAGTGGCAGCACTTGGGCCCTAGTTGCAAACAGGATGTTTTTATTTGCATCAAGCACATTCAAAAATACGCCATTCTTATCCGTCCCCAGGATGACACCGGGGTACGTAGATAAAGTCTTTGCTGATCCATGACTTGTTCATCTTGGCTTCTTTTAAAAACAATGTAAGCAAGGGTTACTCCAAGCGGAGTCTCCCTTTTTTTCCAAAAATTGGGCCACACAGACACCCACCCCATCAGTGGCAGCACTTGGGCCCTAGTTGCAAACAGGATGTTTTGATTTGCATCAAGCACATTCAAAAATACGCCATTCTTATCCGTCCCCAGGATGACACCGGGGTAGGTAGCAAAGTCTTTCCTGATCCCAGCTCTGTTCATCTTGGCTTCTTTTAAAAACACAGCAAGCAAGGGTTACTCCAAGCGGAGTCTCCCTTTTTTCCAAAAATTGGGCCACACAGACACCCACCCCATCAGTGGCAGCACTTGGGCCCTAGTTGCAAACAGGATGTTTTGATTTGCATCAAGCACATTCAAAAATACGCCATTCTTATCCGTCCCCAGGATGACACCGGGGTAGGTAGCAAAGTCTTTCCTGATCCCAGCTCTGTTCATCTTGGCTTCTTTTAAAAACACAGCAAGCAAGGGTTACTCCAAGCGGAGTCTCCCTTTTTTCCAAAAATTGGGCCCACACACACCCACCCCTTCAGTGGCAGCAGTTGTGCCCCAGTTGTACACTTCACAGCTAGATTTGCATCAAGCACATTCAAAAATACGCCATTCTTATCCGTCCCCAGGATGACACCGGGGTAGGTAGCAAAGTCTTTCCTGATCCCAGCTCTGTTCATCTTGGCTTCTTTTAAAAACACAGCAAGCAAGGGTTACTCCAAGCGGAGTCTCCCTTTTTTCCAAAAATTGGGCCCACACACACCCACCCCTTCAGTGGCAGCAGTTGTGCCCCAGTTGTACACTTCACAGCTAGATTTGCATCAAGCACATTCAAAAATACGCCATTCTTATCCGTCCCCAGGATGACACCGGGGTAGGTGGCAAAGTCTTTCCTGATCCCAGCTCTGTTCATCTTGGCTTCTTTTAAAAACACAGCAAGCAAGGGTTACTCCAAGCGGAGTCTCCCTTTTTTCCAAAAATTGGGCCACACAGACACCCACCCCATCAGTGGCAGCACTTGGGCCCTAGTTGCAAACAGGATGTTTTGATTTGCATCAAGCACATTCAAAAATACGCCATTCTTATCCGTCCCCAGGATGACACCGGGGTACGTAGATAAAGTCTTTGCTGATCCATGACTTGTTCATCTTGGCTTCTTTTAAAAACAATGTAAGCAAGGGTTACTCCAAGCGGAGTCTCCCTTTTTTTCCAAAAATTGGGCCACACAGACACCCACCCCATCAGTGGCAGCACTTGGGCCCTAGTTGCAAACAGGATGTTTTGATTTGCATCAAGCACATTCAAAAATACGCCATTCTTATCCGTCCCCAGGATGACACCGGGGTAGGTAGCAAAGTCTTTCCTGATCCCAGCTCTGTTCATCTTGGCTTCTTTTAAAAACACAGCAAGCAAGGGTTACTCCAAGCGGAGTCTCCCTTTTTTCCAAAAATTGGGCCACACAGACACCCACCCCATCAGTGGCAGCACTTGGGCCCTAGTTGCAAACAGGATGTTTTGATTTGCATCAAGCACATTCAAAAATACGCCATTCTTATCCGTCCCCAGGATGACACCGGGGTACGTAGATAAAGTCTTTGCTGATCCATGACTTGTTCATCTTGGCTTCTTTTAAAAACAATGTAAGCAAGGGTTACTCCAAGCGGAGTCTCCCTTTTTTTCCAAAAATTGGGCCACACAGACACCCACCCCATCAGTGGCAGCACTTGGGCCCTAGTTGCAAACAGGATGTTTTGATTTGCATCAAGCACATTCAAAAATACGCCATTCTTATCCGTCCCCAGGATGACACCGGGGTACGTAGATAAAGTCTTTGCTGATCCATGACTTGTTCATCTTGGCTTCTTTTAAAAACAATGTAAGCAAGGGTTACTCCAAGCGGAGTCTCCCTTTTTTTCCAAAAATTGGGCCACACAGACACCCACCCCATCAGTGGCAGCACTTGGGCCCTAGTTGCAAACAGGATGTTTTGATTTGCATCAAGCACATTCAAAAATACGCCATTCTTATCCGTCCCCAGGATGACACCGGGGTACGTAGATAAAGTCTTTGCTGATCCATGACTTGTTCATCTTGGCTTCTTTTAAAAACAATGTAAGCAAGGGTTACTCCAAGCGGAGTCTCCCTTTTTTTCCAAAAATTGGGCCACACAGACACCCACCCCATCAGTGGCAGCACTTGGGCCCTAGTTGCAAACAGGATGTTTTGATTTGCATCAAGCACATTCAAAAATACGCCATTCTTATCCGTCCCCAGGATGACACCGGGGTAGGTAGCAAAGTCTTTCCTGATCCCAGCTCTGTTCATCTTGGCTTCTTTTAAAAACACAGCAAGCAAGGGTTACTCCAAGCGGAGTCTCCCTTTTTTCCAAAAATTGGGCCACACAGACACCCACCCCATCAGTGGCAGCACTTGGGCCCTAGTTGCAAACAGGATGTTTTGATTTGCATCAAGCACATTCAAAAATACGCCATTCTTATCCGTCCCCAGGATGACACCGGGGTAGGTAGCAAAGTCTTTCCTGATCCCAGCTCTGTTCATCTTGGCTTCTTTTAAAAACACAGCAAGCAAGGGTTACTCCAAGCGGAGTCTCCCTTTTTTCAAAAAATTGGGCCACACAGACACCCACCCCATCAGTGGCAGCACTTGGGCCCTAGTTGCAAACAGGATGTTTTGATTTGCATCAAGCACATTCAAAAATACGCCATTCTTATCCGTCCCCAGGATGACACCGGGGTAGGTAGCAAAGTCTTTCCTGATCCCAGCTCTGTTCATCTTGGCTTCTTTTAAAAACACAGCAAGCAAGGGTTACTCCAAGCGGAGTCTCCCTTTTTTCCAAAAATTGGGCCCACACACACCCACCCCTTCAGTGGCAGCAGTTGTGCCCCAGTTGTACACTTCACAGCTAGATTTGCATCAAGCACATTCAAAAATACGCCATTCTTATCCGTCCCCAGGATGACACCGGGGTAGGTAGCAAAGTCTTTCCTGATCCCAGCTCTGTTCATCTTGGCTTCTTTTAAAAACACAGCAAGCAAGGGTTACTCCAAGCGGAGTCTCCCTTTTTTCCAAAAATTGGGCCACACAGACACCCACCCCATCAGTGGCAGCACTTGGGCCCTAGTTGCAAACAGGATGTTTTGATTTGCATCAAGCACATTCCAAATCCACAAGCATTTACTCTCCCCAGGATGACACAGGGGTAGTAAATTCCTTCTGGATCCATGACTTGTTCATTTTGATGAACGTCAGTCTGTCCACATTGTCACTGGACAGACGCGTGCGCTTATCTGTCAGCACACACCCAGCAGCACTGAATACACGTTCAGAGACAACGCTGGCAGCTGGACACGACAAAATCTCCAAGGCGTAACTGGAGAGCTCTGGCCATTTTTCTATGTTTGAAGCCCAAAAGGAGCAAGGCTCCAGTTGCACAGTCATGGCATCGATGTTCATTTGGAGATACTCCTGTATCATCCTCTCCAGCCGTTGAGTATGTGTCAGACTTGTTGTCTCTGGTGGCCTTGCAAAAGAGGGTCTAAAAAAATTATGAAAAGATTCCATAAAATTGCTGTTACCGGCACCAGATACGGTCCTACTGGTACGGGTAGACTGGTGAAGATGACGAGACCGTCCCATGTTTGTCAAGTTACAACTGGGAGATTCCCTCCCTGCACCTGCACGGTTGTTTGGTGGAAAAGCCGAGCTAAGATCGAGTAACAGCTTCTGCTGATACTCCTGCATACGTGCGTCCCTTTCTATGGCTGGAATTATGTCACAAAATTTGGACTTGTACCGGGGATCTAATAGTGTGGCAATCCAGTAGTCATCATCACTTCTAATTTTGACAATACGACTGTCATGTTGGAGGTAGTGCAACAAGAAGGCACTCATGTGTCTTGCGCAGCCATGCGGACCAAGTCCACGCTGTGTTTGTGGCATAGAGGTGCTAACCGTTCTTTCTTCCTCTGACATCTCCCCCCAACCTCTTTCAACTGAAATTTGACCAAGGTCTCCCTCATCCGCTGAGTCTTCCATGTCCATGGACAGTTCGTCCTCCATTTCTTCATGTTCTCCTGCACCTTGCTCAACATTTCGCCTGCTACTATGCGCCCTTGTCGATCCCTGTTCCCCATGGTCCCATGCCTGCTGCGTTGGTGATGATGAACGTCTGGATCTTGGTGATGTTGTTGTCCCTTGCACATATGAATCCTCCTGTAGTTCCTCCCCTTCATGTTGTCCCACCCCCTGACTCCGAATAGTGTTTAGCGTGTGCTCCAGCATGTAAATGACTGGAATCGTCATGCTGATAATGGCATTGTCAGAGCTAAACATATTCGTCGCCATGTCGAAACTGTGCAGAAGGGTGCATAGGTCCTTGATCTGAGACCACTCCATCAGGGTGATCTGCCCCACCTCTGCATCTCGTTGGCCCAGGCTATACGTCATGACGTATTGCACCAGGGCTCTGCGGTGCTGCCACAGTCGCTGTAACATGTGTAGAGTTGAATTCCAGCGTGTCGCCACATCGCATTTCAGGCGATGAACCGGCAGGCCGAAAGACTTCTGGAGCGATGCAAGTCGCTCAGCTGCGGCGCTTGAACGCCGGAAGTGAGCAGACAGTTTTCGTGCCCTGTTCAGAAGGCCATCTAGGCCGGGATAGTGTGTTAAAAATTGCTGCACGACAAGGTTCAACACGTGAGCCATACAAGGTACGTGTGTCACCTTGCCCAGGCGAAGGGCCGCACCCAGGTTTGCAGCATTGTCGCACACGGCCTTACCAGGCTGCAGGTTGAGTGGAGACAACCATTTATTAAACTCGGACCGCAGAGCTGACCACAACTCCTCAGCTGTGTGACTCTTATTCCCAAGACATGTCAAGCTAAAGACCGCCTGATGCCGTTGCGCTCGGCTGCCAGCATAGTAATGAGGCGTGCGTGATTCCTTCTGCGCAGTGAGAACGCTGGTGGCCTGACCAGGCAGGCTTGGGGCGGAGGTGGAGGACCCAGATGAGGTGGAGGATGCAGAAGCTGTGGCGGAACTTGGACAGACAGAGGATTGACACACAAGTCGTGGGGACGGCAAGACTTGTGCAGCAGACCCTTCACCATCTATCACCATAGTTACCCAGTGCCCAGTCAGCGACATGTAACGTCCCTGTCCATGCTTACTGGTCCAAGTATCGGTGGTGAAATGCACCCGTTCACACACAGAGTTTCTCAAGGAAGCGGTGATGTTGTGTGCGACATGCTGGTGTAGCGCGGGCACACCTTTCTTAGAGAAGTAGTGGCGACTAGGCATCTGGTACTGGGGCACAGCGACAGACATAAGGTCTCTAAAATCCTGTGTGTCCACTAGGCGGAAAGGCAGCATTTCGGTAGCCAACAGCTTACAGAGGGATAGAGTCAACCTCTTAGCTTTGTCATGGGTCGGAGGAAGTGGCCTTTTATTTGACCACATCTGAGGGACAGAGATCTGGCTGCTGTGTGTAGACGGTGTTGAGTAGGGTGTCCCTGGAAAAATGCAGGTTTGTGAGGAAAGTGCAGGCGGAGACATGATGTTGCCTTCATCCAACGTTGGTGCTATCGATGTCTGAGAGAGCTGTACACACTCACTTGTTTCCCCTTCCAAACCAACTGACGACCTTACAAGCAAACTGCCTGTTGCGGTTACAGTGGTGGAAGTTTTGCGTGGAAAAACAGGTGTGACAGCTGTCCCCACAGTCCTAGAAGATGAAGAGCGCGCGGATGCACTGGAAGGGGCGGGCGGTGGATGGTTCGCTCCGCTAGCCGGCATTGCAGCACGGTGAGCTTCCCACCGGGACTTATGATATTTATTCATGTGACGATTCATGGAAGAAGTTGTCAAACTGCTGAGGTTTTGACCTCTACTAACAGAATCATGACAAATGTTACATATCACATGAGTTGGGCGATCTTTTTCGATGTGAAAAAAGGCCCAGGCTAGGCAAGGCTTAGAGGCCATGCGACCTGTTGATCCACCCCGAATAATGCTCATAGGCAGAGTGGTGGCTGAGGATGCAGTTGTAGACGTGCTACCAGTGCTCCGACTCTGTCCAGGAAGGCGCAAGGTAACTTCGTCGTCGGTTGCATCCTCCTCCACCGCCTCTGTTGACCTCCTCGAGTGCCTGACTGGGGGTTGACAGTAGGTGGGATCTAGAACGTCATCATCAATTGTTGTGTTTGCACTCCCCTCCCCCTCAGACCGAGCCTCTTCTTGCCCTGACCGAATATTTAAGTTGTCATCCCAATCGGGTATCTGCGTCTCATCTTCATCAGTATGTTCCTCATTGTCTATAACCACAGGTGTTACAGTTTGTGACAAAGGGTCAACATTATGCTCAGAAACTTGGTCCTCACGGCCTGAATCTGAGTCACAAAGGTTCTGGGCATCACTGCAGACCATTTCCTGTTCTGTACTCACTGTAGCTTGGGAGCAGACCTCTGATTCCCAGGCTATAGTGTGACTGAACAGCTCTGCAGACTCAGCCATCTCAGTTCCACCATACTGTGCAGGGCTGATGGAGACTTCAGAGCTGGGAGAAATCAAGTGTGATTGGGATGACAACTCAGAGGAATGGTGTTTTTTGGATGCGGTACTTGAAGTGGCTGAGAGGGCACTTGTTGGACCACTTGAGATCCATTCAAGCATTTTCCTTTTTTGCCCATCATCTACCTTTGTTCCTCTTGTTCGTGTCCGTAAAAAAGGGAGCACATCGGATTGTCCACAATAAGTAGTAGACATCTTACTTTTGCTAGTAGATGGTCTATCTTCAGCAGATGATAATGGAGCTTTGCCACCTTCCCCACTGACAAAACATTTTTTGCCTTTTCCACCACCCCTCTTCCCCTTTCCACCAGCATCTGTCATTTTGCCACTCATGTTGATTGCGACAAGATTGTGGACTGAAAATGTGGTAGTAAAAATTGAGAGGTGGTGAAGATTGCAGTGGTGGTCTAGCTTTATTAACAGCAGAATAATAAAGAATAAATATCCCTGACAATGTAACTTAGTTATAATTCGTTGGAGTGTGCAACGCAGGCAGACGTGCTGCAAATGTCTTGGCACTAGTGGGACTATAGCAAAGTCCAATAGCCACGTATAGGATGCCACTAGGTACACTGAGTGTTTGCTAGTATAATGGCTTCGTTATAATTTGTTGTAGTGTGCAACGCAGGCAGATGCGCTCTGCAAATGTCTTGGCACTAGTGGGACTATAGCAAAGTCCAATAGCCACGTATAGGATGCCACTAGGTACACTGAGTGTGTGCTAGTATAATGGCTTCGTTATAATTAGTTGGAGTGTGCAACGCAGGCAGATGCGCTCTGCAAATGTCTTGGCACTAGTGGGACTATAGCAAAGTCCAATAGCCACGTATAGGATGCCACTAGGTACACTGAGTGTGTGCTAGTATAATGGCTTCGTTATAATTAGTTGGAGTGTGCAACGCAGGCAGATGCGCTCTGCAAATGTCTTGGCACTAGTGGGACTATAGCAAAGTCCAATAGCCACGTATAGGATGCCACTAGGTACACTGAGTGTGTGCTAGTATAATGGCTTCGTTATAATTAGTTGGAGTGTGCAACGCAGGCAGATGCGCTCTGCAAATGTCTTGGCACTAGTGGGACTATAACAAAGTCCAATAGCCACGTATAGGATGCCACTAGGTACACTGAGTGTTTGCTAGTATAATGGCTTCGTTATAATTTGTTGTAGTGTGCAACGCAGGAAGATGCGCTCTGCAAATGTCTTGGCACTAGTGGGACTATAGCAAAGTCCAATAGCCACGTATAGGATGCCACTAGGTACACTGAGTGTGTGCTAGTATAATGGCTTCGTTATAATTAGTTGGAGTGTGCAACGCAGGCAGATGGGCTCTGCAAATGTCTTGGCACTAGTGGGACTATAGCAAAGTCCAATAGCCACGTATAGGATGCCACTAGGTACACTGAGTGTTTGCTAGTATAATGGCTTCGTTATAATTTGTTGTAGTGTGCAACGCAGGCAGATGCGCTCTGCAAATGTCTTGGCACTAGTGGGACTATAGCAAAGTCCAATAGCCACGTATAGGATGCCACTAGGTACACTGAGTGTGTGCTAGTATAATGGCTTCGTTATAATTAGTTGGACTGTGCAACGCAGGCAGATGCGCTCTGCAAATGTCTTGGCACTAGTGGGACTATAGCAAAGTCCAATAGCCACGTATAGGATGCCACTAGGTACACTGAGTGTGTGCTAGTATAATGGCTTCGTTATAATTAGTTGGAGTGTGCAACGCAGGCAGATGCGCTCTGCAAATGTCTTGGCACTAGAGGGACTATAGCAAAGTCCAATAGCCACGTATAGGATGCCACTAGGTACACTGAGTGTGTGCTAGTATAATGGCTTCGGTATAATTAGTTGGAGTGTGCAACGCAGGCAGATGCGCTCTGCAAATGTCTTGGCACTAGTGGGACTATAGCAAAGTCCAATAGCCACGTATAGGATGCCACTAGGTACACTGAGTGTTTGCTAGTATAATGGCTTCGTTATAATTAGTTGGAGTGTGCAACGCAGGCAGATGCGCTCTGCAAATGTCTTGGCACTAGAGGGACTATAGCAAAGTCCAATAGCCACGTATAGGATGCCACTAGGTACACTGAGTGTGTGCTAGTATAATGGCTTCGTTATAATTAGTTGGAGTGTGCAACGCAGGCAGATGCGCTCTGCAAATGTCTTGGCACTAGAGGGACTATAGCAAAGTCCAATAGCCACGTATAGGATGCCACTAGGTACACTGAGTGTGTGCTAGTATAATGGCTTCGTTATAATTAGTTGGAGTGTGCAACGCAGGCAGATGCGCTCTGCAAATGTCTTAGCACTAGAGGGACTATAGCAAAGTCCAATAGCCACGTATAGGATGCCACTAGGTACACTGAGTGTGTGCTAGTATAATGGCTTCGTTATAATTAGTTGGAGTGTGCAACGCAGGCAGATGCGCTCTGCAAATGTCTTGGCACTAGTGGGACTATAGCAAAGTCCAATAGCCACGTATAGGATGCCACTAGGTACACTGAGTGTTTGCTAGTATAATGGCTTCGTTATAATTAGTTGGAGTGTGCAACGCAGGCAGATGCGCTCTGCAAATGTCTTGGCACTAGTGGGACTATAGCAAAGTCCAATAGCCACGTATAGGATGCCACTAGGTACACTGAGTGTTTGCTAGTATAATGGCTTCGTTATAATTAGTTGGAGTGTGCAACGCAGGCAGATGCGCTCTGCAAATGTCTTGGCACTAGTGGGACTATAGCAAAGTCCAATAGCCACGTATAGGATGCCACTAGGTACACTGAGTGTTTGCTAGTATAATGGCTTCGTTATAATTAGTTGGAGTGTGCAACGCAGGCAGATGCGCTCTGCAAATGTCTTGGCACTAGTGGGACTATAGCAAAGTCCAATAGCCACGTATAGGATGCCACTAGGTACACTGAGTGTGTGCTAGTATAATGGCTTCGTTATAATTAGTTGGAGTGTGCAACGCAGGCAGATGCGCTCTGCAAATGTCTTGGCACTAGTGGGACTATAGCAAAGTCCAATAGCCACGTATAGGATGCCACTAGGTACACTGAGTGTTTGCTAGTATAATGGCTTCGTTATAATTAGTTGGAGTGTGCAACGCAGGCAGATGCGCTCTGCAAATGTCTTGGCACTAGTGGGACTATAGCAAAGTCCAATAGCCACGTATAGGATGCCACTAGGTACACTGAGTGTTTGCTAGTATAATGGCTGAGTTTAAAAAACTTGGAGTGTGCAATGCAGGCAGATGTGCTCTGCTAATGTCTTTGCACTAGTGGGACTATAGCAAAGTCCAATAGCCACGTATAGGATGCCACTAGGTACACTGAGTGTTTGCTAGTAAAATTGCTTAGTTTAAAAAACTTGGAGTGTGCAATGCAGGCAGATGTGCTCTGCAAATGTCTTGGCCCTAGTGGGACTATAGCAAAGTCCAATAGCCACGTATAGGATGCCACTAGGTACACTGAGTGTGTGCTAGTATAATGGCTTCGTTATAATTAGTTGGAGTGTGCAACGCAGGCAGATGCGCTCTGCAAATGTCTTGGCACTAGTGGGACTATAGCAAAGTCCAATAGCCACGTATAGGATGCCACTAGGTACACTGAGTGTTTGCTAGTATAATGGCTTCGTTATAATTAGTTGGAGTGTGCAACGCAGGCAGATGCGCTCTGCAAATGTCTTGGCACTAGTGGGACTATAGCAAAGTCCAATAGCCACGTATAGGATGCCACTAGGTACACTGAGTGTTTGCTAGTATAATGGCTGAGTTTAAAAAACTTGGAGTGTGCAATGCAGGCAGATGTGCTCTGCTAATGTCTTTGCACTAGTGGGACTATAACAAAGTCCAATAGCCACGTATAGGATGCCACTAGGTACACTGAGTGTTTGCTAGTAAAATTGCTTAGTTTAAAAAACTTGGAGTGTGCAATGCAGGCAGATGTGCTCTGCAAATGTCTTGGCCCTAGTGGGACTATAGCAAAGTCCAATAGCCACGTATAGGATGCCACTAGGTACACTGAGTGTGTGCTAGTATAATGGCTTCGTTATAATTAGTTGGAGTGTGCAACGCAGGCAGATGCGCTCTGCAAATGTCTTGGCACTAGTGGGACTATAGCAAAGTCCAATAGCCACGTATAGGATGCCACTAGGTACACTGAGTGTTTGCTAGTATAATGGCTTCGTTATAATTTGTTGTAGTGTGCAACGCAGGCAGATGCGCTCTGCAAATGTCTTGGCACTAGTGGGACTATAGCAAAGTCCAATAGCCACGTATAGGATGCCACTAGGTACACTGAGTGTGTGCTAGTATAATGGCTTCGTTATAATTAGTTGGAGTGTGCAACGCAGGCAGATGCGCTCTGCAAATGTCTTGGCACTAGTGGGACTATAGCAAAGTCCAATAGCCACGTATAGGATGCCACTAGGTACACTGAGTGTTTGCTAGTATAATGGCTTCGTTATAATTAGTTGGAGTGTGCAAAGCAGGCAGATGCGCTCTGCAAATGTCTTGGCACTAGTGGGACTATAGCAAAGTCCAATAGCCACGTATAGGATGCCACTAGGTACACTGTGTGTTTGCTAGTATAATGGCTGAGTTTAAAAAACTTGGAGTGTGCAATGCAGGCAGATGTGCTCTGCTAATGTCTTTGCACTAGTGGGACTATAGCAAAGTCCAATAGCCACGTATAGGATGCCACTAGGTACACTGAGTGCTTGCTAGTAAAATTGCTTAGTTTAAAAAACTTGGAGTGTGCAATGCAGGCAGATGTGCTCTGCAAATGTCTTGGCACTAGTGGGACTATAGCAAAGTCCAATAGCCACGTATAGGATGCCACTAGGTACACTGAGTGTTTGCTAGTATAATGGCTTCGTTATAATTTGTTGGAGTGTGCAACGCAGGCAGATGCGCTCTGCAAATGTCTTGGCCCTAGTGGGACTATAGCAAAGTCCAATAGCCACGTATAGGATGCCACTAGGTACAGAGTGTTTGCTAGTATAATGGCTGAGTTTAAAAAACTTGGAGTGTGCAATGCAGGCAGATGTGCTCTGCTAATGTCTTTGCACTAGTGGGACTATAGCAAAGTCCAATAGCCACGTATAGGATGCCACTAGGTACACTGAGTGTTTGCTAGTAAAATTGCTTAGTTTAAAAAACTTGGAGTGTGCAATGCAGGCAGATGTGCTCTGCAAATGTCTTTGCACTAGTGGGACTATAGCAAAGTCCAATAGCCACAGATAGGATGCCACTAGGTACACTGAGTGTTTGCTAGTATAATGGCTTAGTTAGAATGAGTTGGAGTGTGCAGAGGACAAGAGGGTACAGTGGAAGGATTGTGGTGCTCTGGGTAGAGGAATGGAAGCCTGCCTTTCTATTCCCTCCTAATGGTGAAATGCAGGGAGGAAATCCCTGACCTGGGCTACACAGACGCTGTTGCTGTTTGCAGGACCTGTCACCTATGGCTCTCTGACCCTGCCGGTACGAGCCCTTAAAAGGACTGCTAGAATGTGCTCTCCCTAAGCTGTCTAACGCTGTGTATGCAGCGCATACAGCTGTATCGGCGATAGGACAAAGGACGGAACTGCGACAGTGATGTCTGACACCAAAGACGCAGAAGGCAGATAATGGCGATCGTGAAGAAAATGTCCGGTTTTATAATGCAGGGACATGTGACATGCAGATCCTATCACACATGCCGTTGCTTCTCTGCCTCAAAGTCCACTTAGGTGTGTGTGTGTCTGTGATTGGCTGACATGCTGGCCAGCCCCACAAGACGCGCGCGCTTAGGGAAGGAAGACAAGAAAAAAAAAAAAAAAAATGGCTATCGCCATTATAGAAACAGCAGTGATCTGAAGGCGCTGTTCATGCACACTATACACTGAAATGTGATAATAGTTTGATTCACAGAGTGACTTACACTATTACAGCAGAAACCAAGCTAAGATTTAGCTGTTTTTTGGCTGCTAGAACCGTTCTCGAACGTTTCTAGAACTATCGAGCTTTTGCAAAAAGCTCGAGTTCTAGTTCGATCTAGAACATGCCCCAAAATCACTCGAGCCTAGAACTGGAGAACCACGAACCACGAACCGCGCTCAACTCTAGTCAAGAAGTCTACGGTTTTTTGGTCTATGGTGTTCAATTGTAAATAGTGACTTAAGCAAAGTTGTATTTTGTTCCGTATAGAGGATGTTGGATCATTGGGAATAGATCGGTATGTGTCACTATCACTCAGCTGTCTGCGAATCTCAGCTAAATAGGCATGTCGATCTAAAATGACTGTAGCTCCACCCTTATCGGCGGGCTTGATAATTATATTTTTATTGTTTTTTAGTGAATCAATAGCCAGCTTCTCATTGTTGGAGAGATTATGTCTAATAGGCAAATGTCCTGAATGTTGTGCCCGAATGATGCCCTTAATATCTCTATCTAGCAAATCAATGTAAGTTTCAGTAGCATGGTAAGTAGAATGTGGTTTATATGTGCTAGGTTTTCTCAGGCCGTAGTGTGATATGGATAAATCAGGTGGCGTGCTACATACAGCAGGTTGTTGAGAAATAGACATAATATTAGAAATACCAAAATGTGTTTTGAGTCGTAGATTACGGTAAAAACGTTGCAAATCCTTTTCCAGTTGGAATGTGTCCCAACGAGGAGTTGGGCAAAATGATAAGCCTTTTTGTAGAACATTTAGTTCAGTTGGTGATAAGTTATATGAGGAAATATTGACTACCAGGTTTGGTTTCTTACCTGGGTCTGGGAGCGCGTGTTCATACGTGGACCGGGACCGGTAGGTGGACCGCCTTGCGGGTAGCCTCGTCCTCTCTTTTGAGATAAAAAACGAGGTGGTAGCCGGGGTCCAGAAGAATTGTCGCTGTCGGAGCCGGAGGTTCCGTAGGATCTTGGTCCAGGGGGTCTGCGCCATGTGGTGGATCCGGAAGGCTCGCTCCATCTGTATACTCTGTTGGTTAAATAATCTTCAGTATCTCTCTGAAATTTTTGTTTTTTGCGGTCCTGGAGTACCTGACGGTGTTCCTCAAGGATGGATTCCGTCCTGGATTTAAGGCTGTCCCAATCTGGTGGAGATAATGTTGATGTTAATTGTGTCTCGATGGCAGTGATTTTTTCTTGTGACTCAATAATAGCCCCTTGGAGGTATTCAATGTTCAACAGAATAAGATCAAGGGAGCACTTGTTAAGGATCTGCTGGAATCGATCACAGAACTCCTTTTTGTCTGAAAAAATGGTAGGTCTTAGATGGCTTCTAAGGCCCCGAGGAATTTTGTTCTGCTTATAATACTCAGCCAACGTTGCACAGTGAAGATCGTAAGACAATAGGCGTTTTCTTTCCTTCTCGTAGTCACGACTCCGTATTTCACTGGTGGGTGTGGAAAGAAACTCACCAGATGAGGTTACCCGTGAAATGATCTGTGTGGCTTCTGTGGCATTATAAGCAAAGGTTGAAGTCGTCATTTAGGAGCGGTGCAGGTAGACCAAACAAAGACTATGATGATATAACAATGGTCTGCACTCAATTCAAAGAGGATGGCGGTGCACGTGAAAAAAGGGCGATGCCCTAAAGTCATATAATAATAGATTCACTGCACTCAATATGTAAATTTGCAAGAAGGTGAAAAATCATTTATTTTAAACAGGTGATCAAGCAACATCCGACGACGTTTCGACCCACCTGGGTCTTAGTCAAGTCGCTAGGTGAAGAGATACAAAGCATATGGTCAAAAATACAGCAAAGTTATATACAATAACTACTATATACATATTAAAGAAATATATACAGGATATATACAAACTATGTACAGATCAAGACAACTGGTCATAAAGTACTGTCATGTTTAATTTAAGTATAGGCTATAGTAGCTAAGTGGCATTTTAAATATAGTATATGCAAAAAGATTTTTTGCATGAAAACAATGTAAACATCAATATGGCAACCTCAGTATTAATAAAACAGACAAAATTCCTGTTGGTAAAAGGGGGGATTATTAAATGCTGGTATGGAACTACTCTGGACAAAATAGACAGAAATGTATACAATTGTATAGTACACCGGCTAGGATACGGTACCTGTATAGTAGGTGACTGAAGGGTGAGGGATGATGTGCACTGAGGCATGGAAGTATATGGAAAAAGTGCCTGGTGAGAACAGAACATAGTAAACAACGGATATAGTACAAAGAATGCAGTAAATGTAACCATAGAGATAATGGAAAAGAAGTTACCTTGGGGATATATATGTTATGCAGGCGCAGCAGCGCTATTGCTATTTGAATCTCGTGTCCTAAGGCATAGTAGAGGAGGGGGAGTATATATCTATGATAGATAGGAAGATCAGCCAATCAGGGATCAGAAATATGGGGGCTTGGTATCGGACATGTGATCCCACGTCATAGATGAGGACGTGGCAGTGAGAGCTCAAAGTAGATGGCTCATGCGCAGTAGAGCAGAGTTAAACATTATAGCAGTGTATGGGAGATACATATGCAGAGTCAGCGCAAGCGTAGTAAGAATGCGTAGACCGGGCCGAAAAGTTGCGTAACTCTACGTAAATTGCGTAGCGTGTATCACGCATGCGCAGTGAGAGAAAACCGCTCGGCTAGTGTAACAGTGCAAAGCGCTGACGTGTAGACAGGCTGGGTGAAGCCAGAAAGCATGGGTAGTAAAAAGATGTAATGTTACGTAATGGGCGTAGTGTGTCTAGAGCATGCGTAGTAAAGGGAGAGGAGGACTTGGAAACGGAAAGAGAGTTGTATATGTGTAAAGAGGAAGTAAAATAAGAGCGTAGAGTTGATGTATATGAGCTGTACACCCTAAAGTACAGGAAACTACATATGGGTGAAGGGGCTATGAATGAAGTAGGGTAGTGTATATAATGAAGATGGGATGAATATGAAAATGATAAGATAGTTATGAATGAAAGAAGTAGTGGAAGGCAACGACCAGTAATAGAAAAGAATTAAGAGGTAGAAAATAAATAAAAAGAACTGAAAGTAAGTGAATTGAGATATGTATGTATGTAGCACGCCACCTGATTTATCCATATCACACTACGGCCTGAGAAAACCTAGCACATATAAACCACCTTCTACTTACCATGCTACTGAAACTTACATTGATTTGCTAGATAGAGATATTAAGGGCATCATTCGGGCACAACATTCAGGACATTTGCCTATTAGACATAATCTCTCCAACAATGAGAAGCTGGCTATTGATTCACTAAAAAACAATAAAAATATAATTATCAAGCCCGCCGATAAGGGTGGAGCTACAGTCATTTTAGATCGACATGCCTATTTAGCTGAGATTCGCAGACAGCTGAGTGATAGTGACACATACCGATCTATTCCCAATGATCCAACATCCTCTATACGGAACAAAATACAACTTTGCTTAAGTCACTATTTACAATTGAACACCATAGACCAAAAAACCGTAGACTTCTTGACCAATACACATCCTATCACTCCTGTCATCTATGTTTTACCAAAAATACATAAATCTTTATCTTCTCCCCCTGGTCGCCCTATTGTAGCGTCTACTAACTCGATCCTATCCCCCCTGTCTATTTTCCTGGAAAAAATTCTGACACCACTAACGAGAAAGTTACGTTCTTTTGTACTTGACACAAGTCATTTCCTCAGAATTATTCATAATTTGAAATCAATTCCTCCCCACAGTGAACTAGTGACTCTTGATGTGCAAAGTCTCTACACATCAATAGAACATTCTAAAGGTATAGAGGCAGTAAAAACTCTACTTGTGGATTCTGATTTATCTAGTAACTCAGTTTCACTGTGTTTGGATATTCTGCAATTAGTTCTTCATGAAAATTTCTTTTTGTTTGGTGATCAATATTACCTCCAAATACGGGGCACAGCCATGGGCTCTAACATGGCACCAGCTTATGCCAACTGTTACATGGATCGTTTCGAACATGACCACGTTTACTCTAACATTCTTTTCAATCAATTCGCCACCAATTGGCTAAGGTATATAGACGATATTTTTTTCATCTGGCACGGCTCTCCTGAATGCCTTGATTTGTTCGTTACTCAACTTAATTCAGTTAGGGCTGAACTTCAATTCACGGTTCAATCCAGTACCCAGCAAATTTCATTTCTGGATACTCAAATAATAAAGGATGACACAGGACTTCTCATTACAGATTTATATACCAAACCTACTGATACCAACTCATTACTTCTATATTCCAGTTGCCACCCACGAGCCACTAAGGATAGTTTACCTCGCTCTCAGTTCCAAAGAGTGGCTAGGATAGTCTCAGATACTGCCACACTATCCACTAGACTCGATGATATGTCAAAAAAATTTCAAGATCGGGATTACCCTCTCTCTTTGTTAAGACAAGAGAGACAGAGAACCACACCTGCACGTAACTACAATAGTACCAATACTGAACGCATACCATTCGTGCATACATACCATCCTATCATGCCTAAAATCTACGCCTGTATTCGTAGACATTGGTCATTACTTTCTACTGCTTATCCCCAGATTGAAGCTTTCAAAGCGCCAGCTCTTATTTGCACTAAGAGATCACGCAATATTAGGGATAATCTCGTTTGAGCCGATATTGGCAGTTTAACCAGACAGCCTATTCAACAATTCTTGAATACACAAAAAACAGGGACTTTTCCCTGCCTTGGCTGTGCAGCATGTTCTAACGTCATCAAGTCCCCGGTGGTCTTACATCCTCAGTCTGGCAAGAGTTTTCCTATAAAAGGTTTCTTCACGTGCGATTCCAATTTTGTAGTTTATTTGATCAAATGCCCCTGTGGTCTTCTCTATGTTGGTGAGACCTCCCAACATGTGAGAGACAGGATAGCCTCACACAAATCCACCATCAGGTGTAAGAAAACCTGGCTTCCCATCCCACACCATTTTTGTTCAGCTCCCCATACAGTTTCTCAACTTCGATTCCAAGTGATCGAACAGGTTCCTAGACCACGTAGAGGTGGTAATCATATTAGGATTCTCAAAGACCGTGAGTCCTTTTGGATCTTCACCTTACAAACACTACACCCTAAAGGCATGAACCGTGAACTTGATTTAACATTTTGAACTCATGGTAGCATTTTCTTGTTGTCTCTGATTATATTATGACCTTGTTTTCTTTTCCCCAGAACCGCTGACTTGGTATCCCTTGGTAAGTACACCGGCTATCCTCACCCCCTTCTTTTCTACTCTCTACCTCTTTCTACCTCCTTTCCCCCCCCCCCCACTCCCCTTTCCCACCACCGACTTCAGTACTCATGCTATTTCTACCTACTCTTCTCTATCATCCCTCTTTACTATATATAATAAAAAAAAAAATTTCAGGCCACTGTTTACATATTTTCTTTTCTTTTTGCCAATATAACTTTATTCATAGACATATCTCCCTCTTTTTCCCACTAGTCCTAACCCTTCATTGACATTATTTTTATTTCATCTTTATTATCTGCCTTTATTTTCATTTATTTTATTTATTTTAATCCCTATTGTATTCTTCTTCCTTATTTTCAATTTTATTTTTACTATTTATTTATTTAATTTTTTATTTACTTTTTTCAATCTTTCTTTATTATTATTCTTTTTCCATTTTTTTCTATTTTTTTATTTTTTTCTGTTTTTCTTTATTTTCTTTATTTTCTCCCCCTTCTATTTTTTCTATTTTTTTCATTTTTTATTTTATTTTATTTTTCATTTTTATTTTTATATTTATTTTTATTATCATTATTCCTATTATTATTATTATTACTATTTTTATTTTTTATTTTATTTTTATTTACATTTTCATTATTTTATTATTTTTATTATTCACTTCTATCTCAATTCACTTACTTTCAGTTCTTTTTATTTATTTTCTACCTCTTAATTCTTTTCTATTACTGGTCGTTGCCTTCCACTACTTCTTTCATTCATAACTATCTTATCATTTTCATATTCATCCCATCTTCATTATATACACTACCCTACTTCATTCATAGCCCCTTCACCCATATGTAGTTTCCTGTACTTTAGGGTGTACAGCTCATATACATCAACTCTACGCTCTTATTTTACTTCCTCTTTACACATATACAACTCTCTTTCCGTTTCCAAGTCCTCCTCTCCCTTTACTACGCATGCTCTAGACACACTACGCCCATTACGTAACATTACATCTTTTTACTACCCATGCTTTCTGGCTTCACCCAGCCTGTCTACACGTCAGCGCTTTGCACTGTTACACTAGCCGAGCGGTTTTCTCTCACTGCGCATGCGTGATACACGCTACGCAATTTACGTAGAGTTACGCAACTTTTCGGCCCGGTCTACGCATTCTTACTACGCTTGCGCTGACTCTGCATATGTATCTCCCATACACTGCTATAATGTTTAACTCTGCTCTACTGCGCATGAGCCATCTACTTTGAGCTCTCACTGCCACGTCCTCATCTATGACGTGGGATCACATGTCCGATACCAAGCCCCCATATTTCTGATCCCTGATTGGCTGATCTTCTTATCTATCATAGATATATACTCCCCCTCCTCTACTATGCCTTAGGACACGAGATTCAAATAGCAATAGCGCTGCTGCGCCTGCATAACATATATATCCCCAAGGTAACTTCTTTTCCATTATCTCTATGGTTACATTTACTGCATTCTTTGTACTATATCCGTTGTTTACTATGTTCTGTTCTCACCAGGCACTTTTTCCATATACTTCCATGCCTCAGTGCACATCATCCCTCACCCTTCAGTCACCTACTATACAGGTACCGTATCCTAGCCGGTGTACTATACAATTGTATACATTTCTGTCTATTTTGTCCAGAGTAGTTCCATACCAGCATTTAATAATCCCCCCTTTTACCAACAGGAATTTTGTCTGTTTTATTAATACTGAGGTTGCCATATTGATGTTTACATTGTTTTCATGCAAAAAATCTTTTTGCATATACTATATTTAAAATGCCACTTAGCTACTATAGCCTATACTTAAATTAAACATGACAGTACTTTATGACCAGTTGTCTTGATCTGTACATAGTTTGTATATATCCTGTATATATTTCTTTAATATGTATATAGTAGTTATTGTATATAACTTTGCTGTATTTTTGACCATATGCTTTGTATCTCTTCACCTAGCGACTTGACTAAGACCCAGGTGGGTCGAAACGTCGTCGGATGTTGCTTGATCACCTGTTTAAAATAAATGATTTTTCACCTTCTTGCAAATTTACATATTGAGTGCAGTGAATCTATTATTATATGACTTTTTTCCACATAGTTTAGTTGTTTGCTTTTGTATTTAAAGGAACTATATATTTGTTAACAAACAGGATTTTTATAATATGGGATTATGTTTTCTGCTAAAATGGTCAATACAAAAGAAACCCAAAATCGTAGTTCTCTTGGTGATGGAAGCCAAAATATATTATCAGTTGGCAACAAAACAAAGAATTTCATATGTTACAGGTTGATAGCAAATTACTTGAACAGCGAAAACAGCTTGTTTTTACTGGGGATTGAACCCAGGACCTTCTGCGTGTGAAGTAGACGTGATGACGACTCCACTATGAAACCTGTGAAATCCTGCGAAGTAATGGCATTTAGAGACGAGTTTTGACCGTTAGGGGAAAAAAAAAATAATTTGTAGTTCTGTTTGTGATGGAAGCCAAAACATCCCGTCATTCGGCAACAAAGCCGAGAACTTCATATATTGTAGTTGGATAGTGTATTATTTCAACACTAAGAACAGATTGGTTTCACTGGGGATTGAACCCAGGACCTTCTGCGTGTTAAGCAGACGTGATGACCACTACACTATGAACCCTGACGAAAAATTACTGTGTATTGGCTAGCAGAGCAGAATTGTGACTGACGGGGTATTTTTATTGCTGAAGGAAAGTATTTTTGGTTAATGAAACATTTACAATTATTATTACATATTTTACCAGTTTTATTCCTACAAAGGGATTTTGATTAAATTGAAGTTTATATTGAATGTGTTACTTTTTTCTCCATAGTTTGGTCTTTTGCTTTTGTATTTATGGGAACTATATATTTTGAAACAAATAGGATTTTTATAATATGGGATTATGTTTTCTGCTAAAATGGTCAATAAAAAAACAAACCCAAAATCGTAGTTCTCTTTCTGATGGAAGCCAAAATGTATTGTCATTTGGCAACGAAACCAAGAATTTCACATATTACAAGTCGATAGGAAATTACTTCAACACCAAAAACAGATTGGTTTCACTGGGGATTGAACCCAGGAACTTCTGCGTGTGAAGCAGATGTGATGACCACTACACTATGAAACCTTTGAAATCCTGCAAAGTAATGGCAATTAGAGAAGAGTTTTGACCGCCAGGGGAAAAAAAGCAAATTCGTAGCTCTGTTGGTGATGGAAGCTAAAACATCTCGTTATTCAGCAACAAAGCCAAGAACTTTATATACTGCAGGTTGATAGGGGATTACTTCAACACCAAGAACAAATGGGTTTCACTGAGGATTGAACCCAGGACCTTCTGCGTGTAAAGCAGACGTGATTTCCACTAAACTATGAAACCTCTGAAAGCCTGCAAAGTAATGGCAATTAGAGACGAGTTTTGACCGCCAGGGAAAAAAAAAAAACAAATTCGTAGCTCTGTTGGGGATGGAAGCCAAAACATCCCATCATTCGGCAACAAAGCCAAGAACTTCATATATTGTAGTTTAATTGAGTATTATTTCAACACCAAGAACAGATTGGTTTTACTGGGGATTGAACGCAGGACCTTCTGCGTGTTATGCAGACGTGATGACCACTACTCTATAAAACCTGATGGAAAGTTACCGTGTATTGGCTAGCAGAGCAGAATTGTGACTGACGGGGCCTTTTTATTGCTGAAGGAAAGTATTTTTGGTTAATGAAACATTTACAATTTTTATTACATATTTTACCAGTTTTATTCCTACAAAGGGATTTTGCTTAAAAGGAAGTTTACATTGAATGTGTTACTTTTTTCCACATAGTTTAGTTGTTTGCGTTTGTATTTAAAGGAACTATATATTTTGAAACAAACAGGATTTTTATAATATGGGATTATGTTTTCTGCTAAAATGGTCAATAAAAAAGAAACCCAAAATCGTAGTTCTCTTGGTGATGGAAGCCAAAATATATTATCAGTTGGCAACAAAACAAAGAATTTCATAAGTTACAGGTTGATAGCAAATTACTTCAACAGCGAAAACGGCTTGTTTTTACTGGGGATTGAACCCAGGACCTTCTGCGTGTGAAGTAGACGTGATGATGACTCCACTATGAAACCTGTGAAATCCGGCAAAGTAATGGCATTTAAAGACGAGTTTTGACCGCCAGGGGAAAAAAAAAAAATTTTTGTAGATCTGTTTGTGATGGAAGCCAAAACATCCCGTCATTCGGCAACAAAGCCGAGAACTTCATATTTTGTAGTTGGATAGCGTATTATTTCAACACTAAGAACAGATTGGTTTCACTGGGGATTGAACCCAGGACCTTCTGCGTGTTAAGCAGACGTGATGACCACTACACTATGAAACCTGACAAAAAGTTACTGTGTATTGGCTAGCAGAGCAGAATTGTGACTGACGGGGCCTTTTTATTGCTGAAGGAAAGTATTGTTGGTTAATGAAACATTTACAATTAATATTACATATTTTACTAGTGATGAGCGAGTACTAAAAAGCTCGGGTGCTCGAGGCTCGGGCCGAGCATCCCAAGATACTCGTGTACTCGGCCCGAGCACCGAGCCCAATGTTATCCTATGGGAGACCCGAGTATTTTTGTGAAATGACCCCCCGGCAGCATGTAGAAACCCTAAAAATGGCACAAAAGTCTCAGAAGAGTGCTCAAATGACATGGCAACAGCATGGGGAAGACCCCTTGAAGCATTTATCACTCAAAAGTCACAGCTGTGAACAATTTTGTCCGCGTTTTACGCCATTTTTACGGACTCACCAGAAAACCTTCCAAAATGACCCCAAAATGATTTTTCATGGCAGAAATGTTAAGGGCACATACCCAATAGTGAGATAGAGCTGGTGTATGTTACTTTTTGAGATTAATACATGAAAGATTTTACGTAAAACATTGTGTGGCACTCCGATGTCCCTGAGAAGAGACGTACATGAAGGCCTCTTGAGTCTAATGTGCCCATTTTGAGGAAGTGAGTCTTTGTAGTATTTTCCTTTGCCAGGGCAGTCCAAAATTGTGAGGTTCACCAATGCCCCTGCATACACATGTGCATGAGGGCCTGTAAACCTGAAGTGCCCATTGTAAGGAAGTGGGTCTATTGTAGTATAGCCCTTTGGCAGGGCAGCCAAAAATTGGGAGGCTCCACGTTGTCCCTGGATAGAGACGTGCATGAGGGCCTGTAAACATGAAGTGCCCATTGTAAGGAAGTGGGTCTATTGTAGTATAGCCCTTAGGCAGGGCAGCCAAAAATTGGGAGGCTCCACGTTGTCCCTGGATAGAGACGTGCATGAGGGCCTGTAAACATGAAGTGCCCATTGTAAGGAAGTGGGTCTATTGTAGTATAGCCCTTAGGCAGGGCAGCCAAAAATTGGGAGGCTCCACGTTGTCCCTGGATAGAGACGTGCATGAGGGCCTGTAAACCTGAAGTGCCCATTGTAAGGAAGTGGGTCTATTGTAGTATAGCCCTTAGGCAGGGCAGCCAAAAATTGGGAGGCTCCACGTTGTCCCTGGATAGAGACGTGCATGAGGGCCTGTAAACATGAAGTGCCCATTGAAAGGAAGTGGGTCTATTGTAGTATAGCCCTTTGGCAGGGCAGCCAAAAATTGGGAGGCTCCACGTTGTCCCTGGATAGAGACCTGTTAGGTTCTTAGTGCCTCCGTGCTTGCATTTAAAAACCGCACGTGTGTGCCTGTTGGTGGCAGCTTTCCGCTGCACTTGTGTGCGTTTTGCAAAAACTTGGATATAACGCACAAGTCTAGTGAATACACATCAGCACAGCATTGCAAAATGCGCAAGGGCGTTGTCAACGAACAAGGAAGTGGACGTGATGGTGGTGAAGGCAGAGACCGAGGTCGTGTGCAAGCTCTAATTTCGCCACAACAAAGGGCCACATCTACTCCCTCGCACGTCCTGTCCCAAATCCTTGGGGACTGCAGCAGTACACCGCTCTTGAACCAAGACCAGTGTCAACAGGTTGTTAGTTGGATAGCGGATAATGCTTCCAGTCAGATTGGCACCACCACAAACACTCTGTCTTCCACACGGTCAAGTGTCAGTAGCCGTGATACTGCACCGCACATTTTAGAACCTGATCCTCCTTCCTACCACCAGGCCGAGTACACGTCCACGGACATTACTGATCCCACACTTGGACACTCGGAAGAGCTGTTCGTTCACGTTTCCATTCACACATTCTGGCCTCTCGCCAGCTCCTGTTGAAGTGGGCCATGACTAGATTGTATGTACAGATGCCCAAATATTTGAGCAGCCACGTTCTCACGAAGTTGGCAACGTGTCTCAACAAGGGGTGGACGATGATGAGACACAATTGTCAGGAAGTCAGGAGGAGCAGGGTGCGGAAGAGGAAGACGACGTGGTGGATGATCCAGTAACTGACCCAACCTGGCAGGAGGATATGCAGAGCGAGGACAGCAGTGCACAGGGGGAGGGAGGCGTAGCATCCCAACAGGCAGTAAGAAGCAGGGTGGTGGCCCCAGGCAGACATCAGGCAACTGTTCCCCGGAACAACACGACACAAGGTGCCTGTACAAATGTTAGGTCTTCCCGAGTCTGGCAGTTTTTTAAGTTGGCTCCAGATAATTCTAAAAAGGCCATTTGCAACACCTGCCGTGCCAGCATCAGCAGGGGTACCAAAACTAGCAGCCTGACCACCACCAGAATGATCAGGCACATGTCAGCCAAGCACCTGACTTTGTGGGATGTACAACAGAGTCGAGGAGCAGTGCTTGCTGATGTGACTGCTACATCTTCGCTTGTTGTGCATGCGAGCCAATCCCCTGTCCATGCTGCCCGCGAACAAGCCTCCTCCGGCCCTGCACCTGCAGTTGCCCACGCAGAAATAACACCATCATCAAGCACGTCCTTGTCCCAGCGCAGCGTTCAGTTATCCATTCAGCAAACCTTTGAACGCAGGCGCAAATACACTGCCAACGCCCCACATGCCACACTTCTAAATGCTAACATTTCGCGACTGCTTGCGCTGGAAATGTTGCCTTTTAGGCTGGTTGAGACAGAAGCATTCCGCAACCTGATGGTGGCAGCTGTCCCACGTTACTCGGTCCCCAGCCGCCACTATTTCTCCCGGTGTGCCGTCCCCGCATTGCATAACCACGTGTCACAAAACATCACACGTGCCCTGAACAACGCTGTTTCAGCCAAAGTCCACCTAACCACAGGCACGTGGACAAGTGCATGTGGGCAAGGCCGCTACATCTCGTTGACGTCACACTGGGTTAATATTGTGGAAGCTGGGACCCAGTCTGAGCGAGGGACGGAACACCTCCTTCACACACCAAGTTTTGCAGGCCCTACCTAAGTCAGGGTTTCACCCACACTCTACAGCTCCGGAATGTTATGCTCCTCAGCCTCCTCCTCCTCCTGCGCATCCTCATCCACTTTATCCTCCACACCAGTCCCAAGCTGGAAGTGTCGCGGGCGGAGGAGGGGACGCTGCGCTCTCCCACTGCTCGGGTCCGGCTGCCGCTGCTCTACGGCTGCTGCTGCTCGGTGGCTCGAGCGATGGCCGGATCCCGGAGGCTCGAGCGGCGCTCCTTGCCCGTGAGTGAAAAGGGGTGGTTTGGGTTTTGGGGATATTGTCCGTGACGCCACCCACGGTTGTGGTGATTGTGTGGACACCACCGCTGCTCTGGACGTGGATCCCGGGAGCCTGTGACAGGGAGCAGCTTTGTTGTTATTTCTCCCCTCCGTGGGTAGGGGGGTTGGTTGTCCCGGGGCCCGGTGATGGGGTAGAGATGGATGACAGGCGGGTTGCGGGGCCTGATGAGGTGCAGGGTCGCAGGGGCAGCGCTGTGCCGCACGGCACGGAGGTACTCACTCAGCCCAATGATGATGACACAGTTCACGGTAAAACAAGTGGCTGGATGGACGGGTCCCTCGGACGGCTGCGGTTGTTCCTCCCTGCAGGTTAGTGATGACTGTCTCTCCCTGCACCTAAGTTCAGTGTTGGTAGTGATGGTTTCCCACCGGTAACCCGCTCCCCGACCTGGATATGGGCCGGAGGAGCACCTTTTGCCCACAGGCGCTGGCCCTGGGAGACGGTTGCCCTTGGCGGTGGCGGTGTCTCCCCTTCACGGTTGGACGGTTGCCTTCTATCGTGACTTGGCTGTTTGGAAACCCTGAGGTCCCCTTCACTAACGGATTTGGCAAATTCACGGCGACACCAAGCCTTGCCGGGATCCGAAAGGCCCCTGCCAATGGTGCTGTCTTCTCTTTGTATACCGGTCCGGTACGGCCGGGTCACCACCCGTCCACGGTCCTTACGGCAGACTCCAATCGGCCTCCACTGCAGACGGTCACCACATCCTGCCAACCTTGCTGTCCTGTCCGGGCCACACACCCGGACCAACTTCAGGCTTTTTGCTGTCACTTTTCTCCTCTCTACTACTTTCCTCCTTCCACTTCCTTAGCTTAACTCTCACTGCCTGTGTTTTCCCTCCTCCTTGGTGGGTGGAGACCAACCGCCTGGCTCCACCCCCTGGTGTGGACAACAGCCCCTGGGGAAGGCAACAAGGATTTGGTGTTTTGACTATGATATGCCTGCAGGGAGTGTGGGGTGTGTAAGTGTTGTGCTCTGTGGCCCCTGGCTTGTCCAGGGCGACACAGAAGCACTGCAGCACTGCCTCGGCGAAGCGGCAACAGGCTGTGCTGAAGCTAATCTGCATAGGTGACAAACCCCACAATGCAGAAGAGGTGTGGACAGCTCTGAAACAGCAGGCAGATCACTGGCTCACACCTCTGAACCTAAAGCCAGGAAAGGTTGTGTGTGACAATGGCCGTAACCTGGTGGCGGCTTTGAGGTGAGGCCAGCTGACACATGTTCCATGCGTGGCCCATGTGCTCAACCTCGTGGTTCAGCGTTTTCTAAAGTCATACCCAGAGCTGTCTGATCTGCTGGTAAACGTTCGCCGCCTGTCTGCACATTTTCGAAAGTCACCTACTGCTTCAGCCGGCCTTGCCGGCTTTCAGCGCCATTTGCATCTTCCGGCTCACAGACTGGTGTGTGATGTCCCCACGCGTTGGAATTCAACTCTGCACATGTTGGTCATGATATGTGAGCAGAAGAGGGCAGTTGTTGAGTACCTGCATCACCTAAGCCGTCGGGAAATGGGTCAAAATCCACACATAACATCTGAGGAGTGGAGATGGATGTCCGACCTATGTACCATCCGCCAAAAGTTTGAGGACTCCACCAAGATGGTGAGCGGCGATGACGACATTATTAGCGTCACCATACCGCTTCTCTGCCTTCTAAAATGGTCTCTGCTCAAAAAACAACCATGATGCATTGCAGGCGGAGCGCGATGAGTTTGAGCAAGAAACAGTAGTGGGTGTGGGTGATAACACACATCCCAGCCTCGTCTCATCACAACGTGCAGTGGAGGACTATGACGAGGAGGAGGATGAAGACATGGAGCAACTCTCTGGCCAAATTGAGGATATGACATGCAGTCATATCCTCGGTTCAGCGTGGCTGGCCAGAGGAAAGGGTAGATGAGGAGAAGGAGGAGGAGGAGGAGGACAGCATGTTCAGTCATCGTGTTGGTCAGGATACTGAAGTGATGGCTGTTAAGAGTCTGGCACACATGGCTGACTTTATGGTAAGCTGCCTGTCTCGTGACCCTCGCGTTAAGAACATCTTTGCCGACAATCATTACTGGTTGGTAACACTGTTAGACCCACGCTACAAGGAGAACTTTATGTCTCTTATTCCCGAGGCGAAGAGGTCAGGCAAAATGCAGCAGTTCCAGAAGGCCATAGTCACGGAAGTAGGCAAAGCATTCCCCTCACAAAACGCTAGCGGCATAGGTCAGGAATCAGTGGACAACCAAGGCGTACAGCCGAGAGGGGCACAAGTCCAATCCGCCAGAGGTAGGGGAACAGTCTTTAAGATGTGGGACAGTTTTCTCAGGCCCTCACATACCACAGCCCCTGAGGTGCGGGGTAGTGCCACAAAAAAGTTTGCCCAGATGCTCAAGGAGTACCTTGCAGATCAAACAACTGTACTCCGACATTCCTCTGTGCCTTACAATTAATGGGTATCCAAGCTGAACACGTGGCATGAATTGGCTCTCTACGCCTTGGAAGTACTGGCCTGCCCTGCCGCTAGCGTTTTGTCAGAGCGTGTTTTTAGTGCCGCAGGTGGAATCATTACAGATAAACGCACCTGCCTGTCAACTGTAAATGCTGACAGGCTGACTCTGATCAAGATGAACAAGGGTTGGATTGGGCCAGACTTCACCACACCACCAGCAAATGAGAGCGGAATTTAAAGTTTGCCATGTACCTACACTCACCCATGGGTACACAGTTCTGGACTTTGGCTAATCGCTGGACTGCTCCTCCTTCTCATCATGCGCCATCATGATGACTGACCGTTACAATAGTTAGGCCGTTGTTTCAGGTATACCCCCAGTGGTAAATTTTTTCGACCATTCTTTCAGAATGGGCATTACAACGACAGGAGACCCGCTCCTTTGCAATGGGAACAATGTTTTGAGGCCCTTATGCACATCTCTATCCAGGGACAATGTGGAGCCTCCAAATTTTTGGCTGCCCTGCCTAAGGGCTATACTACAATAGACCCACTGCCTTACAATGGGCACTTCAGGTTTACAGGCCATCATGCACGTCTCTATCCAGGGACAATATGGAGCCTGACGCTGCCACCGACTGCCACACACGTGCGGTTTTTAAATGCAAGCACGGACGCAATAAGAACCTAACAGGTTTTTAGGAGCGACAATTACTGAGAAGTCTGACACTATCAGCCACTGCTGACTGACGTGTATTATTCACTAGACTTGTGCGTTATATAATAGTTTGTGCAAAACGTGCACCTGTACGCTGCCACCAACAGGCACACACGTGCGGTTTTTAAATGCAAGCATGGACGCAATAAGAACCTAACAGGTTTTTAGGAGCGACAATTACTGAGAAGTCTGACACTATCAGCCACTGCTGACTGACGTGTATTATACACTAGACTTGTGCGTTATATAATAGTTTGTGCAAAACGTGCACCTGTACGCTGCCACCGACAGGCACACACGTGCGGTTTTTAAATGCAAGCATGGACGCAATAAGAACCTAACAGGTTTTTAGGAGCGACAATTACTGAGAAGTCTGACACTATCAGCCACTGCTGACTGACGTGTATTATACACTAGACTTGTGCGTTATATAATAGTTTGTGCAAAACGTGCACCTGTACGCTGCCACCGACAGGCACACACGTGCGGTTTTTAAATGCAAGCATGGACGCAATAAGAACCTAACAGGTTTTTAGGAGCGACAATTACTGAGAAGTCTGACACTATCAGCCACTGCTGACTGACGTGTATTATACACTAGACTTGTGCGTTATATAATAGTTTGTGCAAAACGTGCACCTGTACGCTGCCACCGACAGGCACACACGTGCGGTTTTTAAATGCAAGCATGGACGCAATAAGAACCTAACAGGTTTTTAGGAGCGACAATTACTGAGAAGTCTGACACTATCAGCCACTGCTGACTGACGTGTATTATTCACTAGACTTGTGCGTTATATAATAGTTTGTGCAAAACGTGCACCTGTACGCTGCCACCGACAGGCACACACGTGCGGTTTTTAAATGCAAGCATGGACGCAATAAGATTCAAAGAAAAAAGGGGGGATGGTCCAGCACCATTCCGCGTTTTTACCTGCGGTACTGCATGTATCCGGAGGGATGTAGCTGCCAAGCTGCAAAGTGATTAATCCAGAGCGGGGGTGCACGTCAGCACTGAAGATCCGAAGGTAGTGGGAGAGGTAAGAAAAAGACCGCACTCCATCCGCTGTACTTGTGCTGGAAAACGTTTATTTGGTCAGGTGCATGGGTGAGAGGAGGGCTGGAGGCAACCTGCCTGGCGGCTCCCAAGAGAGGACGACGGCCGTTTCGCCTTGATTAGGCTTCCACAGGTCCACATGTGGAAAGGGAACGTCACACCTTAAATAGGAGCGCCCAGACAGGCTGCAACCCAAACCACAATTAAAAACAATCACAATGGAGAATGCACAATAAAATACATTGTATACAGACAAGAAATGTCTCAAATACAAAATTCACAAAAAACAAAAGACAAAGACACCAAAAGACACATAGGAATATGCATACCCTATGTTAAGCAGACGTGATGACCACTACACTATGAAACCTTACGAAAAGTTACTGTGTATTGGCTAGCAGAGCAGAATTGTGACTGACGGGGCCTTTTTATTGCTGAAGGAAAGTATTTTTGGTTAATGAAACATTTACAATTATTATTACATATTTTACCAGTTTTATTCCTACAAAGGGATTTTGCTTAAATTGAAGTTTATATTGAATGTGTTACTTTTTTCTCCATAGTTTGGTCTTTTGCTTTTGTATTTATGGGAACTGTATATTTTGAAACAAATAGGATTTTTATAATATGGGATTATGTTTTCTGCTAAAATGGTCAATAAAAAAGAAACCCAAAATCGTAGTTCTCTTGGTGATGGAAGCCAAAATATATTATTAGTTGGCAACAAAACAAAGAATTTCATATGTTACAGGTTGATAGCAAATTACTTCAACAGCGAAAACGGCTTTTTTTTACTGGGGATTGAACCCAGGACCTTCCGCGTGTGAAGTAGACGTGATGACGACTCCACTATGAAACCTGTGAAATCCTGCAAAGTAATGGCATTTAGAGACGAGTTTTGACCGCCAGGGGAAAAAAAAAAATAATTTGTAGTTCTGTTTGTGATGGAAGCCAAAACATCCCGTCATTCGGCAACAAAGCCGAGAACTTCATATATTGGAGTTGGATAGCGTATTATTTCAACACTAAGAACAGATTGGTTTCACTGGGGATTGAACCCAGGACTAGAGATGAGTGAACCGATCGCGGTTCGGCTCGAGTCGGTTCGCCGAACGGGGGTCCTGTTCGAGTTCGGTTCGTCGAACGTTCGACGAACCGAACTCGAACCAATAGGCTATAATGGGAGGCAATCACAAACACATAAAAATGCATTATAAATGTACACAAACAGTTAATAAACATTGCCATAACACTTACCGGTCCCCGCGATCCCTCCTGTACTCTGTCTCCTGCCGCTATTCCATCCGATGATCGCTGAATCCTCCCCGTGACCAGCACTGCCAGCTGAGATGCAGGACCTATCATGACGTCAAAATAGCCATGTGACCAGTCACGTGGCTATAATCTCATTGGCTACAGACTGGTCACATGACTATGACGCGTCATGTAGGACCTGCGAGTGCATCTCTCCGGTACACGGTGCACATATGTGTATCGCCGTGTACCGGCGACATGCTCTAGCACACGGTCGACTCCCCATTCCGTTAGGGACCGGCTGACACAGCCGGTCATTAACGGAGATCACCGTTGCCATAGCAACGCAGTTAGCGGTGATGTCACCGCTAACCGCGGCTCCGAGAGCACCGTTGCTATGGTAACGCGTCTGTCAGCGTTACCGCTGTTACCGCTGACAGCCTGCACTGATCACTCACGGAGTGAAGGCTGCACGCTGCTTCCCGATTGTAGTGAGGATTGTAGTGATGATGAGGTTCCTCAGCCCCAAGTGATGAGCTGGGTAAACTCATCCTCACTACAATCGTCACTACTACTACACTAGTGAGGATTGTAGTGAGGAGGAGGTTCCTCAGCCCCAAGTGATGAGCTGGGTAAACTCATCCTCACTACAATCATCACTACTACTACACTAGTGATGATTGTAGTGAGGATGAGGTTCCTCAGCCCCAAGTGATGAGCTGGGTAAACTCATCCTCACTACAATCGTCACTACTACTACACTAGTGATGATGGTAGTGAGGATGAGGTTCCTCAGCCCTAAGTGATGAGCTGGGTAAGCTCATCCTCACTACAATCGTCACTACTACTACACTAGTGAGGATTGTAGTGAGGATGAGGTTCCTCAGCCCCAAGTGATGAGCTGGGTAAACTCATCCTCACTACAATCATCACTACTACTACACTAGTGAGGATTGTAGTGAGGATGAGGTTCCTCAGCCCCTATGATGAGCTGGTGAACCTCATCCTCACTACAATCGTCACTACTACTATACTAGAAAGAAAGAAGACAGAAGAGCAGGATCGTGGAGGGCTGACAGGGGGTAATAAAGATGGAGTCTCTAATGTGTCTGTGTATTTATTTCTATTAAAGTATTTTTTTCTCTGTGTGGTGTTTTTTTTTAACCCTTTATTGGAGATTCTTAATGGCCGGGTCAAATGTGCCTGACATTAAGAATCTCTGGCTTAATACTGGCTAGTAAAACAAAGCCAGCATTACTTCATGATTACCCAACAAGCCACCCGGCTTCAGGGCTGTTGGAAGAGTTGGATACAGCGCCAGATGATGGCGCTTCTATGAGAGCGCCATTTTCTGGGACGGCTGCGGACTGAAATTCGCAGCAGAGGCGCCCAGAAACCTCGGGCTAACCTGTGCTGCGGATTCCAATCCCCAGCTGCCTAGTTGTACCCGGCTGGACACAAAAAATGGGGCGAAGCCCACGTCATTTGTTTTTTTATTATTTCATGAAATAAGTGAAATAATTAAAAAAAACGGGCTTCCCTATATTTTTGGTTCCCAGCCGGGTACAAATAGGCAACTGGGGGTTGGAGGCAGCCCGTGGCTGCCTGCTGTACCTGGCTAGCATACAAAAATATGGCGAAGCCCACGTCATTTTTTTAGTGGGCAAAAAAATTCTGCATACAGTCCTGGATGGAGTATGCTGAGCCTTGTAGTTCTGCAGCTGCTGTCTGCTCTTCTCCATACAGACACACAGCAGCTGCAGAACTACAAGGCTCAGCATACTCCATCCAGGACTGTATGCAGAAGTTTTTTGCCCCCTGATAAAATTATGTGGGCTTCGCCATATTTTTGTATGCTAGCCAGGTACAGCAGGGAGGTACGGCTGCCCCCAACCCCCAGTTGCCTATTTGTACCCGGCTGGGAACCAAAAATAAAGGGAAGCCCTTTTTTTATTATTTTATGAATTTCAATAAATAATTAGAAAACAAATGACGTAGGCTTCGCCCCATTTTTGTGTCCAGCCAGGTACAACTAGGCAGCTGGGGATTGGAATCCGCAGCACAGGTTGGCCTGAGCTTTCTGGGCCCCACTGCTGCGAATTGCAGTCTGCAGCCGCCTCAGAAAATGGCATTTTCATAGAAGCGCCATCTTCTGGCGCTGTATCCAACTCTTCCAGCACCTGCCTGCTATATCTGGCTAGCATACAAAAATATGGCGAAGCTCACGTCCTTTTTTTGTAGTTTTTTGGCAAAAAAAATAAAAAATGCTTCCCTGGATTTTCCATTGCCAGTGAAGGTAACACCAAGCAGTGGGGGTTAGCAGCCAGTAGCTGCTTGGATTACCCTTACCTAGCAATACAAAAAATGCAGCGGGAGCCCATATATATTTTTTTTTAATTATTTATTTAAATAACTAAAAACAAAATGGGCTTCCCTGTATTTTGATTGCTGGACATCACAGTGCTGTAAAAATAAATCTTTAAAAAAATGACGTAGCGCTCCGCGGTATTTTTGATTCTCAGCGCAGATAAAGCAGACAGCTATGGGTTGCCACCCCAGTCTGCCTGCCGTTACCTTGGTTGGCAATCAAAATACAGGGAAGCCCATTAATTTTTTCTATTTAAAAAATAGTTAAAAAAAGATGACGTTGGGTCCCCCCATTTTTGATAGCCAGCTAAGGTAAAGCAGACGGCTGTAGCCTGAAAACCACAGCTGGCAGCTTTACCGTGGTTGGGGATCCAATGTGGAGGTCCCCTCAGGCTCTTTTTTATAATTATTTTATAAATATTAATAATTACACAATAAAAGTAGGGTCCCCCCCAAATTGGATCACCAGCCAAGGTAAAGCGGACAGCTGTGGTCTGGTATTCTCAGGGTGGGAAGGTACATAGTTATTGGGCCTTCACAGCCTAAAAATAGCAGGCCGCAGGCACCCCAGACGTGGCGCATCCACTAGATGCGCCAATCCTGGCGCTTCACCCCAGCTCATCCCGTGCCCTGGTGCAGTGGCAAACGGGGCAATAAATCAGGTTGATACTAGCTGTAAAGTCACCTGAGATCAAGCCCAGCAGTTTGTGATGTTATGGCGTCTATTAGATACCCAACATCATAAACTGTCAGTACTAACAAAAAAAAAAATTGACAAAAGAAATTTATTTGAAAAAACAGACCCCAAAACATTTCCTCTTTCACCAATTTATTGTAAGAAAAAAAATAAAGGGGTCCCACGACGACTCTGGACCGTCTAGAATATGGGGGGGAGACACTCAGGGAACGTATCCCCCATTTTCTAGGAGTGCGGACCCTTCATGTGAGGAGTGTGGGTGCAATGAATCTGCACTCACTCTCCCCGGTCCACAGCAGCAGAGTCCATGTCGTAATGGTTGCTACCAAAGCTGCAATGCCCTGCTCATGAGGTAAGGGCATGCCTAATCAGGAGAACTACTGTAGAGGAAGCTCTGCTCACTGGTATATAGGTGCTCAGAGGTAATAATAGATAAAATTAGTGAGTAACCTCGGCACTCTAAATCTCCCAGACTAAGTCAGTAAGTCACAATGGATAGTAATGCAAAATCACTCTTTATTGGTCCGTATTAAGAAAAAAATTTTTTTCATAAGCATATATGTTTTTGTCCAAAACAAGTTACAAATGACGTTTCGGCCTGAGCCTTCGTCAGATTGGACTTATCTGCATGTAATCATGAAAAATGACAATATTCAGTATCACATAAGAGTGAGAGAACAATAACATAAACTCGAACAATGTAGAGGTACAATTGGGATGCAGCAAAAAAATTGCAACACAGCAAGAAATGAAACACATGATACAAATGTCATAATACAGTACAAGGACAATATAGTAATGACAAATATGGGGTCAGAGTAGGCTTAGACAGCTCTGGTACGAAAAAGATGTCAATCACAAAGTAACATGTGCAGTAGGTGTAGAGCTACAGTATGCATGGCAGAGCTAATGGGTAGACCGACCATAGAAAAAGAACGGAGAAAAAGTGGAGAAAAAGTGGAGAAAAAATGGATAACAAGTGAAGAAAAAGTGGAGAAAAAGTGGAGAAAAAAATGGCTAAAAAGTGGAGAAAAAGTGGAGAAAAAGTGGAGAAAAAAAAGGATAAAAAGTGGAGAAAAAGTGGAGAAAAAGTGGAGAAGTGGAGAAGAAGTGGAGAAAAAGTGGAGAAAAAGTGGAGCACCCTTTGGTGCCTTTCATGTGGCACTAAGGGGTGCTTCGCTTTGTATTTAGCCAAAAAAATGAAAACAAAATGACGTAGGGTTCCCCCTAGTTTTGTAGCCAGCTAGGGTAAAGCAGACGGCTGCAGCCTGCAGGCCACAGCTGGCAACCTCACCTTGGCTGGTAATCCAAAACTGAGGGCACCCCACGCTGTTATTTTAAATTAAATAAATAATTAAAAAAAAAAACACGTAGGGGTCCCCCAAAATTGGATCACCAGCCAAGGTAAAGCAGACAGCTGAGGCCTGATATTCTCAGACTAGGGAGGTCCATGGTTATTGGACTCTCCCCAGCCTAAAAATAGCAGGCCGCAGCCTCCCCAGAAGTGGCGCATCCATTAGATGCGCCAATCCTGGTGCTTCGCCCCAGCTCATCCCGCGCCCTGGTGCGGTGGCAAACGGGGTAATATATGGGGTTAATACCAGATGTGTAATGTCACCTGGCATTAAGCCCTGGGGTTGGTGAGGTCAGGCATCTATCAGATACCCGACATCACCAACCCAGTCAGTAATAAAAAAAAATAGACGACAAACACATTTTTATTTGAAAAAACACTCCCCAAAACATTCCCTCTTTAACCATTTTATTAGAATGAAAAACAAATCCAGGTCTGGTGTAATCCAAGGGGTTGCCATGACGATCCACACTGTCCCAGTCAATGAAGAGCAGGATGTTCCCCATTGGCTGGGAGAGCAGTGCAGTGACCTGAGCTAACATCAATGGGTCAGCCCAGGTCACTGCAGGGGATGACAAGTGCTGCTGTCAGCGAGGTACATTACCTGCGCTGATCTCCAGCACACTGACAGCCCCTGTCACTGAGTTCAATGACCGCCGCCTTCACAGCCAAGAATCGCGAGAGGCCCGTGTCGTCACCGCTAGTCAGTCTCGGGTCGGAAGCGAGAGAAGGTGATGTGACAAGCGGCGGCCATGAAGGACAGTGACAGCGCTGAGGTCGGGATGGCGGGACTTCATCACCGCAGGCAGGGCCGGCTCCAGGTTTTTGTGGGCCCCGGGCGGAAGAGTCCCAGTGGGCCCCATAAACACGCAGACATACACACATACACAGATACATACACGTACATATACATATTTAAAGACAAACTCACAAAAATACATATAAACAGACAAATCTATACAGTCATATACACTGACATACATAGATACACATCATACATGCATACATACAGAGACACACACTGCTATGCTCCATACATACATACATACAGACACACACATACTGCTCTGCATGCATACATACATATAGACAGACACACACACACTGCTCTGCTACATACATACATATAGACAGACACACACATACTGCTCAGCTGCATACATACATACAGACACACACACACACACTGCTCTGCTGCATACATACATACAGACAGACACGCATACTGCTCTGCTGCATACATACATGCATACATACATACAAACAGACACGCATACTGCTCTTCTGCATACATACATACATACATACAGACAGACACGCATACTGCTCTGCATGCATACATACAGACACGCATACTACTCTGCTGCATACATACATGCATACATACAGACAGACACGCATATTGCTCTGCTGCATATATATATACATACATACAGACACGCATACTACTCTGCTGCATATATACATACATACAGACATGCATACTGCTCTGCTACATATACATACATACAGACACGTATACTGCTCTGCTGCATACATACATGCATACATACAGACAGACACGCATACTACTCTGCTACATATATACATACATACATACAGACACGCATACTGCTCTGCTGCATATATACATACATACACGCATACTGCTCTGCTGCATATATACATACATACATACATACACGCATACTGCTCTGCTGCATATATACATACATACAGACACGCATACTGCTCTGCTGCATACATACATACATACATACAGACACATATACTGCTCTGCTGCATACATACATACATACAGACACGCATACTGCTCTGCTGCATATATACATACATACACGCATACTGCTCTGCTGTATATATACATACATACAGACACGCATACTGCTCTGCTGCATATATACATACATACATACAGACACGCATACTGCTCTGCTGCATATATACATACATACATACAGACACGCATATTGCTCTGCTGCATATATATATACATACAGACACGCATACTACTCTGCTACATATATACATGCATACAGACACATATACTGCTCTGCTGCATACATACATGCATACATACAGACAGACACGCATATTGCTCTGCTGCATATATATATATATACATACATACAGACACGCATACTACTCTGCTACATATATACATACATACATACAGACACGCATACTGCTCTGCTGCATATATACATACATACAGACACGCATACTGCTCTGCTGCATATATACATACATACATACAGACACGCATACTGCTCTGCCGCATACATACATGCATACATACAGACAGACACGCATATTGCTCTGCTGCATATATATATACATACAGACACGCATACTACTCTGCTACATATATACATACATACAGACACGTATACTGCTCTGCTGCATACATACATACATGCATACATACAGACAGACACGCATATTGCTCTGCTGCATATATATATACATACATACAGACACTCATACTACTCTGCTACATATATACATACATACATACAGACACGCATACTGCTCTGCTGCATATATACATACATACAGACACGCATACTGCTCTGCTGCATATATACATACATACATACAGACACGTATACTGCTCTGCTGCATATATATATATACTTACATACAGACACGTATACTGCTCTGCTGCATATATACATGCATACATACAGACACGCATACTGCTCTGCTGCATATATACATACATACAGACACGCATACTGTTCTGCTGCATATACACATACATACATACAGACACGCATACTGCTCTGCTGCATATATACATACATATAGACACGCATACTGCTCTGCTGCATGCATACATACAAACACACACCTTGCTCTGCGGGGCCCACACACGCGGCTCCGGGGGCCTCACACAAGGCTCTGCGGGGCCCACACATGCACGGGGGGACAGGGAGGGGCGGGGAGGGAGTGATGTCCCACATACTGATCAGGTTACGGTGCAGATGGGGCCCACACAGCGCCGGAGGGAAGCAATGTGCTGGGGGTCGCTGGCTGGCACTGTGACTCCTTCATCTGTGTGACCGAGCAGGACGCCGGGCTGTAGCTCCGCCCACAGATGATGCTCAATGCAGGAGAACACAGTAAACGCTGTGGTCTGCGGGCCTTAAAGAGCCGGCAGCCACAGTTTCCAGTGCCAAGGACTGCTGCCCCCGGGCCGACCGCAGGTAAGCCGAGCGGGACCGTGTGTGTGTGTGTGTGTGTATACGTGTGTACGTGTGTACATGCCGCGGGCAGGAGGGGGCGGAGCGAGCTGAGCGGGGAAGTGTGGGCTTCCTGCACGTAACTAGGATAAACATCGGGTTACTAACCAAAGCGCTTTGGTTTGATACCCGATGTTTATCTTGGTTACCAGCTTGTGGCAGGCTGCCAGCGATGGCTCCTGCACACCATAGCTGTAAAAAGCCCTGCTTTTTGCTGCTAGAACCGTTCTCGAACGTATCTAGAACTATCGAGCTTTTGCAAAAAGCTCGAGTTCTAGTTCGATCTCGAACAGCCTCCAAAATCACTCGAGCCTAGAACTGGAGAACCTTGAACCTCGAACCGCGCTCAACTCTACCCAGGACCTTCTGCATGTTAAGCAGAAATGATGACCACTACACTATGAAACCTGACGAAAAGTTACTGTGTATTGGCTAGCAGAGCAGAATTGTGACTGACAGGGCCTTTTTATTGCTGAAGGAAAGTATTTTTGGTTAATGAAACATTTACAATTATTATTACATATTTTACCAGTTTTATTCCTACAAAGGGATTTTGCTTAAATTGAAGTTTATATTGAATGTGTTACTTTTTTCTCCATAGTTTGGTCTTTTGCTTTTGCATTTATGGGAACTATATATTTTGAAACAAATAGGATTTTTATAATATGGGATTATGTTTTCTGCTAAAATGGTCAATAAAAAAGAAACCAAAAATCGTAGTTCTCTTTGTGATGGAAGCCAAAATGTATTGTCATTTGGCAACGAAACCAAGAATTTCACATATTACAAGTCGACAGGAAATTACTTCAACACCAAAAACAGATTGGTTTCACTGGGGATTGAACCCAGGACTTTCTGCATGTGAAGCAGACGTGATGACCACTACACTATGAAACCTTTGAAATCCTGCAAAATAATGGCAATTAGAGACGAGTTTTGACCGCTAGGGGAAAAAAAACAAATTCGTAGCTCTGTTGGTGATGGAAGCTAAAACATCCCGTTATTCGGCAACAAAGCCAAGAACTTCATATATTGTAGTTTAATTAAGTATTATTTCAACACCAAGAACAGATTGGTTTTACTGGGGATTGAATGCAGGACCTTCTGCGTGTTAAGCAGACGTGATGACCACTACTTTATGAAACCTGATGGAAAGTTACTGTAAATTGGCTAGCAGAGCAGGATTGTGACTGACGGGGCCTTTTTATTGCTGAAGGAAAGTATTTTTGGTTAATGAAACATTTACAATTTTTATTACATATTTTACCAATTTTATTCCTACAAAGGGATTTTGCTTAAAAGGAAGTTTACATTGACTGTGTTACTTTTTTCCACATAGTTTAATTGTTTGATTTTGTATTTAAAGGAACTATATATTTTGAAGCAAACAGGATTTTTATAATATGGGATTATGTTTTCTGCTAAAATGGTCAATAAAAAAGAAACCCAAAATCGTAGTTCTCTTGGTGATGGAAGCCAAAATATATTATCAGTTGGCAACAAAAGAAAGAATTTCATATGTTACAGGTTGATATCAAATTACTTCCCATCATTCGGCAACAAAGCCAAGAACTTCATATATTGTAGTTTAATTGAGTATTATTTCAACACCAAGAACAGATTGGTTTTACTGGGGATTGAACGCAGGACCTTCTGCGCGTTAAGCAGACGTGATGACCACTACTCTATGAAACCTGATGAAAAGTTACTGTGTATTGGCTAGCAGAGCAGAATTGTGACTGACGGGGCCTTTTTATTGCTGAAGAAAGTATTTTTTGTAAATGAAACATTTACAATTTTTATTACATATTTTACCAGTTTTATTCCTACAAAGGGATTTTGCTTAAAAGGAAGTTTACATTGAATGTGTTACTTTTTTCCACATAGTTTAGTTGTTTGCTTTTGTATTTAAAGGAACTATATATTTTGAAACAAACAGGATTTTTATAATATAGGATTATGTTTTCTGCTAAAATGGTCAATAAAAAAGAAACCCAAAATCGTAGTTCTCTTGGTAATAAAAGCCAAAATATATTATCAGTTGGCAACAAAACAAAGAATTTCATATGTTACAGGTTGATAGCAAATTACTTCAACAGCGAAAACAGCTTGTTTTTACTGAGGATTGAACCCAGGACCTTCTGCGTGTGAAGTAGACGTGATGACGACTCCACTACGAAACTTGTGAAATTCTGCAAAGTAATGGCATTTAGAGACGAGTTTTGACCGCCAGGGAAAAAAAATAATAATTTGTAGTTCTGATTGTGATGGAAGCCAAGACATCCCGTCATACGGCAACAAAGCCGAGAACTTCATATATTGTAGTTGGATAGCGTATTATTTCAACACTAAGAACAGATTGGTTTCACTGGGGATTGAACCCAGGACCTTCTGCGTGTTAAGCAGATGTGATGACCACTACACTATGAAACCTGACGATAAGTTACTGTGTATTGGCTAGCAGAGCAGAATTGTGACTGACGGGGCCTTTTTATTGCTGAAGGAAAGTATTTTTGGTTAATGAAACATTTACAATTATTATTACATATTTTACCAGTTTTATTCCTACAAAGGGATTTTGCTTAAATTGAAGTTTATATTGAATGTGTTACTTTTTTCTCCATAGTTAGGTCTTTTGCTTTTGTATTTATGGGAACTATATATTTTGAAACAAATAGGATTTTTATAATATGGGATTATGTTTTCTGCTAAAATGGTCAATAAAAAAGAAACCCAAAATCGTAGTTCTCTTTGTGATGGAAGCCAAAATGTATTGTCATTTGGCAACGAAACCAAGAATTTCACATATTACAAGTCGATAGGAAATTACTTCAACACCAAAAACAGATTGGTTTCACTGGGGATTGAACCCAGCACCTTCTGCGTGTTAAGCAGACGTGATGACCACTACACTATGAAACCTTTGAAATTCTGCAAAGTAATGGCAATTAGAGACGAGTTTTGACCGCCAGGGAAAAAAAAAACAAATTCGTAGCTCTGTTGGTGATGGAAGCTAAAACATCCTGTTATTCGGCAACAAAGCCAAGAACTTTATATACTGCAGGTTGATAGGGGATTATTTCAACACCAAGAACACATGGGTTTCACTGGGGATTGAACCCAGGACCTTCTGCGTGTAAAGCAGACGTGATTTCCACTACACTATGAAACCTTTGAAAGCCTGCAAAGTAATGGCAATTAGAGACGAGTTTTGACCGCCAGGGAAAAAAAAAAACAAATTCTTAGCTCTGTTCGGGATGGAAGCCAAAACATCCCATCATTCGGCAACAAAGCCAAGAACAACATATATTGTAGTTTAATTGAGTATTATTTCAACACCAAGAACAGATTGGTTTTACTGGGGATTGAACGCAGGACCTTCTGCGTGTTAAGCAGACGTGATGACCACTACTCTATGAAACCTGATGGAAAGTTACTGTGTATTGGCTAGCAGAGCAGAATTGTCACTGACGGGGCCTTTTTATTGCTGAAGGAAAGTATTTTTTGTTAATGAAACATTTACAATTTTTATTACATATTTTACCAGTTTTATTCCTACAAAGGGATTTTGCTTAAAAGGAAGTTTACATTGAATGTGTTACTTTTTCCACATAGTTTAGTTGTTTGCTTTTGTATTTAAAGGAACTATATATTTTGAAACAAACAGGATTTTTATAATATGGGATTATGTTTTATGCTAAAATGGTCAAGAAAAAAGAAACCCAAAATCGTAGTTCTCTTGGTGATGGAAGCCAAAATATATTATCAGTTGGCAACAAAACAAACAACTTCATATGTTACAGGTTGATAGCAAATTACTTCAACAGAAAAAACGGTTTGTTTTTACTGGGGATTGAACCCAGGACCTTCTGCGTGTGAAATAGATGTGATGACGACTACACTATGAAACCTGTGAAATCCTGCAAAGTAATGGAATTTAGAGACGAGTTTTGACCGCCAGGGGAAAAAAAAAAATAGTTTGTAGTTCTGTTTGTGATGGAAGCCAAAACATACCGTCATTCGGCAACAAAGCCGAGAACTTCATATATTGGAGTTGGATAGCGTATTATTTCAACACTAAGAACAGATTGATTTCACTGGGGATTGAACCAAGGACCTTCTGCGTGTTAAGCAGAAATTATGACCACTACACTATGAAACCTGGCGAAAAGTTACTGTGTATTAGCTAGCAGAGCAGAATTGTGACTGACGGGGCCTTTTTATTGCTGAAGGAAAGTATTTTTGGTTAATGAAACATTTACAATTATTATTACATATTTTACCAGTTTTATTCCTACAAAGGGATTTTGCTTAAATTGAAGTTTATATTGAATGTGTTACTTTTTTCTCAATAGTTTGGTCTTTTGCTTTTGTATTTATGGGAACTATATATTTTGTAACAAATAGGATTTTTATAATATGGGATTATGTTTTCTGCTAAAATGGTCAATAAAAAAGAAACCCAAAATCGTAGATCTCTTTGTGATGACCGCCAGGGAAAAAAAAAAACTAATTCGTTGCTCTGTTGGGGATGGAAGCCAAAACATTCCATCCTTCGGCAACAAAGCCAAGAACTTCATATATTGTAGTTTAATTGAGTATTATTTCTACACCAAGAACAGATTGGTTTCACTGGGGATTTAACCCAGGACCTTCTGCGTGTTAAGTAGACGTGATGACCACTACTCTATGAAACCTGATGGAAAGTTACTGTGTATTGGCTAGCAGAGCAGAATTGTGACTGACGGGGCCTTTTTATTGCTGAAGGAAAGTATTTTTGGTTAATGAAACATTTACAATTTTTATTACATATTTTACCAGTTTTATTCCTACAAAGGGATTTTTCTTAAAAGGAAGTTTACATTGAATGTGTTACTTTTTTCCACATAGTTTAGTTGTTTGCTTTTGTATTTAAAGGAACTATATATTTTGAAACAAACAGGATTTTTATAATATGGGATTATGTTTACTGCTAAAATTGTCAATAAAAAATAAACCCAAAATCGTAGTTCTCTTGGTGAGGGAAGCCAAAATATATTATCAGTTGGCAATAAAACCAAGAATTTCATATATTACAGGTTGATAGCAAATTACTTCAACAGCGAAAACGGCTTGTTTTTACTGGGGATTGAACCCAGGACCTTCTGCGTGTGAAGTAGACGTGATGACCACTCCACTATGAAACCTGTGAAATCCTGCAAAGTAATGGCATTTAGAGACGAGTTTTGACCGCCAGGGGAAAAAAAAAAAATAATTTGTAGTTCTGTTTGTGATGGAAGCCAAAACATACCGTCATTCGGCAACAATGCCGAGAACTTCATATATTGTAGGTGGATAGCGTATGATTTCAACACTAAGAACAGATTGGTTTCACTGGGGATTTAACCCAGGACCTTCTGCTTGTTAAGCAGACGTGATGACCACTACATTATGAAACCTGACGAAAAGTTACTGTGTATTGTCTAGCAGAGCAGAATTGTGACTGACGGGGCCTTTTTATTGCTGAAGGAAAGTATTTTTGGTTAATGAAACATTTACAATTATTATTACATATTTTACCAGTTTTATTCCTACAAAGGGATTTTGCTTAAATTGAAGTTTATATTGAATGTGTTACTTTTTTCTCCATAATTTGGTCTTTTGCTTTTGTATTTATGGGAACTATATATTTTGAAACAAATAGGATTTTTATAATATGGGATTATGTTTTCTGCTAAAATGGTCAATTAAAAAGAAACCCAAAATCGTAGTTCTCTTTGTGATGGAAGCCAAAATGTATTGTCATTTGGCAATGGAACCAAGAATTTCACATATTACAAGTCGATAGGAAATTACTTAACCACCAAAAACAGATTGGTTTCACTGGGGATTGAACCCAGGACCTTCTGCGTGTGAAGCAGACGTGATGACCTCTACACTATGAAACCTTTAAAATCCTGCAAAGTAATGGCAATTAGAGACGAGTTTTGACCGCCAGGGGAAAAAAAACAAATTCGTAGCTCTGTTGGTGATGGAAGCTAAAACATCCCGTTATTCGGCAACAAAGCCAAGAACTTTATATACTGCAGGTTGATAGGGGATTATTTCAACACCAATAACACATGGGTTTCACTGGGGATTGAACCCAGGACCTTCTGTGTGTAAAGCAGATGTGATTTCCACTACACTATGAAACCTTTGAAAACCTGCAAAGTAATGGCAATTAGAGATGAGTTTTGACCGCCAGGGAAAAAAAAAACAAATTCGTAGCTCTGTTGGGGATGGAAGCCAAAACATCCCATCATTTGGCAACAAAGCCTAGAACTTCATATATTGTAGTTTAATTGAGTATTATTTCAACACCAAGAACAGATTGGTTTTACTGGGGATTGAACCCAGGACCTTCTGCGTGTTAAGCAGACGTGATAACCACTACACTATGAAACCTGACGAAAAGTTACTGTGTATTGGCTAGCAGAGCAGAATTGTGACTGACGGGGCCTTTTTATTGCTGAAGGAAAGTATTTTTGGTTAATGAAACATTTACAATTATTATTACATATTTTACCAGTTTTATTCCTACAAAGGGATTTTGCTTAAATTGAAGTTTATATTGAATGTGTTACTTTTTTCTCCATAGTTTGGTCTTTTGCTTTTGTATTTATGGGAACTATATATTTTGAAACAAATAGGATTTTTATAATATGGGATTATGTTTTCTGCTAAAATGGTCAATAAAAAAGAAACCCAAAATCGTAGTTCTCTTTGTGATGGAAGCCAAAATGTATTGTCATTTGGCAACGAAACCAAGAATTTCACATATTACTAGTCGATAGGAAATTACTTCAACACCAAAAACAGATTGGTTTCACTGGGGATTGAACCCAGGACCTTCTGCGTATAAAGCAGACGTGATTTCCACTACACTATGAAACCTTTGAAAGCCTGCAAAGTAATGGCAATTAGAGACGAGTTTTGACCGCCAGGGAAAAAAAACAAACAAATTCGTAGCTCTGTTGGGGATGGAAGCCAAAACATTCCATCATTCGGCAACAAAGCCAAGCACTTCATATATTGTAGTTTATTTGAGTATTATTTCAACACCAAGAACAGATTGGTTTTACTGGGGAATGAACGCAGGACCTTCTGCGTGTTAAGCAGACGTGATGACCACTACTCTATGAAACCTGATGGAAAGTTACTGTGTATTGGCTAGCAGAGCAGAATTGTGACTGACGGGGCCTTTTTATTGCTGAAGGAAAGTATTTTTGGTTAATGAAACATTTTCAATTTTTATTACATATTTTACCAGTTTTATTCCTACAAAGGGATTTTGCTTAAAAGGAAGTTTACATTGAATGTGTTACTTTTTTCCACATAGATTAGTTGTTTGCTTTTGTATTAAAAGGAACTATATATTTTGAAACAAACAGGATTTTTATAATATGGGATTATGTTTTCTGCTAAAATGGTCAATAAAAAAGAAACCTAAATTCGTAGTTCTCTTGGTGATGGAAGCCAAAATATATTATCAGTTGGCAACAAAACAAAGAATTTCATATGTTACAGGTTGATAGCAAATTACTTCAACAGCGAAAACGGCTTGTTTTTATTGGGGATTGAACCCAGGACCTTCTGCATGTGAAGTAGACGTGATGACGACTTCACTATGAAACCTGTGAAATCCTGCAAAGTAATGGCATTTAGAGACGAGTTTTGACCGCCAGGGGAAAAAAAAAATAAATTTGTAGTTCTGTTTGTGATGGAAGCCAAAACATCCCGTCATTCGGCAACAAAGCCGAGAACTTCATATATTGGAGTTGGATAGCGTACTATTTCAACACTAAGAACAGATTGGTTTCACTGGGGATTGAACCCAGGACCTTCTGCGTGTTAAGCAGAAATGATGACCACTACACTATGAAACCTGACAAAAAGTTACTGTGTATTGGCTAGCAGAGCAGAATTGTGACAGACGGGGCCTTTTTATTGCTGAAGGAAAGTATTTTTGGTTAATGAAACATTTACAATTATTATTACATATTTTACCAGTTTTCTTCCTACAAAGGGATTTTGCTTCAATTGAAGTTTATATTGAATGTGTTACTTTTTTCTCCATAGTTTTTTTTTTCTTTTGTATTTTTGGGAACTATATATTTTGAAACAAATAGGATTTTTATAATATGGGATTATGTTTTCTGCTAAAATGGTCAATAAAAAAGAAACCCAAAATCGTAGTTCTCTTTGTGATGGAAGCCAAAATGTATTGTCATTTGGCAACGAAACCAAGAATTTCACATATTACAAGTTGATAGGAAATTACTTCAACACCAAAAACAGATTGGTTTCACTGGGGATTGAACCCAGGACCTTCTGCGTGTGAAGCAGACGTGATGACCACTACAATATGAAACCTTTGAAATCCTGCGAAGTAATGGCAATTAGAGACGAGTTTTGACCGCCAGGGGAAAAAAAACAAATTCGTAGCTCTGTTGGGGATGGAAGCCAAAACATCCCATCATTCGGCAACAAAGCCAAGAACTTCATATATTGTAGTTTAACCCTTTAGTGACGGAGCTAATTTTCACCTTAATGACCAGACCAAATTTTGCAATTCTGACCATTGTCATTTCATGAGGTTATAACTCTAGAACGCTTCAACGGATCCCGGTGATTCTGAGATTGTTTTTTCGTCACATATTGGACTTCATGTTAGTACCAAATTTAGGACAATATTTTTTGTGTTTATTTATGAAAAAAATTGAATATTGGCAAAAATTTTGAAAATTTAGCAATTTTCAACTTTTGAATTTTTATACCGTTAAACCAGAGATTTCTGTGACACAAAATAGTTAATAAATAACATTTCCCACATGTCTACTTTACATCAGCACAATTTTGGAAACAAAATTTTTTTTTGTTAGGAAGTTAGAGGGGTTCAAAGTTTATCAGCAATTTCTCATTTTTACATCAAAATTTACAAAACCAGTTTTTTAGGGACCACATCACATTTGAAGTGACTTCAATAGGCCTAGTTGACAGAAAATACCCAAAAGTGACACCATTCTAAAAACTGCACCCCCCAAAGTACTCAAAACCACATTCAAGAAGTTTATTAACCCTTCAGGTGCTTCACATGAACAAAAGCAATGTGGAATGAAAAAAAGCAAAAATTAAATTTTACCTAAAAATGTTGCTCTAACCCAAATTTATTCACTTTTAGAAGAAATAACACAACAAAATGGACCCCAAAACTTGTTCCCCACTTTCTTATGAGCGCGCCGATACCCCACATGTGGTCAGAAACCTCTGTTTGGACAAATGGGAGGGCTCGGAACAGAAGGAGCAATATTTGAATTTTGGAAAGCAAATTTGGCTGAAATAGATTGCGGGCACCATGTTGCATTTACAGGTCCGCTAAGGTACCTAAACAGAAGAAATCCCTCACAAGTGACACCATTTTGGAAACTAGACCCCTCAAGGCTTCTATCTAGGGGTATAGGGAGCATTTTAGATCCACAGGTACTTCACAGATTTTGTTAACGTTACGTTGTCATATTGAAAATTTTAATAATTTTCTCAAAAATGTTGCTTTAGCATCAATTTTCTCACTTTTTCAAGAGGTAATTCCAAAAATTTGACCTCAAGGTTTGTTAACCACTTTTTTATGAGCGCGGTGGTACCTCACATGTGGTCTGAAACCTTTGTTTGGACAAATGGGAGGGCTTGGAACGAAAGGAGCAATATTTGAATTTTAGAAAGGAAATTTGCCTGAAAAAGATTGCGGGCACCATGTCGCATTTGGAGGTCCCCTAAGGTACCTAAACAGCAGAAACCCCGCACAAGTGACCCCATTTTGGAAACTAGGCCCCTCAAGGAATTTATCTAGATGTTTGGTGAGTACCCTGAACCCTCAGGTGCTTCACAGAATTTTATAACGTTAAGCCATGAAAAAAAATAAATAAAATTTTACCACAAAATTATTATTTCAACCAGGTAGCTTTTTTTTTTACAAGAGTAAAAGGAAAAAATTCAGCATAACATTTATTGTGCAATTTCTCCTGAGTTTGGCGATACCATATATGTGGTGGAAATCAACTGTTTGGGCGCATGGCAGGGCTCGGAAGGGAAGGAGTGCCATTTGACTGCAAAATTGGCTGGAATCAATAGCGGACGCCAGGTTGCATTTGGAGAGCCCCTGAGGTGCCTAAACAGTGGCGGTCCCCCACAAGTGACTTCATTCTGGAAACAAGACACCTCCAGGCTTTTATCTAGGTGTATAGTGAGCAGTTTGAATCCACGAGTACTTCACAGAATTTGATAAGCTTAGGTTGCCATATTGAAAATTTTCATTTTTTTCACAAAACTGTTGCTTTAGCATCAAATTTCTCACTTTTTCAAGAGACAACAACAAACCGTGGACCCCACAGGTTGTTATCCAATGTCTTATGAGCACAGGGATACCCCACATGTGGCCAAAAACCTCTGTTTGGATAAATGGGAGGGCTTGGAATGGAAGGAGTACCATTTGAATTCTGGAAAAGTTGAAATAAATTGCGCGCACCATGTCACATTAGCAGGGCCCCTTGGGTACCTATACGTCAGAAAACCCCCACAAGTGACCCCATTTTGGAAACTGGATTTTATTCAGGAGTATAGTAAGCATTTTGAATCCACAGGTACTTCACAAAAATGTTGCTGTAGCAACAAATGTCTCACTTTTAGGCTATGTGGCCATGATCTAGCGACACGGCGTCCAGTACACAGTGTCAGCCTCCTGCAGAGATGTGAGTGTTGTCCACGGGAGAACGCAGCTGCCCATGCCCACGATTTGGGTTCAGGCCGCTGTGGAGCTCTATGCTACCTGCAGAGAACACTCATCTCCGCAGCATAAATTGACATGCTGAGGCTCGGGAAGCTGCGCCACAGGTCGGTTTATGCTGCGGAGAAAAGAAGCACAGTTGGCATGAGATTTCTAAAAATCCTTCCACTGTGCTTCTACTGCACAACGCAGCGTCATGGACACAGGGAAAACACTCTGCGCCCAAAACGCTGCAAACCCTGATTGTGGGCACACAGCGTAAAATGCTACAATGGATGAATGGATAGATGTCAAACATATATAACGTCCCACCCCCTGCATATTCTAAGCTGGCGCCCTTTAGTGCCTTTCATGTGGCACTAAAGGGTGCCTAGCCTTGTATTTAGCCCCCCAAAAAATTAATAATTAAAATAAACGACGTGGGGTCCCCCCTATTTTTGATAGCCAGCTAGGGTAAAGCAGACAGCTGTAGCCTGCAAACCACAACTGACAGCTTCACCTTGTCTGGTGATCAATTTGGAGGGCTCCCCAGGCGTTTTTTTTAAAAAAAAAAAAACGTGGGGTCCCCCCCAAATTAGATCACCAGCCAAGGTGAAGCGGACAGCTGGGGTCTGGTATTCTCAGGGTGGGAAGAGCCATGGTTATTGGACTCTTCCCAGCCTAAAAATAGCAGGCCGCAGCCACCCCAGAAGTGGCGCATCCATTAGATGCGCCAATCCTGGCGCTTCGCCCCAGCTCATCCCGCGCCCTGGTGCGGTGGCAGACGGGGTAATATATGGGGTTGATACCAGCTGTAATGTCACCTGGCATCAAGCCCTGGGGTTAGTGATGTCACGGCATCTGAACAGATACCCGACATCACTAACCCAGTCAGTAATAGAAAAAAAAAAGACAAAAAAAAATTTATTTGAAAAAACACTCCCCGAAACATTCCTCTTTTACCAATTTATTGAAAATAAAGAAATTCCGGTCGCTGTAATCCATTTTGGAGGAGGTCCCACGCCGACTCTGGATCTTCTAGAATATGGGGGGCACGTTCAGGGAACGTATCCCCCATTTTCTGGAAGAGCAAGCTCTCCATGAGCAGTGTGGGTGCAGTAATCTGAGAATACTGCACTCACACTGCCCCGGTCCAACCTAGGGCAGAGTGACCTGCAGTAACCTAATTCCAGAATATGAGGGGCACGCTCACAGAACGTACCCCCCATTTTCTGGAACAGCAGTCTCTCCATGTGAGGAGTGTGACTGCAGATTACCGCACTCACCCTCCCCCGGTCCACAGTGGAGTAGCCTGTGCAGTTGCGACGTCAGCAGGATCCATGCTTGCAGGGATCCAGCTGACAGCCGCTGTCTGCGCATGCGCCGCCAGCATTGAAGAAGAAGGAGGCGGCGTGATCGCGGGACGGAGCGGCAGACAGGTAACGTATAACCGGGGGCTTGGGGGGGAGGTGACGGGGGGTGACCTAGCGGGACCTGGGGACACCTTTCTGTCGCATGTGACGTGTCACATGCGGCAGAAAGAGCAGAATGAATGCGGCCGCGCGCTGTGCGCCGCCATCTTCCGGAGGGGGGAGGGGGGTGGTGGCTCTGGAGAACCGGAGGGGGCTCCGGTGACTAGAGGGCTCCGGTGGACCGGAGGATGGGTCAGGGGGAGGACATTTCCCTCCGATCTGAAATGTTTGATCATTTCAGATCGGAGGGAAATGACTGCAGAGCCGGCGCCGGCGGCAGTTTTCTGTGCGCTTCGGCGCCATTTTGGATGTCTGGTGGGGGTAGGGGTGGGGGTGGGGGGACTCTCCGGTACCGGGGGCTTTGGGGGCACTAGGGGGTTAGATTTCTTTCTCATCTGACATGTTTGATCATGTCAGATGAAAAAGAAATCAGTTTTACCGGCCATTTTTTTTTTTTTCATGTGTTCGTCGGTATACAGTGTATACCGCCGATCACATGATCGGGGTCCAAAAAAAACACCCCGATTCATAATCTGGGGGGTCTCAGCTACCCCCGGTAGCTGAAACCCCCGAGATTTTCGGTCGCTGGGGGGCGCTACAGGGTTTTTTCGGGCCGCCGCTTTAAAGCGGCGGAACAGAATAAGTACCCTGTTTTGCCGCCGCTTTAAGTCGTACGGCCGTCGTTATGAGGTTAATTGAGTATTATTTCAACACCAAGAACAGATTGGTTTTACTGGGGATTGAACGCAGGACCGTCTGCGTGTTAAGCAGACGTGATGACCACTACTCTATGAAACCTGATGGAAAGTTACTGTGTATTGGCTAGCAGAGCAGAATTGTGACTGACGGGGCCTTTTTATTGCTGAAGGAAAGTATTTTTGGTTAATGAAACATTTACAATTTTTATTACATATTTTACCAGTTTTATTCTTACAAAGGGATTTTGCTTAAAAGGAAGTTTACATTGAATGTTTTACTTTTTTCCACATAGTTTAGTTGTTTGCTTTTGTATTTAAAGGAACTATATATTTTGAAACAAACAGGATTTTTATAATATGGGATTATGTTTTCTGCTAAAATGGTCAATAAAAGAGAAACCCAAAATCGTAGCTCTCTTGGTGAGGGAAGCCAAAATATATTATCAGTTGGCAACAAAACCAAGAAGTTCATATATTACAGGTTGATAGCAAATTACTTCAACAGCGAAAACGGCTTTTTTTTAACTGGGGATTGAACCCAGAACCTTCTGCATGTGAAGTAGACGTCATGACCACTCCACTATGAAACCTGTGAAATCCTTCAAAGTAATGGCATTTAGAGACGAGTTTTGACAGCCAGGGGAAAAAAAAAAAAATAATTTGTAGTTCTGTTTGTGATGGAAGCCAAAACATACCGTCATTCGGCAACAATGCCGAAAACTTCATATATTGTAGTTGGATAGCGTTTTATTTCAACACTAAGAACAGATTGGTTTCACTGGGGATTGAACCCAGGACCTTCTGCGTGTTAAGCAGACGTGATGACCACTACATTATGAAACCTGACGAAAAGTTACTGTGTATTGGCTAGCAGAGCAGAATTGTGACTGTTGGGGCCTTTTTATTGCTGAAGGAAAGTATTTTTGGTTAATGAAACATTTACAATTATTACATATTTTACCAGTTTTATTCCTAGAAAGGGATTTTGCTTAAATTGAAGTTTATATTGAATGTGTTACTTTTTTCTCCATAGTTTGGTCTTTTGCTTTTGTATTTATGGGAACTATATATTTTGAAACAAATAGGATTTTTATAATATGGGATTAAGTTTTCTGCTAAAATGGTCAATTAAAAAGAAACCCAAAATCGTAATTCTCTTTGTGATGGAAGCCAAAATGTATTGTCATTTGGCAACGAAACCAAGAATTTCACATATTACAAGTCGATAGGAAATTACTTCAACACCAAAAACAGATTGGTTTCACTGGGGATTGAACCCCGGACCTTCTGCGTGTGAAGCAGACGTGATGACCTCTACACTATGAAACCTTTAAAATCCTGCAAAGTAATGGCAATTAGAGACGAGTTTTGACCGCCAGGGGAAAAAAAACAAATTCGTAGCTCTGTTGGTGATGGAAGCTAAAACATCCCGTTATTCGGCAACAAAGCCAAGAACTTTATATACTGCAGGTTGATAGGGGATTATTTCAACACCAAGAACACATGGGTTTCACTGGGGATTGAACCCAGGACCTTCTGTGTGTAAAGCAGATGTGATTTCCACTACACTATGAAACCTTTGAAAACCTGCAAAGTAATGGCAATTAGAGATGAGTTTTGACCGCCAGGGAAAAAAAAAACAAATTCGTAGCTCTGTTGGGGATGGAAGCCAAAACATCCCATCATTTGGCAACAAAGCCTAGAACTTCATATATTGTAGTTTAACTGAGTATTATTTCAACACCAAGAACAGATTGGTTTTACTGGGGATTGAACCCAGGACCTTCTGCGTGTTAAGCAGACGTGATAACCACTACACTATGGAACCTGACGAAAAGTTACTGTGTATTGGCTAGCAGAGCAGAATTGTGACTGACGGGGCCTTTTTATTGCTGAAGGAAAGTATTTTTGGTTAATGAAACATTTACAATTATTATTACATATTTTACCAGTTTTATTCCTACAAAGGGATTTTGCTTAAATTGAAGTTTATATTGAATGTGTTACTTTTTTCTCCATAGTTTGGTCTTTTGCTTTTGTATTTATGGGAACTATATATTTTGAAACAAATAGGATTTTTATAATATGGGATTATGTTTTCTGCTAAAATGGTCAATAAAAAAGAAACCCAAAATCGTAGTTCTCTTTGTGATGGAAGCCAAAATGTATTGTCATTTGGCAATGAAACCAAGAATTTCACATATTACTAGTCGATAGGAAATTACTTCAACACCAAAAACAGATTGGTTTCACTGGGGATTGAACCCAGGACCTTCTGCGTGTAAAGCAGACGTGATTTCCACTACACTATGAAACCTTTGAAAGCCTGCAAAGTAATGGCAATTAGAGACGAGTTTTGACCGCCAGGGAAAAAAAAAAAACAAATTCGTAGCTCTGTTGGGGATGGAAGCCAAAACATTCCATCATTCGGCAACAAAGCCAAGCACTTCATATATTGTAGTTTATTTGAGTATTATTTCAACACCAAGAACAGATTGGTTTTACTGGGAATGAACGCAGGACCTTCTGCGTGTTAAGCAGACATGATGACCACTACTCTATGAAACCTGATGGAAAGTTACTGTGTATTGGCTAGCAGAGCAGAATTGTGACTGACGGGGCCTTTTTATTGCTGAAGGAAAGTATTTTTGGTTAATGAAACATTTACAATTTTTATTACATATTTTACCAGTTTTATTCCTACAAAGGGATTTTGCTTAAAAGGAAGTTTACATTGAATGTGTTACTTTTTTCCACATAGTTTAGTTGTTTGCTTTTGTATTTAAAGGAACTATATATTTTGAAACAAACAGGATTTTTATAATATGGGATTATGTTTTCTGCTAAAATGGTCAATAAAAAAGAAACCCAAAATCGTAGTTCTCTTGGTGATGGAAGCCAAAATATATTATCAGTTGGCAACAAAACAAAGAATTTCATATGTTACAGGTTGATAGAAAATTACTTCAACAGCGAAAACGGCTAGTTTTTACTGGGGATTGAACCCAGGACCTTCTGCGTGTGAAGTAGACGTGATGACAACTCCACTATGAAACCTGTGAAAACCTGCAAAGTAATGGCATTTAGAGACGAGTTTTGACCGTTAAGCAGACGTGATGACCACTACAATATGAAACCTGACGAAAAGTTACTGTGTATTGGCTAGCAGAGCAGAATTGTGACTGACGGGGCCTTTTTATTGCTGAAGGAATGTATTTTTGGTTAATGAAACATTTACAATAATTATTACATATTTTACCAGTTGTATTCCTACAAAAGGATTTTGCTTAAATTGAAGTTTATATTGAATGTGTTACTTTTTTCTCCATAGTTTGGTCTTTTGCTTTTGTATTTATGGGAACTATATATTTTGAAACAAATAGGATTTTTATAATATGGGATTATGTTTTCTGCTAAAATGGTCAATAAAAAAGAAACCCAAAATCGTAGTTCTCTTTGTGATGGAAGCCAAAATGTATTGTCATTTGGCAACGAAACCAAGAATTTCACATATTACAAGTCGATAGGAAATTACTTCAACTCCAAAAACAGATTGGTTTCACTGGGGATTGAACCCAGGACCTTCAGCATGTGAAGCAGACGTAATGACCACTACACTATGAAACCTTTGAAATCCTGCAAAGTAATGGCAATTAGAGACGAGTTTTGACCGCCAGGGGAAAAAAAACAAATTCGTAGCTCTGTTGGTGATGGAAGCTAAAACATCCCGTTATTCGGCAACAAAGCCAAGAACTTTATATACTGCAGGTTGATAGGGGATTATTTCAACACCAAAAACACATGGGTTTCACTGGGGATTGAACCCAGGACCTTCTGTGTGTAAAGCAGATGTGATTTCCACTACACTATGAAACCTTTGAAAACCTGCAAAGTAATGGCAATTAGAGATGAGTTTTGACCGCCAGGGAAAAAAAAAACAAATTCGTAGCTCTGTTGGGGATGGAAGCCAAAACATCCCATCATTTGGCAACAAAGCCTAGAACTTCATATATTGTAGTTTAACTGAGTATTATTTCAACACCAAGAACAGATTGGTTTTACTGGGGATTGAACCCAGGACCTTCTGCGTGTTAAGCAGACGTGATAACCACTACACTATGGAACCTGACGAAAAGTTACTGTGTATTGGCTAGCAGAGCAGAATTGTGACTGACGGGGCCTTTTTATTGCTGAAGGAAAGTATTTTTGGTTAATGAAACATTTACAATTATTATTACATATTTTACCAGTTTTATTCCTACAAAGGGATTTTGCTTAAATTGAAGTTTATATTGAATGTGTTACTTTTTTCTCCATAGTTTGGTCTTTTGCTTTTGTATTTATGGGAACTATATATTTTGAAACAAATAGGATTTTTATAATATGGGATTATGTTTTCTGCTAAAATGGTCAATAAAAAAGAAACCCAAAATCGTAGTTCTCTTTGTGATGGAAGCCAAAATGTATTGTCATTTGGCAATGAAACCAAGAATTTCACATATTACTAGTCGATAGGAAATTACTTCAACACCAAAAACAGATTGGTTTCACTGGGGATTGAACCCAGGACCTTCTGCGTGTAAAGCAGACGTGATTTCCACTACACTATGAAACCTTTGAAAGCCTGCAAAGTAATGGCAATTAGAGACGAGTTTTGACCGCCAGGGAAAAAAAAAAAACAAATTCGTAGCTCTGTTGGGGATGGAAGCCAAAACATTCCATCATTCGGCAACAAAGCCAAGCACTTCATATATTGTAGTTTATTTGAGTATTATTTCAACACCAAGAACAGATTGGTTTTACTGGGAATGAACGCAGGACCTTCTGCGTGTTAAGCAGACATGATGACCACTACTCTATGAAACCTGATGGAAAGTTACTGTGTATTGGCTAGCAGAGCAGAATTGTGACTGACGGGGCCTTTTTATTGCTGAAGGAAAGTATTTTTGGTTAATGAAACATTTACAATTTTTATTACATATTTTACCAGTTTTATTCCTACAAAGGGATTTTGCTTAAAAGGAAGTTTACATTGAATGTGTTACTTTTTTCCACATAGTTTAGTTGTTTGCTTTTGTATTTAAAGGAACTATATATTTTGAAACAAACAGGATTTTTATAATATGGGATTATGTTTTCTGCTAAAATGGTCAATAAAAAAGAAACCCAAAATCGTAGTTCTCTTGGTGATGGAAGCCAAAATATATTATCAGTTGGCAACAAAACAAAGAATTTCATATGTTACAGGTTGATAGAAAATTACTTCAACAGCGAAAACGGCTAGTTTTTACTGGGGATTGAACCCAGGACCTTCTGCGTGTGAAGTAGACGTGATGACAACTCCACTATGAAACCTGTGAAAACCTGCAAAGTAATGGCATTTAGAGACGAGTTTTGACCGTTAAGCAGACGTGATGACCACTACAATATGAAACCTGACGAAAAGTTACTGTGTATTGGCTAGCAGAGCAGAATTGTGACTGACGGGGCCTTTTTATTGCTGAAGGAATGTATTTTTGGTTAATGAAACATTTACAATAATTATTACATATTTTACCAGTTGTATTCCTACAAAAGGATTTTGCTTAAATTGAAGTTTATATTGAATGTGTTACTTTTTTCTCCATAGTTTGGTCTTTTGCTTTTGTATTTATGGGAACTATATATTTTGAAACAAATAGGATTTTTATAATATGGGATTATGTTTTCTGCTAAAATGGTCAATAAAAAAGAAACCCAAAATCGTAGTTCTCTTTGTGATGGAAGCCAAAATGTATTGTCATTTGGCAACGAAACCAAGAATTTCACATATTACAAGTCGATAGGAAATTACTTCAACTCCAAAAACAGATTGGTTTCACTGGGGATTGAACCCAGGACCTTCAGCATGTGAAGCAGACGTAATGACCACTACACTATGAAACCTTTGAAATCCTGCAAAGTAATGGCAATTAGAGACGAGTTTTGACCGCCAGGGGAAAAAAAACAAATTCGTAGCTCTGTTGGTCATGGAAGCTAAAACATACCGTTATTCGGCAACAAAGCCAAGAACTTCATATATTGTAGTTTAATTGAGTATTATTTTAACACCAAGAACAGATTTGTTTTACTGTGGATTGAACGCAGGACCTTCTTCGTGTTAAGCAGACGTGATGACCACTACTCTATGAAACCTGATGGAAAGGTACTGTGTATTGGCTAGCAGAGCAGAATTGTCACTGACGGGGCCTTTTTATTGCTGAAGGAAAGTATTTTTTGTTAATGAAACATTTACAAATTTTATTACATATTTTACCAGTTTTATTCCTACAAAGGGATTTTGCTTAAAAGGAAGTTTACATTGAATGTGTTACTTTTTTCCACATAGTTTAGTTGTTTGCTTTTGTATTTAAAGGAACTATATATTTTGAAACAAACAGGATTTTTATAATATGGGATTATGTTTTCTGCTAAAATGGTCAATAAAAAAACCCCCCAAAATCGTAGTTCTCTTGGTGATAACAGCCAAAATATATTATCAGTTGGCAACAAAACAAAGAATTTCATATGTTACAGGTTGATAGCAAATTACTTCAACAGCGAAAACGGCTTGTTTTTACTGGGGATTGAACGCAGGACCTTCTGCGTGTGAAGTAGACGTGATGACGACTCCACTATGAAACCTGTGAAATCCTGCAAAGTAATGGCATTTAGAGACGAGTTTTGACCGCCAGGGGAAAAAAAAAAATAATTTGTAGTTCTGTTTGTGATGGAAGCCAAAACATCCCATCATACGGCAACAAAGCTGAGAACTTCATATATTGTAGTTGGATAGCGTATTATTTCAACATTAAGAACAGATTGGTTTCACTGGGGATTGAAACCAGGACCTTCTGCGTGTTAAGCAGACGTGATGACCACTACACTATGAAACATGACAATAAGTTACTGTGTATTGGCTAGCAGAGCAGAATTGTGACTGACGGGGCCTTTTTATTGCTGAAGGAAAGTATTTTTGGTTAATGAAACATTTACAATTATTATTACATATTTTACCAGTTTTATTCCTACAAAGGGATTTTGCTTAAATTGAAGTTTATATTGAATGTGTTACTTTTTTCTCCATAGTTTGGTCTTTTGCTTTTGTATTTATGGGAACTATATATTTTGAAACAAATGGGATTTTTATAATATGGGATTATGTTTTCTGCTAAAATGGTTAATAAAAAAGAAACCCAAAATCGTAGTTCTCCTTGTGATGGAAGCCAAAATGTATTGTCATTTGGACACGAAACCAAGAATTTCACATATTACAAGTCGATAGGAAATTACTTCAACACCAAAAACAGATTGGTTTCACTGGGGATTGAACCCAGGACCTTCTGCGTGTGAAGCAGACGTGATGACCACTACACTATGAAACCTTTGAAATCCTGCAAAGTAATGGCAATTAGAGACGAGTTTTGACCGCCAGGGGAAAAAAAACAAATTCGTAGCTCTGTTGGTAATGGAAGCTAAAACATCCAGTTATTCGGCAACAAAGCCAGGAACTTTATATACTGCAGGTTGAAAGGGGATTATTTCAACACAAGAACACATGGGTTTCACTGGGAATTGAACCCAGGACCTTCTGTGTGTAAAGCAGACGTGATTTCCACTACACTATGAAACCTTTGAAAGCCTGCAAAGTAATGGCAATTAGAGACGAGTTTTGACCGCCAGGGAAAAAAAAAACAAATTCGTAGCTCTGTTGGGGATGGAAGCCAAAACATCCCATCATTCGGCAACAAAGCCAAGAACTTCATATATTGTAGTTGGATAGCGTATTATTTCAACACTAAGAACAGATTGGTTTCACTGGGGATTGAACCCAGGACTAGAGATGAGCGAACCGGTCGCGGTTCGGCTCGAGTCGGTTCGCCGAACGGGGGTCCCGTTCGAGTTCGGTTCGTCGAACGTTCGACGAACCGAACTCGAACAAATAGGCTATAATGGGAGGCAATCACAAACACATAAAAATGCATTATAAATGTACACAAACAGTTAATAAACATTGCCATAACACTTACCGGTCCCCGCGATCCCTCCTGTACTCTGTCTCCTGCCGCTATTCCATCCGATGATCGCTGAATCCTCCCCGTGACCAGCACTGCCAGCAGAAATGCAGGACCTATCATGACGTCAAAATAGCCATGTGACCAGTAACGTGGCTATTATCTCATTGGCTACAGACTGGTCACATGGCTATGACGCGTCATGTAGGACCTGCGAGTGCATCTCTCCGGTACACGGTGCACAAATGTGTATCGCCGTGTACCGGCGACATGCTCTAGCACACGGTCGACTCCCCGTTCCGTTAGGGACCGGCTGACACAGCCGGTCATTAACGGAGATCACCGTTGCCATAGCAATGCAGTTAGCGGTGACGTCACCGCTAACCGCGGCTCCGAGAGCACCGTTGCTATGGTAACGCGTCTGTCAGTGTTACCGCTGTTACCGCTGACAGCCAGCACTGATCACTCACGGAGTGAAGGCTGCACGCTTCTTCCCGATTGTAGTGAGGATTGTAGTGAGGATGAGGTTTCTCAGCCCCAAGTGATGAGCTGGGTAAACTCATCCTCACTACAATCGTCACTACTACTACACTAGTGAGGATTGTAGTGAGGATGAGGTTCCTCAGCCCCAAGTGATGAGCTGGGTAAACTCATCCTCACTACAATCGTCACTACTACTACACTAGTGAGGATTGTAGTGAGGATGAGGTTCCTCAGCCCCAAGTGATGAGCTGGGTAAACTCATCCTCACTACAATCGTCACTACTACTACACTAGTGATGATTGTAGTGAGGATGAGGTTCCTCAGCCCCAAGTGATGAGCTGGGTAAACTCATCCTCACTAAAATCGTCACTACTACTACACTAGTGATGATTGTAGTGAGGATGAGGTTCCTCAGCCCCAAGTGATGAGCTGGGTAAACTCATCCTCACTACAATCGTCACTACTACTACACTAGTGAGGATTGTAGTGAGGATGAGGTTCCTCAGCCCCAAGTGATGAGCTGGGTAAACTCATCCTCACTACAATCGTCACTACTACTACACTAGTGAGGATTGTAGTGAGGATGAGGTTCCTCAGCTCCAAGTGATGAGCTGGTGAACCTCATCCTCACTACAATCGTCACTACTACTACACTAGAAAGAAAGAAGACAGAAGAGCAGGATCATGGAGGGCTGACAGGGGGTAATAAAGATGGAGTCTCTAATGTGTCTGTGTATTTATTTCTATTAAAGTATTTTTTTCTCTGTGTGGTGTTTTTTTTTAACCCTTTATTGGAGATTCTTAATGGCCGGGTCAAACGTGCCTGACATTAAGAATCTCTGGCTTAATACTGGCTAGTAAAACAAAGCCAGATATTAACTCATGATTACCCAACAAGCCACCCGGCTTCAGGGCTGTTGGAAGAGTTGGATACAGCGCCAGATGATGGCGCTTCTATGAGAGCGCCATTTTCTGGGACGACTGCGGACTGAAATTCGCAGCAGAGGCGCCCAGAAACCTCGGGCTAACCTGTGCTGAGGATTCCAATCCCCAGCTGCCTAGTTGTACCCGGCTGGACACAAAAAATGGGGCGAAGCCAACGTCATTTGTTTTTTAATTATTTCATGAAATAAGTGAAATAATTAAAAAAAACGGGCTTCCCTATATTTTTGGTTCCCAGCCGGGTACAAATAGGCAACTGGGGGTTGGAGGCAGCCCGTGGCTGCCTGCTGTACCTGGCTAGCATACAAAAATATGGCGAAGCCCACGTCATTTTTTTGCTGGGCAAAAAAATTCTGCATACAGTCCTGGATGGAGTACGCTGAGCCTTGTAGTTCTGCAGCTGCTGTCTGCTCTTCTCCATACAGACACACAGCAGCTGCAGAACTACAAGGCTCAGCATACTCCATCCAGGACTGTATGCAGAAGTTTTTTGCCCCCTGAAAAAATTATGTGGGCTTCGCCATATTTTTGTATGCTAGCCAGGTACAGCAGGCAGGTACGGCTGCCCCCAACCCCCAGTTGCCTATTTGTACCCGGCTGGGAACCAAAAATAAAGGGAAGCCCTTTTTTTATTATTTCATGAATTTCATTAAATAATTAGAAAACAAATGACGTAGGCTTCGCCCCATTTTTGTGTCCAGCCAGGTACAACTAGGCACCTGGGGATTGGAATCCGCAGCACATTTTCCATTGCCAGTGAAGGTAACACCAAGCAGTGGGGGTTAGCAGCCAGTAGCTGCTTGGATTACCCTTACCTAGCAATACAAAAAATGCAGCGGGAGCCCATATATATTTTTTTTAATTATTTATTTAATTAACTAAAAACAAAATGGGCTTCCCTGTATTTTGCTTGCTGGACATCACAGTGCTGTAAAAATAAATCTTTAAAAAAATGACGTAGCGCTCCGCGGTATTTTTGATTCTCAGCGCAGATAAAGCAGACAGCTATGGGTTGCCACCCCAGTCTGCCTGCCGTTACCTTGGTTGGCAATCAAAATACAGGGAAGCCCATTAATTTTTTCTATTTAAAAAATAGTTAAAAAAAAAATGATGTTGGGTCCCCCCATTTTTGATAGCCAGCTAGGGTAAAGCAGACGGCTGTAGCCTGAAAACCACAGCTGGCAGCTTTACCGTGGTTGGGGATCCAATGTGGAGGTCCCCTCAGGCTCTTTTTTATAATTATTTTATAAATATTAATAATTACACAATAAAAGTAGGGTCCCCCCCAAATTGGATCACCAGCCAAGGTAAAGCGGACAGCTGTGGTCTGGTATTCTCAGGGTGGGAAGGTACATAGTTATTGGGCTTTCACAGCCTAAAAATAGCAGGCCGCAGGCACCCCAGACGTGGCGCATCCACTAGATGCGCCAATCCTGGCGCTTCACCCCAGCTCATCCCGTGCCCTGGTGCAGTGGCAAACGGGGTAATAAATCGGGTTGATACTAGCTGTAAAGTCACCTGAGATCAAGCCCAGCAGTTTGTGATGTTATGGCGTCTATTAGATACCCAACATCATAAACTGTCAGTACTAACAAAAAAAAAAAATCGACAAAAGAAATTTACTTGAAAAAACAGTCCCCAAAACATTTCCTCTTTCACCAATTTATTGTAAGAAAAAAAATAAAGGGGTCCCACGATGACTCTGGACCGTCTAGAATATGGGGGGGAGACACTCAGGGAACATATCCCCCATTTTCTAGGAGTGCGGACCCTTCTTGTGAGGAGTGTGGGTGCAATGAATCTGCACTCACTCTCCCCGGGTCCACAGCAGCAGAGTCCATGTCGTAATGGTTGCTACCAAAGCTGCAATGCCCTGCTCATGAGGTAAGGGCATGCCTAATCAGGAGAACTACTGTAGAGGAAGCTCTGCTCACTGGTATATAGGTGCTCAGAGGTAATAATAGATAAAATTAGTGAGTAGCCTCGGCACTCTAAATCTCCCAGACTAAGTCAGTAAGTCACAACGGATAGAAATGCAAAATCACTCTTTATTGGTCCGTATTAAGAAAAAAAAAATTTTCATAAGCATATATGTTTTTGTCCAAAACAAGTTACAAATGACGTTTCGGCCTGAGCCTTCGTCAGATTGGACTTATCTGCATGTAATCATGAAAAATGACAATAATCAGTATCACATAAGAGTGAGAGAACAATAACATAAACTCGAACAATGTAGAGGTACAATTGGGATGTAGCAAAAAAATTGCAACACAGCAAGAAATGAAACACATGATACAAATGTCATAATACAGTACAAGGACAATATTGTAATGACAAATATGGGGTCAGAGTAGGCTTAGACAGCTCTGGTATGAAAAAGATGTCAATCATAAAGTAACATGTGCAATAGGTTTAGAGCTACAGTATGCATGGCAGAGCTAATGGGTAGACCGATTACAGAAAAAGAACGGAGAAAAAGTGGAGAAAAAGTGGAGAAAAAATGGAGAAAAAGTGAAGAAAAAGTGGAGAAAAAGTGGAGAAAAAAATGGATAAAAAGTGGAGAAAAAAATGGATAAAAAGTGGAGAAAAAGTGGAGAAAAAGTGGAGAAAAAGTGGAGAAAAAGTGGAGAAAAAGTGGAGAAAAAGTGGAGCACCCTTTGGTGCCTTTCATGTGGCACTAAGGGGTGCTTAGCTTTGTATTTAGCCAAAAAAATGAAAACAAAATGACGTAGGGTTCCCCCTAGTTTTGTAGCCAGCTAGGGTAAAGCAGACGGCTGCAGCCTGCAGGCCACAGCTGCCAACCTCACCTTGGCTGGTAATCCAAAACTGAAGGCACCCCACGCTGTTATTTTAAATTAAATAAATAATTAAAAAAAAAAACACGTAAGGGGCCCCCAAAATTGGATCACCAGCCAAGGTAAAGCAGACAGCTGAGGCCTGATATTTTCAGACTAGGGAGGTCCATGGTTATTGGACTCTCCCCAGCCTAAAAATAGCAGGCCGCAGCCTCCCCAGAAGTGGCGCATCCATTAGATGCGCCAATCCTGGTGCTTCGCCCCAGCTCATCCCGCGCCCTGGTGCGGTGGCAAACGGGGTAATATATGGGGTTAATACCAGATGTGTAATGTCACCTGGCATTAAGCCCTGGGGTTGGTGAGGTCAGGCGTCTATCAGATACCCGACATCACCAACCCAGTCAGTAATAAAAAAAAATAGACGACAAACCCATTTTTATTTGAAAAAACACTCCCCAAAACATTCCCTCTTTAACCAATTTATTAGAATGAAAAACAAATCTGGTGTAATCCAAGGGGTTGCCATGACGATCCACACTGTCCCAGTTAATGAAGAGCAGGATGTTCCCCATTGGCTGGGAGAGCAGTGCAGTGACCTGAGCTAACATCAATGGGTCAGCCCAGGTCACTGCAGGGGATGACAAGTGCTGCTGTCAGCGAGGTACATTACCTGCGCTGATCTCCAGCACACTGACAGCCCCTGTCACTGAGTTCAATGACCGCCGCCTTCACAGCCAAGAATCGCGAGAGGCCCGTGACGTCACCGCTAGTCAGTCTCGGGTCGGAAGCGAGAGAAGGTGATGTGACAAGCGGCGGCCATGAAGGACAGTGACAGCGCTGAGGTCGGGATGGCGGGACTTCATCACCGCAGGCAGGGCCGGCTCCAGGTTTTTGTGGGCCCCGGGCGGAAGAGTCCCAGTGGACCCAATAAACACGCAGACACACACACATACACAGATACATACACGTACATATACATATTTAAAGACAAACTCACAAAAATAAATATAAACAGACAAATCTATACAGTCATATACACTGACATACATAGATACACATCATACATGCATACATACAGAGACACACACTGCTATGCTGCATACATACATACATACAGACACACACATACTGCTCTGCATGCATATATACATATAGACAGACACACACACACTGCTCTGCTACATACATACATATAGACAGACACACACATACTGCTCTGCTGCATACATACATACAGACACACACACACACACACTGCTCTGCTGCATACATACATACAGACAGACATGCATACTGCTCTGCTGCATACATACATGCATACATACATACAAACAGACACGCATACTGCTCTTCTGCATACATACATACATACATACAGAAAGACACGCATACTGCTCTGCATGCATACATACAGACACACATACTGCTCTGCTGCATACATACATGCATACATACAGACAGTCACGCATATTGCTCTGCTGCATATATATATACATACATACAGACACGCATACTACTCTGCTACATATATACATACATACATAGACACGCATACTGCTCTGCTGCATATATACATACATACAGACACGCATACTACTCTGCTACATATATACATACATACATAGACACGCATACTGCTCTGCTGCATATATACATACATACATACAGACACGCATACTACTCTGCTACATATATACATACATACATAGACACGCATACTGCTCTGCTGCATATATACATACATACATATAGACACGCATACTGCTCTGCTGCATATATACATACATACATACAGACACGTATATTGCTCTGCTGCATACATACATGCATACATACAGACACGCATACTGCTCTGCTGCATACATATATGCATACATACAGACACGCATACTGCTCTGCTGCATACATACATGCATACATACAGACAGACACGCATATTGCTGTGCTGCATATATATATACATACATACAGACACGCATACTACTCTGCTACATATATACATACATATATACAGACACGCATACTGCTCTGCTGCATATATATATACATGCACGCATACTGCTCTGCTATATTTATACATACATACAGACACGTATACTGCTCTGCTGCATACATACATGCATACATACAGACAGACACGCATATTGCTCTGCTGCATATATATATACATACAGACACGCATACTACTCTGCTACACATATACATACATACATACAGACACGCATACTGCTCTGCTGCATATATACATACATACACGCATACTGCTCTGCTGCATATATACATACATACATACATACAGACATGCATACTGCTCTGCTACATATATACATACATACAGACACGTATACTGCTCTGCTGCATACATACATGCATACATATAGACAGACACGCATACTACTCTGCTACATATATACATACATACAGACACGCATACTGCTCTGCTGCATATATACATACATACACGTATACTGCTCTGCTGCATATATACATACATACAGACACGCATACTGCTCTTCTGCATACATACATACAGACACATATACTGCTCTGCTGCATACATACATACATACATACATACAGACACGCATACTGCTCTGCTGCATATATACATACATACACGCATACTGCTCTGCTGCATATATACATACATACATACAGACACGCATACTGCTCTGCTGCATATATACATACATACATACAGACACGCATACTGCTCTGCTGCATATATACATACATACATACAGACACGTATACCGCTCTGCTGCATACATACATGCATACATACAGACACGCATATTGCTCTGCTGCATATATATATACATACAGACACGCATACTACTCTGCTACATATATACATACATACAGACACGTATACTGCTCTGCTGCATACATACATGCATACATACAGACAGACACGCATATTGCTCTGCTGCATATATATATATACATACATACAGACACGCATACTACTCTGCTACATATATACATACATACATACAGACACGCATACTGCTCTGCTGCATATATACATACATACAGACACGCATACTGCTCTGCTGCATATATACATACATACATACAGACACGCATACTGCTCTGCTGCATACATACATGCATACATACAGACAGATACGCATATTGCTCTGCTGCATATATATATACATACAGACACGCATACTACTCTGCTACATATATACATACATACAGACACGTATACTGCTCTGCTGCATACATACATACATGCATACATACAGACAGACACGCATATTGCTCTGCTGCATATATATATATATATATATATACATACATACAGACACGCATACTACTCTGCTACATATATACATACATACATACAGACACGCATACTGCTCTGCTGCATATATACATACATACAGACACGCATACTGCTCTGCTGCATATATACATACATACATACAGACACGTATACTGCTCTGCTGCATATATATATATACATACATACAGACACGTATACTGCTCTGCTGCATATATACATGCGTACATACAGACACGCATACTGCTCTGCTGCATATATACATACATACAGACACGCATACTGCTCTGCTGCATATATACATACATACATACAGACACGCATACTGCTCTGCTGCATATATACATACATATAGACACGCATACTGCTCTGCTGCATGCATACATACAAACACACACCTTGCTCTGCGGTGCCCACACACGCGGCTCCAGGGGCCACACACACGGCTCTGCTGGGCCCACACACGTAAGGGGGGACAGGGAGGGGCGGGGAGGGAGTGATGTCCCACATACTGATCAGGTCACGGTGCAGATGGGGCCCACACAGCGCCGGAGGGAAGCGATGTGCTGGGGGTCGCTGGCTGGCACTGTGACTCCTTCATCTGTGCGACCGAGCAGGACGCCGGGCGGTAGCTCCGCCCACAGATGATGCTCAATGCAGGAGAACACAGTGAACACTGTGGCCTGCGGGCCTTAAAGGGCCGGCAGCCACAGTTTCCAGTGCCAAGGACTGCTGCCCCCGGGCCGACCGCAGGTAAGCCGAGCAGGACTGTGTGTGTGTGTGTGTGTGTGTGTGTATACGTGTGTACGTGTGTACATGCCGCGGGCAGGAGGGGGCGGAGCGAGCTGAGCGGGGAAGTGTGGGCTTCCTGCACGTAACTAGGATAAACATCGGGTTACTAACCAAAGCGCTTTGGTTGGATACCCGATGTATATCTTGGTTACCAGCCTGTGGCAGGCTGCCAGCGATGGCTCCTGCACACTATAGCTGTAAAAAGCCCTGCTTTTTGCTGCTAGAACCGTTCTCGAACGTATCTAGAACAATCGAGCTTTTGCAAAAGCTCAAGTTCTAGTTCGATCTCGAACAGCCCCCAAAATCACTCGAGCCTAGAACTGGAGAACCTCGAACTGCGCTCAACTCTACCCAGGACCTTCTGCGTATTAAGCAGAAATGATGACCACTACACTATGAAACCTGACAAAAAGTTACTGTGTATTGGCTAGCAGAGCAGAATTGTGACTGACGGGGCCTTTTTATTGCTGAAGGAAAGTATTTTTGGTTAATGAAACATTTACAATTATTATTACATATTTTACCAGTTTTATTCCTACAAAGGGATTTTGCTTAAATTGAAGTTTATATTGAATGTGTTACTTTTTTCTCCATAGTTTGGACTTTTGCTTTTGTATTTATGGGAACTATATATTTTGAAACAAATAGGATTTTTATAATATGGGATTATGTTTTCTGCTAAAATGGTCAATAAAAAAGAAACCCAAAATCGTAGTTCTCTTTGTGATGGAAGCCAAAATGTATTGTCATTTGGCAACGAAACCAAGAATTTCACATATTACAAGTCGATAGGAAATTACTTCAACACCAAAAACAGATTGGTTTCTCTGGGGATTGAACCCATGACCTTCTACAAGTGAAGCAGACGTGATGACTACTACACTATGAAACCTTTGAAATCCTGCAAAGTAATGGCAATTAGAGTCGAGTTTTGACCGCCAGGGGAAAAAAAACAAATTCGTAGCTCTGTTGGTGATGGAAGCTAAAACATCCCGTTATTCGGCAACAAAGCCAAGAACTTTATATACTGCAGGTTGATGGGGGATTATTTCAACACCAAGAACACTGGGGTTTCACTGGGGATTGAACTCAGGACCTTCTGCGTGTTAAGCAGACGTGATGACCACTACTCTATGAAACCTGATGGAAAGTTACTGTGTATTGGCTAGCAGAGCAGAATTGTTACTGACGGGGCCTTTTTATTGCTGAAGGAAAGTATTTTTGGTTAATGAAACATTTACAATTTTTATTACATATTTTACCAGTTTTATTCCTACAAAGGGATTTTGCTTAAAAGGAAGTTTACATTGAATGTGTTACTTTTTTCCACATAGTTTAGTTGTTTGATTTTGTATTTAAAGGAACTATATATTTTGAAGCAAACAGGATTTTTATAATATGGGATTATGTTTTCTGCTAAAATGGTCAATAAAAAAGAAACCCAAAATCGTAGTTCTCTTGGTGATGGAAGCCAAAATATATTATCAGTTGGCAACAAAAGAAAGAATTTCATATGTTACAGGTTAATAGCAAATTACTTCCCATCATTCGGCAACAATGCCAAGAACTTCATATATTGTAGTTTAATTGAGTATTATTTCAACACCAAGAACAGATTGGTTTTACTGGGGATTGAACGCAGGACCTTCTGCGTGTTAAGCAGACGTGATGACCACTACTTTATGAAACCCGATGGAAATTTATTGTGTATTGGCTAGCAAAGCAGAATTGTGACTGACGGGGCCTTTTTATTGCTGAAGGAAAGTATTTTTGGTTAATGAAACATTTACAATTTTTATTACATATTTAAACAGTTTTATTCCTACAAAGGGATTTTGCTTAAAAGGAAGCTTACATTGAATGTGTTACTTTTTTCCACATAGTTTAGTTGTTTGCTTTTGTATTTAAAGGAACTATATATTTTGAAACAAACAGGATTTTTATAATATGGGATTATGTTTTCTGCTAAAAGGGTCAATAAAAAAGAAACCTAAAATCGTAGTTCTCTTGGTGAGGGAAGCCAAAATATATTATCAGTCAAACAAAACCAAGAATTTCATATATTACAGGTTGATAGCAAATTACTTCAACAGCGAAAACGGCTTGTTTTTCCTGGGGATTGAACCCAGAACCTTCTGCATGTGAAGTAGACGTGATGACTAGTGATGAGCGAGTACTAAAAAGCTCGGGTGCTCGAGGCTCGGGCCGAGCATCCCAAGATACTCGTGTACTCGGCCCGAGCAACGAGCCCAATGTTATCCTATGGGAGACCCGAGTATTTTTGTGAAATGACCCCCGGCAGCATGGAGAAACCCTAAAAATGTCACAAAAGTCTCAGAAGAGTGCTCAAATGACATGGCAACAGCATGGGGAAGACCCCTTGAAGCATTTATCACTCAAAAGTCACAGCTGTGAACAATTTTGTCCGCGTTTTACGCCATTTTTACGGACTCACCAGAAAACCTTCCAAAATGACCCCAAAATGATTTTTCATGGCAGAAATGTTAAGGGCACATACCCAATAGTGAGATAGAGCTGGTGTATGTTACTTTTTGAGATTAATACATGAAAGATTTTACGTAAAACATTGTGTGGCACTCCGATGTCCCTGAGAAGAGACGTACATGAAGGCCTCTTGAGTCTAATGTGCCCATTTTGAGGAAGTGAGTCTTTGTAGTATTTTCCTTTGGCAGGGCAGCCAAAAATTGGGAGGTTCACCAATGCCCCTGCATACAGACGTGCATGAGGGCCTGTAAACCTGAAGTGCCCATTGTAAGGAAGTGGGTCTATTGTAGTATAGCCCTTTGGCAGGGCAGCCAAAAATTGGGAGGCGCCACATTGTCCCTAGATAGAGACGTGCATGAGGGCCTGTAAACCTGAAGTGCCCATTGTAAGGAAGTGGGTCTATTGTAGTATAGCCCTTTGGCAGGGCAGCCAAAAATTGGGAGGCGCCACATTGTCCCTAGATAGAGACGTGCATGAGGGCCTGTAAACCTGAAGTGCCCATTGTAAGGAAGTGGGTCTATTGTAGTATAGCCCTTTGGCAGAGCAGCCAAAAATTGGGAGGCTCCACGTTGTCCCTGGATAGAGACCTGTTAGGTTCTTAGTGCCTCCGTGCTTGCATTTAAAAACCGCACGTGTGTGCCTGTTGGTGGCAGCTTTCCGCTGCACTTGTGTGCGTTTTGCAAAAACTTGGATATAACGCACAAGTCTAGTGAATACACATCAGCACAGCATTGCAAAATGCGCAAGGGCGTTGGCAACGAACAAGGAAGTGGACGTGATGGTGGTGCAGGCAGAGACCGAGGTCGTGTGCAAGCTCTAATTTCGCCACAAAAAGGGCCACATCTACTCGCTCGCACGTCCTGTCCCAAATTCTTGGGGACCGCAGCAGTACACCGCTCTTGAACCAAGACCAGTGTCAACAGGTTGTTAGTTGGATAGCGGATAATGCTTCCAGTCAGATTGGCACCACCACAAACACTCTGTCTTCCACACGGTCAAGTGTCAGTAGCCGTGATACTGCACCGCACATTTTCGAACCTGATCCTCCTTCCTACCACCAGGCCGAGTACACGTCCACGGACATTACTGATCCCACACTTGGACACTCGGAAGAGCTGTTCGTTCACGTTTCCATTCACACATTCTCGCCTCTCGCCAGCTCCTGTTAAAGTGGGCCATGACGAGATTGTATGTACAGATGCCCAAATATTTGAGCAGCCATTTTCTCACGAAGTTGGCAACGTGTCTCAACAAGGGGTGGACGATGATGAGACACAATTGTCAGGAAGTCAGGAGGAGCAGGGTGCGGAAGAGGAAGACGACGTGGTGGATGATCCAGTAACTGACCCAACCTGGCAGGAGGATATGCAGAGCGAGGACAGCAGTGCACAGGGGGAGGGAGGCGTAGCATCCCAACAGGCAGTAAGAAGCAGGGTGGTGGCCCCAGGCAGACGTCAGGCAACTGTTCCCCGGAACAACACGACACAAGGTGCCTGTACAAATGTTAGGTCTTCCCGAGTCTGGCAGTTTTTTAAGTTGGCTCCAGATGATTCTAAAAAGGCCATTTGCAACACCTGCCGTGCCAGCATCAGCAGGGGTACCAAAACTAGCAGCCTGACCACCACCAGAATGATCAGGCACATGTCAGCCAAGCACCCGACTTTGTGGGATGTACAACGGAGTCGAGGAGCAGTGCTTGCTGATGTCACTGCTACATCTTCGCTTGTTGTGCATGCGAGCCAATCCCCTGTCCATGCTGCCCGCAAACAAGCCTCCTCCGGCCCTGCACCTGCAGTTGCCCACGCAGAAATAACACCATCATCAAGCACGTCCTTGTCCCAGCGCAGCGTTCAGTTATCCATTCAGCAAACCTTTGAACGCAGGCGCAAATACACTGCCAACGCCCCACATGCCACACTTCTAAATACTAACATTTCGCGACTGCTTGCGCTGGAAATGTTGCCTTTTAGGCTGGTTGAGACAGAAGCATTCCGCGACCTGATGGTGGCAGCTGTCCCACGTTACTCGGTCCCCAGCCGCCACTATTTCTCCCGGTGTGCCGTCCCCGCATTGCATAACCACGTGTCACAAAACATCACACGTGCCCTGAACAACGCTGTTTCACCCAAAGTCCACCTAACCACAGGCACGTGGACAAGTGCATGTGGGCAAGGCCACTACATCTCGTTGACGTCACACTGGGTTAATATTGTGGAAGCTGGGACCCAGTCTGAGCGAGGGACGGAACACGTCCTTCACACACCAAGTTTTGCAGGCCCTACCTCAGTCAGGTTTTCACCCACACTCTACAGCTCCGGAATGTCATGCTCCTCAGCCTCCTCCTCCTCCTGCGCATCCTCATCCACTTTACCCTCCACACCAGTCCCAAGCTGTAAGTGTCGCGGGTGGAGGAGGGGACGCTGCGCTCTCCCACTGCTCAGGTCCGGCTGCCGCTGCTCTACGGCTGCTGCTGCTCGGTGGCTCGAGCGATGGCCGGATCCCGGTGGCTCGAGCGGCGCTCCTCGCCCGTGATTGAAAAGGGGTGGTTTGGGTTTTGGGGATATTGTCCGTGACGCCACCCACGGTTGTGGTGATTGTGTGGACACCACCGCTGCTCTGGACGTGGATCCCGGGAGCCTGTGACAGGGAGCAGCTTTGTTGTTATTTCTCCCCTCCGTGGGTAGGGGGGTTGGTTGTCCCGGGGCCCGGTGATGGGGTAGAGATGGATGACAGGCAAATTGCGGGGCCTGATGAGGTGCAGGGTCGCAGGGGCAGCGCTGTGCCGCACGGCACGGAGGTACTCACTCAGCCCAATGATGATGACACAGTTCACGGTAAAACAAGTGGCTGGATGGACGGGTCCCTCGGACGGCTGCGGTTGTTCCTCCCTGCAGGTTAGTGATGACTGTCTCTCCCTGCACCTAAGTTCAGTGTTGGTAGTGATGGTTTCCCACCGGTAACCCGCTCCCCGACCTGGATATGGGCCGGAGGAGCCCCTTTTGCCCACAGGCGCTGGCCCTGGGAGACGGTTGCCCTTGGCGGTGGCGGTGTCTCCCCTTCACGGTTGGACGGTTGCCTTCTATCGTGACTTGGCTGTTTGGAAACCCTGAGGTCCCCTTCACTAACGGATTTGGCAAATTCACGGCGACACCAAGCCTTGCCGGGATCCGAAAGGCCCCTGCCAATGGTGCTGTCTTCTCTTTGTATACCGGTCCGGTACGGCCGGGTCACCACCCGTCCACGGTCCTTACGGCAGACTCCAATCGGCCTCCACTGCAGACGGTCACCACATCCTACCAACCTTGCTGTCCTGTCCGGGCCACACACTCGGACCAACTTCAGGCTCTTTGCTGTCACTTTTCTCCTCTCTACTACTTTCCTCCTTCCACTTCCTTAGCTTAACTCTCACTGCCTGTGTTTTCCCTCCTCCTTGGTGGGTGGAGACCAACCGCCTGGCTCCACCCCCTGGTGTGGACAACAGCCCCTGGGGAAGGCAACAAGGATTTGGTGTTTTGACTATGATATGCCTGCAGGGAGTGTGGGGTGTGTAAGTGTTGTGCTCTGTGGCCCCTGGCTTGTCCAGGGCGACACAGAAGCACTGCAGCACTGCCTCGGCGAAGCGGCAACAGGCTGTGCTGAAGCTAATCTGCATAGGTGACAAACCCCACAATGCAGAAGAGGTGTGGACAGCTCTGAAACAGCAGGCAGATCACTGGCTCACACCTCTGAGCCTAAAGCCAGGAAAGGTTGTGTGTGACAATGGCCGGAACCTGGTGGCGGCTTTGAGGCGAGGCCAGCTGACACATGTTCCATGCGTGGCCCATGTGCTCAACCTCGTGGTTCAGCGGTTTCTAAAGTCATACCCAGAGCTGTCTGATCTGCTGGTAAACGTTCGCCGCCTGTCTGCACATTTTCGAAAGTCACCTACTGCTTCAGCCGGCCTTGCCGGCTTTCAGCGCCATTTGCATCTTCCGGCTCACAGACTGGTGTGTGATGTCCCCACGTGTTGGAATTCAACTCTGCACATGTTGGTCATGATATGTGAGCAGAAGAGGGCAGTTGTTGAGTACCTGCATCACCTAAGCCGTCGGGAAATGGGTCAAACTCCACACATAACACCTGAGGAGTGGAGATGGATGTCCGACCTATGTACCATCCGCCAAAAGTTTGAGGACTCCACCAAGATGGTGAGCGGCGATGATGACATTATTAGCGTCACCATACCGCTTCTCTGCCTTCTAAAATGGTCTCTGCTCAAAAAACAACCACGATGCATTGCAGGCGGAGCGGGATGAGTTTGAGCAAGAAACAGTAGTGGGTGTGGGTGATAACACACAGCCCAGCCTCGTCTCATCACAACGTGCAATGGAGAACTATAACGAGGAGGAGGATGAAGACATGGAGCAACTCTCTGGCCAAATTGAGGATATGACATGCAGTCATATTCTCGGTTCAGCGTGGCTGGCCAGAGGACAGGGTAGATGAGGAGGAGGAGGACAGCATGTTCAGTCATCGTGTTGGTCAGGATACTGAAGTGATGGCTGTTAAGAGTCTGGCACACATGGCTGACTTTATGGTAAGCTGCCTGTCTCGTGACCCTCGTGTTAAGAACATCTTTGCCGACAATCATTACTGGTTGGTAACACTGTTAGACCCACGCTAAAATGAGAACTTTATGTCTCTTATTCCCGAGGCGAAGAGGTCTGGCAAAATGCAGCAGTTCCAGAAGGCCATAGTCACGGAAGTAGGCAAAGCATTACCCTCACAAAACGCTAGCGGCATAGGTCAGGAATCAGTGGACAACCAAGCCGTACAGCCGAGAGGGACACAAGTCCAATCCGCCAGAGGTAGGGGAACAGTCTTTAAGATGTGGGACAGTTTTCTCAGGCCCTCACATACCACTGCCCCTGAGGTGCGGGGTAGTGCCACAAAAAATCCTAAGTTTGCCCAGATGCTCAAGGAGTACCTTGCAGATCAAACAACTGTACTCCGACATTCCTCTGTGCCTTACAATTAATGGGTATCCAAGCTGGACAAGTGGCATGAATTGGCTCTCTACGCCTTGGAAGTCCTGGCCTGCCCTGCCGCTAGCGTTTTGTCAGAGCATGTTTTTAGTGCCGCAGGTGGAATCATTACAGATAAACGCACCTGCCTGTCAACTGTAAATGCTGACAGGCTGACTCTGATCAAGATGAACAAGGGTTGGATTGGGCCAGACTTCACCACACCACCAGCAAATGACAGCGAAATTTAAAGTTTGTAACGGGAATTTGCCATGTACCTCCACTCACCCATGGTAACACACTTCTGGACTTTGGCTAATCGCTGGACTGCTCCTCCTTCTCCTCATGCGCCATCATGATGACCGTTACAATAGTTAGGCCGTTGTTTCAGGTATACCCCCAGTGGTAAATTTTTTCGACCATTCTTTCAGAATGGGCATTACAACGACAGGAGACCCGCTCCTTTGCAATGGGAACAATGTTTTGAGGCCCTTATGCACATCTCTATCCAGGGACAATGTGGAGCCTCCAAATTTTTGGCTGCCCTGCCTAAGGGCTATACTACAATAGACCCACTGCCTTACAATGGGCACTTCAGGTTTACAGGCCATCATGCACGTCTCTATCCAGGGACAATATGGAGCCTGACACTTCCACCTACTGCCACACACGTGCGGTTTTTAAATGCAAGCACGGACGCACTAAGAACCTAACAGGTTTTTAGGAGCGACAATTACTGAGAAGTCTGACACTATCAGCCACTGCTGACTGACATGTATTATTCACTAGACTTGTGCGTTATATATTAGTTTGTGCAAAATGTGCACCTGTACGCTGCCACCGACAGACACACACGTGCTGTTTTTAAATGCAAGCACGGACGCAATAAGAACCTAACAGGTTTTTAGGAGCGACAATTACTGAGAAGTCTGACACTATCAGCCACTGCTGACTGACGTGTATTATTCACTAGACTTGTGCATTATATAATAGTTTGTGCAAAACGTGCACCTGTACGCTGCCACCGACAGACACACACGTGCTGTTTTTAAATGCAAGCACAGACGCAATAAGAACCTAACAGGTTTTTAGGAGCGACAATTACTGAGAAGACTGACACTATCAGCCACTGCTGACTGACGTGTATTATTCACTAGACTTGTGCGTTATATAATAGTTTGTGCAAAACGTGCACCTGTACGCTGCCACCGACAGACACACACGTGCTGTTTTTAAATGCAAGCACGGACGCAATAAGAACCTAACAGGTTTTTAGGAGCGACAATTACTGAGAAGTCTGACACTATCTGGACTGTTTTAGACTGTGTACACCAGCCCCAGATATGATGAAGGCTGGTATACGGTCACCACTAGGAATGGCTATATACCCTGCCTGCCTGCCTGTATACTGCTACAATAGTCCTGACAAGGACTCTTCTGGTCACTAGCCTGTATTCCGACCTGGCTATACCCTGCCTGTATATAGCAACAATAGTCCTGAGAAGGACTCTGCTACTGTACTCCGACCTGGCTATACCCTGCCTGCCTGTATACAACTAGAATAGTCTGACTCCTGAGAAGGACTTCTGGTCACACTGTTTGCAGCCCTGCTCCGGAACTAACTATAAAGGGCCGCAAACCTTTCCCTGAAGCAGCGACACTCTCCCTGCACTGACTGTCTGGATAGCTGTGAGCAGAGCACAGCGCGCCGGCCGGTATAAGGGCTCGGTCACGCTGTGCAGGCCGGCCAATCACTGCAATTCCACAACTAACAGGGCTGTGGAATTGCAGTGGTCTGCCAGCCAATCCCTGCATGAGGGCTGGCTCTCAAAAGTGCGCCAACATGCAGGGATGAAGACCACGAGTACAGCACGAGTATCGCGAGATTACTCGGTCCCCGCCGAGCAGCCCGAGTACAGTGATACTCGTGCGAGTACCGAGTAGTAACAAGCATGCTCGCTCATCACTAGTGATGACCACTCCACTATGAAACCTGTGAAATCCTGCAAAGTAATGGCATTTAGAGACGAGTTTTGACAGCCAGGGGAAAAAAAATAATAATTTGTAGTTCTGTTTGTGATGGAAGCCAAAACATACCGTCATTCGGCAACAATGCCGAGAACTTCATATATTGTAGTTGGATAGCGTATTATTTCAACACGAAGAACAGATTGGTTTCACTGGGGATTGAACCCAGGACCTTCTGCGTGTTAAGCAGACGTGATGACCACTACACTATGAAACCCGACAAAAAGTTACTGTGTATTTTCTAGCAGAGCAGAATTGTGACTGACGGGGCCTTTTTATTGCTGAAGGTAAGTATTTTTGATTAATGAAACATTTACAATTATTATTACATATTTTACCAGTTTTATTCCTACAAAGGGATTTTGCTTAAATTGAAGTTTATATTGAATGTGTTACTTTTTTCTCCATAGTTTGGTCTTTTGCTTTTGTATTTATGGGAACTATATAATTTGAAACAAATAGGATTTTTATAATATGGGATTATGTTTTCTGCTAAAATGGTCAATAAAAAAGAAACCCAGAATCGTAGTTCTCTTTGTGATGGAAGCCAAAATGTATTGTCATTTGGCAACGAAACCAAGAATTTCACATATTACAAGTCGATAGGAAATTACTTCAACACTAAAAACAGATTGGTTTCACTGGAGATTGAACCCAGGACTTTCTGTGTGTGAAGCAGACGTGATGACCACTACACTATGAAACCTTTGAAATCCTGCAAAATAATGGCAATTAGAGACGAGTTTTGACCGCCAGGGGAAAAAAAACAAATTCGTAGCTCTGTTGGTGATGGAAGCTAAAACATCCCGTTATTCGGCAACAAAGCCAAGAACTTTATATACTGCAGGTTGATAGGGGATTATTTCAACACCAAAAACACATGGGTTTCACTGGGGATTGAACCCAGGACCTTCTACGTGTAAAGCAGACATGATTTCCACTACACTATGAAACCTTTGAAAGCCTGCAAAGTAATGGCAATTAGAGACGAGTTTTGACCGCCAGGGAAAAAAAAATCAAATTCGTAGCTCTTTTGGGGATGGAAGCCAAAACATTCCATCCTTCGGCAACAAAGCCAAGAACTTCATATATTGTAGTTTAATTGAGTATTATTTCTACACCAAGAACAGATTGGCTTTACTGGGGATTGAACGCAGGACCTTATGCGTGTTAAGCAGACGTGATGACCCCTACTCTATGAAACCTGATGGAAAGTTACTGTGTATTGGCTAGCAGAGCAGAATTGTGACTGACGGGGCCTTTTTATTGCTGAAGGAAAGTATTTTTTGTTAATGAAACATTTACAATTTTTATTACATATTTTACCAGTTTTATTCCTACAAAGGGAATTTGCTTAAAAGGAAGTTTACATTGAATGTGTTACTTTTTTCCACATAGTTTAGTTGTTTGCTTTTGTATTTAAAGGAACTATATATTTTGAAACAAACAGGATTTATATAATATGGGATTATGTTTTCTGCTAAAATGGTCAATAAAAAAGAAACCCAAAATCGTAGTTCTCTTGGTGATAAAAGCCAAAATATATTATCAGTTGGCAACAAAACAAAGAATTTCATATGTTACAGGTTGATAGCAAATTACTTCAACAGCAAAAACGGCTTGTTTTTACTGGGGATTTAACCCAGGACCTTCTGCGTGTGAAGTAGACGTGATGACGACTCCACTATGAAACCTGTGAAATCCTGCAAAGTAATGGCATTTAGAGACGAGTTTTGACCGCCAGGGGAAAAAAAATAATAATTTGTAGTTCTGTTTGTGATGGAAGCCAAAACATCCCGTCATACGGCAACAAAGCTGAGAACTTCATATATTGTAGTTGGATAGCGTATTATTTCAACACTAAGAACAGATTGGTTTCACTGGGGATTGAAGCCAGGACCTTCTGCGTGTTAAGCAGACGTGATGACCACTACACTATGAAACCTGACGAATAGTTCCTGTGTATTGGCTAGCAGAGCAGAATTGTGACTGACGGGGCCTTTTTATTGCTGAAGGAAAGTATTTTTGGTTAATGAAACATTTACAATTTTTATTACATATTTTACCAGTTTTATTCCTACAAAGGGATTTTGCTTAAAAGGAAGTTTACATTGGATGTGTTACTTTGTTCCACATAGCTTAGTTGTTTGCTTTTGTATTTAAAGGAACTTTATATTTTGAAACAAACAGGATTTTTATAATATGGGATTATGTTTTCTGCTAAAATGGTCAATAAAAAAGAAACCCAAAATCGTAGTTCTCTTGGTGAGGGAAGCCAAAATAAATTATCAGTTGGCAACAAAACCAAGAATTTCATATACTACAGATTGATAGCAAATTACTTCAATAGCGAAAACGGCTTGTCTTTACTGGGGATTGAACCCAGGACCTTCTGCATGTGAAGTAGACGTGATGACCACTCCACTATGAAACCTGTGAAATCCTGCAAAGTAATGGCATTTAGAGACGAGTTTTGACCGCCAGGGGAAAAAAAAAAATAATTTGTAGATCTGTTTGTGATGGAAGCCAAAACATCCCGTCATTCGGCAACAAAGCCGAGAACTTCATATTTTGTAGTTGGATAGCGTATTATTTCAACACTAAGAACAGATTGATTTCACTGGGGATTGAACCCAGGACCTTCTGCGTGTTAAGCAGATGTGATGACCACTACACTATGAAACCTGACAAAAAGTTACTGTGTATTGGCTAGCAGAGCAGAATTGTGACTGATGGGGCCTTTTTATTGCTGAAGGAAAGTATTGTTGGTTAATGAAACATTTACAATTAATATTACAAATTTTTTTCTAGTGATGAGCGAGTACTAAAAAGCTCGGGTGCTCGAGGCTCGGGCCGAACATCCCAAGATACTCGTGTACTCGGCCCAAGCACCGAGCCCAATGTTATGCTATGGGAGACCCGAGTATTTTTGTGAAATGACCCCCGGCAGCATGTAGAAACCCTAAAAATTGCACAAAAGTCTCAGAAGAGTGCTCAAATGACATGGCAACAGCATGGGGAAGACCCCTTGAAGCATTTATCACTCAAAAGTCACAGCTGTGAACAATTTTGTCCGCGTTTTACGCCATTTTTACGGACTCACCAGAAAACCTTCCAAAATGACCCCAAAATGATTTTTCATGGCAGAAATGTTAAGGGCACATACCCAATAGTGAGATAGAGCTGGTGTATGTTACTTTTTGAGATTAATACATGAAAGATTTTACGTAAAACATTGTGTGGCACTCCGATGTCCCTGAGAAGAGACGTACATGAAGGCCTCTTGAGTCTAATGTGCCCATTTTGAGGAAGTGAGTCTTTGTAGTATTTTCCTTTGCCAGGGCAGTCCAAAATTGTGAGGTTCACCAATGCCCCTGCATACACACGTGCATGAGGGCCTGTAAACCTGAAGTGCCCATTGTAAGGAAGTGGGTCTATTGTAGTATAGCCCTTTGGCAGGGCAGCCAAAAATTGGGAGGCTCCACGTTGTCCCTGGATAGAGACGTGCATGTGGGCCTGTAAACATGAAGTGCCCATTGTAAGGAAGTGGGTCTATTGTAGTATAGCCCTTAGGCAGGGCAGCCAAAAATTGGGAGACTCCACGTTGTCCCTGGATAGAGACGTGCATGAGGGCCTGTAAACATGAAGTGCCATTGTAAGGAAGTGGGTCTATTGTAGTATAGCCCTTAGGCAGGGCAGCCAAAAATTTGGAGGCTCCACGTTGTCCCTGGATAGAGACGTGCATGAGGGCCTGTAAACCTGAAGTGCCCATTGTAAGGAAGTGGGTCTATTGTAGTATAGCCCTTTGGCAGGGCAGCCAAAAATTGGGAGGCTCCACGTTGTCCCTGGATAGAGACGTGCATGAGGGCCTGTAAACATGAAGTGCCCATTGTAAGGAAGTGGGTCTATTGTAGTATAGCCCTTTGGCAGGGCAGCCAAAAATTGGGAGGCTCCACGTTGTCCCTGGATAGAGACCTGTTAGGTTCTTAGTGCCTCCGTGCTTGCATTTAAAAACCGCACGTGTGTGCCTGTTGGTGGCAGCTTTCCGCTGCACTTGTGTGCGTTTTGCAAAAACTTGGATATAACGCACAAGTCTAGTGAATACACATCAGTACAGCATTGCAAAATGCGCAAGGGCGTTGTCAACGAACATGGAAGTGGACGTGATGGTGGTGCAGGCAGAGACCGAGGTCGTGTGCAAGCTCTAATTTCGCCACAACAAAGGGCCACATCTACTCGCTCGCACGTCCTGTCCCAAATTCTTGGGGACCGCAGCAGTACACCGCTCTTGAACCAAGACCAGTGTCAACAGGTTGTTTGTTGGATAGCGGATAATGCTTCCAGTCAGATTGGCACCACCACAAACACTCTGTCTTCCACACGGTCAAGTGTCAGTAGCCGTGATACTGCACCGCACCTTTTAGAACCTGATCCTCCTTCCTACCACCAGGCCGAGTACACGTCCACGGACATTACTGATCCCACACTTGGACACTCGGAAGAGCTGTTCGTTCACGTTTCCATTCACACATTCTGGCCTCTCGCCAGCTCCTGTTGAAGTGGGCCATGACGAGATTGTATGTACAGATGCCCAAATATTTGAGCAGCCACGTTCTCACGAAGTTGGCAACGTGTCTCAACAAGGGGTGGACGATGATGAGACACAATTGTCAGGAAGTCAGGAGGAGCAGGGTGCGGAAGAGGAAGACGACGTGGTGGATGATCCAGTAACTGACCCAACCTGGCAGGAGGATATGCAGAGCGAGGACAGCAGTGCACAGGGGGATGGAGGCGTAGCATCCCAACAGGCAGTAAGAAGCAGGGTGGTGGCCCCAGGCAGACGTCAGGCAACTGTTCCCCGGAACAACACGACACAAGGTGCCTGTACAAATGTTAGGTCTTCCCGAGTCTGGCAGTTTTTTAAGTTGGCTCCAGATGATTCTAAAAAGGCCATTTGCAACACCTACCGTGCCAGCATCAGCAGGGGTACCAAAACTAGCAGCCTGACCACCACCAGAATGATCAGGCACATGTCAGCCAAGCACCCGACTTTGTGGGATGTACAACAGAGTCGAGGAGCAGTGCTTGCTGATGTCACTGCTACATCTTCGCTTGTTGTGCATGCGAGCCAATCCCCTGTCCATGCTGCCCGCGAACAAGCCTCCTCCGGCCCTGCACCTGCAGTTGCCCACGCAGAAATAACACCATCATCAAGCACGTCCTTGTCCCAGCGCAGCGTTCAGTTATCCATTCAGCAAACCTTTGAACGCAGGCGCAAATACACTGCCAACGCCCCACATGCCACACTTCTAAATGCTAACATTTCGCGACTGCTTGCGCTGGAAATGTTGCCTTTTAGGCTGGTTGAGACAGAAGCATTCCGCGACCTGATGGTGGCAGCTGTCCCACGTTACTCGGTCCCCAGCCGCCACTATTTCTCCCGGTGTGCCGTCCCCGCATTGCATAACCACGTGTCACAAAACATCACACGTGCCCTGAACAACGCTGTTTCAGCCAAAGTCCACCTAACCACAGGCACATGGACAAGTGCATGTGGGCAAGGCCGCTACATCTCGTTGACGTCACACTGGGTTAATATTGGGGAAGCTGGGACCCAGTCTGAGCGAGGGACAGAACACGTCCTTCACACACCAAGTTTTGCAGGCCCTACCTCAGTCAGGGTTTCACTCACACTCTACAGCTCCGGAATGTCATGCTCCTCAGCCTCCTCCTCCTCCTGCGCATCCTCATCCACTATACCCTCCACACCAGTCCCAAGCTGGAAGTGTCGCGGGCGGAGGAGGGGACGCTGCGCTCTCCCACTGCTTGGGTCCGGCTGCCGCTGCTCTACGGCTGCTGCTGCTCGGTGGCTCGAGCGATGGCCGGATCCCGGAGGCTCGAGCGGCGCTCCTCGCCCGTGAGTGAAAAGGGGTGGTTTGGGTTTTGGGGATATTGTCCGTGACGCCACCCACGGTTGTGGTGATTGTGTGGACACCACCGCTGCTCTGGACGTGGATCCCGGGAGCCTGTGACAGGGAGCAGCTTTGTTGTTATTTCTCCCCTCCGTGGGTAGGGGGGTTGGTTGTCCCGGGGCCCGGTGATGGGGTAGAGATGGATGACAGGCGGGTTGCGGGGCCTGATGAGGTGCAGGGTCGCAGGGGCAGCGCTGTGCCGCACGGCACGGAGGTACTCACTCAGCCCAATGATGATGACACAGTTCACGGTAAAACAAGTGGCTGGATGGACGGGTCCCTCGGATGGCTGCGGTTGTTCCTCCCTGCAGGTTAGTGATGACTGTCTCTCCCTGCACCTAAGTTCAGTGTTGGTAGTGATGGTTTCCCACCGGTAACCCGCTCCCCGACCTGGATATGGGCCGGAGGAGCCCCTTTTGCCCACAGGCGCTGGCCCTGGGAGACGGTTGCCCTTGGCGGTGGCGGTGTCTCCCCTTCACGGTTGGACGGTTGCCTTCTATCGTGACTTGGCTGTTTGGAAACCCTGAGGTCCCCTTCACTAACGGATTTGGCAAATTCAAGGCGACACCAAGCCTTGCCGGGATCCGAAAGGCCCCTGCCAATGGTGCTGTCTTCTCTTTGTATACCGGTCCGGTACGGCCGGGTCACCACCCGTCCACGGTCCTTACGGCAGACTCCAATCGGCCTCCACTGCAGACGGTCACCACATCCTGCTAACCTTTCTGTCCTGTCCGGGCCACACACCCGGACCAACTTCAGGCTCTTTGCTGTCACTTTTTTCCTCTCTACTACTTTCCTCCTTCCACTTCCTTAGCTTAACTCTCACTGCCTGTGTTTTCCCTCCTCCTTGGTGGGTGGAGACCAACCGCCTGGCTCCACCCCCTGGTGTGGACAACAGCCCCTGGGGAAGGCAACAAGGATTTGGTGTTTTGACTATGATATGCCTGCAGGGAGTGTGGGGTGTGTAAGTGTTGTGCTCTGTGGCCCCTGGCCTGTCCAGGGTGACACAGAAGCACTGCAGCACTGCCTCGGCGAAGCGGCAACAGGCTGTGCTGAAGCTAATCTGCATAGGTGACAAACCCCACAATGCAGAAGAGGTGTGGACAGCTCTGAAACAGCAGGCAGATCACTGGCTCACACCTCTGAACCTAAAGCCAGGAAAGGTTGTGTGTGACAATGGCCGGAACCTGGTGGTGGCTTTGAGGCGAGGCCAGCTGACACATGTTCCATGCGTGGCCCATGTGCTCAACCTCGTGGTTCAGCGTTTTCTAAAGTCATACCCAGAGCTGTCTGATCTGCTGGTAAACGTTCGCCGCCTGTCTGCACATTTTTGAAAGTCACCTACTGCTTCAGCCGGCCTTGCCGGCTTTCAGCGCCATTTGCATCTTCCGGCTCACAGACTGGTGTGTGATGTCCCCACGCGTTGGAATTCAACTCTGCACATGTTGGTCATGATATGTGAGCAGAAGAGGGCAGTTGTTGAGTACCTGCATCACCTAAGCCGTCGGGAAATGGGTCAAACTCCACACATAACACCTGAGGAGTGGAGATGGATGTCCGACCTATGTACCATCCGCCAAAAGTTTGAGGACTCCACCAAGATGGTGAGCGGCGATGACGACATTATTAGCGTCACCATACCGCTTCTCTGCCTTCTAAAATGGTCTCTGCTCAAAAAACAACAATGATGCATTGCAGGCGGAGCGCGATGAGTTTGAGCAAGAAACAGTAGTGGGTGTGGGTGATAACACACAGCCCAGCCTCGTCTCATCACAACGTGCAGTGGAGGACTATGACGAGGAGGAGGATGAAGACATGGAGCAACTCTCTGGCCAAATTGAGGATATGACATGCAGTCATATCCTCGGTTCAGCGTGGCTGGCCAGAGGACAGGGTAGATGAGGAGGAGGAGGAGGAGGAGGAGGAGGAGGACAGCATGTTCAGTCATCGTGTTGGTCAGGATACTGAAGTGATGGCTGTTAAGAGTCTGGCACACATGGCTGACTTTATGGTAAGCTGCCTGTCTCGTGACCCTCGCGTTAAGAACATCTTTGCCGACAATCATTACTGGTTGGTAACACTGTTAGACCCACGCTACAAGGAGAACTTTATGTCTCTTATTCCCGAGGCGAAGAGGTCAGGCAAAATGCAGCAGTTCCAGAAGGCCATAGTCACGGAAGTAGGCAAAGCATTCCCCTCACAAAACGCTAGCGGCATAGGTCAGGAATCAGTGGACAACCAAGGCGTACAGCCGAGAGGGGCACAAGTCCAATCCGCCAGAGGAAGGGGAACAGTCTTTAAGATGTGGGACAGTTTTCTCAGGCCCTCACATACCACAGCCCCTGAGGTGCGGGGTAGTGCCACAAAAAATCCTAAGTTTGCCCAGATGCTCAAGGAGTACCTTGCAGATCAAACAACTGTACTCCGACATTCCTCTGTGCCTTACAATTAATGGGTATCCAAGCTGGACACGTGGCATGAATTGGTCTCTACGCCTTGGAAGTCCTGGCCTGCCCTGCCGCTAGCGTTTTGTCAGAGCGTGTTTTTAGTGCCGCAGGTGGAATCATTACAGATAAACGCACCTGCCTGTCAACTGTAAATGTTGACAGGCTGACTCTGATCAAGATGAACAAGGGTTGGATTGGGCCAGACTTCACCACACCACCAGCAAATGAGAGCAGAATTTAAAGTTTGCCATGTACCTACACTCACCCATGGGTATACAGTTCTGGACTTTGGCTAATCGCTGGACTGCTCCTCCTTCTCCTCATGCGCCATCATGATGACTGACCGTTACAATAGTTAGGCCGTTGTTTCAGGTATACCCCCAGTGGTAAATTTTTTCGACCATTCTTTCAGAATGGGCATTACAACGACAGGAGACCCGCTCCTTTGCAATGGGAACAATGTTTTGAGGCCCTTATGCACATCTCTATCCAGGGACAATGTGGAGCCTCCAAATTTTTGGCTGACAATAGACCCACTGCCTTACAATGGGCACTTCAGGTTTACAGGCCATCATGCACGTCTCTATCCAGGGACAATATGGAGCCTGACGCTGCCACCGACTGCCACACACATGCGGTTTTTAAATGCAAGCACGGACGCAATAAGAACCTAACAGGTTTTTAGGAGCGACAATTACTGAGAAGTCTGACACTATCAGCCACTGCTGACTGACGTGTATTATTCACTAGACTTGTGCGTTATATAATAGTTTGTGCAAAACGTGCACCTGTACGCTGCCATCGACAGGCACACACGTGCGGTTTTTAAATGCAAGCATGGACGCAATAAGAACCTAACAGGTTTTTAGGAGCGACAATTACTGAGAAGTCTGACACTATCAGCCACTGCTGACTGACGTGTATTATACACTAGACTTGTGCGTTATATAATAGTTTGTGCAAAACGTGCACCTGTACGCTGCCACCGACAGGCACACACGTGCGGTTTTTAAATGCAAGCATGGATGCAATAAGAACCTAACAGGTTTTTAGGAGCGACAATTACTGAGAAGTCTGACACTATCAGCCACTGCTGACTGACGTGTATTATACACTAGACTTGTGCGTTATAAATAGTTTGTGCAAAACGTGCACCTGTACGCTGCCACCGACAGGCACACACGTGCGGTTTTTAAATGCAAGCATGGACGCAATAAGAACCTAACAGGTTTTTAGGAGCGACAATTACTGAGAAGTCTGACACTATCAGCCACTGCTGACTGACGTGTATTATACACTAGACTTGTGCGTTATATAATAGTTTGTGCAAAACGTGCACCTGTACGCTGCCACCGACAGGCACACACGTGCGGTTTTTAAATGCAAGCATGGACGCAATAAGAACCTAACAGGTTTTTAGGAGCGACAATTACTGAGAAGTCTGACACTATCAGCCACTGCTGACTGACGTGTATTATTCACTAGACTTGTGCGTTATATAATAGTTTGTGCAAAACGTGCACCTGTACGCTGCCACCGACAGGCACACACGTGCAGTTTTTAAATGCAAGCATGGACGCTATAAGAACCTAACAGGTTTTTAGGAGCGACAATTACTGAGAAGTCTGACACTATCAGCCACTGCTGACTGACGTGTATTATACACTAGACTTGTGCGTTATATAATAGTTTGTGAAAAACGCACACAAGTGCACCTGTACGCTGCCACCGACAGGCACACACGTGCGGTTTTTAAATGCAAGCATGGACGCAATAAGAACCTAACAGGTTTTTCGGAGAAAAAATTACTGAAAAGTCTGACACTATCTGGACTGTGTTAGACTGTGTACACCAGCCCCAGATATGATGAAGGCTGGTATACGGTCACCACTAGGAATGGCTATATACCCTGCCTGCCTGCCTGTATACTGCTACAATAGTCCTGACAAGGACTCTTCTGGTCACTAGCCTGTATTCCGACCTGGCTATACCCTGCCTGTATATAGCAACAATAGTCCTGAGAAGGACTCTGCTACTGTACTCCGACCTGGCTATACTCTGCCTGCCTATATACAACTAGAATAGTCCTAAAAAGGACTTCTGGTCACACAGTTTGCAGCCCTGCTCCGGAACTAACTATAAAGGGCCGCAAACCTTTCCCTGAAGCAGCGACACTCTCCCTGCACTGACTGTCTGGATAGCTGTGAGCAGAGCACAGCGCGCCGGCCGGTATAACGGCTCGGTCACGCTGTGCGGGCCGGCCAATCACTGCAATTCCACAACTAACAGGGCTGTGGCATTGCAGTGGTCTGCCAGCCAATCCCTGCATGAGGGCTGGCTCTCAAAAGAGCGCCAACATGCAGGGATGAAGACCACGAGTACAGCACGAGTATCGCGAGATTACTCAGTCCCCGCCGAGTAGCCCGAGTACAGTGATACTCGTGCGAGTACCGAGTAGTAACAAGCATGCTCGCTCATCACTATATTTTACCAGTTTTATTCCTACAAAGGGATTTTGCTTCAATTGAAGTTTATATTGAATGTGTTACTTTTTTCTCCATAGTTTGGTCTTTTGCTTTTGTATTTATGGGAACTATATATTTTGAAACAAATAGGATTTTTATAATATGGGATTATGTTTTCTTCTAAAATGGTCAATAAAAAAGAAACCCAAAATCGTAGTTCTCTTTGTGATGGAAGCCAAAATGTATTGTCATTTGGCAACGAAACCAAGAATTTCACAAATTACAAGTCGAAAGGAAATTACTTCAACACCAAAAACAGATTGGTTTCACTGAGGATTGAACCCAGGACCTTCTGCGTGTAAAGCAGATGTGATGACCACTACACTATGAAACCTTTGAAATCCTGCAAAGTAATGGCAATTAGAGACCAGTTTTGACCGCCAGGGGAAAAAACCAAATTCGTAGCTCTATTGGTGATGGAAGCTAAAACATCCCGTTATTCAGCAACAAAGCCAAGAACTTTATATACTGCAGGTTGATAGAGGATTATATCAACACCAAGAACACATGGGTTTCACTGGGGATTGAACCCAGGACCTTCTGCGTGTAAAGCAGACGTGATTTCCACTACACTATGAAACCTTTGAAAGCCTGCAAAGTAATGGCAATTAGAGACGAGTTTTGTCCGCCAGGGAAAAAAAAAACAAATTCGCAGCTCTGTTGGGGATGGAAGCCAAAACATCCCATCATTTGGCAACAAAGCCAAGAACTTCATATATTGTAGTTTAATTGAGTATTATTTCAACACCAAGAACAGATTGGTTTTACTGGGGATTGAACGCAGGACCTTCTGCGTGTTATGCAGACGTGATGACCACTACTCCATGAAATCTGATGGAAAGTTACTGTGTATTGGCTAGCAGAGCAGAATTGTGACTGACAGGGCCTTTTTATTGGTGAAGGAAAGTATTTTTGGTTAATGAAACATTTACAATTTTTATTACATATTTTACCAGTTTTATTCCTACAAAGGGATTTTGCTTAAAAGGAAGTTTACATTGAATGTGTTACTTTTTTCCACATAGTTTAGTTGTTTGCTTTTGTATTTAAAGGAACTATATATTTTGAAACAAACAGGATTTTTATAATATGGGATTATGTTTTCTGCTAAAATGGTCAATAAAAAAGAAACCCAAAATCGTAGTTCTCTTGGTGATGGAAGCCAAAATATATTATCAGTTGGCAACAAAACAAAGAATTTCATATGTTACAGGTTGATAGCAAATTACTTCAACAGCAAAAACTGCTTGTTTTTACTGGGGATTGAACCCAGGACCTTCTGCGTGTGAAGTAGACGTGATGACGACTCCACTATGAAACCTGTGAAATCTTGCAAAGTAATTGCATTTAAAGACGCGTTTTGACCGCCAGGGGAAAAAAATAAAATAATTTGTAGTTCTGTTTGTGATGGAAGCCAAAACATCCCGTCATTCGGCAACAAAGCCGAGAACTCCATATATTGTAGTTGGAAAGCGTATTATTTCAACACTAAGAACAGATTGGTTTCACTGGGGATTGAACCCAGGACCTTCTGCGTGTTAAGCAGACGTGATGACCACTACACTATGAAACCTGACGAAAAGTTACTGTGTATTGGCTAGCAGAGCAGAATTGTGACTGACGGGGCCTTTTTATTGCTGAAGGAAAGTATTTTTGGTTAATGAAACATTTACAATTATTATTACATATTTTACCAGTTATATTCCTACAAAGGGATGTTGCTTAAATTGAAGTTTATATTGAATGTGTTACTTTTTTCTCCATAGTTTGGTCTTTTGCTTTTGTATTTATGGGAACTATATATTTTGAAACAAATAGGATTTTTATAATATGGGATTATGTTTTCTGCTAAAATGGTCAATAAAAAAGAAACCCAAAATCGTAGTTCTCTTGGTGATGGAAGCCAAAATATATTATTAGTTGGCAACAAAACAAAGAATTTCATATGTTACAGGTTGATAGCAAATTACTTCAACAGCGAAAACGGCTTGTTTTTACTGGGGATTGAACCCAGGACCTTCCGCGTGTGAAGTAGACGTGATGACGACTCCACTATGAAACCTGTGAAACCCTGCAAAGTAATGGCATTTAAAGACGAGTTTTGACCGCCAGGGGAAAAAAAAAAAAATAACTTGTAGTTCTGTTTGTGATGGAAGCCAAAACATCCCGTCATTCGGCAACAAAGCCGAGAACTTCATATATTGGAGTTGGATAGCGTATTATTTCAACACTAAGAACAGATTGGTTTCACTGGGGATTAAACCCAGGACTAGAGATGAGTGAACCGGTCGCGGTTCGGCTCGAGTCGGTTCGCCGAACGGGGGTCCTGTTCGAGTTCGGTTCGTCGAACGTTCGACGAACCGAACTCGAACCAATAGGCTATAATGGGAGGCAATCACAAACACATAAAAATGCATTATAAATGTACACAAACAGTTAATAAACATTGCCATAACACTTACCGGTCCCCGCGATCCCTCCTGTACTCTGTCTCCTGCCGCTATTCCATCCGATGATCGCTGAATCCTCCCCGTGACCAGCACTGCCAGCTGAGATGCAGGACCTATCATGACGTCAAAATAGCCATGTGACCAGTCACGTGGCTATAATCTCATTGGCTACAGACTGGTCACATGACTATGACGCGTCATGTAGGACCTGCGAGTGCATCTCTCCGGTACACGGTGCACATATGTGTATCGCCGTGTACCGGCGACATGCTCTAGCACACAGTCGACTCCCCGTTCCGTTAGGGACCGGCTGACACAGCCGGTCATTAACGGAGATCACCGTTGCCATAGCAACGCAGTTAGCGGTGACGTCACCGCTAACCGCGGCTCTGAGAGCACCGTTGCTATGGTAACGCGTCTGTCAGCGTTACCGCTGTTACCGCTGACAGCCAGCACTGATCACTCACGGAGTGAAGGCTGCACGCTGCTTCCCGATTGTAGTGAGGATTGTAGTGAGGATGAGGTTCCTCAGCCCCAAGTGATGAGCTGGGTAAACTCATCCTCACTACAATCGTCACTACTACTACACTAGTGAGGATTGTAGTGAGGATGAGGTTCCTCAGCCCCAAGTGATGAGCTGGGTAAACTCATCCTCACTACAATCATCACTACTACTACACTAGTGATGATTGTAGTGAGGATGAGGTTCCTCAGCCCCAAGTGATGAGCTGGGTAAACTCATCCTCACTACAATCGTCACTACTACTACACTAGTGATGATTGTAGTGAGGATGAGGTTCCTCAGCCCCAAGTGATGAGCTGGGTAAACTCATCCTCACTACAATCGTCACTACTACTACACTAGTGATGATGGTAGTGAGGATGAGGTTCCTCAGCCCCAAGTGATGAGCTGGGTAAACTCATCCTCACTACAATCGTCACTACTACTACACTAGTGAGGATTGTAGTGAGGATGAGGTTCCTCAGCCCCAAGTGATGAGCTGGGTAAACTCATCCTCACTACAATCATCACTACTACTACACTAGTGAGGATTGTAGTGAGGATGAGGTTCCTCAGCCCCAAGTGATGAGCAGGTGAACCTCATCCTCACTACAATCGTCACTACTACTACACTAGAAAGAAAGAAGACAGAAGAGCAGGATCGTGGAGGGCTGACAGGGGGTAATAAAGATGGAGTCTCTAATGTGTCTGTGTATTTATTTCTATTAAAGTATTTTTTTCTCTGTGTGGTGGTTTTTTTTAACCCTTTATTGGAGATTCTTAATGGCCGGGTCAAACGTGCCTGACATTAAGAATCTCTGGCTTAATACTGGCTAGTAAAACAAAGCCAGCATTAACTCATGATTACCCAACAAGCCACCCGGCTTCAGGGCTGTTGGAAGAGTTGGATACAGCGCCAGATGATGGCGCTTCTATGAGAGCGCCATTTTCTGGGACGGCTGCGGACTGAAATTCGCAGCAGAGGCGCCCAGAAACCTCGGGCTAACCTGTGCTGCGGATTCCAATCCCCAGCTGCCTAGTTGTACCTGGCTGGACACAAAAAATGGGGCGAAGCCCACGTCATTTGTTTTTTAATTATTTCATGAAATAAGTGAAATAATTAAAAAAAACGGGCTTCCCTATATTTTTGGTTCCCAGCCGGGTACAAATAGGCAACTGGGGGTTGGAGGCAGCCCGTGGCTGCCTGCTGTACCTGGCTAGCATACAAAAATATGGCGAAGCCCACGTCATTTTTTTAGTGGGCAAAAAAATTCTGCATACAGTCCTGGATGGAGTATGCTGAGCCTTGTAGTTCTGCAGCTGCTGTCTGCTCTTCTCCATACAGACACACAGCAGCTGCAGAACTACAAGGCTCAGCATACTCCATCCAGGACTGTATGCAGAAGTTTTTTGCCCCCTGATAAAATTATGTGGGCTTCGCCATATTTTTGTATGCTAGCCAGGTACAGCAGGGAGGTACGGCTGCCCCCAACCCCCAGTTGCCTATTTGTACCCGGCTGGGAACCAAAAATAAAGGGAAGCCCTTTTTTTATTATTTCATGAATTTCATTAAATAATTAGAAAACAAGAGACGTAGGCTTCGCCCCATTTTTGTGTCCAGCCAGGTACAACTAGGCAGCTGGGGATTGGAATCCGCAGCACAGGTTGGCCTGAGCTTTCTGGGCCCCACTGCTGCGAATTGCAGTCTGCAGCTACCTCAGAAAATGGCATTTTCATAGAAGCGCCATCTTCTGGCGCTGTATCCAACTCTTCCAGCACCTGCCTGCTATACCTGGCTAGCATACAAAAATATGGCGAAGCTCACGTCCTTTTTTTGTAGTTTTTTGGCAAAAAAAATAAAAAATGCTTCCCTGGATTTTCCATTGCCAGTGAAGGTAACACCAAGCAGTGGGGGTTAGCAGCCAGTAGCTGCTTGGATTACCCTTACCTAGCCATACAAAAAATGCAGCGGGAGCCCATATATATTTTTTTTAATTATTTATTTAAATAACTAAAAACAAAATGGGCTTCCCTGTATTTTGATTGCTGGACATCACAGTGCTGTAAAAATAAATCTTTAAAAAAATGACGTAGCGCTCCGCGGTATTTTTGATTCTCAGCGCAGATAAAGCAGACAGCTATGGGTTGCCACCCCAGTCTGCCTGCCGTTACCTTGGTTGGCAATCAAAATACAGGGAAGCCCATTAATTTTTTCTATTTAAAAAATAGTTAAAAAAAAAATGACGTTGGGTCCCCCCATTTTTGATAGCCAGCTAAGGTAAAGCAGACGGCTGTAGCCTGAAAACCACAGCTGGCAGCTTTACCGTGGTTGGGGATCCAATGTGGAGGTCCCCTCAGGCTCTTTTTTATAATTATTTTATAAATATTAATAATTACACAATAAAAGTAGGGTCCCCCCAAATTGGATCACCAGCCAAGGTAAAGCGGACAGCTGTGGTCTGGTATTCTCAGGGTGGGAAGGTACATAGTTATTGGGCCTTCACAGCCTAAAAATAGCAGGCCGCAGGCACCCCAGACGTGGCGCATCCACTAGATGCGCCAATCCTGGTGCTTCACCCCAGCTCATCCCGTGCCCTGGTGCAGTGGCAAACGGGGTAATAAATCAGGTTGATACTAGCTGTAAAGTCACCTGAGATCAAGCCCAGCAGTTTGTGATGTTATGGCGTCTATTAGATACCCAACATCATAAACTGTCAGTACTAACAAAAAAAAAAATCGACAAAAGAAATTTATTTGAAAAAACAGTCCCCAAAACATTTCCTCTTTCACCAATTTATTGTAAGAAAAAAAAATAAAGGGGTCCCACGACGACTCTGGACCGTCTAGAATATGGGGGGAGACACTCAGGGAACGTATCCCCCATTTTCTAGGAGTGCGGACCCTTCATGTGAGGAGTGTGGGTGCAATGAATCTGCACTCACTCTCCCCGGGTCCACAGCAGCAGAGTCCATGTCGTAATGGTTGCTACCAAAGCTGCAATGCCCTGCTCATGAGGTAAGGGCATGCCTAATCAGGAGAACTACTGTAGAGGAAGCTCTGCTCACTGGTATATAGGTGCTCAGAGGTAATAATAGATAAAATTAGTGAGTAGCCTCGGCACTCTAAATCTCCCAGACTAAGTCAGTAAGTCACAATGGATAGTAATGCAAAATCACTCTTTATTGGTCCGTATTAAGAAAAAATTTTTTTTCATAAGCATATATGTTTTTGTCCAAAACAAGTTACAAATGACGTTTCGGCCTGAGCCTTCGTCAGATTGGACTTATCTGCATGTAATCATGAAAAATGACAATAATCAGTATCACATAAGAGTGAGAGAACAATAACATAAACTCGAACAATGTAGAGGTACAATTGGGATGCAGCAAAAAAATTGCAACACAGCAAGAAATGAAACACATGATACAAATGTCATAATACAGTACAAGGACAATATAGTAATGACAAATATGGGGTCAGAGTAGGCTTAGACAGCTCTGGTACGAAAAAGATGTCAATCATAAAGTAACATGTGCAGTAGGTGTAGAGCTACAGTATGCATGGCAGAGCTAATGGGTAGACCGACCATAGAAAAAGAACGGAGAAAAAGTGGAGAAAAAGTGGAGAAAAAATGGATAACAAGTGGAGAAAAAGTGAAGAAAAAGTGAAGAAAAAGCGGAGAAAAAGTGGAGAAAAGTGGAGAAAAAAATGGCTAAAAAGTGGATAAAAAGTGGAGAAAAAAATGGATAAAAAGTGGAGAAAAAGTGGAGAAGTGGAGAAGAAGTGGAGAAAAAGTGGAGAATAAGTGGAGCACCCTTTGGTGCCTTTCCTGTGGCACTAAGGGGTGCTTAGCTTTGTATTTAGCCAAAAAAATGAAAACAAAATGACGTAGGGTTCCCCCTAGTTTTGTAGCCAGCTAGGGTAAAGCAGACGGCTGCAGCCTGCAGGCCACAGCTGGCAACCTCACCTTGGCTGGTAATCCAAAACTGAGGGCACCCCACGCTGTTATTTTAAATTAAATAAATAATTAAAAAAAAACTACGTAGGGGTCCCCCAAAATTGGATCACCAGCCAAGGTAAAGCAGACAGCTGAGGCCTGATATTCTCAGACTAGGGAGGTCCATGGTTATTGGACTCTCCCCAGCCTAAAAATAGCAGGCCGCAGCCGCCCCAGAAGTGGCGCATCCATTAGATGCGCCAATCCTGGTGCTTCGCCTCAGCTCATCCCACGCCCTGGTGCGGTGGCAAACGGGGTAATATATGGGGTTAATACCAGATGTGTAATGTCACCTGGCATTAAGCCCTGGGGTTGGTGAGGTCAGGCGTCTATCAGATACCCGACATCACCAACCCAGTCAGTAATAAAAAAAAATAGACGACAAACACATTTTTATTTGAAAAAACACTCCCCAAAACATTCCCTCTTTAACCAATTTATTAGAATGAAAAACAAATCCAGGTCTGGTGTAATCCAAGGGGTTGCCATGACGATCCACACTGTCCCAGTCAATGAAGAGCAGGATGTTCCCCATTGGCTGGGAGAGCAGTGCAGTGACCTGAGCTAACATCAATGGGTCAGCCCAGGTCACTGCAGGGGATGACAAGTGCTGCTGTCAGCGAGGTACATTACTTGCGCTGATCTCCAGCACACTGACAGCCCCTGTCACTGAGTTCAATGACCGCCGCCTTCACAGCCAAGAATCGCGAGAGGCCCGTGACGTCACCGCTAGTCAGTCTCGGGTCGGAAGCGAGAGAAGGTGATGTGACAAGCGGCGGCCATGAAGGACAGTGACAGCGCTGAGGTCGGGATGGCGGGACTTCATCACCGCAGGCAGGGCCGGCTCCAGGTTTTTGTGGGCCCCGGGTGGAAGAGTCCCAGTGGGCCCCATAAACACGCAGACACACACACATACACAGATACATACACGTACATATACATATTTAAAGACAAACTCACAAAAATACATATAAACAGACAAATCTATACAGTCATATACACTGACATACATAGATACACATCATACATGCATACATACAGAGACACACACTGCTATGCTCCATGCATACATACATACAGACACACACATACTGCTCTGCATGCATACATACATATAGACAGACACACACACACTGCTCTGCTACATACATACATATAGACAGACACACACATACTGCTCTGCTGCGTACATACATACAGACACACACACACACACTGCTCTGCTGCATACATACATACAGACAGACACGCATACTGCTCTGCTGCATACATACATGCATACATACATACAAACAGACACGCATACTGCTCTTCTGCATACATACATACATACATACAGACAGACACGCATACTGCTCTGCATGCATACATACAGACACGCATACTACTCTGCTGCATACATACATGCATACATACAGACAGACACGCATATTGCTCTGCTGCATATATATATACATACATACAGACACGCATACTACTCTGCTGCATATATACATACATACAGACATGCATACTGCTCTGCTACATATACATACATACAGACACGTATACTGCTCTGCTGCATACATACATGCATACATACAGACAGACACGCATACTACTCTGCTACATATATACATACATACATACAGACACGCATACTGCTCTGCTGCATATATACATACATACACGCATACTGCTCTGCTGCATATATACATACATACATACATACACGCATACTGCTCTGCTGCATATATACATACATACAGACACGCATACTGCTCTGCTGCATACATACATACATACATACAGACACATATACTGCTCTGCTGCATACATACATACATACATACAGACACGCATACTGCTCTGCTGCATATATACAGTCATACACGCATACTGCTCTGCTGCATATATACATACATACAGACACGCATACTGCTCTGCTGCCTATATACATACATACATACAGACACGCATACTGCTCTGCTGCATATATACATACATACATACAGACACGCATATTGCTCTGCTGCATATATATATACATACAGACACGCATACTACTCTGCTACATATATACATACATACAGACACGTATACTGCTCTGCTGCATACATACATGCATACATACAGACAGACACGCATATTGCTCTGTTGCATATATATATATATATACATACATACAGACACGCATACTACTCTGCTACATATATACATACATACATACAGACACGCATACTGCTCTGCTGCATATATACATACATACAGACACGCATACTGCTCTGCTGCATATATACATACATACATACAGACACGCATACTGCTCTGCCGCATACATACATGCATACATACATACAGACACGCATACTACTCTGCTACATATATACATACATACAGACACGTATACTGCTCTGCTGCATACATACATACATGCATACATACAGACAGACACGCATATTGCTCTGCTGCATATTTATATACATACATACAGACACGCATACTACTCTGCCACATATATACATACATACATACAGATACGCATACTGCTCTGCTGCATATATACATACATACAGACACGCATACTGCTCTGCTGCATATATACATACATACATACAGACACGTATACTGCTCTGCTGCATATATATATACTTACATACAGACACGTATACTGCTCTGCTGCATATATACATGCATACATACAGACACGCATACTGCTCTGCTGCATATATACATACATACAGACACGCATACTGCTCTGCTGCATATATACATACATACATACAGACACGCATACTGCTCTGCTGCATATATACATACATATAGACACGCATTCTGCTCTGCTGCATGCATACATACAAACACACACCTTGCTCTGCGGGGCCCACACACGCGGCTCCGGGGGCCACACACACGGCTCTGCGGGGCCCACACACGCACGGGGGGACAGGGAGGGGCGGGGAGGGAGTGATGTCCCACATACTGATCAGGTCACGGTGCAGATGGGGCCCACACAGCGCCGGAGGGAAGCAATGTGCTGGGGGTCGCTGGCTGGCACTGTGACTCCTTCATCTGTGCGACCGAGCAGGACGCCGGGCGGTAGCTCCGCCCACAGATGATGCTCAATGCAGGAGAACACAGTGAACGCTGTGGTCTGCGGGCCTTAAAGAGCCGGCAGCCACAGTTTCCAGTGCCAAGGACTGCTGCCCCCGGGCCGACCGCAGGTAAGCCGAGCGGGACCGTGTGTGTGTGTGTGTGTGTGTATACGTGTGTACGTGTGTACATGCCGCGGGCAGGAGGGGGCGGAGCGAGCTAAGCGGGGAAGTGTGGGCTTCCTGCACGTAACTAGGATAAACATCGGGTTACTAACCAAAGCGCTTTGGTTGGATACCCGATGTTTATCTTGGTTACCAGCTTGTGGCAGGCTGCCAGCTATGGCTCCTGCACACCATAGCTGTAAAAAGCCATGCTTTTTGCTGCTAGAACCGTTCTCGAACGTATCTAGAACTATCGAGCTTTTGCAAAAAGCTCGAGTTCTAGTTCGATCTCGAACAGCCTCCAAAATCACTCGAGCCTAGAACTGGAGAACCTCGAACCTCGAAACGCGCTCAACTCTATGTGATGGAAGCCAAAATATATTATCAGTTTGCAACAAAACCAAGAATTTCATATATTACAGGATGATAGCAAATTACTTCAACAGCGAAAACAGCTTGTTTTTACTGGGGATTGAACCCAGAACCTTCTGCATGTGAAGTAGACGTGATAACCACTCCACTACGAAACCTGTGAAATCCTGCAAAGTAATGGCATTTAGAGACGAGTTTTGACAGCCAGGGGAAAAAAAAAAAAAAATTTGTAGTTCTGTTAGTGATGGAAGCCAAAACATACCGTCATTCGGCAACAATGCCGAGAACTTCATATATTGTAGTTGGATAGCATATTATTTCAACTCTAAGAACAGATTGGTTTCACTGGGGATTGAACCCAGGACCTTCTGCGTGTTAAGCAGACGTGATGACCACTACACTATGAAACCTGACGAAAAGTTACTGTGTATTGGCTAGCAGAGCAGAATTGTGACTGACGGGGCCTTTTTATTGCTGAAGGAAAGTATTTTTGGTTAATGAAACATTTACAATTATTATTACATATTTTACCAGTTTTATTCCTAGAAAGGGATTTTGCTTAAATTGAAGTTTATATTGAATGTGTTACTTTTTTCTCCATAGTTTGGTCTTTTGCTTTTGTATTTATGGGAACTATATATTTTAAAACAAATAGGATTTTTATAATATGGGATTATGTTTTCGGCTAAAATGGTCAATAAAAAAGAAACCCAAAATCGTAGTTCTCTTTGTGATGGAAGCCAAAATGTATTGTCATTTGGCAACGAAACCAAGAATTTCACATATTACAAGTCGATAGGAAATTACTTCAACACCAAAAACCAGATTGGTTTCACTGGGGATTGAACCCAGGACCTTCTGCGTGTGAAGCAGACGTGATGACCACTAAACTATAAAACCTTTGAAACCCTGCAAAGTAATGGCAATTAGAGCCGAGTTTTGACCGCCAGGGGAAAAAAAACAAATTCGTAGCTCTGTTGGTGATGGAATCTAAAACATACCGTTATTCGGCAACAAAGCCAAGAACTTTATATACTACAGGTTGATAGTGGATTATTTCAACACCAAGAACACATAGGTTTCACTGGGGATTGAACCCAGGACCTTCTGCGTGTAAAGCAGATGTGATTTCCACTACACTATGAAACCTTTGAAAGAATGCAAAGTAATGGCAATTAGAGACGAGTTTTGACCGCCAGGGAAAAAAAAAACAAATTCGTAGCTCTGTTGGGGATGGAAGCCAAAACATCCCATCATTCGGCAACAAAGCCATGAACTTCATATATTGTAGTTTAATTGAGTATTATTTCAACACCAAGAACAGATTGGTTTTACTGGGGATTGAACGCAGGACCTTCTGCGTGTTAAGCAGACGTGATGACCACTACTCTATGAAACCTGATGGAAAGTTACTGTGTATTGGCTAGCAGAGCAGAATTGTGACTGACGGGGCCTTTTTATTGCTGAAGGAAACTATTTTTGGTTAATGAAACATTTACAATTTTTATTACATATTTTACCAGTTTTATTCCTACAAAGGGATTTTGCTTAAATTGAAGTTTATATTGAATGTGTTACTTTTTTCTCCATAGTTTGGTCTTTTGCTTTTGTATTTATGGGAACTATATATTTTGAAACAAATAGGATTTTTATAATATGGTATTATGTTTTCTGCTAAAATGGTCAATAAAAAAGAAACCCAAAATCGTAGTTCTCTTTGTGATGGAAGCCAAAATGTATTGTCATTTGGCAACGAAACCAAGAATTTCACATATTACAAGTCGATAGGAAATTACTTCAACAGCCAAAACGGCTTGTTTTTACTGGGGATTGAACCCAGTACCTTCTGCCTGTGAAGTAGACGTGATGACGACTCCACAATGAAACTTGTGAAATCCTGCAAAGTAAAGGCATTTAGAGACGAGATTTGACCGCCAGGGGAAAAAAAATAATAATTTGTAGTTCTGTTTGTGATGGAAGCCAAAAAATCCCATCATACGGTAACAAAGCCGAGAACTTCATATATTGTAGATGGATAGAGTATTATTTCAACACTAAGAACAGATTGGTTTCACTGGGGATTGAACCCAGGACCTTCTGCGTGTTAAGCAGATATGATGACCACTGCACTATGAAACCTGACGATAAGTTACTGTGTATTGGCTAGCAGAGCAGAATTGTGACTGACGGGGCCTTTTTATTGCTGAAGGAAAGTATTTTTGGTTAATGAAATATTTACAATTATTATTACATATTTTACCAGTTTTATTCCTACAAAGTGATTTTGATTAAATTGAAGTTTATATTGAATGTGTTACTTTTTTCTCCATAGTTTGGTCTTTTGCTTTTGTATTTATGGGAACTATATATTTTGAAACAAATAGGATTTTTATAATATGGGATTTTGTTTTCTGCTAAAATGGTCAATAAAAAAGAAACCCAAAATCGTAGTTCTCTTTGTGATTAAAGCCAAAATGTATTGTCATTTGGCAACGAAACCAAGAATTTCACATATTACAAGTCGATAGGAAATTACTTCAACACCAAAAACAGATTGGTTTCACTGGGGATTCAACCCAGGACCTGCTGCGTGTGAAGCAGACGTGATGACCACTACACTATAAAACTTTTGAAATTCTGCAAAGTAATGGCAACTAGAGACTAGTTTTGACTGCCAGGGGAAAAAAAAAAAAATCGTAGTTCTCTTGGTGATGGAATCCAAAATATATTATCAGTTGGCAACAAAGGAAAGAATTTCATATGTTACAGGTTGATATCAAAATACTTCCCATCATTCGGCAACAAAGCCAAGAACTTCATATATTGTAGTTTAAGTGAGTATTATTTCAACACCAAGAACAGATTGGTTTTACTGGGGATTGAACGCAGGACCTTCTGCGTGATAAGCAGACGTGATGACCACTACTCTATGAAACCTGATGGAAAGTTACTGTGTATTGGCTAGCAGAGCAGAATTGTGACTGACAGGGCCTTTTTATTGCTGAAGGAAAGTATTTTTGGTTAATGAAACATTTACAATTTTTATTACATATTTTACCAGTTTTATTCCTACAAAGGGATTTTGCTTAAAAGGAAGTTTACATTGAATGTGTTACTTTTTTCCACATAGTTTAGTTGTTTGCTTTTGTATTTAAAGGAACTATATATTTTGAAACAAACAGGATTTTTATAATATGGGATTATGTTTTCTGCTAAAATGGTCAATAAAAAAGAAACCCAAAATCGTAGTTCTCTTGGTGATGGAAGCCAAAATATATTATCAGTTGGTAACAAAAGAAAGAATTTCATATGTTACAGGTTGATAGCATATTACTTCCCATCATTCGGCAACAAAGCCAAGAACTTCATATATTGTAGTTTAATTGAGTATTATTTCAACACCAAGAACAGATTAGTTTTACTGGGGATTGAACGCAGGACCTTCTGCGTGTTAAGCAGACGTGATGACCACTACTCTATGAAACCTGATGGAAAGTTACTGTGTATTGGCTAGCAGAGCAGAATTGTGACTGACGGGGCCTTTTTATTGCTGAAGGAAAGTATTTTTGGTTAATGAAACATTTACAATTTTTTTTACATATTTTACCAGTTTTATTCCTACAAAGGGATTTTGCTTAAATGGAAGTTTACATTGAATGTGTTACTTTTTTCCACATGGTTTAGTTGTTTGCTTTTGTATTTAAAGGAACTATATATTTTGAAACAAACAGGATTTTTATAATATGGGATTATGTTTTCTGCTAAAATGGTAAATAAAAAAGAAACCCAAAATCGTAGTTCTCTTGGTGATAAAAGCCAAAATATATTATCAGTTGGCAACAAAACAAAGAATTTCATATGTTACAGGTTGATAGCAAATTACTTCAACAGCAAAAACGGCTTGTTTTTATTGGGGATTGAACCCAGGACCTTCTGCGTGTGAAGTAGACGTGATGACGACTCCACTATGAAACTTGTGAAAACCTGCGAAGTAATGGCATTTAGAGACGAGTTTTGACCGCCAGGGGAAAAAAAATAATAATTTGTAGTTCTGTTTGTGATGGAAGCCAAAAAATCCCGTCATACGGCAACAAAGCCGAGAACTTCATATATTGTAGTTGGATAGCGTATTATTTCAACACTAAGAACAGATTGGTTTCACTGAGGATTGAACCCAGGACCTTCTGCGTGCGAAGCAGATGTGATGACCACTACACTTTGAAACATTTGAAACCCTGCAAAGTAATGGCAATTAAAGACAAGTTTTGACCGCCAGGGGAAAAATACCAAATTCGTAGCTCTGTTGGTGATGGAAGCTAAAACATGCCGTTATTCGGCAACAAAGCCAAGAACTTTATATACTGCAGGTTGATAGGGGATTATTTCAACACCAAGAACACATGGGTTTCACTGGGGATTGAACCCAGGACCTTCTGCGTGTAAAGCAGACGTGATTTCCACTACACTATGAAACCTTTGAAAGCCTGCAAAGTAATGGCAATTAGAGACGAGTTTTGACCGCCAGAGAAAAAAAAAACAAATTCGTAGCTCTGTTGGGGATGGAAGCCAAAACATCCCATCATTCGGCAACAAAGCCAAGAACTTCATATATTGTAGTTTAATTGAGTATTATTTAAACACCAAGAACAGAATGGTTTTACTGGGGGTTGAACGCAGGACCTTCTGCGTGTTATGCAGACGTGATGACCACTACTCTATGAAACCTGATGGAAAGTTACTGTGTATTGGCTAGCAGAGAAGAATTGTGACTGACGGGGCCTTTTTATTGCTGAAGGAAAGTATTTTTGGTTAATGAAACATTTACAATTTTTATTACATATTTTACCAGTTTTATTCCTACAAAGGGATTTTGCTTAAAAGGAAGTTTACATTGAATGTGTTACTTTTTTCCACATAGTTTAGTTGTTTGCTTTTGTATTTAAAGGAACTATATATTTTGAAACAAACAGGATTTTTATAATATGGGATTATGTTTTCTGCTAAAATGGTCAATAAAAAAGAAACCCAAAATCGTAGTTCTCTTGGTGATGGAAGCCAAAATATATTATCAGTTGGCAACAAAAGAAAGAATTTCATATGTTACAGGTTGATAGCAAATTACTTCCCATCATTCGGCAACAAAGCCAAGAACTTCATATATTGTAGTTTAATTGAGTATTATTTCAACACCAAGAACAGATTGGTTTTACTGGGGATTGAACGCAGGACCTTCTGCGTGTTATGTAGAGATGAGCGAACCAGTCCCGGTTCGGCTCGAGTTCGGTTCGCCGAACGAAGGTCCCGTTCGAGTTGGGTTCGTCAAACGTTCGACGAACCGTACTCGAACTGCATAGGAAACAATGGCAGGCAATCACAAACACAGAAAAACACCTAGAAAACACCCTCAAAGGTGTCCAAAAGGTGACAAACAACTCACAACACAACACAAACACATGGGAAAGTGACAAGGACATGTACTCATGCGAAAACAAAACAGCTGGACAAGGAAAAAGAGGAGGAGACACAGATATAGGCATGGCACGCCCTTCTAAAGTCATGTAAAACACCGCAAGGTGACTCCAAGCGGAGTCTCCCTTTTTTCCAAAAATTGGGCCCCACACACACCCACCCCTTCAGTGGCAGCAGTTGTGCCCCAGTTGTACACTTCACAGCTAGATTTGCATCAAGCACATTCAAAAATACGCCATAATTAACCGTCCCCAGGATGACACCAGGGTAGGTAGCAAAGTCTTTCCTGATCCCAGCTCTTTTCATCTTGGCTTCTTTTAAAAACACATCAAGCAAGGGTTACTCCAAGCGGAGTCTCCCTTTTTTCAAAAAATTGGGCCCCACACACACCCACCCCTTCAGTGGCAGCAGTTGTGCCCCAGTTGTACACTTCACAGCTAGATTTGCATCAAGCACATTCAAAAATACGCCATAATTAACCGTACCCAGGATGACACCAGGGTAGGTAGCAAAGTCTTTCCTGATCCCAGCTCTGTTCATCTTGGCTTCTTTTAAAAACAATGTAAGCAAGGGTTACTCCAAGCGCAGTCTCCCTTTTTTCAAAAAATTGGGCCCCACACACACCCACCCCTTCAGTGGCAGCAGTTGTGCCCCAGTTGTACACTTCACAGCTAGATTTGCATCAAGCACATTCAAAAATACGCCATAATTAACCGTCCCCAGGATGACACCAGGGTAGGTAGCAAAGTCTTTCCTGATCCCAGCTCTGTTCATCTTGGCTTCTTTTAAAAACACATCAAGCAAGGGTTACTCCAAGCGGAGTCTCCCTTTTTTTCAAAAAATTGGGCCCCACACACACCCACCCCTTCAGTGGCAGCAGTTGTGCCCCAGTTGTACACTTCACAGCTAGATTTGCATCAAGCACATTCAAAAATACGCCATAATTAACCGTACCCAGGATGACACCAGGGTAGGTAGCAAAGTCTTTCCTGATCCCAGCTCTGTTCATCTTGGCTTCTTTTAAAAACACATCAAGCAAGGGTTACTCCAAGCGGAGTCTCCCTTTTTTCCAAAAATTGGGCCCCACACACACCCACCCCTTCAGTGGCAGCAGTTGTGCCCCAGTTGTACACTTCACAGCTAGATTTGCATCAAGCACATTCAAAAATACGCCATAATTAACCGTACCCAGGATGACACCAGGGTAGGTAGCAAAGTCTTTCCTGATCCCAGCTCTGTTCATCTTGGCTTCTTTTAAAAACAATGTAAGCAAGGGTTACTCCAAGCGCAGTCTTCCTTTTTTCAAAAAATTGGGCCCCACACACACCCACCCCTTCAGTGGCAGCAGTTGTGCCCCAGTTGTACACTTCACAGCTAGATTTGCATCAAGCACATTCAAAAGTACGCCATAATTAACCGTCCCCAGGATGACACCAGGGTAGGTAGCAAAGTCTTTCCTGATCCCAGCTCTGTTCATCTTGGCTTCTTTTAAAAACACATCAAGCAAGGGTTACTCCAAGCGGAGTCTCCCTTTTTTCAAAAAATTGGGCCCCACACACACCCACCCCTTCAGTGGCAGCAGTTGTGCCCCAGTTGTACACTTCACAGCTAGATTTGCATCAAGCACATTCAAAAATACGCCATAATTAACCGTACCCAGGATGACACCAGGGTAGGTAGCAAAGTCTTTCCTGATCCCAGCTCTGTTCATCTTGGCTTCTTTTAAAAACACATCAAGCAAGGGTTACTCCAAGCGGAGTCTCCCTTTTTTCCAAAAATTGGGCCCCACACACACCCACCCCATCAGTGGCAGCAGTTGTGCCCTAGTTGCAAACAGGATGTTTTGATTTGCATCAAGCACATTCCAAATCCACAAGCATTTACTCTCCCCAGGATGACACAGGGGTAGTAAATTCCTTCTGGATCCATGACTTGTTCATTTTGATGAACGTCAGTCTGTCCACATTGTCACTGGACAGACGCGTGCGCTTATCTGTCAGCACACACCCAGCAGCACTGAAGACACGTTCAGAGACAACGCTGGCAGCTTGACACGACAAAATCTCCAAGGCGTAACTGGAGAGCTCTGGCCATTTTTCTAGATTTGAAGCCCAAAAGGAGCAAGGCTCCATTTGCAAAGTCATGGCATCGATGTTCATTTAGAGATACTCCTGTATCATCCTCTCCAGCCGTTGACTATGTGTCAGACTTGTTGTCTCTGGTGGCCTTGCAAAGGAGGGTCTAAAAAAATTATGAAAAGATTCCATAAAATTGCTGTTACCAGCACCAGATACGGTCCTACTGGTACGGGTAGACTGTTGAAGATGACGAGACCGTCCCATGTTTGTCAAGTTACAACTGGGAGAATCACTCCCTGAACCTGCACGGTTGTTTGGTGGAAAAGCCAATCTAAGATCGAGTAACAGCTTCTGCTGACACTCCTGCATACGTGCGTCCCTTTCTATGGCTGGAATTATGTCACAAAATTTGGACTTGTACCGGGGATCTAATAGTGTGGCAAGCCAGTAGTCATCATCACTTCTAATTTTGACAATACGAGGGTCATGTTGGAGGTAGTGCAACAAGAAGGCACTCATGTGTCTTGCGCAGCCATGCGGACCAAGTCCACGCTGTGTTTGTGGCATAGAGGTGCTAACCGTTCTTTCTTCCTCTGACATCTCCCCCCAACCTCTTTCAACTGAAATTTGACCAAGGTCTCCCTCATCCGCTGAGTCTTCCATGTCCATGGACACTTCGTCCTCCATTTCTTCATGTCCTCCTGCACCTTCCTCAACATCTCGCCTGCTACCATGCGCCCTTGTTGATCCCTGTCCCCCATGGTCCCATGCCTGGCGCCTTGGTGATGATGAACGTCTGGACCTTGGTGATGTTGTTGTGTCTTGCGCATGTGAATCCTCCTGTAGTTCCTCCCCTTCCTGTTGTCCCACCCCCTGACTCCGAATAGTGTTTAGCGTCTGCTCCAGCATTTAAATGACTGGAATCGTCATGCTGATAATGGCATTGTCAGCGCTAAACATATTCGTCGCCATGTCAAAACTGTGCAGAAGGGTGCATAGGTCCTTGATCTGAGACCACTCCATCAGGGTGATCTGACCCACCTCTGCATCTCGTTGTCCCAGGCTATACGTCATGACGTATTGCACCAGGGCACGGCGGTGCTGCCACAGTCGCTGTAACATGTGGAGAGTTGAATTCCAGCGTGTCGCCACATCTCATTTCAGCCGATGAACCGGCAGGCCGAAAGACTTCTGGAGCGATGCAAGTCGCTCAGCTGCGGCGCTTGAACGGCGGAAGTGAGCAGACAGTTTTCGTGCCCTGTTCAGAAGGCCATCTAGGCCGGGATAGTGTGTTAAAAATTGCTGGACGACAAGGTTCAACACGTGAGCCATACAAGGCACGTGTGTCACCTTGCCCAGGCGAAGGGCCGCACCCAGGTTTGCAGCATTGTCGCACACGGCCTTACCAGGCTGCAGGTTGAGTGGAGACAACCATTTATTAAACTCGGACCGCAGAGCTGACCACAACTCCTCAGCTGTGTGACTCTTATTACCAAGACATGTCAAGCTAAAGACCGCCTGATGCCGTTGCGCTCTGCTGCCAGCATAGTAATGAGGGGTGCGTGATTCCTTTTGCGCTGTGAGAACGCTGGTGGCCTGACCAGGCAGGCATGGGGCGGAGGTGGAGGACCCAGATGAGGTGGAGGATGCAGAAGCAGTGGCGGAACTTGGACAGACAGAGGATTGACACACAAGTCGTGGGGACGGCAAGACTTGTGCAGCAGACCCTTCACCATCTATCACCATAGTTACCCAGTGCCCAGTCAGCGACATGTAACGTCCCTGTCCATGCTTACTGGTCCAAGTATCGGTGGTGAAATGCACCCGTTGACACACAGAGTTTCTCAAGGAAGTGGTGATGTTGTGTGCGACATGCTGGTGTAGCGCGGGCACACCTTTGTTAGAGAAGTAGTGGCGACTAGGCATCTGGTACTGGGGCACAGCGACAGACATAAGGTCTCTAAAATCCTGTGTGTCCACTAGGCGGAAAGGCAGCATTTCGGTAGCCAACAGCTTACAGAGGGATAGAGTCAACCTCTTAGCTTTGTCATGGGTCGCAGGAAGTGGCCTTTTATTTGACCACATCTGAGGGACAGAGATCTGGCTGCTGTGTGTAGACGGTGTTGAGTAGGGTGTCCCTGGAAAAATGCAGGTTTGTGAGGAAAGTGCAGGCGGAGACATGATGTTGACTTCATCCAATGTTGGTGCAATTGATGTCTGAGAGAGCTGTACACACTCACTTGTTTCCCCTTCCAAACCAACTGATGACCTACCAAGCAAACTGCCTGTTGCGGTTACAGTGGTGGAAGTTGTGGGTGGAAAAACAGGTGTGACAGCTGTCCCCACAGTCCTAGAAGATGACGAGCGCGCGGATGCCATGGAAGGGGCAGGCGGTGGATGGTTCGCTCCGCTAGGCCGCATTGCAGCATGGTGAGCTTCCCACCGGGCCAAATGATATTTATTCATGTGACGATTCATGCAAGAAGTTGTCAAACAGCTGAGGTTTTGACCTCTACTAAGAGAACCCTGACAAATTTTACAGATCACATAATTTGGCCGATCTTTTTCTATGTCAAAAAAGGACCAGGCTAGGCAAGGCTTAGAGGCCATGCAACCTGTTGATCCACCCCGAATAATGCTCAGAGGCAGAGTGGTGGCTGAGGATGCAGTTGTAGACGTGCTACCAGTACTCCGACTGTGTCCAGGAAGGCGCAAGGTAACTTCGTCATCAGTTGCATCCTCCTCCACCACCTCTGTTGACCTCCTCGAGTGCCTGACTGTGGGTTGACAGTAGGTGGGATCTAGAACTTCATCATCAATTGTTGTGTTTGCACTCCCCTCCCCCTCAGACTGAGCCTCTTCTTGCCCTGACCGAATATTTAAGTTGTCATCCCAATCGGGTATCTGAGTCTCATCTTCATCAGTATGTTCCTCATTGTCTATAACCACAGGTGTTACAGTTTGTGACAAAGGGTCAACATTATGCTCAGAAACTTGGTCCTCACGGCCTGAATCAGAGTCACAAAGGTTCTGGGCATCACTGCAGACCATTTCCTGTTCTGTACTCACTGTAGCTTGGGAGCAGACCTCTGATTCCCAGGCTATAGTGTGACTGAACAGCTCTGCAGACTCAGCCATCTCAGTTCCACCATACTGTGCAGGGCTGATGGAGACTTCAGAGCTGGGAGAAAGCAAGTTTGATTGGGATGACAACTCAGAGGACTGGTGTTTTTTGGATGCGGTACTTGAAGTGGCTGAGAGGGCACTTGTTGGACCACTTGAGATCCATTCAAGCATTTTCCTTTTTTGGCCATCATCTACCTTTGTTCCTCTTGTTCGTGTCCGTAAAAAAGGGAGCACATCGGATTGTCCACGGTAAGTAGTAGACATCTTACTTTTGCTGGTAGATGGTCTATCTTCAGCAGATGATAATGGAGCTTTGCCACCTTCCCCACGGACAAAACCTTTTTTGCCTTTTCCACCACGCCTCTTCCCCTTTCCACCAGCATCTGACATTTTGCCACTCATGTTGATTGCGACAAGATTGTGCACTGAAAATGTGGTAGTAAAAATTGAGAGGTGGTGTAGATTGCAGTGGTGGTCTAGCTTTATTAACAGCAGAATAATAAAGAATAAATATCCCTGACAATGCAACTACAGCCCTTAAACTGGCAGCAAAAATACTAGTATAATGGCTTAGTTATAATGAGTTGGAGTGTGCAATGCAGGTAGAGGTGCTGCAAATGTCTTTGCACTAGTGTGACTATAGCAAAGTCCAATAGCCACGTATAGGATGCCACTAGGTACACTGAGTGTTTGCTAGTATAATGGCTTAGTTATCATGAGTTGGAGTGTGCAATGCAGGCAGACGCGCTCTGCAAATGTCTTTGCACTAGTGTGACTATAGCAAAGTCCAATAGCCACGTATAGGATGCCACTAGGTACACTGAGTGTTTGCTAGTATAATGGCTTAGTTATCATGAGTTGGAGTGTGCAATGCAGGCAGACGCGCTCTGCAAATGTCTTTGCACTAGTGTGACTATAGCAAAGTCCAATAGCCACGTATAGAATGCCACTAGGTACACTGAGTGTTTGCTAGTATAATGGCTTAGTTACCATGAGTTGGAGTGTGCAATGCAGGTAGAGGTGCTGCAAATGTCTTTGCACTAGTGTGACTGTAGCAAAGTCCAATAGCCACGTATAGGATGCCACTAGGTACACTGAGTGTTTGCTAGTATAATGGCTTAGTTATAATGAGTTGGAGTGTGCAATGCAGGCAGACGCGCTCTGCAAATGTCTTTGCACTAGTGTGACTATAGCAAAGTCCAATAGCCACATATAGAATGCCACTAGGTACACTGAGTGTTTGCTAGTATAATGGCTTAGTTATCATGAGTTGGAGTGTGCAATGCAGGTAGAGGTGCTGCAAATGTCTTTGCACTAGTGTGACTATAGCAAAGTCCAATAGCCACGTATAGGATGCCACTAGGTACACTGAGTGTTTGCTAGTATAATGGCTTAGTTATCATGAGTTGGAGTGTGCAATGCAGGTAGAGGTGCTGCAAATGTCTTTGCACTAGTGTGACTATAGCAAAGTCCAATAGCCACGTATAGAATGCCACTAGGTACACTGAGTGTTTGCTAGTATAATGGCTTAGTTATAATGAGATGGAGTGTGCAATGCAGGCAGACGCGCTCTGCAAATGTCTTTGCACTAGTGTGACTATAGCAAAGTCCAATAGCCACGTATAGGATGCCACTAGGTACACTGAGTGTTTGCTAGTATAATGGCTTAGTTATAATGAGTTGGAGTGTGCAATGCAGGCAGACGCGTTCTGCAAATGTCTTTGCACTAGTTTGACTATAGCAAAGTCCAATAGCCACGTATAGAATGCCACTAGGTACACTGAGTGTTTGCTAGTATAATGGCTTAGTTATAATGAGTTGGAGTGTGCAATGCAGGCAGACGCGCTCTGCAAATGTCTTTGCACTAGTGTGACTATAGCAAAGTCCAATAGCCACGTATAGGATGCCACTAGGTACACTGAGTGTTTGCTAGTATAATGGCTTAGTTATCATGAGTTGGAGTGTGCAATGCAGGCAGACGCGCTCTGCAAATGTCTTTGCACTAGTGTGACTATAGCAAAGTCCAATAGCCACGTATAGAATGCCACTAGGTACACTGAGTGTTTGCTAGTATAATGGCTTAGTTATCATGAGTTGGAGTGTGCAATGCAGGTAGAGGTGCTGCAAATGTCTTTGCACTAGTGTGACTATAGCAAAGTCCAATAGCCACGTATAGGATGCCACTAGGTACACTGAGTGTTTGCTAGTATAATGGCTTAGTTATAATGAGTTGGAGTGTGCAATGCAGGCAGACGCGCTCTGCAAATGTCTTTGCACTAGTGTGACTATAGCAAAGTCCAATAGCCACGTATAGGATGTCACTAGGTACACTGAGTGTTTGCTAGTATAATGGCTTAGTTATCATGAGTTGGAGTGTGCAATGCAGGTAGAGGTGCTGCAAATGTCTTTGCACTAGTGTGACTATAGCAAAGTCCAATAGCCACGTATAGAATGCCACTAGGTACACTGAGTGTTTGCTAGTATAATGGCTTAGTTATCATGAGTTGGAGTGTGCAATGCAGGCAGACGCGCTCTGCAAATGTCTTTGCACTAGTGTGACTATAGCAAAGTCGAATAGCCACGTATAGAATGCCACTAGGTACACTGAGTGTTTGCTAGTATAATGGCTTAGTTATCATGAGTTGGAGTGTACAATGCAGGTAGAGGTGCTGCAAATGTCTTTGCACTAGTGTGACTATAGCAAAGTCCAATAGCCACGTATAGGATGCCACTAGGTACACTGAGTGTTTGCTAGTATAATGGCTTAGTTATAATGAGTTGGAGTGTGCAATGCAGGCAGACGCGCTCTGCAAATGTCTTTGCACTAGTGTGACTATAGCAAAGTCCAATAGCCACGTATAGAATGCCACTAGGTACACTGAGTGTTTGCTAGTATAATGGCTTAGTTATCATGAGTTGGAGTGTGCAATGCAGGCAGACGCGCTCTGCAAATGTCTTTGCACTAGTGTGACTATAGCAAAGTCCAATAGCCACGTTTAGGATGCCACTAGGTACACTGAGTGTTTGCTAGTATAATGGCTTAGTTATCATGAGTTGGAGTGTGCAATGCAGGTAGAGGTGCTGCAAATGTCTTTGCACTAGTGTGACTATAGCAAAGTCCAATAGCCACGTATAGGATGCCACTAGGTACACTGAGTGTTTGCTAGTATAATGGCTTAGTTATCATGAGTTGGAGTGTGCAATGCAGGCAGACGCGCTCTGCAAATGTCTTTGCACTAGTGTGACTATAGCAAAGTCCAATAGCCACGTATAGGATGCCACTAGGTACACTGAGTGTTTGCTAGTATAATGGCTTAGTTATCATGAGTTGGAGTGTGCAATGCAGGTAGAGGTGCTGCAAATGTCTTTGCACTAGTGTGACTATAGCAAAGTCCAATAGCCACGTATAGAATGCCACTAGGTACACTGAGTGTTTGCTAGTATAATGGCTTAGTTATCATGAGTTGGAGTGTGCAATGCAGGTAGAGGTGCTGCAAATGTCTTTGCACTAGTGTGACTATAGCAAAGTCCAATAGCCACGTATAGGATGCCACTAGGTACACTGAGTGTTTGCTAGTATAATGGCTTAGTTATAATGAGTTGGAGTGTGCAATGCAGGCAGACGCGCTCTGCAAATGTCTTTGCACTAGTGTGACTATAGCAAAGTCCAATAGCCACGTATAGAATGCCACTAGGTACACTGAGTGTTTGCTAGTATAATGGCTTAGTTATAATGAGTTGGAGTGTGCAATGCAGGCAGACGCGCTCTGCAAATGTCTTTGCACTTGTGTGACTATAGCAAAGTCCAATAGCCACGTATAGGATGCCACTAGGTACACTGAGTGTTTGCTAGTATAATGGCTTAGTTATAATGAGTTGGAGTGTGCAATGCAGGCAGACGCGCTCTGCAAATGTCTTTGCACTAGTGTGACTATAGCAAAGTCCAATAGCCACGTATAGAATGCCACTAGGTACACTGAGTGTTTGCTAGTATAATGGCTTAGTTATCATGAGTTGGAGTGTGCAATGCAGGTAGAGGTGCTGCAAATGTCTTTGCACTAGTGTGACTATAGCAAAGTCCAATAGCCACGTATAGGATGCCACTAGGTACACTGAGTGTTTGCTAGTATAATGGCTTAGTTATCATGAGTTGGAGTGTGCAATGCAGGTAGAGGTGCTGCAAATGTCTTTGCACTAGTGTGACTATAGCAAAGTCCAATAGCCACGTATAGGATGCCACTAGGTACACTGAGTGTTTGCTAGTATAATGGCTTAGTTATCATGAGTTGGAGTGTGCAATGCAGGTAGAGGTGCTGCAAATGTCTTTGCACTAGTGTGACTATAGCAAAGTCCAATAGCCACGTATAGAATGCCACTAGGTACACTGAGTGTTTGCTAGTATAATGGCTTAGTTATAATGAGTTGGAGTGTGCAATGCAGGCAGACGCGCTCTGCAAATGTCTTTGCACTAGTGTGACTATAGCAAAGTCCAATAGCCACGTATAGGATGCCACTAGGTACACTGAGTGTTTGCTAGTATAATGGCTTAGTTATAATGAGTTGGAGTGTGCAATGCAGGCAGACGCGCTCTGCAAATGTCTTTGCACTAATGTGACTATAGCAAAGTCCAATAGCCACGTATAGAACGCCACTAGGTACACTGAGTGTTTGCTAGTATAATGGCTTAGTTATCATGAGTTGGAGTGTGCAATGCAGGTAGAGGTGCTGCAAATGTCTTTGCACTAGTGTGACTATAGCAAAGTCCAATAGCCACGTATAGAATGCCACTAGGTACACTGAGTGTTTGCTAGTATAATGGCTTAGTTATAATGAGTTGGAGTGTGCAATGCAGGCAGACGCGCTCTGCAAATGTCTTTGCACTAGTGTGACTATAGCAAAGTCCAATAGCCACGTATAGGATGCCACTAGGTACACTGAGTGTTTGCTAGTATAATGGCTTAGTTATAATGAGTTGGAGTGTGCAATGCAGGCAGACGCGCTCTGCAAATGTCTTTGCACTAATGTGACTATAGCAAAGTCCAATAGCCACGTATAGAACGCCACTAGGTACACTGAGTGTTTGCTAGTATAATGGCTTAGTTATCATGAGTTGGAGTGTGCAATGCAGGTAGAGGTGCTGCAAATGTCTTTGCACTAGTGTGACTATAGCAAAGTCCAATAGCCACGTATAGGATGCCACTAGGTACACTGAGTGTTTGCTAGTATAATGGCTTAGTTATAATGAGTTGGAGTGTGCAATGCAGGCAGACGCGCTCTGCAAATGTCTTTGCACTAGTGGGACTATAGCAAAGTCCAATAGCCACGTATAGGATGCCACTAGGTACACTGAGTGTTTGCTAGTATAATGGCTTAGTTATGAGTTGGAGTGTGCAGAGGACAGGAGGGTACAGTGCCAGGATTTTGGGGCTCTGGATAGAGGAATGGAAGCCTGCCTTTCTATCCCTCCTAATAGGCAAATGCAGCGAGGAAATCCCTGACCTTGGCTACACAGACGCTGGCGCTGTTTTCAGGACCTGTCACCTTAACTCTGACCCTGCCGGTTTGAGCCCTTAAAAGGACTGCTAGAAAGTGCTCTCCCTAAGCTGTCCAGCGCTGTGTATGGAGCGCATACAGCTGTATCAGCAATAGGACTCAGGATGGAGCTGCGAAAGTGATGTCTGACACCAAAGACGCAGAAGAGATAATGGCGTCCTGGAGGAAAATGTCCGGTTTTATAATGCAGGGACATGTGACATGGACATCCTATCACACATGCCGTTGCTTCTCTGGCTAAACGTCCACTTAGCTGTGTGTGTGTCTGGGATTGGCTGACATGCTGGCCCGCCCCACAAGACGCACGCGCTTAAGGAAGGAAGACAAGAAAAAAAAAAAAAATGGCGATCGCCATTATAGAAACAGCAGTGATCTGAAGGCGCTGTTCACGCACAATATACATTGAAATGTCATAATAGTGTTATTCACAGAGTGACTTACACTATTACAGCAGAAACCAAGCTATGATTTAGCTGTTTTTTTGCTGCTAGAACCGTTCTCGAACGTTTCTAGAACTATCGAGCTTTTGCAAAAAGCTCGAGTTCTAGTTTGATCTAGAACATGCCCCAAAATCACTCGAGCCTAGAACTGTAGAACCACGAACCACGCTCAACTCTAGTGTTAAGCAGACGTGATGACCACTACTCTATGAAACCTGATAGAAAGTTACTGTGTATTGGCTAGCAGAGCAGAATTGTGACTGACGGGGCCTTTTTATTGCTGAAGGAAAGTATTTTTTGTTAATGAAACATTTACAATTTTTATTACATATTTTACCAGTTTTATTCCTACAAAGGGAATTTGCTTAAAAGGAAGTTTACATTGAATATGTTACTTTTTTCCACATAGTTTAGTTGTTTGCTTTTGTATTTAAAGGAACTATATATTTTGAAACAAACAGGATTTTTATAATATGGGATTATGTTTTCTGCTAAAATGGTAAATAAAAAAGAAACCCAAAATCGTAGTTCTCTTGGTGATAAAAGCCAAAATATATTATCAGTTGGCAACAAAACAAAGAATTTCATATGTTACAGGTTGATAGCAAATTACTTCAACAGCAAAAACGGCTTGTTTTTACTGGGGATTGAACCCAGGACCCTCTGCGTGTGAAGTAGACGTGATGACGACTCCACTATGAAACTTGTGAAATCCTGCAAAGTAATGGCATCTAGAGACGAGTTTTGACCGCCAGGGGAAAAAAAAATAATAATTTGTAGTTCTGTTTGTGATGGAAGCCAAAAAATCCCGTCATACGGCAACAAAGCCGAGAACTTCATATATTGCAGTTGGATAGCATATTATTTCAACACTAAGAACAGATTGGTTTCACTGGGGATTGAACCCAGGACCTTCTGCGTGTGAAGCAGATGTGATGACCACTACACTTTGAAACATTTGAAATCCTGCAAAGTAATGGCAATTAGAGACAAGTTTTGACCGCCAGGGGAAAAAAACCAAATTCGTAGCTCTGTTGGTGATGGAAGCTAAAACATCCCGTTATTCGGCAACAAAGCCAAGAACTTTATATACTGCAGGTTGATAGGGGATTAATTCAACACCAAGAACACATGGGTTTCACTGGGGATTGAACCCAGGACCTTCTGCATGTAAAGCAGACGTGATTTCCAATACACTATGAAACCTTTGAAAGCCTGCAAAGTAATGGCAATTAGAGACGAGTTTTGACCGCCAGAGAAAAAAAAAACAAATTCGTAGCTCTGTTGGGGATGGAAGCCAAAACATCCCATCATTCGGCAACAAAGCCAAGAACTTCATATATTGTAGTTTAATTGAGTATTATTTAAACATCAAGAACAGAATGGTTTTACTGGGGGTTAAACACAGGACCTTATGCGTGTTATGCAGACGTGATGACCACTACTCTATGAAACCTGATGGAAGGTTACTGTGTATTGGCTAGCAGAGAAAAATTGTGACTGACGGGGCCTTTTTATTGCTGAAGGAAAGTATTTTTGGTTAATGAAACATTTACAATTTTTATTACATATTTTACCAGTTTTATTCCTACAAAGGGATTTTGCTTAAAAGGAAGTTTACATTGAATGTGTTACTTTTTTCCACATAGTTTAGTTGTTTGCTTTTGTATTTAAAGGAACTATATATTTTGAAACAAACAGGATTTTTATAATATGGGATTATGTTTTCTGCTAAAATGGTCAATAAAAAAGAAACCCAAAATCGTAGTTCTCTTGGTGATGGAAGCCAAAATATATTATCAGTTGGCAAAAAAAGAAAGAATTTCATATGTTACAGGTTGATAGCAAATTACCTCCCATCATTCGGCAACAAAGCCAAGAGCTTCAAATATTGTAGGTTAATTGAGTATTATTTCACCAACAAGAACAGATTGGTTTTACTGGGGATTGAACGCAGGACCATCTGCGTGTTAAGCAGACGTGATGACCACTACTCTATGAAATCTGATGACAAGTTACTGTGTATTGGCTAGCAGAGCAGAATTGTGACTGACGGGGCCTTTTTATTGCTGAAGGAAAGTATTTTTTGTTAATGAAACATTTACAATTTTTATTACATATTTTACCAGTTTTATTCCTACAAAGGGTTTTTGCTTAAAAGGAAGTTTACATTGAATGTGTTACTTTTTTCCACATAGTTTAGTTGTTTGCTTTTGTATTTAAAGGAACTATATATTTTGAAACAAACAGGATTTTTATAATATGGGATTATGTTTTCTGCTAAAATGGTCAATAAAAAAGAAACCCAAAATCGTAGTTCTCTTGGTGATAAAAGCCAGAATATATTATCAGTTGGCAACAAAACAAAGAATTTCATATGTTACAGGTTGAAAGCAAATTACTTCAACAGCGAAAACAGCTTGTTTTTACTGGGGAATGCACCCAGGACCTTCTGCGTGTGAAGTAGACGTGATGACGACTACACTATGAAACCTGTGAAATCCTGCAAAGTAATGGCATTTAGAGACGAGTTTTGACCGCCAGGGGAAAAAAAAAAAATAATTTGTAGTTCTGTTTGTGATGGAAGCCAAAACATCTCGTCATACGGCAACAAAGCCAAGAACTTCATATATTGTAGTTGGATAGCGTATTATTTCAACACTAAGAACAGATTGGTTTCACTGGGGATTAAACCCAGGACCTTCTGCGTGTTAAGCAGACGTGATGACCACTACACTATGAAACCTGACGAAAATTTACTGTGTATTGGCTGGTAGAGCAGAATTGTGACTGACAGGGCCTTTTTATTGCTGAAGGAAAGTATTTTTGGTTAATGAAACATTTACAATTATTATTACATATTTTACCAGTTTTATTCCTACAAAGGGATTTTGCTTAAATTGAAGTTTATATTGAATGTGTTACTTTTTTCTCCATAATTTGGTCTTTTGCTTTTGTATTTATGGGAACTATATATTTTGAAACAAATAGGATTTTTTTAATATGGGATTATGTTTTCTGCTAAAATGGTCAATAAAAAAGAAACCTAAAATCGTTGTTCTCTTTGTGATGGAAGCCAAAATGTATTGTCATTTGGCAACGAAACCAAGAATTTCACATATTACAAGTCGATAGGAAATTACTTCAACACCAAAAACAGATTGGTTTCACTGGGGATTGAATCCAGGACCGTCTGCGTGTGAAGCAGACGTGATGACCACTACACTATGAAACCTTTGAAATTCTGCAAAGTAATGGCAATTAGAGTCGAGTTTTGACCGCCAGGGGAAAAAAAACAAATTCGTAGCTCTGTTGGTGATGGAAGCTAAAACATCCCGTTATTCGGCAATAAAGCCAAGAACTTTATATACTGCAGGTTGATAGGGGATTATTTCAACACCAAGTACACATGGGTTTCACTGGGGATTGAATTCAGGACCTTCTGCGTGTAAAGTAGACGTGATTTCCACTACACTATGAAACCTTTGAAAGCCTGCAAAGTAATGGCAATTAGAGACGAGTTTTGACCGCCAGGGAAAAAAAAAATAAAATTCCAAGCTCTGTTGGGGATGGAAGCCAAAACATCCCTTCATTCGGCAACAAAGCCAAGAACTTCATATAATGTAGTTTAATTGAGTATTATTTCAACACCAAGAACAGATTGGTTTGACTGGGGATTGAACGCAGGACCTTCTGCGTGTTAAGCAGACGTGATGACCACTATTCTATGAAACCTGATGGAAAGTTACTGTGTATTGGCTAGCAGAGCAGACTTGTGACTGACGGGGCCTTTTTATTGCTGAAGGAGAGTATTTTTGGTTAATGAAACATTTACAATTTTTATTACATATTTTACCAGTTTTATTCCTACAAAGGGATTTTGCTTAAAAGGAAGTTTACATTGAATGTGTTACTTTTTTCCACATAGTTTAGTTGTTTGCTTTTGTATTTAAAGGAACTATATATTTTGAAACAAACAGGATTTTCATAATATGGGATTATGTTTTCTGCTAAAATGGTCAATAAAAAAGAAACCCAAAATCGTAGTTCTCTTGGTGATGGAAGCCAAAATATATTATCAGTTGGCAACAAAACCAAGAATTTCATATATTACAGGTTGATAGCAAATTACTTCAACAGCAAAAATGGCTTGTTTTTACTGGGGATTGAACCCAGGACCTTCTGCGTGTGAAGGAGACGTGATGACCACTCCACTATGAAACCTGTGAAATCGTGCAAAGTAATGGCAATTAGAGTCGAGTTTTGACCGCCAGGGGAAAAAAAATAATAATTTGTAGTTCTGTTTGTGATGGAAGCCAAAACATCCCGTCATTCGGCAACAAAGCCGAGAACTTCATATATTGTAGTTGGATAGCGTATTATTTCAACACCAAGAACAGATTGGTTTTACTGGGGATTGAACCCAGTACCTTCTGCGTGTTAAGCAGACGTGATGACCACTACACTGTGAAACCTGATGAAAAGTTACTGTGTATTAGCTAGCAGAGCAGAATTGTGACTGACGGGGCCTTTTTATTGCTGAAGGAAAGTATTTTTGGTTAATGAAACATTTACAATTTGTATTACATATTTTACCAGTTTTATTCCAACAAAGGGATTTTGCTTAAATTGAAGTTTATATTGAATGTTTTACTTTTTTCTCCATAGTTTAGTCGTTTGCTTTTGTATTTATGGGAACTATATATTTTGAAACAAACAGGATTTTTATAATGCAAGAGAAACAGGAGAGCAGATGTGGTTGAAATGCAAAAGAGAATGACAAATTTTATTACATCATAAAAAACAGTTTTTAGATGTAGCACAGAAAAATACATATAGGTGCAACAACAGAGGGCACCTTGGCACATAAAGAGTTAATCAGAATTAACAAGGCAAGTAGAATACATAAGACAACAAGTATACAGCACAGATGGCAAAAAATACAAAGTTACATGCCAGGTGATACCAGAGAACAATAGCTGGTGTGCAAGATAAGATAAAATTATACAGCACACTGGGTTTGTCAGTATATGCAAGCAATGATACATATCAGTGGCTAAATATATGCAAACACTGCTCACCAGCATGTCAGGTGATACCAGAGAACAATAGCTGGTGTGCAAGATAAGATAAAGTTATACAGCACACTGGGTTTGTCAGTATATGCAAGCAATGATACATCAGTAGCTAAATATATGCAACACTGCTCACCAGCATGCCAGGTGATACCAGAGAACAATAGCTGGTGTGCAAGATAAGATAAAGTTATACAGCACACTGGGTTTGTCAGTATATGCAAACAATGATATATACCAGTGGCTAAAAGAATGTAAACACCGCTCACCAGCAATGATATAAAGTGCCAGATTAAGTGCAGGAGCCAGAGACCAAAAGTTCCCCCTCAGAAGCAAGATAACGCGCTTTTCAGGTCTTGTTAGTATAACCCTTCATCAGACCAAGGAGGGGTGGTGACTCATCTGTTCCCAGAAGCTTTAATAGACCATATGGTTTATCACATGGATTGGACCGGCCAGTCAGTGCAGGTTTAAGCTGGCACATGCACGGTCATTGCTAATCCCACTAGCAGATGCGAGTGACGTCAAGCCGAGGAGTGCAGGGGAGAGGGCGAAGGCAACGCCCCCCACGAGCAAAACTCCGCCCTTGAGACATCGCTAAGCATGCCAGGGAGAGAAGAAAGACCAGGCATGTGCACACCACACATACTGGAACATACAAAGATACAGATATACGGGCTCCCACACAAACAGCAGTATAGGAACGCCAAGGAAAGAGGGCAAAGAAATAATGAAATGGCAGGAATCACAAGAATAACAGTAGTTAGCCCTCGACCAAGCAGTATCTAATCCCGGCTGTCATGGGGGAATCCACCTTGTAATCATAGTCCAGATGCACGATGTATTCAGGTAGTCATATTAACAGAGGCAGTGATCCATAGGGAGCAGAAGATGGAAGCTGCAAAGAAAAGGGCACAAAATGGCATAAAACACTTGCAGCAATAAAATTAGAATATAAAAACAGAGGTAAAAAATTGCATAGGTGGTAAAAAACCACATCTAGCAAAAAAAGTGGGGAGGGGAATAGGACAGGGGTCTAAAGGAAGGGGGCAAAGCTAAGGGACTCATTCAGACCAGACGGAGCCATAGTACCCAGTAGGGTGATCCATTTGGTTTCTTTTTGGGCGAGGATCTTTTTAAGGTTCCCGCCCCTATTGCCGCCATGTACGACATCTATCCCTATGACACGCAATGATCTCGCATTACATCCGTGATGGTTCCGAAAATGCCTAGGAAGGGTCTTAAGAGTAGAAATATCGGTCACCGTCTTGGCAGCACCAATGTCTCTCACATGTTCACACACTCTCACCCGCAATTCCCTAGAAGTTAAACCTATGTATATCTTAGGGCAACTACATTTAGCATAATAGATAACATAGGAAGTTGCGCATGAGATGTAACACCTAATATCAAATGTCTGACTACCATCTGCAGTGGAAAAGGTCTTACTGCGAGAGACATTGGTGCACGCAAGACAGCGACCGCAGGGAAAACACCCGCGAATAGGATTAGTAGAACCAAAGGGATGGGAAATCACAGGAACGTAATGACTATGTACGAGAAAATGTCGTAGATTTTTGGAACGGCGTGCCGTCATTAGAGGATAATCAGAGACCAAATCCCTTAGGGTAGGATCAGATTTTAGTATCGGCCAGTGTTTGTTTAATATGGCACGCATGTTATGCCATTCATGGTTGCACGCAGATATGAATCGAGCCTCTCCTGCTCCCGTATTCGCCTGACTAGATGGCTGCAGAAGCTCCTGTCGATTGGTATTCTTTGCCCTATTGTACCCCTTCTTTATGACACGACGGCTATATCCCCTATTAACCAATCTCGATGTTAGATCATTGGCCTGGGACTGAAAATTATCAGATGTAGAGCATATCCGCCTCATTCTGAGAAATTGCCCAACCGGGATGGCTTGGATGGTACTAACAGGATGAGAAGATGAGGCATGTAAAAGGGAGTTGACCGAGGTAGGCTTCCTAAAGACATCCGTCTGTAGTTGCCGACCACGGTCAACTCCAATCATAATATCCAAAAAATCAATAGACTGTAAATCATATCTAAAAGTGAGCTTAAGGTTCAATGAATTATGGTTTAAAACACCCATAAAGTCCGAGAGCTGCTCCACGGTACCCTGCCACAAAACAAAAACATCATCAATATATCTTAACCAGCACTGCGCATGGGTAGCGGCCGGCACGCCCTCGTCGCCAAAAATGCCCCTCACCCAATGGCCGAGGAACATATTAGCGTACGAAGGCGCACAGGCCGCGCCCATCGCAGTGCCTCTGGTCAGTAAATTACAACCGGTCTTTGAAAATGAAGAAATTGTGTGTCAGGATAAAGTGGAGCAGCTCCAGGATCAGCTCACATAAATGGCCATCACGGTTGTTATTGCTCAGAAAGAAGCGGACTGCCTCCAGACCATCATGGTTAATATTGGTATAAAGTGACTCTATGTCCGACGTGACAAGAAGGGTATCAGAATCCACAAAAATCCCGTCGACCCTATTCAGGACGTCCGTCATATCCTTAACATAAGATGGCAATGTTTCCACAAGAGGTTTTAAATAATAGTCGATAAAGCGACAGACAGGGTCGCATAAGCCATCTATGCCGGATACGATAGGGCGCCCCGGAGGGTGTTCGGGATTCTTGTGGATCTTGGGCAGGAGATAAAAGGTGGGGATTTTGGGAGATGCAACGAAGAGGCCATCAAAAACCTTTTTTGTTATAATTCCTTCATCCAAAGCCCCCTGCAAGATCCGGTATAGCAAATCTGAGAAGGGGAATGTATGTTTAATAGGATTTTTATAATATGGGATTATGTTTTCTGCTAAAATGGTCAATAAAAAAGAAACCCAAAATCGTAGTTCTTTTGGTGATGGAAGCCAAAATGTATTGTCATTTGGCAACGAAACCAAGAATTTCATATATTACAAGTCGATAGGAAAATACTTCAACACCAAAAATAGATTGGTTTCACTGGGGTTGAACCCAGGACCTTCTGCGTATGAAGCAGACGTGATGACCTCTACACTATGAAACCTTTGAAATCCTGCAAAGTAATGTCAATTAGAGAAGAGTTTTCACCACCAGGGGAAAAAAAACAAATTCGTAGCTCTGTTGGTGATGGAAGCCAAAACATCCCGTCATTCGGCAACAAAGCCAAGAACTTCATATATGGCAGGTTGATAGCACTACACTATGAAACCTGATGAAAAGTTACTGTGTATTGGCTAGCAGAGCAGAATTGTGACTGACGGGGCCTTTTTATTGCTGAAGGAAAGTATTTTTGATTAATGAAACATTTATAATTTTTATTATATATTTTACCAGTTTTATTCCTACAAAGGGATTTTGCTTAAATTGAAGTTTACATTGAATGTGTTACTTTTTTCTACATAGTTTAGTCGTTTGCTTTTGTATTTATGGGAACTATATATTTTAAAACAAATAGGATTTTTATAATATGGGATTATGTTTTCTGCTAAAATGGTCAATAAAAAAGAAACCCAAAATCGTAGTTCTCTTTGTGATGGAAGCCAAAATGTATTGTCATTTGGCAGCGAAACCAAGAATTTCACATATTACAAGTCGATAGGAAATTACTTCAACACCAAAAGCAGATTGGTTTCACTGGTGATTGAAACCAGGACTTTCTGCGTGTGAAGCAGACGTGATGACCACTACACTATGAAACCTTTGAAATCCTACAAAGTAATGGCAATTAGAGACGAGTTTTGACCGCCAGGGGAAAAAAAGCAAATTCGTACCTCTGTTGGTGATGGAAGCTAAAACATCCCGTTATTCGGCAACAAAGCCAAGAACTTTATATATTGTAGTTTAATTGGGTATTATTTCAACACCAAGAACAGATTGGTTTTACTGGGGATTGAACGCAGGACTTTCTGCGTGTTAAGCAGACGTGATGACCACTACTCTATGAAACCTGATGGAAAGTTACTGTGTATTGGCTAGCAGAGCAGAATTGTGACTGACGGGGCCTTTTTATTGCTGAAGGAAAGTATTTTTGGTTAATGAAATATTTACAATTTTTATTACATATTTTACCAGTTTTATTCCTACAAAGGGATTTTGCTTAAATGGAAGTTTACATTGAATGTGTTAGTTTAGTCGTTTGCTTTTGTATTTAAAGGAACTATATATTTTGAAACAAACAGGATTTTTATAATATGGGATTATGTTTTCTGCTAAAATGGTCAATAAAAAAGAAACCCAAAATCGTAGTTCTTTTGGTGATGGAAGCCAAAATATATTATCAGTGGCAACAAAACCAAGAATTTCATATATTACAGGTGTATAGCATATTAATTCAACAGCGAAAACGGCTTTTTTTTACTGGGGCTTGAACCCAGGACCTTCTGCGTGTGAAGCAGACGTGATGACGACTCCACTATGAAACTTGTGAAATCCTGCAAAGTAATGGCATTTAGAGACGAGTTTTGACCGCCAGGGGAAAAAAAAAAAATAATTTTTAGTTCTGTTTGTGATGGAAGCCAAAACATCCCGTCATACGGCAACAAAGACGAGAACTTCATATATTGTAGTTGGATAGCGTATTATTTCAACACTAAGAACAGATTGGTTTTACTGGGGATTGAACGCAGGACCTTCTGCGTGTTAAGCAGACGTGATGACCACTGCTCTATGAAACCTGATGGAAAGTTACTGTGTATTGGCTAGCAGAGCAGAATTGTGACTGACGGAGCCTTTTTATTGCTGAAGGAAAGTATTTTTGGTTAATGAAATATTTACAATTTTTATTACATATTTTACCAGTTTTATTCCTACAAAGGGATTTTGCTTAAATGGAAGTTTACATCGAATGTGTTACTTTTTTTTACATAGTTTAGTCGTTTGCTTTTGTATTTAAAGGAACTATATATTTTGAAACAAACAGGATTTTTATAATATGGGATTATGTTTTCTGCTAAAATGGTCAATAAAAAAGAAACCCAAAATCGTAGTTCTTTTGGTGATGGAAGCCAAAATATATTATCAGTGGCAACAAAACCAAGTATTTCATATATTACAGGTGTATAGCATATTAATTCAACAGCGAAAACGGCTTGTTTTTACTTGGGATTGAACCCAGGACTTTCTGCGTGTGAAGCAGACGTGATGAAAACTACACTATGAAACCTTTGAAATCCTGCAATGTAATGGCAATTAGAGACGAGTTTTGACCGCCAGGGAAAACAAAACAAATTCATAGCTCTGTTGTTGATTAAAGCTAAAACATCCTGTTATTCGGCAACAAAGCCAAGAACTTTATAGATTGCAGGTTGATGGGATATTATTGCAATACCAAGAACACATGGGTTTCACTGGGGATTGAACCTAGGCCTTCTGCACGTAAAGCAGACGTGATTTCCACTACACTATAAAACCTTTGAAAGCCTGCAAAGTAATGGCAATTAGAGACGAGTTTTGACCGCCAGGGAAAAAAAAAAGAAATTCGTAGCTCTGTTGGTGATGGAAGCCAAAACATCCCATCATTCGGCAACAAAGCCAAGAACTTCATACATTGTAGTTTAATTGGGTATTATTTCAACACCAAGAACAGATTCGTTTTACTGGGGATTGAACGCAGGACCTTCTGCGTGTTAAACAGACGTGATGACCACTACTCTATGAAACCTGATGGAAAGTTACAGTGTATTGGCTAGCAGAGCAGAATTGTGACTGACGGGGCCTTTTTATTGCTGAAGGAAAGTATTTTTGGTTAATGAAACATTTACATTTGTTATTACTAGAGTTGAGCGCGGTTCGTGGTTCGAGGTTCTCCAGTTCGGGGCTCGAGTGATTTTTGGGGGTGTTCTAGATCGAACTAGAACTCGAGCTTTTTTGCAAAAGCTCGGTAGTTCTAGAAACGTTCGAGAACGGTTCTAGCAGCAAAAAGCAGGGCTTTTTACAGCTACAGTGTGCAGGAGCCATCGCTGGCAGCCTGCCAGAAGCTGGTAACCAAGATAAACATCGGGTATCCAAGCAAAGCGCTTTGGTTAGTAACCCGATATTTATCCTAGTTACGTGCAGGAAGCCCACACTTCCCCGCTCAGCTCGCTCCGCCCCCTCCTGCCCGCGGCATGTACACACTCACATACACACACACACACTCACATGGTCACGCTCGGCTTACCTGCGGTGATGAAGTCCCGCCATCCCGACCTCAGCGCTGTCACTGTCCTCCATGGCCGCCGCTTGTCACATCACCTCTCGCTTCCAACCCGAGACTGACTAGCGGTGACGTCACGGACCTCTCGCGAGACTTGCTGTGAAGGCGCCGGTCATTGAACTCAGTGACAGGGGCTGTCAGTGTGCTGGAGATCAGTGTAGGTAATGTACCTCGCTGACAGCAGCACTTGTCATCCCCTGCAGTGACCTGGGCTGACCCATTGATGTTAGCTCAGGTCACTGCATTGCTCTCCCAGTCAATGGGGAACATCCTGCTCTTCATTGACTGGGACAGTGTGGATCGTCATGGCAACCCCTTGGATTACAGCAGACCTGGATTTGTTTTTCATTCTAATAAATTGGTTAAAGAGGGAATGTTTTGGGGAGTGTTTTTTCAAATAAAAATGTGTTTGTCGTCTATTTTTTTTATTACTGACTGGGTTGGTGATGTCGGGTATCTGATAGACGCCTGACCTCACCAACCCCAGGGCTTGATGCCAGGTGACTTACACATCTGGTATTAACCCCATATATTACCCCGTTTGCCACCGCACCAGGGCGCGGGATGAGCTGGGGCGAAGCACCAGGATTGGCGCATCTAATGGATGCGCCACTTCTGGGGCAGCTGCGGCCTGCTATTTTTAGGCTGGGGAGAGTCCAATAACCATGGACCTCCCTAGTCTGAGAATATCAGGCCCCAGCTCTCTGCTTTACCTTGGCTGGTGATCCAATTTTGGGGGGACCCCTACGTGTTTTTTTTTTTAAATTATTTATTTAATTTAAAATAACAGCGTGGGGTGCCCTCAGTTTTGGATTACCAGCCAAGGTGAGGTTGCCAGCTGTGGTCTGCAGGCTGCAGCCGTCTGCTTTACCCTAGCTGGCTACAAAACTAGGGGGAATCCTACGTCATTTTTTTTTCATTTTTTTGGCTAAATACAAAGCTAAGCACCCCTTAGTGCCACATGAAAGGCACCAAAGGGTGCTCCACTTTTTCTCCACTTTTTCTCCATTTTTTCTCCACTTTTTCTCCACTTTTTCTCCACTTTTTCTCCACTTTTTCTCCATTTTTTCTCCACTTTTTCTCCACTTTTTCTCCATTTTTCTCCATTTTTTTTCTCCATTTTTTCTCCACTTTTTCTCCACTTTTTCTCCATTGTTTTCTCCATTGTTTTCTCCACTTTTTATCCACTTTTTATCCACTTTTTCTACATTTTTTCTCCACTTTTTCTCTACTTTTTCTATGGTCGGTCTACCCATTAGCTCTGCCATGCATAC